>NC_054483.1:113999305-114599305 GCF_017639515.1 Carcharodon carcharias | reverse complement strand
CACTGTCAGACGGTAAGGGGGAGGGGTGATGTACCTCCTTTGGGAGCTCCCCTGTTCCCAGTAGCGGGGGGGGGCACCCCCTGCCACCAGGATGGTATTCCATCTCCCCCTCCCCCCACACACATTCTGCCTCCCACACTGACCTCTCTAACTCAACCCCTCCGCACCCCTCTCGGTGGGTATCCCATGTGCCGGCCCAAAATCCTCGACGAGCCTTACGTCCAGTATCCATTTTCGCTTGTTCGTGGGGACTGGGTGTGGTCCCAGCTGTGGCCATTACTCTCTTCCGGTGCTGCTGGGACTACAAAGCTGCCAGCCAATCAGATTGACTGGCAGCTCTCTGAGGCGGGACTTCCTCCCTGACAGGGCGGAGGTCCCACTCTGCAGTAATTAAGGCCTTCCCAACATATTATCGCTGTAGGGCAGCTGGAATTCAGGTTCGTGAGGTCCCAATTGACTTTTAGGTCGGGGGAGGAGGAGGGGGCTGCAGGTAATCTGTCCCCTGTAAAATCCACTCCACAGATCCACTTATAGCTCAGCTTGTGGCTCTAACTGAGGAATGGTGAAAGGCACAAAAGAGACATAAGTCGAGATACCACTAGGAAATTTGTAAAAATTGTCAAAGGGCTGAATAAGATGAGGTGGTGCGGAACGGACAATTCGCACTCACCCCAGAAGCAAAGTCAGCGTGAAGCCGACATGCTTCAAGCCAACCCCCCCAGCAGTCATAAAGTGCTTCAGCTGCGTTAAGTAAGTGCCGAGTGGGACTTGCGCCTCTCACCGAGGAGGAGGTCCCGCCCTTTGGAGCTGCCGGCCAATTGGATTGGCCAGCAGCTCCACCAGTGCCAAGAACGCATCAGTAGCCGCTGCCAGGACTGCAGGGGAAGAAGGAAGAAGGTCATTGGATTCCCGGAGCAGGTAAATCCAGGGTCTTGGGCAGGGGGGCTTGAACAGACCAGGGAGGGGGAGGTGTGGGGGGAGGCGGGTGAGGGAGGGGGTGGGCTTAAGACTGTGGGTGGGTAGGAAGGAAGGGGCTGTTCTATCTTAGGGGGGGAGGCGCTCCCTGATTGGCGAAGATCGAACCATCTACCCCACTTCCTTCCCGTCCTTTGAAGAACTTTGGTTAAAAAAGAACAGACTGCCCACTCCCACCCAACTGTTCACACCAGATGTTTTATGGCGTGGGCAGTGTATCATCAGGGTCAACTGGCTTGATAACAAGCCTAAATGACCCTTGATTACTTACTTGAATATGGTGGCTTGTTGCTGATTTTGGGAGTGAACTTGGGGGCAGGTGGGAAATAAGGGCACCCGCCTTATTTTATGTGCCCCCCCCTCCCCCCAAAGCATGCTCTGTGGGGGCACGTAAAATTCAATCCGAAGTTTCACAGATGAAAAAGGGAGAAAACCATGAATAATCCCAAAATATTGAAATTCCTGATAAAATTACATGTGAACATTGTGTGTCAATAATCACAGTAAAACACTGCCAGCAGAGGCATGCAGGGCTGTATGGAGTCTTTCTCTGTTCTATGATTCCATGAAGATTGCTCATTCATGCACTAATTTACTGCATGTTCAGCTATATTTATGCTGTGCCATTCCAGAACTATGCCGCCAATTCGAATTTCGTTTTGTCAATACCTGAGAGAAAAAGTTTATAAAGTTTATTTACTTGTCTCATCATCTTTGAGAGTGACAAGCAGCTGTGAAGCTCGGTAGGCATTTGGAAATCCTTCAGCATGATAATGCAGTTTTGGGATTGTTGCATCAGTCCCCAACGAGGACCTAAACCAGCAATAGACTGGAAGAGAAAGGCTCTGGGGGGGTAAGCAATGACTGTGAGAGGCAAAGGAAAGAGAGGAGAGAAGAAAGCACTAGATTAATGAAACTGTGAGCAGGGAAGCATGAAGTTACTATTCTGATATTCTAAAGCAGCCAGCTACTTGCCACTAAATAACATCAAGATAGTTGGTCCACTTTAATGCGGAGAAGCAGTGATCTTCTCCTTTAATTCTGTGTACGGAACCCATGTACCGTATAGTAACAATGGCATCTGTGGAAATGCTCAGGAAAAAGAAACACTCCTTCTTCTTTTGAAAAAACCGCAGTCCCTAAAACCTCTATAAAAGTGTCAATCAGACAGACCAATAAAGTATCGATAACAGAGGCTTCAAGTAATTCATACCTCTTAATCGCGTGCAAATAAACATTGGGCAGCATTTTGCCTTTGGCGGGGGTGCTCGGCGGAGGTGAGCAGGGGGATTCGGGTAGCCGACCACCATCCTCAATCCGCTCCGCACCACGATTTGAAGCCGGCGGGCCAGTTAGGGCCTGCCCAGCGTGGAAGACGAGCGGCAGCACTCGGCGCTGCCTGTGCGAGCAGGGGGAGGAGGGCGAGTGGGCCGAGAGCGTGCGCGTGAAAGAGCGCTTCAATCTCCCTGAGGCACCCGTGGATGAGGTTTCCTAAAAAATATAAAGGCCACTTGACCTTTTCGCCTAACATCATTACTCATCATCGCCCGACGTCATCACACTTCACTACCCGATGCCATTGTGCGCCCACATGCCGAGCGTAATATTCTGCCCATTGAGATATTGGCAATAGAGATCATAGAAATAACAACTTATCATAACCATTTAAAGATGTCAATCAAAGAAAGTCAACAGCTCTTTCCAACTGTCAAAATAACCCCTATTGAGATCATTCTGTCTGAGTCTGGGCTCTCAGACAATCATAAATAATGAGGACAGGTGTATTAACACTTCTGGTAGAACTGGATGGCCTGGGGGCTATAAGGGACCCTGGATGGAGGGTTTGGGGGCAAGAGTTGGCACAATTTGGCATGGAGGTGGCATGGGAAGTGGATGGGGGATGTGTGAGGGTGAGGTCCAGAGGGCATAACAGCCTTTCATATCACTTTACAGCCCACCTCTGCACTCGTCTGCCCCTGTGGCCACTTATGCTCTGCCTCCAGGGTCGATGGGCCTGACTACACCTACACCCACTGCTCCAGAGTGAAGATCACGACATTTGGAGGGCTTTCTACTGAGGCAGATACAGTGAATCAGGAAATTTCCCAACTCAAGCAATCTGCCTTGGTAATGAAAATTCAGCCCAAATCAAATGATAACTCTGCAAAATTTGTCACCATAGTGATACAGGCAGAGCGCAAAATTCCACTTCCAAATCCAAGTGGAAAAGTTGCTTTTGAAACACACTTGTGGTGCAAAACAGGTCATCCTGATTTCCCTCCAGCAATTCAGGTCAGAATATCAATTGTCTGTAATTGTGAAGCATATATTCTGCCTTTTATTTTGAAACACCACTTGGACCATTTATTGTCTGTTTATTATAAAAAGAACCTTTCTATAATCCCTAAGAGAACTGAATCTGCTTAAAAGGCAGGTGGCAATATTCCAATTATGACTATAGCCAATGATAATGTTTTACAATCTTTAGATGGTTTTCCTAATTATAATTAGCTTTGCTGTACGCTTTAAACAGTCACCAAAAATTGCATGGATGCTTCTATATCCTTATGAAAAATATATGTGGAAGAGGGAAATACTGCAGCTACTAGACCTCCATATTTTAAGAAAGGTTGGGGAATAAAATTGCTGCTACAAAGCAATGAAGCTCGCTTGAGTTGGAATCTCACTCCCTAGGCTTTCAATCTCAATTGCTTTGGAGGGCTACAACCAACTCTCTCACCTTTCCCATGATTCTGTGGAACCACATCTCACCATGTCTTTTTAAATTACAAAGTGGCCACTGGAAATTTTGATCGAGATGACGACAGGGTTCATTCTGTTACCAGAATGTTCCCAGCAACGAGCACCACTGGTGACGATTGCAGGTCAGCAGTTCGCGGGACTACAACTGTGAGTTTCCACTTACTGACTTTAATAGAAGGGAGATTGTGGGTTGCGCTCCCCGGGAAGTCCTGATCATCAATTCAGATACTTTTAATGCAATTTGGTCAATGGCATCAATCGTACAGGAATGCTTTGGAACTTGTTCAAATATCTTCCACAATCCCAAGAGTTGGTTTTCACCACCAGCCGTGAATTAATGAAATCTAAACCTTAGCAGAGTACTTTGGAAGAAGTGTTGGGATTTGCGGAGGACTTCTATGGAATGGATTAGCAAGTGTCACACTGTTTCCACGTGTGGTCCTTACATGAACACAAAATAATTGCTAACCCTGAGAAAACTGGACTGAATCTGTGGGTTTAATCAGGACAAACGGGAGACCTTTACAGAAGGATGATGGATTTACCGATCAAGTGTAAATACACTGCAGATTTTGTGACCTATTCAGCAACCGAGAAAAGTCTGGTGGCATTTTCAAGGAAGACTGCGGGCTGTTTATTCAAATGAACAGAAATTACTTGCAAAACGAGCGAATCAGTCAAGTTCCCCTGCCCTTATAAAAATGACTGCTGCATAAAATAAACAATACATGGAACACATCTGCACTAGGTGCGGGCACTAATTATACCTTGACTGCATTATCAGTGTCCGAATAGCCAGATGATGCATTAACCCCTTCGCTTACAATATTTTCAATTAAGTGAACTCTGACTGAAAGGCGTTACAGAGTGCCTTGGGCCACATTAAGGTTGCATGGTTCACTAGAGATACCATAAATAGTGCTCCACCCTGGACAAGATTTATTTGTATACATTATAAAGTTCTTTCTTTGGTGACTGTGACATTGAACCTATGGAAATTGGGGGCGGGGTGTTCAACTAATATATTTTTAAATTACAAGTGAAGTATTTAACTTTTCATGCTGCAGGAAGTTTTCTTTGGGGTCTTGATAAACAGATAAAGTACCCGAGTTAAATAGGAATTTTAATATTTAAAGAAAAAATATTGTTTCCCTAACCCTATACTATCCTTCTCAGTTGGGATTAAGCACTCTTAGGAGACCTTGGTTGATTTTGTCAGTGGCTCTCTGGGTTGATCCAGCAGCAGACATTTCAGCATGCCAACCCAAGCTATCCACAAACTGGAATTTAAACTCCTAACAGCCATAGGGTTTGTTCATGAGGAAAATGGAAGAAAAATTCACAAGGGTATAACAGGAACTGCCCATCTGGAATTGAAATGAAAAGTACATTGCTAGGGCAGAGTGGAGACAGATTTATTCTGCATCCAGTCATGCAATACATGAAGGAAGTGCTTTATGCTACCACTAGTTGACCAAAACCAAAAAGTGCTGATTTTCTAGTGTCAATCAGATCATATGCTATAGAGAAAAGCTTGTGGTAGGACTAGGCGTAGAATTTGGATCATGCTGCGCCCCTTCCCAACCCATTTTACGGGTGAAAATACGCACTGAAAGATCCAATATGTTTTGCAATGCGCTTATGCTGGTTTAGTGCCTGGAAAGTGCTGCACGTCAAATTGGTTTGGGTGCCCTGAGTCTACCAGGGCGCAAAACTCAGGCTTGCGTGGGGCCCGTTTCCAATGCAAATTGGGGGCCTGATGTCAGTTTCGGCCCCCCTTTCCCATATCTGATGGCAACCATCCATAGCAGGTAACTTGCATGCAGTCAGTTTTCTAAAGCCTAAAGCAGCGTTCCTCAAAATCGGAGCTTGCAACAAAAATGTCAAAAAAATGTTCAGCTTATCTCAATGTAGGGCCAGGTAGGAATCCTGGAGAGGGTGCTTCTCCTCACCAATCATATCTGCTCGGGAATCAATCCCACAAGCTAAGCGTCGGCCTTTCAATCTAAAATAAGGGAAGAGCAACAACCCTCACAATTGGGTCCTGACTTACCCATGGCGGGTATTGCCATGCCAATCCGAGATACCACCACCTGGGCAATGGCCTGCTGTGCTGCCTTGGGCGACTCCCCAAGTCGATTCCCATTGATATCTGTGACTGGAATCCCAAACTTAAGTTCCCTGCAAAAGGAAAAGATAATAAAGGAATAAGGTGCAAGACTCTGTTGACTGGATGGCAGCACAAATCTATATTTGCCATGCAATAGTAAGCAATAGGGAAGCACATAGATGTGCTCAGAAACATAGACGTCCTCACCCAGCAGGCACTGGATTTCATCTCACTGAGCACAAATTTGTATTCAAATGATGGCAAATTTATACTTTAAAAGTTGATATTGGCAGATTTATCTCACCAGGTTTGACCGCAAATGGAAAGAACAGCTTGCATTTATATAGTACCTTTCATGACCTCAGAACGTTCCAGAGTGCTTCACAGCAAAGGAAATACTTTGAAGTATAGTCAATGCTGCAATATAGGAAATATGACACCCAACAATGAGAAAATTGACCAGATCACTGGTCAATATGATTGGTTGAAGGATAAATGTTGGCTAGTTCGGTTCCCCTGCTCTTCTTCAAATAATACCACCTGAGCAGACAGGCAGGGCCTCAGTTTAACATTTCATCCAAAAGACAGCATCTTCTGCAGTGTAGCACTCCCTCGTTACTGTCAGCTCAGATAATGTGCTCAAGTCTCTGGAGCGGGACTTGCACAATTACCTTCTGATTCAGATGCACAAGTGCTACTACTGAGGCAGTCCAAATAACTTGGTTCTGGTGAATTGGGTTTATGATTCATCCCATCTATCAGTAATACTCTCCATACAAAAACATCAAACTTCTGCACAATTGTTGTTGATTGAAAAATATAACTTGGGAAGTAGATTGGACGGAGTCACAAAGTACAGTGGGAGTTAATCTCATTAAGAAGCTGAATTAACATATCACTGCCACTGAAGGTGGGTGGAGGTAATGTTTTTGCCCGTTTGTTAGTCTGTTTGTAATATATATCGCAAAACTATATCACAAAAACTAATAGATGGATTTCACCAAATCTTGGCATACAGATAGGATATGACCCATGGAAGAACTGATTAGTCTTTGGCAAAGATGCGGATCCGGATCCTGGAATTTTTTTAAAGGATCTGTTAATATTGGGAAATAGGGAAAATTGACTTTCTTCTTTAAAGAATGTTGTGGGTTGTTTTATTCAGAATGTTGCTGATTGTTTTAAAATGTTGTGGATTCTCTCAGCTGCTCTGTTGTCAAAACGTGAGCAGAGTTTTCAGAACAGGTTGTTAGATGTGCATTAGCCTGAAGTCTCCTCAGTGAGATGGAAGCTCTTAACAAAAAGATTTATTTTTTTCAGTTTTGTGGTTACAGGGCATCAACCAGGCAGGGAAAAGCCTCAAGGAAGAATTGCGCAAACGTAATAATATTAAGTTAAAAAAGTATGACAGAGGTATGTGCTCTACTGAGTGCCCTCTTCACTTGTTGTAAATACAACTGCTTCAAAAATTTACACTCATTCGTCTCCATAGCAGCACAAGACTTCAGGAATCCACCCTAAGCCACATTCCTCAATGATGTGATGGGTACTTGGTGTATTTTAAAGCACGAAAGCATGGAAGTTATGCTAAACAATTTAAAACATTAGGGTATTGTTTCAGAAGGATGTCAAGCCTTGTGAATGGTGCAATAGAGATTTGCTAGAATGGCTTCAGGGATGAGACAGTTCAGTTAATTGAGAAGATTAGGGACGTTGTGGTTGCTCTCCTTAGATCAGAGAAAGTTACGGTGAGATTTGACAGAGGTGTTCAAAATTGTAAATAGTTTTGCTAGAGTAAATAAGGAGAAACTGGTTCCAATGGCTGATTCCAAGTAAGGATGTTATGCTTCAGTTATTCAGGGCATTGGTAAGACGGCATTTCGAATCAAAAACAGAATTAACTGGAAAAACTCAGCAGGTCTGGCAGCATCGGCGGAGAAGAAAAGAGTTGACGTTTCGAGTCCTCATGACCCTTCAACAGAACTTTTCGAATACTGTGTGTAGTTTTGGTCTCCTTATTTAAGGAAGGATGTAAATAAGTTGGAGGCAGAGGAGTTTTACTAGGTTGATACCTGGAATGAGCAGGTTGTCTTATGAGGACAGGGTGGACAAGCTGGGCTTGTTTCCTGGACTGGAGAAACTCCTAAACTAGAAGAGTAAGGGGTGACTTGATTGAAGTATGTAAGGCCTTGAATGGTCTTGACAAGGTGAACGTGGAAAGGATGTTTCCTCTTGTGGGTGAGCCCAGAATTAGGGGGCACTGTTTTAAACTTCGGCATCATCCTTATAGGGCAGATATAAGGAGAATTTTTTTCTCTGAGGGTTGTGCGACTTTGGAACTCTGCCTCAGAAGGCAGTGGAAGCAGGTCATTGAATATTTTTAAGGCAGAGATAGAAAGATTCTTGTTAGGCATGGGAATCAAAGGTTATCGGGCATAGATGGGAATGTAGAACTCAAAAC
Organism: Carcharodon carcharias; assembly: GCF_017639515.1. NCBI lineage: Eukaryota > Metazoa > Chordata > Chondrichthyes > Lamniformes > Lamnidae > Carcharodon > Carcharodon carcharias. Next base: position 114,590,996 of record NC_054483.1, on the reverse strand, counting down.
ACAAACAGATCAGCCCTGATCCGACTGAGTGACAGAGCAGGGTCGAGGGGCCAAATGGTCTACTTCTGCTCCTGTTTTGAATGTTCGTATGACCTGAATTCACTGCCTGAAAGCATGGGTGCAAACAATTGTAATATTCAAAACAGAATTAAATAAATACTTAAAGGGAAACACATTTACAGGACAGTGGGGAGAAAGCAGGGCAGTGGGACTAAATGGATATTCTACCAAAGAGCTGGCAAAGTTATTAATTGCCTCCCTCTGTGTTGTATCATTCTATGATTAAAAAACAAACATGATCTTAAAATTCAAGGGTCAGTCTTAAACTTAAACCAAATTGTCATTGGAGAGTTGATGATACGGACGCACACCAGTGCCAATAATTTCCGCTGGGCTTCTCACAGTGTCCCGGTGAAAAATTGTTGGAAACACCAGAGAAAATGGCATGAACTGTTTTTTCACTAGATTTCCGTTGATTTTATGGAATGGGATTTGGGAAACCACGCAGATATTTCACTCCCAAGTCTGAGAACTCCAAAAACGTTCCTAAATGCTTTAGAAATTGATCAGATTTGTTAGTTGTTAACCGTTATCACTGGAGTTCACACAAATGCCAGCCTAGCTACTGTAATGAGTTTGCCACTCCACGACTTTGACATTTAATTTGTGTTGAACTTAAGTATTGGAGCAACTGTCAAAATGTACCCCTTTGAATAAGGTGTGAAACCGAGACCGAGACCTTATCTGCTCTGCCTACCTGTTGCATTGGTTCAAGTCAAAGGCATTATTCAAGGTGGAGGGGGAAATATTCCTGGTAAGCATGCAACAAAACTATCTCAAGCAAATCTGGTAAAAATAGAATAACTGATCATTCTTCTCTTCACTGGGATGTTGTGCATTGTGCTTTGAAGCAATTGAAGCGACGGGGTAATAAGATGCAAATCTTTTACTGTATGACAATCCAAATAACAATATTAGATTCCAGTTCAAAAAAAGTAACTATTTTTATCTCCTAAAAATATTTTGAATTGTGGCAATTATGTATTTGAAATCTGAGTACAAACAGAGCTCTACTTTCATTACATTATCCAGTTTTCAAACAAGAAGTTACGAAACTGCATCTTAGTAATGATAGTTGACATTGCAGGCTCTTTACCTCCACCTGTTCTCTTCCATCCCCTAAGCTTGATTAGTAAAGGACTATCCTTTTCTCCAGCCTGCAGCTCTGACAAAGGGTCAGAAGTACAAACATTTTTTTCTTTAGTCAGATGTTGATGGACCTTCTACATATTCCCAATGTTTTCTAGTTTTTGTATCAGATTTGCAGCACTTGCGGTTTCTTCCCCATCACCCTACCCACCGCCACTTTGTTGTTACCTCTATTTTACAGTGGTCTTACCTCTGCCGCATGAGAGGGATATTGATACAGTTGGCAGCAGCTACTGCAGCAAACGGCACAAAACGTGCAATCAGGGAGGGCAAATGCTTCAGGAAAGAAAGAAAAGAGGAACACTGTTAATCTTTAACGGATCACTAACTAAATGAAATCTGGCGACATCAGTTACAAGAAACGTACGATCATACAGTATTGTTTTTAAAAGGGAACTCCTGGGAGCCTTTGGTCTGGCACCTCTTAAACCCACTCCATCCCAAGAATACTTTAAAATCATACAGCATATAAAGAAAGAATTTGTCACATTATGCCTCTGCGGATTCTTTGAAAGAGTTATCCAATTAGTCCCACTCGCCCCGTAAGCCTCCAAGTCTTTCTCTTTCAATTATATACCCAATTCTCTTTTGGAAGTTACTACTGAATTTTCTTCCACTACCCAGCAGGAAGTATATTCCTGATCTTACTGCATGAAAAAAATTCTCATCTTCCCCCAGCTCTTTTGTCAATTATCTTAAATCAATGTTCTGTGGCTATTGACCACCAGTGGAAATAGTTCCTCCTTATTTACTCTATCAAATCCTTCATAATTTTGTATAGCTCTGTCAAATCCCCTCTTAACCTATCCCGCTCTTAAAAGGCCAATCCCAGTTTCTTCAGTCTCTCCTTATGATTTAGGTGCCTTACCCCTAACCATTCTAGTAAATCTCCTTTGCACTTTCTCCAAGGTCTTGGTATCTCTAAAATGACAACTTGTGGGAATCCTGAGGTGTTAAATGGAGGTCAGCAACTGAAGAGCACAAAGTCCCAACACTGATTTTGCTGTCAAAGCAACTGGACTAAGACTTTTCCATCTTCATAACAATCTAGCAAAAAGGGTTTTATAAAATCTCAAACAAAAGGTTTGGAAAACCTAACTGCAGACACATGCAGCCTCAATAACGGCCAATGGTCTATTGTTAATAATGGTTTCTGCACGTTAACCTGTTACTAATGAATGGAAAACATTTTACCTTGGTCACGTGCATTGTCAGATTCTAGTGCAAGTTTTTTTTTCTCTCTCTAAGTCCTGCTGCTTTGCTTGGCTAAAACAGGCAGAGTAGATGAGCTGCTCCCAAACCTCTGCCAGGATCGTTTATAATTATTTTCTCTATGCTTCAGTCTGACTGGCTCCAATTTTCCTACCCTCTTTGCAAGAAAGTGTTCAGCCTCCAGTCAACGTTTCCCACAACAACATAACTGACATCAGGAATTCACCATGTATAATTCCATGTTCTACCATTCCATATGCAGGCATGCAAAACTCAGTTTGCCACACCTTTGAACAACACAACTAAAGTTCCTTAACAATCCCAAAAATTGGAATAATGAATTTTTTTCCACTTAATTAGCAACCTCTAACAAAATCACATCCACAGAAATCACGGTTCAAAAATACACACCTGTGATTTTGTTAGCTAATTACAGAGAAAATGGTCTCTCTATTTTGACGAAAAGGGTGAATTTTAGTCTCATACAGGTTAAACAGCTAACTAAAGTATCAGGTTTGTACTGAAATTGATAAATGACAACATCAAGTGGGTCTGCTTTAAAAAAACTGCTCCAAGGTCAGGATAGAAACAATTAAATTTGAAGGTGAAATTATGGTACTCATTCTAATCATGGTCATTCATCAACAATGTTTTTGATGTATTTGTGAATGTGTACAAGACACTCAACTGTACTTACAATGGGTCTTTCTTCCCTTTCAGGATCCAATGGTCAAAAGAATAAAGTTGCTTATCAGTTTTACTCAGTTGGGTGTATGAAACAATTACAAGGGTCAATCACTTTTTAAAATCATCAGCCTACATGTAGGTTTGCAATATAATGCATCTGAGCAGCGTTAATGCCATTGATTCTATCAATAAGGCTTTGTAAATCTTAATTCCATCTATCTGTAGCAAACAAACGTATTTGTAATTGGTGTAACTTCCTTTAAAAGACTGGGTAACAGGTTTGCATAAATTATTGTCAGTGCTACTTTAACAATCATTGCTGTGTTGCTTTTAACCACCTAAACAAAAGCATTTGCTTCCCCCCCCCCACCCCCCCACCGCCCCTCCCGCCCCCAACCCCCACCCCCCCCCCCCCACCCCCCCCCCCCCCCCCCCCCCCCCCACCCCACCCCGAACTATGGCAGCCCTTGTGATGACAGTGCTCCCATGGTGGTGTTAACAGTAGCAAATTCCACGTTTCTGGTCCAGTGATCCGAACCCGAGAACACGGACAGTAACTTGTGCAAAAATGTTAACCAATGTGTTACAAAGTAGCACAAAGAAGAGACTAATCATTTAAAAAATGCATTTTGCTAAATTTGCCAACATCACTACAGAGTTTAAACCAGTACATTTATTAAAATTACCTTAGTAAGAGACTTCAGCCCAAGGGCTGTGACAACAGCACCAGTTGTTGCACTGACATATGCAGTACCCAGTTGGCTGTAAAGAGTTACAAACAAAAGTAAACATTTAGATCGAGTATAGAACCAAACTTCTCAAAGTTAGGGGATACCTGGACCGAGGTTTATTTTAAATTGGGCTTGGTTTTGGAACAGAGAGGTACCGTAGATCGAACCTGAACTTTAATTCAGTCCAGGATAGAGGGTAGGTGTCTTTTCCTTATATCAAGTCTGCATCCAGTCCCGAGTGAAGAGAGGAGCCACAGCACATCAGGAATTCACCATGTATAATTCCACGTTCTACCATTTCATACGCAGGCATGCGAAACTCAATTTGCCACACCATTGTACGACACAACTAAGCTTCCTTAACAATCCCAAAAATTGGAATAATGAATTTTTTTCCACTCAGTTAGCAGCCTCTATCAAAATCACATCTACAGAAATCACATATTCTCAGCACTAACAATCAAATTTGGGCCGAGATGCCATGACAATGCATGAAGTAGAGGTTGCCCTTTGCAAGTTATACTGATCAAATAATAGATTACCTTAGACGGGGTTTAACTCTACATATAAAGTGCTCATTCTAACTTGGCAGTAAATAAGCACTAACGGACTTAGTCTCTTGCTCAAACTCAAATTTTTTAAAAGCAAACTGATACTGTTTCTGCACGGAAGTTTTTTCTCTGATTTGCATTTGTTCTGCCATATCCTAATGGATTATCACAATTCAGGCAGAATGAACAGCCTTTTAACTTACAAATTTTAAAAGAACCTTAGAATCAGCTTTTTCCCATAGAACACTGTGTGATAGTCAGAGTTGCTTTTACAAACATGTTGTAGAGTGGAGTTACGGATATTGATGGTTGAAGCTCCAACACTTTTTCCAAAACGTGGCTGACCAGGAATCCCTCCCACTCTTACTACCTGCCACTGACATGTGTTGGAAGGATTTGCAAGTTGATACTTAACCTGTTTGACCATGTTATGAACACACCTTCCTTGGCAATCAAATCCTGGAGTGGGGCTTGAACCCAGAGCTTCTAGCCCAGAAGCAGGAATGCTATCCATTGTGCCACAAGGCCTCCATTTAATGCTACTGTACTAATGTAGAAAATGACATATATAATCAGCTGATGACCTTTCTCAATTAAACAATCCAGGTATATTGACAGTACTGTACAGGAGGTAAAGAGTAGGGCTGAAAATGCTCAAATGGAAACAGAAAGAAAAAAAAGCAAGAATTCAGATTGCAAAGCCACTGAAATAAATTAGGGCACTTTTCTTCCAAAAACAGTAGAATCACATCCACTAACTAACAAGATTTAATTTCTTCTATTAAGACACTCATTTATTTCAAATGGGTAAAAAAAAAAGCCATTATGATGTATGAAGGATGTCTATAAAAATTAGTAATCAGTGTCCTAGCAATTGAAATAAAACCACAGGGGTTAGTTAGTCTTCATGATTATCTGTGGAAATTATCCAGAATTACCTACCCCACTGACAGTGGTGCATCTCCACTTCTGTTGGTATAGTTGACAACTGCATTAAAGGACTGATTTGCCCATTGCCAAAAGACTACTGCTGGAGTTGTCCTGTCAAAAAGAGGATAAAAATTAAGAATCCAATGACATCCCGCTCTGAGCAGAGGAGCTGGGCTTAATACACAAGCAGATATGTGAGGAACACCAGCCATTACATTCTCCAGTTCTTCATGGCTCATATTTATTTCTCTTCATGGCCATGTTACAACTCAGCCAGGCAGCGAACAATAGAACTGGAGTGAACTCTTCACACACTTAACAAGCTTTCATTTAGAGTCACGCATTATATGCACCTCCTTCCACAATTCTCTATATAAATATATTTACAAACACACACATTATATATAATATATGTAAGCAATTAATGTCCACCACCTGACTACAATTAATACCCAATTGATATACAATTAAAAAATACCCAAAAATTAGCCTATTTTGAATGTATAGTGTTTACCCCTGGCAAGTTTGAACTGTTTAGCAAATACTCAGCAGGGAGTAGGAGTAAAACCTTGACTTCAGGTTAATCAAGTGACTAAGGGAATGCTATTTATATCACATCTTTGTTTAATACAATAGCAAAATAAATAAGCAAAGCAATTAAAGAGCTCCTTCATCCATGCAACTATCTCTGCCCCTTTTTCAAACGAGTGCTCAAAGGAAAAAGAGCAAAACCGACACAAAACAGCTCAATTTTGCAAGTTATTTATTTAAATTCATTGGCATCACATCTGGTTCTTAATCAAGCTAACTCAAGCATTAAAAAGGATCTGGGCATCACATCAGGTTTTTAATCAAGCTAACTCAAGCATTAAAAAGGATCTGGTTTTCAGCTAGTCAACAAAATTAAACACAAGAGACTTTGGACACAATAAATGCAAACCACCTTTTATAATCGGATTTCTGTCAAAAAACAAGTGTAGCCAAGGCAATATCCAGTGCTCTCAAGGTCAGAAAAAAATAGCTTTCCTTTTAAAAAAAATTGTGCTGAGAGACTTGAGCACAAGTCTGAGTTGACACTTCATTGCAGTATTGAGGGGGTTGCTACATTGTTGGAGGTGTTGTCTTCAGGATAAGATATTAAATTGAGGTGCCAGCTGCCCTTTGATGTTGTACATAACAGATTCCAGGGCACTAGTCAAAAAGAGTAGAAACATTTTCTCAGTGCCCAACATCCAACATTACCAAAATGATTAACAAATAATTTGTCTCATTGCTGTTTTTGGAACTTTGCTGCATGCAAATTGGTGGTTGTGTCTGAATGTGGTTGTGGTTGGTTTGTGCCTACAGTACATGTGTAAGCCAATTTGGAATATCCTGAGGACCTGTGAGGCAGTGTAGAAATGCAAGATTTTTAAAAAATTCATTTATGTCTATGGATATAACTCAGGATAAAAACATTTAATTTATTGTAAAAATCTGGATCATATTTCAGTCAGATTCATACTGCCAATAACATTCAATGCCACTGAGGTGCACAGTGTATTAAACTAAGAAAGGATTAGCTGCTCACCCCATGAACTTTATCCATGACTAAATATTGGACTGGTTTGTTCCGAAAGCTGTATCTTATAAACTGCCCATGAAAACATAGATTTTGTATTTGAAACTTGCCTGTAAAATGTCAGCATGCAACCAGTGATGGTCATATTCATTGGGACCTGCGCAGACATCCGCCCAATCAGAAGCATTTTTTCACCCGTGTCTGGATGAAAAGCTGAATCATACATGTACTTTGCTCGCCAAAGTTTGTCTTCCGTAAGACCTGGCTGGACTTTGCCATGCCTGAAAAATCAAAAACACTGAAATTGTATGCAGAGCAGTACTGAATAAAACTGTCACAGAATTAACATTCCTTTGGGCCCTGCTAAAATGCGGTCTGTTAGAGCTTGGAACTCAGGGTGATGATTTTTATTTTGCAAATGCGGCCACAAGCTTTGCCCCTCTATAAACACAGCCACCCATTTTAAAAAGGAAAATTAAAAGTCAGGGACAACAAATGGCCAGAACTTGTGGGAAACTACTAGTTGGAAGGCCATTAATTATTTGGATAATTTTACAGAGCGCTTGCTTCATTCATTTATTTTGGAGCATGAGAGCTGGAAACTGTAGAGATATGCATTCAATATTGGCCCTGGCACCAGTGGCATCAAGCTTGAGTGCTAGCTGCCAGCTATGGAATAACATGGTCTCACTTATAATGCAGTCTCGAAACATGGACCATGTTATAGCAGGGTCACAACGTATTAACAAAAGCAAAAACTCTTCGAGTTTTCATTTTTTAAGGTAGATTAAACTTTTTAAATCTAGGTAAATCGCTAATGTAACCCCCCCCTGTTTAAGAAGGGAGTGAGGCAAAAGACAGGAAATTACAGGCCAATTAGCCTGACCTCGGTCATTGGTAAGATTTTAGAGTCCATTATTAAGGATGAGATTTCAGAATACTTGGAAGTGCATGGTAAAATAGGGCAAAGTCAGCATGGTTTCATCAAGCGAAGGTCATGCCTGACAAATCTGTTAGAATTCTTTGAGGAGGTAACGAGTAGGTTAGACAAAGGAGAGCCAATGGATGTCATCTACTTGGACTTCCAGAAGGCCTTTGACAAGGTGCAGCACAGGAGGCTGCTCAGTAAGATAAGAGCCCATGGTGTTAGAGGCAAGGTACTAGCATGGATAGAAGATTGGCTGTCTGGCAGGAGGCAGAGAGTGAGGATAAGGGGGTCCTTCTCAGGATGGCGGCCGGTGACTAGTGGAGTTCCGCAGGGCTCAGTGTTGGGACCACAACTTTTCACTTTATACATTAATGATCTAGATGAAGGAACCGAGGGCATCCTGGCTAAGTTTGCTGATGATACAAAGATAGGTGGAGGGACAGGTAGTATTGAGGAGGCAGGGAGGCTGCAGAAGGATTTGGACAGGTTAGGAGAATGGGCAAAGAAGTGGCAGATGGAATACAACATGGGGAAGTGTGAGGTCATGCACTTTGGTAGGAAGAATAGAGGCATAGACTATTTTCTAAGTGGGGAGAGAATTCAGAAATCTGGAGTGCAAAGGGACTTGGGAGTCCTAGTCCAGGATTCTCTTAAGATTAACTTGCAGGTTGAGTCGGTAGTTAGGAAGGCAAATGCAATGTTGGCATTTATATCGAGAGGACTAGAATATAAAAGCAGGGATGGATGTGCTGCTGAGGCTTTATAAGGCTCTGGTCAGACCACATTTAGAATATTGTGCGCAATTTTGGGCCCTGCATCTCAGGAAGGATGTGCTGGCCCTGGAGAGGGTCCAGAGGAGGTTCACGAGAATGATCCCAGGAATGAAAGGCTTAACATATGAGGAACGTTTGAGGACTTTGGGTCTATACTCGATGGAGTTTAGAAGGATGAGGGGGGATCTGATTGAAACTTACAGAATACTGAAAGGCCTGGATAGAGTGGACGTGGGGAAGATGTTTCCATTAGTAGGAGAGACTAGGACCCGAGGGCACAGCCTCAGAGTAAAGGGAAGATCTTTTAGAACAGAGATGAGGAGAAACTTCTTTAGCCAGAGAGTGGTGAGTCTATGGAATTCATTGCCACAGAAGGCTGTGGAGGCCAGGTCATTGAGTGTATTTAAGACCGAGATAGATAGGTTCTTGATTGGTAAGGGGATCAAAGGTTATGGGGAGAAGGTGGGAGAATGGGGTTGAGAAACTTATCAGCCATGATTGAATGGCGGAGCAGACTCGATGGGCCGAATGGCCTCATTTCTGCTCCTATGTCTTATGGTCTTATTGGTCACATTTTACGAATAAACCATTTGAAAGCAAACAGCAGTGCATCAATATTTTGCATATAGTATTCAGAAGTCGTGAATGGGAGCATGGAGGTGGGCATGTGAGAAATTGGCTGCAGCCGGCAGCGATCTGTGTCCTTTTGATATGGGGTCAGGAAGAGCACTCCTGCATCTCCCAGTTCCACATTCAGATAAGTACTTTTAAACACTTGTCATGTTGGTTGTAGTTTGCAGTGGTCTGTTTAAGGACCCTTTGTAGAACCATTTCTCCTGGCTGTAGCTGATCAAACCAATTCTGCAGTGTGGAAATTCAAACAGGTATCAAGGGCCCCTCATTCACACTTGCAAAGCGACCAACACCTGTTGCTGGTGAACTCAGAAATTCCTGTACCATAAGGCACACTTCTGGCTTATTATCAGCATGCTCTTCCTACTCCAATATTGGAGGCTTAGGAGACTGCTCAGCGCTGAAAAAAACAGACATCTTGTAGTCGAATATCTAAACCCAGATTTTCAAAGATCTATTCCTGTCATCCAATATAATGATATATAGAATAATGGTTGTGAACGGCCTTCCAACTAGTAGTTTCCCATAAGTTCTGGCCGATTGTTGTCCCTGTCATTTTGTTGGAGCGCAAGGTAGTGAAGGTGCACTACTGCAACCTGTTATGATCCTTGGCCAGACCATGGGACATCGGGGGGAGATCCAATTAGGGACCAAAAGCATTTTGCTCAAAGTAGATAAAGGTTGAGCTTCAAGGCACCTGCATTTGGAATAAAGCCACAAAATTCCATGGGATTTGAAGAAACAAAATTTACTGTAGAAGTTCAAAAGGGAAAACAATTTACAATACGTATCTTATACTCTAACACTCAGAGTAACTATGAGGTACAATTGAATTATGAGATGAACTGCCGTCGGACACACCAAATTTCAGAGTAAATGACAGATGCAACAGAAACAGAGTCCATGGATTTCTCAACAAGTCACCCAGGCGTTAGTACTACTGTGAGTCAACCAATCTCACTGAAACTTCATCTTTCTCACAAGGGTTTCCAATCTCCACCTTTGAAGATCTCTCCTTAGAATTCTCTCTAAAAGTCACTCCCACTCAGGCGGCTTAAACATGATCCACCTCCAGGTTTCAATCTTGCCTTCCGAGATTCCTTCTCCCTGGATTCCTGTGTACACTCAAACTCATAAGTACACTTTCAGATCTAAGGCTATGACAAGCAGAACATCACTGCTCCAAATGGGAACCTTTGCCCTCTTGACTTAAGGTCTGCTTCCTGCAGCTTTTTCTTTAACTTAGCTTAACTGGGACCTGTTTCGGTCCCTTTTGTTTTCATGACATTCGTTGGCTTGCGGACTGCTTCAAACTGACTGGCTCAAGAAGAGCTGTTCACTGACACTTGACCTGAATTTTGCGCAGGTCATGTGCGAGCGACCGGTGGGCCCGGAAATGGCCGCGATTTCCGCTTCTGGCCACAAACACGATTTCATGCTGGCTGGCCAATTAAAGGTCGGCCAGCATGAAACGCGCCCGGACATAGGCGCAGCGCTGCCAGCAGGGACGGAAGTGTGGCAGGCACCGGGTCCAATGGGGACCTGGCAGGGGAAATAAATTTAGCAGACTTTGGCAAGCTCCCTAAAGGCTGCCAGGAGTGGTTGAGGAGCCTCAGGGAGCTGTCCAGAAGAAAGTATAAAAACTGGCTTAAGTTATGGCCTCAGCACCCACTGGGCACACCAGGCGGAAGGGCAATGCCGGTGGGCACTCTGCCCCCAACTTCTCAGGCGAGTACCTGCGCACTCTAGTGCAGGCAGTGAGTGACATGTGGTACATCCTCATGTCACAGGATGGCAAGAAAAGGGCATCTCACCAGACGAAGGAGGGCAGAGATGGCCACCCAGACTAGCGGAAATGACATGGTGCACCGCACCTGGATCCAGTGCTGCAAAAGGTTTAATTATCTTCTGCGCTCAACAAGGCATGGTACTGTGTGGCGACGTCTTGAAGGGTGGCCACCCTTCGTGGCGTTCAGGAGTGTAAGGCGCAGAGTAACAAAAGGCACATGTACCTGTGCCAGCTAAGGCTGGGGGGTCTGACCACTAGCGTTGGGTGCTAGAAGAGTGAGGCGTACAAATCTGATGGGCACCTCAACCTGGTTCTCGGTTCATGGGGTGTGGGGGAGGTGCGAGGCTGATGGGGTGTTGCAGTTAGAGGGTGGACTAATGAATGCACTTTTGTCCGTACAGGAGAAAAGAAGCCATAATGCTGTGGAGCGCACATGAACAGGTGATGGGGTAGCCAACCTACTCATACTGAGCAAATTTGATTTGAATGTCCTCAAGTCAGAGTGTGAACATGGACCGAGATCCTTGCGTTGCAGGGAGGAAAGCATCTCAGAGGAAGGTAAGAATCTAGAGTCCTGTGGACAGATGAGAGGCTATCGGAAGGTGCTAACAACGTAGGGTCATCTCATCTCAAATGAGAAGTTCTAAGCAAGAGACCCCAGTGATCCAGCAATCATAGTACCACCATGATGGAGTTATCCTTAGTCTCACTAGCATGCACATTGTCTATGTGATGATTGATGCTACTGACATATTGTCTTCCTTCCTCAGATATGCCATCCTCCAAGGACTTTCGGGACCACGAGTGCCCTCCCTTGACACCCGAGGATAAACCACAGGCAGATCCACCCATGTCACACCCTCTCTCGCTAACAGGCACCAGCGCGGATACAAGCACATCGGTGGGCATTAGTTCATCAGCTCAGATGGCAGTACACATTTTTTGGGGTTTGGCACACTCGCATGAGGAGCTGGTGGCAGCAGAGAGTGTCCTGGGAGCTGGCAATCGGAGGACTGCTGGAGACCAGGACCATGCTGAGTCAAGGCAGATGACGAGCCTCTGGAGTTGTCTGTCCATCAGGCGGCAGATGCTGGATGACCAGCGGAATGTGCATGAAGATCTGGGGGAGATCCCTTAGGGTCTGCGTGCCATGGTATCTATCATGGAGGAGTCCATGCGCGAGAACTGCGTTGACCCTGAGCACCAAGCACACAACCTCCTCCATTGAGACACTGGAGACTCTCATGGAGAGGCAACTCCAGTAACTCAATCAGGGGTTCCTGGGGATGCACTCAGACCCTCCAGTCCACACACTGGCAGTGAACTCAGGAGGTCACTGCCAATGTGAAAGATGGATGAGGCACCTAGTCTCTCTGCTAGGTACCCGTCCATCAATGATGAGTAGAGAGGTCCAAACCTACCTCACGCTGGAAGACGAACTGCCTGTCGTCTCTGTGGGCTCCTCTCAGGGCACTCTGGACAGGGGCAGCAGCTCCTCCGCCCCTCTGCCAGTGACCATGGCATCTGATGAGGCAGCGAGGCTGAGCGGTGCCCAGCCATGATGCTGGGTGCACCCTCCCAGGCGGAGCATGCTCAGGTCGCGCCAGCCAGAGGACAACTACCAAAATCATCAGGGTTGACATGACAGCAGAGTCAGCGGGCTACCTCCAATGCCGCTGCAAGTGAGGGGGTGGGAGAGCTCCACGCCACAGCATTCTCAAACATAGGTTTAAGGCACCGTGAGCAGAAAGGGGGTTTTTACAGGTGGCATTTTTTCCTTTCATCATTGGTATGTATGATTTTCATGTAATATTTAACACAATATCATTTTATATTCCTTTTCTGTTACTGTGGAAAAGATATAAACCTTGATCTTGTTTTAATGGCCTAAGTATCCTTCATGTTTTCCACAGGCGGAGGGCACAGCAGTGCCTTATCATAGATGGCAGGGGTAGCAAACTTTATTACAGAGGTTGTGATTCGACATTGGGGTCATAGGATTGCTTCCTCAGAAATGTGTGGTAAAGTTCAAAGCCATTCCTTGGCAGCCTAGCTGAAGGTGCATAGAATCCAGGTCTCCCTGGTGTCCTTGCTTCACTGAAGATTCCTCATGTCTGCCTCCATGACCTCAACCTGTGCCCCCCCAGGCTCCTCATCAGATCCATCACTACAGTCATCCTCTGTTGTCTGTGGAGCCACCTTGCCATCCTCATCCTCAAGTAGGTTCCCCCCCTTGCCAGAGCCAGATTGTGCAGAGCACTGCTTACTACTAAGTGACACGTGCTCTGGAGGATAGTGCAGTGCCTCCCCCGATCGGTCCAGGCAGCGGAACCTCATCTTCAGCAGCCAATGGTCCTCTCAACCACTGCCTTTGTGGAGGCATGATTCCTATTATACCTCTGCTTCTGTCCATGGCTGGCAGAGTGGCATCATGATGCACATTCTCAAGGGATAGCCTTTGTCACCCAGCAGCCATCCATCCAACTGAGCTAGAGCGACGAACAGCCCTAGCAACTGGGAGTGTTACAGGATGGATACATCATGCGAGTGTTGTAAGGAATTAAGGAATGAATCCAGACAGACCACCCAGCATCGATCTAGGCACCGGAAATGACAACGGTTATCTCAGTCCTGTCAACCCTGCAAAGTCCTCCTCACTAACAACTAGGGGCTAATGCCAAAATTGGGAGAGCTGTCTCTCAGACTATTCAAGCAACAGTCTAACATAGTCAACCTCACGGAATCATACCTTATAGATAATGCCCGAGACGCCGCCAACACCATCCCTGGATATGTCCTGTCCCACCGACAGGACAGACCCTTAGAGGTGGCACAGTGATATACAGTCAGGAGGGAGTTGCCCTGGGAATCCTCAACATCGAATCCACACCCCACTAAGTCTCATGGCATCAAGTCAAACATGGGCAAGGAAACCTCCTGCTGATTACCACGTACCACCCTCTGTCAGCTGATGAATCAGTGCTCCTCCATGTTCAACATCACTTAGAGGAAGCACTGAGAATGGCAAAGGCACAAGAATGTACTCTGGGTGGGGGACTTCAATGTCCATCACCAACAGTGGCTCAGTAGCACCACTATAGACCGCAACAAAAACAGAATTACCTGGAAAAACTCAGCAGATCTGGCAGCATCGGCAGAGAAGAAAAGAGTTGACGTTTCGAGTCCTCATGACCCTTCGACAGAACTTGAGTGAGTCCAAGAAAGGGGTGAAATATAAGCTGGTTTAAGGTGGTGGGGGGGGGTTTGGGTGGGGGAAGAGAGAGAGAAGTGAAGGGGGTTGGTGTGGTTGTAGGGACAAACAAGCAGTAACAGAAGCAGATCATCAAAAGATGTCACAAACAACAGAACAAAAGAACACATAGGTGTTAAAGTTGGTGATATTATCTAAACGAATGTGCTAATTAAGAATGGATGGTAGGGTGCTCAAGGTATAGCTCTAGAGGGGGTGGGGGGAGCATAAGAGATTTAAAAATATTTAAAAATCATGGAAATAGGTGGGAAAAGAAAAATCTATATAATTTATTGGAAAAAACAAAAGGAAGGGGGAAACAGAAAGGGGGTGGGGGGTGGAGGAGGGAGCTCAAGACCTAAAGTTGTTGAATTCAATATTCAGTCCGGAAGGCTGTAAAGTGCCTAGTCGGAAGATGAGGTGTTGTTCCTCCAGTTTGCGTTGGGCTTCACTGGAACAATGCAGCAAGCCAAGGACAGACATGTGGGCAAGAGAGCAGGGTGCAGTGTTAAAATGGCAAGCGACAGGGAGGTTTGGGTCATTCTTGCGGACAGACCGCAGGTGTTCTGCAAAGCGGTCACCCAGTTTACGTTTGGTCTCTCCAATGTAGAGGAGACCACATTGGGAGCAATGAATGCAGTAGACTAAGTTGGGGGAAATGCAAGTGAAATGCTGCTTCACTTGAAAGGAGTGTTTGGGCCCTTGGATGTTGAGGAGAGAGGAAGTGAAGGGGCAGGTGTTGCACCTTTTGCGTGGGCATAAGGAGGTGCCATAGGTGGGGGTTGAGGAGTAGGAGGTGATGGAGGAGTGGACCAGGGTGTCCTGGAGGGAACGATCCCTACGGAATGCCGCCAGAGGGGGTGAAGGGAAGATGTGTTTGGTGGTGGCATCATGCTGGAGTTGGCGGAAATGGCGGAGGATGATCCTTTGAATGCGGAGGCTGGTGGGGTGATAAGTGAGGACAAGGGGGACCCTATCATGTTTCTGGGAGGGAGGAGAAGGCGTGAGGGCGGATGCGCAGGAGATGGGCCGGACACGGTTGAGGGCCCTGTCAACGACCGTGGGTGGAAAACCTCGTTAAGGATGAAGGAGGACATGTCAGAGGAACTGTTTTTGAAGGTAGCATCATCAGAACAGATGCGACGGAGGCGAAGGAACTGAGAGAATGGGATGGAGTCCTTACAGGAAGCGGGTTGTGAGGAGCTGTAGTCGAGGTGGCTGTGGGAGTCGGTAGGTTTGTAATGGATATTGGTGGACAGTCTATCACCAGAGATTGAGACAGAGAGGTCAAAGAAGGGAAGTGTCAGAGATGGACTACGTGAAAATGATGGAGGGGTGGAGATTGGAAGCAAAATTAATAAATTTTTCCAAGTCCCGACGAGAGCATGAAGCAGCACCGAAGTAATCATCGATGTACCGGAGAAAGAGTTGTGGAAGGGGGCCGGAGTAGGACTGGAACAAGGAATGTTCCACATACCCCATAAGGAGACAGGCATAGCTGGGGCCCATGCGGGTACCCATAGCCACACATTTTATTTGGAGGAAGTGAGAGGAGTTGAAGGAGAAATTGTTCAGTGTGAGAACAAGTTCAGCCAGACGGAGGAGAGTAGTGGTGGATGGGGATTGTTCGGGCCTCTGTTCGAGGAAGAAGCTAAGGGCCCTCAGACCATCCTGGTGGGGGATGGAGGTGTAGAGGGATTGGACGTCCATGGTGAAGAGGAAGCGGTTGAGGCCAGGGAACTGGAAATTGTTGATGTGACGTAAGGTGTCAGAGGAATCACGGATGTAGGTGGGAAGGGACTGGACAAGGGGAGAGAGAAGGGAATCAAGATAACGAGAAATGAGTTCTGTGGGGCAGGAGCAAGCTGAGACGATCGGTCTACCGGGGCAGTTCTGTTTGTGGATTTTGGGTAGGAGATAGAAGCGGGCCGTCCAAGGTTGGGCGACTATCAGGTTGGAAGCTGTGGGAGGAAGATCCCCAGAGGAGATGAGGTCAGTGACAGTCCTGGAAACAATGGCTTGATGTTCAGTGGTGGGGTCATGGTCCAGGGAGAGGTAGAAGGAAGTGTCTGCGAGCCTCCGCGAGGTAGAGGTCAGTGCGCCAGAAAACAACAGCACCACGCTTGTCAGCGGGTTTGATGACATTGTCAGGGTTGGACCTGAGAGAATGGAGTGCAGTAAGTTCAGAGAGAGAGAGATTAGAATGGGTGAGAGGAGCAGAGAAATTGAGACGACTAATGTCGCGCCGACAGTTCTCAATGAAAAGATCAAGAGAAGGTAAGAATCCAGAGGGAGGGGTCCAGATGGAGGGAGAATATTGCAGGTGGGTGAAAGGATCCGTTGAACGGGGAGAGGACTCCTGCCCAAAGAAGTGAGCCCGGAGACGAAGACGGTGGAAGAAGAGTTCAGCATCATGCCGAGCCCGAAATTCATTGAGGTGAGGGCGTAAGGGTACGAATCTAAGTGCTTTGCTGAGCACTGAACGTTCAGCATCGGAGAGGGGAAGGTCAGGGGATATAGTGAATACACGGCTGGGGCTGGGATTGGAAGATGGGGTGGGGACGGAGGGACAGGCAGGGGTGGAGGGTCCTAGATGGGTGTTGGTGTCGATGAGTTGTTGGAGCAACAGGACCGAACAATAGACCGAGTATTAAATGACAAAGCAGCTAGACTGGGTCTGCGGCAGCTGATGAAGGAACCAACAAGAGGGGAAAACAACTTGACCTCATCCTCACCAACCTGCCTGCCGCAGATGCATCTGTCCATGACAGTATCAGTAGGAGTGACCACCGCACGTCATTGTGGAAGTCCCACCTTCACATTAAGGATACCCTCCATTGTGTTCAATGGGGTAGATTTCGAACAGTTCTAGCAACTCAAGACTGGGCATCCATGAGGCAGTATGGGCCATCAGCAGCAGCAGAATTGTACTCGAACACAATCTGTAACCTCATGGCCTGGCATGTTCCCCACTGTACCATTACCATCAAGCCAGGGGATCAACCCTGGTTCAATGAAGAGTGCAGGTGGTCATGCCAGGAGCAGCACCAGGCACACCGAAAAATGAGGTGTCAACCTGCTGAAGCTATAACACAGGACGACTGCATGCCAAACAGCATAAGCAGCAAGCGATAGACAGGGCTAAGCAATCCCACAACCAATTAGATCTAAGTTCTGCAGTTCTGCCACATCCACTCGTGAATAGTTGTGGGCAATTAAACAACTCACTGGAGGAGAAGGCTTCACAAATATCCCTATCCTCAGTGATTGAGGAGCCCAGCACAGCAGTGCAAAAGATAAGGCTGAAGCATTTGCATTAATCTTCAGCCAGAACTGCCGAGAGGATGATCCTTCTCGGCCTCCTCCGGAGATCTCCAGCATCATAGATGCCAGTCTTCAGCCAATTCGATTCACTCCACATGATATCAAGAAATGGCTGAAGGCACTAGATACTGCAAAGGCTATGGTCCTGACAATACTCCAGCAATAGTACTGAAGACTTGTGTTCCAGAACTTGCGGTGCCCCTAGCCAAACTGCTCCTGTATAAATACAACACTGGCATCTACCTGGCTATGTGGAAAATTGCCCAGGTATGTCCTGTACACAAAAAACAGGACAAATCCAACCCAATCAATTACCGCTCATCAGTCTACTCTCGATCATCTATAAAGTAATGGAAGGGGGTCATTAATAGTGCTATCAAGTGGCACATACTTAGCAATAACCTGCTCACTGATGCCCAGTTTGGGTTCCGCCAGGGCCGCTCAGCTCCTGACCTCATTACAGCCTTGGTTCAAACATGGGCAAAAGAGCTGAACTCCCAAGGTGAGGTGAGAGGACTGCCCTTGACATCAAGGCAGCATTTGACCAAGTTTGGCATCAAAGAGCCCTAGCAAAACTGGAGTCAATGGGAATCAGGGGCAAAACTCTCTGCTGGTTGGAGTCTTACCTAGCACAAAGGAAGATGGTTGTGGTTTTGGAGGTCAGTCATCTCAGCTCCAGGGCATCGCTGCAAGAGTTCCTCAGGGTAGTGTCCTCGGCCCAAACATCTTCAGCTGCTTCATCAATGACCTTCCTTCCATCATAAGGTCAGAAGTGGGGATGTTCACTAATGATTGCACAATGTTCAGCACCATTCTCAACTTCTCAGATACTGAAGCAGTCTATTTCCAAGTGCAGCAAGCCCTGGACAATATCCAGGCTTGGGCTGACAAATGGCAAGTAACATTCGCGCCATGCAAATGTCAGGCAATGACCATCTCCAACAAGAGAGAATCTAACCATCATCTCTTGATGTTCAATGGCATTACCATCACTGAATCCCCCACTATCAGCATCCTGGAGGTTAGTATTGACCAGAGACTGAACTGGACTAGCCATATAAATACTGTGGCTGCAAGAGCAGGTCAAAGGCTAGGAATCGTGCGACGTGCAATTCACCTCCTGACACCCCAAAGCCTGTCCACCATCTATAAGGCACAAGTCAGGAGTGTGATGGAATTCTCCCCACTTGCCTGGATGAGTGCAGCTCCCACAACACTTAAGAAGCTGGAAATCATCCAGGACAAAGCAGTCCGCTTGATTGGCACCACATCCACAAGCATTCACTCCCTCCACCACCAACGCACTGTAGCAGCAGTGTGTACCATCTACAAGGTGCACTGTAAGAATTCACCGTGACTCCTTTGACAGCACCTTCCAAACCCACGACCACTACCATGTAGAAGGAAAAGGGCAGCAGATAGATGGGAACACCACTACCTGGAAGTTCCCTTCCAAGTTGCTCACCATCCTGACTTGGAAATATATTGTCGTTCCTTCACTGTTGCTGGGTCAAAATCCTGGAACTCCCTTCTTAAAAGCACTGTGGTGTTTATACACCACATGGACTGCAACGGTTCAAGAAGGCAGCTCACCACCACCTTCCCAAGGGCAACTAGGGATGGGCAATAAATGCTGGCCCAGCCAGCGAAGCCCACATCCTGTGAATGAATTAAAAAAAAAGCTGCTGAGGTACCTTGCACAGACTTGTAGAATCTGTGCTGTGTGACCGCAAACTACCTGCATGTTCATGGAGGCCTATTCTGTTCATGAAGGTGCCCAGCTCACCTGTTGAAGCCTTGATGGCCACATGAGTGCTGTCTATGGCACCCTGGATGCAGGGGAAGCCAGCAATTGCTCACTCAGCATGGCTGGCTTCATCTGTCCAGAGATGAATGAATGTCATGATCCGTCTGAAGAGAGTATCAGTGACCAGCTCAGGCAACTGATTGGGGCACACCACACAGATCACCCAGTGGCCCCTGGAAAGAACAGGATGCGAAAAAGTGGAGGGCTACTGTGATCTTTCGAGCCACTGGCATAGGGTGGCCACCCACACAGTTGGAGGCAATCTCTGGCCCAATCATCTGGCATATGGAGGTCATGTGTCCCTAGAGAGGTGGCGCCTCCTTCGGCACTGGACCTCAGACATGTTGAGGTAGCTGGATCGCTGTCTGTAGACTCTGGCTGCAGGATAGTGGCATCTTCTGCGAACCCTTCTGCCTTGAACCTCCTGCTCGCCCTGCACCCCCTGTGCCTGCGCCTCTTCACCCACAGGTTGCTCTCTAGGACGCTGCCTGCAGACACCTGGCCTCCTCTCCTTTCTGCCCCTCTCTTCTTCTTCAGAGGCAGTTCCACCAGTGGTGTAAACAATCCCCATTTGCAGAAATTCAGACGGCACTGTCTCATGCACTGAAGGACGCACTTGGCAGTAATCCTCCAAGTGAGTTGGAAAAACCAAAGAGTCTTCAAAAAAAAAATGCTTCCAGTGCAAGAGTTCAGCAGAAGCCTTTGGATAAGGTATGAAACTTCAGCAATAAAACAGCAGCAAATTCTCACCTGAACTCTAACAACTCACTGCCAATGATCTGGTCCCCTTTTATCCCACCCTTGGATCAGAAATGTGAAAAAAACAAAAGTCGCCTGATGTGAACACAAAATCACGCAGCAACATAAAATTCAGATCAATTGCCTTCTTAATTGGCTTAATTGCATGTTAATTGTCTGCGGGCACACTCCCAACTCATGTGCGTGCCCGCCGACTGTAATATCGCGCGAGAGTGCGATGATGTCAGGGTGCGCGCCCAACGTCTTCTCACGCAATTTCATAAGTTCGGGTCAGGCATGCACCTGCTCAATTGCCATAAAATTCCGGCCTTGAACTGATCTGGTGACCTATCAAAATACTCCCAGAGGATCCCACCCTTGTTACTAGACAGGAACCGTTGGAACAAGCATTGGAACATCCTGTAACTTAAATGTTACAATCTCCACAGACAGCTAATTTAGCACCCAGGGTTACAAAGATCAACAGATTTCATGAAAAACAAATAACAATCCTTTCATCTGTTCTAGCAAAATTCAGCTTTGAAATAGTATAACCTTTAGTACTACATCTTATGATAGATTATACTTTGTAGCAAATTTTACTGGCTGCTTTGACAGCAAGATAAAACATAGACCTGACCAAAATTGAAACAGAATATGAAACTGAAAGATTTTCCATGCCCGTTGGCCTGATACTCCCCTTTCAATGAGATTTCAAAATACCAAGCACATTATTTTCTTTAAATAATGGCTGAAATAAAGTCAAGTGACTTCAGTACAAAATAGGGTGAAATTATACAACTGGCAGAGTTCTGTAATACAGTACTGCCAACTGCAAGGTTTCAGGTGATGGAAATTGGTGTGTAAAATATTTTTAAATGTCAGTTCACAGCTTCCACAAATAATGGAAACGTCTAAAAATCCTTTAATGTATGCAGCCACCCCATTGGGAAAGAATGACTGATACCTAGGTTCAAGACAGTTAATAAATTTGACTGCTTTAGACGGAACTAGAGGCTGGAATTACGCCTAAATTTAACGCTAGACATTAGCTCTTTTAGTTATATAGTATACAGTGGACAAAATGATAAATGTTCACTTTGTCAAATCTATTACTGTTAGGTAACAGACACTAGCAAAGAAAGGTAATAGTGACATAGAACCCCCAAGCTGTATTCCATGATATGATTGAATTATCATAATTTTAAGAGTTTCCATTGCAGATTAGCAGGATATATATGAAAACCAACGTATATCCATTCGACGTGGTAACTCATTTCCACCTTGCCAGACATCATTCCTGCCAATCTCTGCTTCCTTAACTGGGATATGATTTCATCAGTGCTGGTTGCCCTCTGGCTCCAGGCCTAGGTAACTATTTATGCAAGTCTAGACAGGAACTATTGGTAGGCAATTTGGCCAAGGGAATCAGAATTCTGACCTAAGCTAATACACTATTCGAGCAGGAGTGTTTGGATAGCCAACTGAAGTGGGAACTTTGAACCACTTACTCTTAAATTGTCAAGGGGGCACTAAAGGTATTTGTTGTGACTCCAATTACCATTTTCCGACTCCAATTAACATTTTGCGATGGTCTGTCTATTTTATCTATTTAGTACCTTAATCAGCTGAGACATGAGGAAGGGAAGTAATTTTATGATTAATTTTTAATTTTTATTATTTGGTGTCAGCTTTTGCTCAGTGGTAGCTAGCTCAATGCTGAACCTGAAGGTCATAGGTTCAGGACCCATTCACTGACCTGAACACTCAATCTAGTCTGACACTTCAGTGTAGTACTGAAAGAGTGCTGGATTGTCACTGAGCTATTCAGGAGAACGTAAAAGATTCCATGTCACAATTTGAGATGAAGAGCAGGGGAATTTGTGCATTGCCTTGGCCAATACTGATCCTGCAGCCAACACCACCAAAGAAAAAATTATTTAGTTATTTATCTAACAGCTGTTTCTGGTGCCTTGTGTGCAAATTGGCTGCTGCATTTTCCTGCAAAGTAAAAGCAGCTACACTTCATAATAATTTATTGGCTGCAAAGCACTTTGCGACCCCCTCCCCAACCTCCAAACACAAGAAATATTCAATATAAATGAAGGTGCTATACAAGTGCAAGTTCTTTTTATTTTAATAATTAATAGATGTTCATTGACATTATACAAGAACATGCTAGTCATGTTCTCACCCATAAAATTTTTGGAAGATTCCTGATGATTATGGCTGCTGATAATGTGTCTAAATAATTTAATGATATCTTTGAAATTTGATCAGGGCCGCCTGCCACAGGAGCTTGATGCAACACTGTGGTATGCAACGCCTCAGGGTGACTCAATGCAGGATTTCCTGTGGAAGAACAGCTCTCATTTCAGCCCTAAGCAAAAGCAAAAGAGAGGATGGATAGGGAAAGTCAAAGCAAATTAACACAATGAGACTATGGCCTGAATTTTCGCAAAGATGGAGGAGGTCTCCGGCTTAGCCAAAATGGCACTGGAGACCCGATTCTATAAGTCTTGCCCCCAAACCCGGTACCCACCACTTTTGCCAGGGGGATTAGAGGCAGGTTGTATTTTGCACATCCATAGTTCAAGGAGGCAGCTGTACATGTAAAAGTGCCTTCAAACAGATCCAATTTTTGTAACTGCGATGCCCAAAACACAACTTGTCAGCCTTAGACCTTACAGGAGGTCTGAAGCTGTCAAAGTTCTTTGGCGAGGTAGGGTGCCTTTTTGGAGGGGTAGGATACACTTTTGGATAGGGCCAGTGACACCTTTGTGAGGGGTAAAGTGTCCTTTGGGAGAGGTCAAGTGACCTTTGGGATTGTTTAAAGTAGACATGAATATGTGTAAAAAGGAAAAAACTAATTAAAACTTTGAAGCTTGTTGGAACTGTCGCGCTCTCAGGGGAACTGTAAAAATGTCAAGGCATTTTAATCTCCTGGCCTTTAACATATAATAAAACAGTCCGCAGTTTAAAAAAATAATTCAATGCTTGCTATTTTGCGCTGTCTATTGACATAAGCCTGAGGGTCTTCATTATAGGATTTGTGCTGCATGACTGACTCCACAGCCTATCATTATCACAGTGAGATGCCTGTCAGTTCACAGTTTGACTGACAGCTTCAAGTGGTTATAAAGCCTTTGATGTGGAGCTAGGAATACAAAAGCATTTGAATGGAATGTTTGTTTTTATAAGAGATTACGCATTTGAAGTAATATAAACGTACTGACTGGGTTTTTATGAATCTGAGTTATTTTTAATAATGAAGTCATCAACAAACACCTAGAACTTTCTTTTATTTCATCTCAGCATGGGTCTTGAGGTCTGTCCATGGTGGATACTGGTGAAATGGCATGGAGAGTATAAAGGCAAAGGGTGGTGGGTTGGGGCTTGGGTTGGCATACATTGGCACTAAGTTGGCATAGGGGCTTTAAAGGACCATGGGGGTGGGTCAAGGCATAGACAGGCATGGGGAGTGTTATGGAGGTTGAAGGAGTGTGAGGGGTGAGAGTTGTTTTTTGTTTTTTTAATAGCTGCAACAAAGTCCCAGAGCACTGAGACCTACTCTGCACCTGGCAGCCTATGGCTGCCTCCAAACTCTTTCTGGGGGCTGGCAGGTCCAATTCCAGTTAACACCCACCACTCCCCCATCCCTGAAACGCAAATTAGACCATTTGGGACACCTTCTCCCAAGTTGGATTTGCGGAACTGGGAATTTTCCTGAAAATTCATGCCTATGTGTTCTGATGGGTTACATAGAAACCATTTGCATCTGGGACTATGAGTTTCATTTCAGCCTAAATAGATGGAGTGAAAGTCTGACTACAAGGATCCTACATGAGATGAGTTTCAGCAGTCTTGATCCAATTGCTAGTGGGCAATGATCCACACTGCAGAAGCCATTCTGATCTGGCACCAAATTGTTAATCCCGAGATGGCAGGTACCAAACAGAAATGTGGGACCAATTCAATCCAGGATGCCCTGCACAGATTGGGTCAGGATACAGAGTGTTTTGCTCTGCACCAAACAGTACTACATCTGACTTAGTAGTGCTTGACGTTGATATTGATGGTATCCCATTCCACTGCAATAACATTACCATCATCAACACAAAATACCCAATAAATAAGCCGAGATAATTTTTAAGAAGACATCAACAACAACAATTTACATTTACATGTTTTACACATATATCCTACAGATTACTATAATAGTCTAGGTGGAGATCAGATGAAACAGAGGAATGAAAAGATTTCCATTGGAATGGCTGTAGAGGCATTGGTCGTTAAATTTATTCAAGGCTGAAATAGATGGCTTTTTAATCAGTAAGGGAATCAAAGGTTATCGGGAAAAGGCAGGAAAGTGGAGTTGAGGATTATCAGATCAGTCACGATCTCATTGAATGGCAGTGCAGACTTGATGGGCTGAATAGCCTACTTCTGCTCCTACATCTTATAGTCTTATGGAATGGAAAGCTAAGAGTATATTAAATAGAATTACATTGCATCAAAGATGATATACTGTTCTTTTTATAGCTGATAAAGAGAAGTATTAACATGACACTGTCTTACTTGTAGTCCTCTACAATGGTCCTTGCTGCCTCTAATGCTTCACTGGAGAGTAGAACATTGCGGGGGTCAGTCACCATGAAGAAGTGCTTGGCTCGCCCCATGAAGGTCCCCTGGTCCCATTGTGGTTCTTTTAAATTAATATCAGATCTCACATCTTGAGACATTTCTTACTGGAGAAAGAAATTTGAAAAATGTCAGCGGCAAACCGTCACAAGCTATAATAACTTCAGTCCAATACATAATTACCTTTTCACAAGCTGTCCAAAGTTTGGGTCATTTGGATATTTTTGGCTTTTGGGGTGGTAGTTATTAAATGTCAGTAAAATTAATTTGATTTTTTAAGATAAATTTTATTCAACTTTTCAAACATGAAAATACAAGAGTTACCAAACTACAAAGTTACCTTAACTCCTTAACGTACACTATTGGTTTGTAAAATATTACAACCTTGAACTTCTCATATAAATGCCATATTTGAGTAGTTATACATATATGTATAATATGTGCACATATATAAAACATTATGTGAACACATAAATACATCCAAACATAATCACTCATATGCTCCTCGTGTTCAGCACCAAAGGTGCTTCCAATAAGCAGGATGTGCCTTTATCTAGCCAACTATTGAGTAATGTCACAAACAAAGACCAAACAGAAATGTATTTATTCTACTGGATATGTCATAAGCCTGTTTATGGACTCCAATATTTCTGACAGCAATAGAACAAACACTATTGGACTAGGGCACAGGCTATGAGGCAGATTTATTAAGAATAGATAAGCAACAACATAGACAATATAGCAGGCTTACAGCAGTATATCAAATGTTAATATTTCCCTTCAAGTACAGAAAGTCACAGACATAATCCTATGCTAATACTCTGCAAGAGATAAATTGAGATACAATCTTTTAATAATAACCGAGTACATGCAAAACCGCTGTGTAGCCCTGGTACCCTTTGAAGTTTGACCAAGAAACAAAAAACATTTCTCTCAAAATCAAATGAAACAGTCAAACAAACATGCAACAGAGGATGCCTGCAACATCTACTGAATACATACTGGAGACCCAAGAACACATGTGTCACTAATATGCATATCCTTTTTGTATTGATGGGCTAGCTGCAGAATAAAGTAATCCATTATGCCAGATAGTTTCAAAATCAATTTTAACTGGTTTTGAAAACTAAATATATTGCAGAGGCAAAATATCTTGCCAGCTAAATACAAAATACGGATCTGATCTGCAGATGCTCCTATATTTCAAGCAGAATACTGAATGTGGCAATGAGCAAAATTTAAAATGACTCTTATTTTCCTTTAGGTGGATATTAAAATACATGAAGCTAAATATTGTGGATGTTGAAAATCTGAAATAAAAAAACTGAAAAAGCTGGAAATACTTCGCAGGTCAGTCAATATCTGTGGAGAGGATCAGGTTGATCCTCAATCTGAAGTTTTAGCTCTGTTTCTCTCTCTACAGATACTGCCAGCATTTCCCGTTTTATATCAAAATTCAAAGATTTACTTATGGTCAGAATGAAGACCAAGAGCTGATCTTCCTCTGTGCTCAGGAAATCTTGACTTGTGCGCTTTCACGGTTCCCATCCCATGTTTGACTTCACACCCATTTCTGTCTTTTCACAATGGGGATCAGTTGGCATCACAGTTTGCGAGCCACTCTGTGGAGTACGTGAGGAGTGTGGGTGTGGAGGTGGGCTGGTTCTCCAACACAGTATCCCAGTTCCCAACATTGTTTAAAAGCCCCTTAAACCTAACCCCTCACCTCCCTCACCAGCCCCCCTCCCTGACAACCCATGTCCCCTCAGATAGCCCATGCCATTCAATGCCACTTCTTCGTTTCCCCCATATATCCTCCATGTACCCTCAGATATCCCAAGCCACATCTATGCCCATGTATCTTCCATGCCCCCTCAGATCACCCATGTGACCTCTATGCCCCCCTGTACCCGCCATTGCCACTCACCAAGTATGCACTATGTACGGTCTTCAAACTGCAGGCAATATCAATGGAAAATTTTTACGTTCCTTAGAAAAAATAAACCTCTCACCATCTAATTTGAACCTACGTCCCCAGAGCATTAGCCTGAGCCTCTGGATTACTAGTCCAGTGAAATTACCACTGCACCACTATCGAGCCCTGTTCTCTCTGCAATACGTGTGAACAAATACTGTTAGAACCATATCTTCCAGGGCAATATTTTCTTTTAAAATTTGGGAAGACATATTAATTGGACACTTGGATTTTTTTTAAAAGGTCATAAGTTCACCTTGAAATGTGAACAACTATGCCTTTTCCTAGAAATTACCTGACCAGCAGAGCACTTGAGGAGGGAGAGCGGATTACTCATTGAACTGCAATCACTGTAATTTATGGAGATAAAACTGGTTTAAAGGCAAAGGCCTGGAGATTTACTAGAATTCACCTGAAAGAGGAGCTTTAAGTTTTGAACTTTTTTTTTAAACTCAGTTGGGAAAGAACTGAGAAAGTGAAGCTGCCCAGCTCACACTCTCCTTGCTTTGCCTGAAATAGAGTGGTTGGTTATCAGTGTCCAGCTAGGAATCCTCATTCTCAGTGGAACTTATCTGTCTTTGGAAACCTGAGAGGCTGAGACAAGAAGGATTGATCTGGCTCTATTTTCGTTCATGCGGAGCCTCTGTTGGTGAGCACCCCTAGGCATCTACTGGGATTAGCGATCTGTCTTCACACAAGGGAGTTCCAGATTGACAGTGTCGAAACTCTGCAAACTTTATCCTTAGTTTTATAAAGTCTTTCTTCATACGTCCATCTCAGCAGAGATCCTATCAGTTTGTCCTTAGTTTGTTTGTGTGTGTGTGCTGGGGAATTTTAAGAGGGATAGATAGTTACACTTGCATATTACAAATTATGTGTTATCCAGTTCTTGCAACTTGTTTTAAGAAAATAAGTTTTGTTTTATAATAAATCAATCATTCTGAATTTATTGAAAGAAGCCTGGTTAAAGTTTCTTTTATTCTCAGTCCAACAGTAGCGAATGTAAGTAATTGGCCATTTTGGTGAGTGAATTAAACTTTTAAACTAATAGGGCAACCTGTAGAGTAGTGGGGCTAGATGAACTGCACTCCTCCCATCCCAGTCGTAACAATACACATGGCTGATTAACGTAAGGGTCAACTTATCTTTATAAGATAGATCCCCATGATGAATCACTGCATTAAAAATACATCTATGTTACAATACAGCATCTAATGGTGACATTCGAAAGCATGAAAACCTTTCATTTACCTTTCAAAATGTTCCAGATTCCTCAGCAGCTTTTCATTTTCTTCATGAGCTCTCAAACCTGACCTGCTTTTAATGGGCTTCCACAATCCCACACCACCAGACAAAAATGGGGTTCAGGTAGAAATCTGACCATTTAAAATGGGGACACAAGCACAACAGGGGCAGGTGTGAGTTTTCCACACTACGGATTCCCACCTGCGAAAAGGTGGCCATGCATGCACTGAAATCTGCGTTCATACTCAGATAAAAATTTGGCCCCCAAACTCTTTATTCATTGCATACACACACTTGCTCATATTAAACTATATCTACATTGAAGAGTCATTAAAACATGGAGAACTTCAATGTTAACCATTCTTCCCTTATCCGAAAGCAGGCACAAGAATATAATAGGGGTAAACTGTCCAATCCTCTCCACCATTTTTAGTAGGTATGGACGTTATGGTAAAGTACCTTGGTCTTTGAGACTACATTCCAACCCAAACTGCAAATGTTAACACTACCAATCTATCAACCCTCCCCTGCACCAGCTGGAGTGAAATCTTCTATTGTCGTGTCAGCTCACAAGGAAATGACTGCAGTACAACACGGAGCTCACATATGATCCCACGATCATTGCATATCAATGCCACCACAACTGACACAAGTCCAATCTACTGGGTCAACGAGAACAATATTCCAATAAAGGACTATTTGTTGACACTAGTAATATTGGCACGTCCTGGGTGATCTATATTCCATTGAATCTTGAAGCACCAGTAGCATCAGAACTGCACATCCTCCTCCTCCCCTAAGAAGGCGTGGAATGCTTGGCAAAAGTACCGCAGTGGCCTCTCATTGCCTTCTGCAGTATGGCTGACCAGAAAACTCTCCCACCTGCCATTAAACCTATTGGAAGGATTTACAGACTAACAATCAACCTGTTTGGCCATGTTATGAACACACCTTCAGTGGCCATCAAGGCCTGGAGTGGGACTTGAATCCAGAGCTGGAGATGTTACCACTGTGCCACAACTGCACATATATGACAGAAAAGATATGATTTGTAATATACTGTGGTGCTCTGAGATTTCAGGCTTTAGAGGTGAATGGCTAGTATAATAACATTGAAAATACTAAAGCTGCATTGATGGGAGTGGACACAAGGTGCCAACGCCACACCATAAAGGTGTAATACATCCTGTTCATTCTGTGGTGCTTTTATATGCAGTGCAACCAGCATTTACTCAACTGAAAATACTCTTCAATTGCAGATAAGTTTTAGTGAACGTTAGCTAAGTATATCTAATTACTATCCAATTGTAGGATCATCCTCTTAACTCTTCCATATTAACAACACGTATCTTTTTTTGCTATTAATAGCCCTAGTCAAATTAATTTTTCATATCCCAAGATAACACTACACTACATGGACAGCTAGTTATAATGGTGTTTCGAGTAAGGGTCATGAGGACTCGAAACGTCAACTCTTTTCTTCTCCACCGATGCTGCCAGACCTGTTGAGTTTTTCCAGGTATTTCTGTTTTTATTTTTCCAGCATCCGCAGTTTTTTGTTTTTAATTATAATGGTACTATTCTTGGACCCTATGGAATTTCAAATCTCTTAATGAAATATTCCTCAGTGCTTTTAATAGCTGAGAGTGGTTAAGTACATTGACACCTGGATCCCTAGTCTCTCTCCATTAAGTTAAGTATTTCCATTTTTCTTTCTTGGGATCCAAAGTGAATAACCTCACAGTTCCCCACATTGATCTCTACTTGCCAATGTTTTGATCAGTCACTTTGGGTGGAATTTTCCATTCCGGGCCTAAGTCCCGTGGCAGGCACAGGAACTGGGAGTGTTTCCCACTGGGAATTCACGCCGAATCATGCAAAGCTGGCCTAATTTATTATTCAGTCAGGGGTTTTCCGACATATCGCATGGCAGGATGGGCTGGATGGTGTGCATCCCGCCATTGTATCCTGGCACCATATTTAAAACGCACCTGGACATCAACTTCATCCATACCCACCGCTGAAGGAGGTGACCACCCACCAATCACAGGGATCTCCAGCCCCCAAATTTGGTGACACTTCCCTCGAAGTGCTGCTCAATGCAGTAGAGGCCAGGAGGGTCATCCTCTACCACGAGGACGGAAGGAGGAGGCTGAGCTGTCTGACCAACCCTGCATGGGATAAAGTCACCAAGGTGGTCAGTGCCCAGGGCCTCCACGGGAGAACTGCCCTGCAGTGCCAGAAATGGGTGAATGACCTCAACTGTACCGCCAGGGTAAGTGAACACTCAACTGCTCACACTCACTTCACTGAATGGTAGAGGTGACATGAGCCTCAGTGGCAAGGGCACCATCTGTACAGCCCAAGCACACAAGAGCTACTCAACTTGATAAGGTGACGCCTCATAGCCCCACTGCAGCCCATCTAGTCTGCAGGTGGAGAGGCCACTGTGGGTCCCTGACCCTCCCACACAGTGGGCTCAGATGCTGTCTGGGAGGGGAGGGGGTTAGGCGTTGAGGGCACCAGCAAGTACTATTAATGACATGCCTCTGTGAGCCTAATTCCTTCTATCAGCATGAGCTCACCGCTCTGGAGGGTTCTGCCCCAGAACTCTTGTGGCCGACCTGCAGGGCATCACAACCCAGTGGGTTATTTATAAGACTGGAAGCATGAGAAAGATACCTGAAACCCAATAGCTCTCAACCCCATCTTCTCCCTTTGCACAGGAAAAGGTGAGGCACAACAGGAGGTAGAGGGAGAGAATTTGGAAGGGGCCCGGTCTGACCTCAAGAACCTTACTGAGTCCAAGGAGCGGACAACCCAGCTGGCAGAGGAGGAACCGGACCGAGCCTGTGCGGATAGAGAGATTGACAGGCAGCCTCCATCCAGAAAGGATTCACGCATAATGTAGTCAGTTAGAAACCTAAGGGTCATGCGTTCCTCCATGTTGCAGGCAGCTCATACAGATGCAATCACTCGCTCTCTACTCTCTCACTTACAGTTACCAGCAGGAAGAGGAGAAGGGTAGACAAGGAAACCCTGTCCAGCAGGTCCTCCAGCCCACATAGGACCGAGGACATAGGGAAGGAGGATGAAAGTGCACCTGTGGAGGCATCACAGCAGTCGCCTGCACCCTCCACCAGCATGGAGACACACACCTCGATGTGCACTAGATATAATTCGGGCAGGGTTTCACATTCTGGTGGTCACTGCATGGACATGCGTCCACAGCAAGGGGAGACAGGGTCATCCAAGCTCACCAGCACCCGGAGGACTGCTGGAGAAGAGGCATCGGCGACGTTCAAGTCGGAAGATGAACCTCTAGGATCAACCTTGCATGAGATGCTGGAGAAGCTGCAAGTGGTGGGGAACATCAAGCAGAGATGTTGGAGGCCCTCAGCAGAGTGGCACGTGAGGCAGAGGAGTCTGGCCGCCTGCTGGTTGATGAAGTGGTGTCGACATGTGTGCACATCGAGGGCTCCATGTGGAGGGTGGCGGATGCCATGGAGAACCTGGTCCAGTAGAATGCCCAGTTTCTGCTGGTGATTTCTGCAGACCCACAATCCATCGCTGGAGCCGTGGGTGTGCTATTGCAGTGGCTACGCAAGAGGGGGAACAGGGCACCTCAATCTTCTTCCAGGTGCCCCTTCTCTACAAGGAGTCAGGCAGAGGCAGGCCCGCAGGCACCCAAAGAGGAGGAGTGGCTATTGGACATCCTTACGGTCTCCACTTAGGACTCTCTGGAGGTGTCCAGCCCTTCGGAATGCCCCTTGCCTGTGAACCCTTCAGCTCCATCTTCTGTAACCGCAGAGGGAGCAGCTGCCCCAAAGCAGGACAGCCAAAGTAAGCTGGGGCCCTCCAGGCCTCAGGTCTCCAGAGGACAGCCGCCAAATTCATCCAAGGGCCAACTGGTCAGCAGACTGCCTCTGCTCCTGCAGATGTCAGGGAGCACCTAGAAGTGGTAGGGAACTGAAGATTAAAAAGTTATGATTTCACATGTGGCTGTTATGGGTGCACAATGTTTGTTAATGTTATTATGCTTTTGTAAATTGAGTACACTTGCACTTTAATATGATCTGATGTGGTTTATTTGCATCTCATGGTCCTTATGCCTGCGTCCCCCCCACAACCAGGCTAGGTCTATGTGCCCGGGGATCATGTACGTGCAGGGAGGCAAAGATATTTGAGCCCTTGCAAGCCGTGTGTAAGAAGCTTTCCATGTACACACACATCTGTTCCCCTAGCATTGTAAGCACTACATTCTTGGGTTCCCCTTCAGTTGTCCAGCTGAGATGACCTGCCACTACGCCCACCTCCACTGACCCAACTCTCATCCAGCATCTCGAGATCTCCACCATGAGGATCTTCATAGTTGCAAGCGGCCATTGTTTGCGTAACGTTTGATGTGCAGTCCAAGACCTTTACTCCTCCCCCTGTGAGCCACACCTGACCCCTGCCCCCCCACCATGACCCACATCCTACTCCCCTCATAACCACTGACCCATCCAGCTGTGGCATTTGACCTTCCTATAGTTATCCTTCAACCCACCCCTATGACCCTCCACAATCCCAACCTTCTCGAGAAGCTCACCCCCATGACAGTTGATCTGTCCCCCCTCATTCTGCCAACTCCCGGAATCTGCTTTTCCTTCTGTATCTCCTCCAACAACCCTCACCGTCCCTTCACCCATCACTGCCGAACCATCACCCTCCCCACTGCCCCTTTACCCTCACCATCCCTTCTTATCACCAATTCCCTCAGTATGCGCCCCAGGACTCATCAGTTGACACCATAGCACCCTCCCTCTGAACCCCTTTTCCCTCTTCCGCTCCATACCCATTCACACCTGTAGAACACATCCCCTGACAACACTCCACCACAGACTCCCACTCCATACCAGCTCACTCGCAACTTCTCTCTCTTTCCCCTACCACTCCCAACCTCTCCTATCCCCCTTTGTTCTCCACACCCGCCAAATCTTTTCATTCCTCTCCTCCCGTTTAATCCATTCCCCCACAGCACAGAAGATCGCCACCTAACAGTACCTCATGCAGCCATCCACTTGCAGTGAGAGGATCCACCTCCTGGAAGCTCCAGCAGTGAGAGGATCCACCTCCTGGGAGCTCCTGCAGTGAGAAGATCCACCTCCTGGAAGCTCCTGCAGTGAGAAGATCCACCTCCTGGAAGCTCCTGCAGTGAGAAGATCCACCTCCTGGAAGCTCCTGCAGTGAGAAGATCCACCTCCTGGAAGCTCCTGCAGTGAGAAGATCCACCTCCTGGAAGCTCCTGCAGTGAGAGGATCCACCTCCTGGAAGCTCCTGCAGTGAGAAGATCCACCTCCTGGAAGCTCCTGCAGTGAGAAGATCCACCTCCTGGAAGCTCCTGCAGTGAGAAGATCCACCTCCTGGAAGCTCCTGCAGTGAGAAGATCCACCTCCTGGGAGCTCCAGCAGTGAGAAGATCCACCTCCTGGAAGCTCCTGCAGTGAGAAGATCCACCTCCTGGAAGCTCCTGCAGTGAGAAGATCCACCTCCTGGAAGCTCCTGCAGTGAGAAGATCCACCTCCTGGAAGCTCCTGCAGTGAGAGGATCCACCTCCTGGAAGCTCCTGCAGTGAGAGGATCCACCTCCTGGAAGCTCCTGCAGTGAGAGGATCCACCTCCTGGAAGCTCCTGCAGTGAGAGGATCCACCTCCTGGAAGCTCCTGCAGTGAGAGGATCCACCTCCTGGAAGCTCCTGCAGTGAGAGGATCCACCTCCTGGAAGCTCCTGCAGTGAGAGGATCCACCTCCTGGAAGCTCCTGCAGTGAGAGGATCCACCTCCTGGAAGCTCCTGCAGTGAAAGGATCCACCTCCTGGAAGCTCCAGCAGTGAGAAGATCCACCTCCTGGAAGCTCCTGCAGTGAGAGGATCCACCTCCTGGAAGCTCCTGCGGTGAGAGGATCCACCTCCTGGAAGCTCCTTCGGTGAGAAGATCCACCTCCTGGAAGCTCCTGCAGTGAGAGGATCCACCTCCTGGAAGCTCCTGCAGTGAGAAGATCCACCTCCTGGAAGCTCCTGCAGTGAGAGGATCCACCTCCTGGAAGCTCCTGCAGTGAGAAGATCCACCTCCTGGAAGCTCCTGCAGTGAGAGGATCCACCTCCTGGAAGCTCCTGCAGTGAGAAGATCCACCTCCTGGAAGCTCCTGCAGTGAGAAGATCCACCTCCTGGAAGCTCCTGCAGTGAGAGGATCCACCTCCTGGAAGCTCCTGCAATGAGAAGATCCACCTCCTGGAAGCTCCTGCAGTGAGAAGATCCACCTCCTGGAAGCTCCTGCAGTGAGAGGATCCACCTCCTGGAAGCTCCTGCTGTGAGAAAATGCATGTGGTTGATGCTCCAGCCACCCACTGCTGCAGATGCTGTTCCAGGTCAATGGAGGCCTCCACCCTCCAATGTCCGCAAGCTGCCCCAGGCCTTCTTTCAGGTAAGTACCGACAAGTTCATGCTACGTTGGTCCAGATGTATTCCGGACTGGGGTGATTTCCTGCTGGCAGTGCAGATAATTGCACGGGGGGGGAACAATTCCATCATCTGCATCCCATTAACGGAATGTGAAACGGCTTCATGCCTGCCTCTGGCAGGAATAGCAATCCACCATTACATGCAGGAACACACATTCCTGTTGGCATGAAACCAATTTTCAGCTCCTGCCATATGCCCCCCCCACCCCACCCACCCGCCCGCACCCCCTCCCCGACCACCGCCCATTAAACCCACCACTTTTGGGACTGGAAAATCCTGGCCTTAATCTATCTCTGTAACCTCCTGCTCCCACAGTCAGCAGTGGCTCAGTTTACAACATTGTCCTTTTTGAGTCAGAAAGTTATGGATTCAATTCCCACTCCAGATACATGTGCACAAAAATCTAAAAAGATTTCTGTACTGTCGGAAGTGTCATCTTTCAGATGAGATATTAAACTGAGGATCAGTCTACCCTCCCAGGTGGATGTAAAAGATCCTATTGCACTATTTGAAGAGGAACAGATGAATTCCCTTCAGTTTCCTGGTCAATATTATACCTCAAAGAACATCACTAAAAAAAATAGATTGCTTGATCACTGAGGAAGCTTCCTATGCACAAACTGGTTGCTATGTTTCCTATATCGCAAAAGTGACAAGAAATTTTGGTCGTCATAATATAAAAAAAATATAGAAACACTGGAAAAGAGAAGATTTACAAGGGTGATACAAGAAATACATGGGTATACATAACAACACAGGATTGACAGCCTGGGTTTCTTATCTCTTGGAAAAAAAAGACTGAGGGGTGACCTAATAAAGTTCTTTAAAATTATGAAAGGTTTTGATAGAGCGGACAGAGAGAGAATGTTTCCTCTTCTGGGGAAGAGCACAACTAGAGGTTGCGCTCACCAGGCTTGCACTCCTCCCCTTGCCCGCACAGGCAGCACTCAGCGCTGCCACTTGTTTTCGTTCTGGGTGGGCCTTAATTGGCCCGATTGTGGGCGGTGGTCGGCTTCCCAACCACTCCTGCTTGCCCCCGCCGAGCCAGCATGCCAAGGGCAAAATTCTGCCCATAACTATCGCCAATGTCCCAGATTCCTCCAACCCTGGGCACTGGCAGGATAGCCTCACCAAAAGTGGAGACACAATGGGATACAGTCTGGTGAGAGTAGCCCTGATTGTTGACTGCATGAAATATTGTGGATTTAACTCAAACAGGGATAAGGAAACTCCTGTTGATTATCACCTACTGTCCTCCCTCGGCTGAAGAATCATTACTCATCCATATTGAACAGCTTTTGGAGGAAACCCTAAGGGCAGTAAGGACACAAAATGTACTATGATTGGGACCTTCAATGTCCATCACCTAGAGTAGCTCAGTGGTACCACCGTTGGCTGAACCCTGAAGGACATAGATGCTGGACTAAGCTTGGCTTTATCCTCACCAATCTATCTGTCCTGGATGCCTCAGTCCATGACAACATTATTAGGAGTGACCATCACACAGTCCCTGTAGGGGTTGTCAACAATGCTATACAGCAGCCATTACTCACCAACAACCTACTCATCAATGCTCAGTTTGGGTTCCATCAGGACTGTTTGGTTCTAGACCTCATTTTTTATCATAATGTTGAAATCTGACATTCCTACCAATATAAAATTAACTTTTCAGAGCTAGATGAATTGTTCAGCAGAGTTATGATTTAGTATGGCATTAAAAACCCAGATGCACCTTTTTGAACCATGTAACAATTTCAGGGTTTTTTTTTTAAAGTGATATTACAGCATAAAAGTGAAAGTTCACATCTGTTAGGGGAGAGACGGTAGTATAGTAATGTCACTAGACTAGTAATCCAAAGACCCAGGCTAATACTCTAGGGGCATAGGTTCAAATCTCACAATTTGAATTCAATTAATAAATCTGGAATATAAAGCTAGTAATGGTGACCATGACAACCATCAATGATTATCGTAAAAACCCATCTAGTTCACTATAATGTCCTTCAGGGAAGAAAATCTACCATCCTTACCTGTTCTGGCAGGTAAGACTCCAGACCCACAGTGGTGTGGTTGACTCTTAACTGCCCTCTGAAATGGCCTAGCAAGCCACTCAGTTCAAGGACAATTAGGGATGGTCAGTAAATGCCAGTCACGACCACATCCCATGAAAGAATAAAGGAAAAATAGACAAAGCAATTTCTGAGAATTGCCATGTATGAGGACTTCAATACCACACCCTGTGGAGGAACAGAGAATCACAAAAAACAAATTCCAGTTTTCCACATTTAACTGCAGACGTGCAGATGCAAAAAAAACTATCAGTTTCACAATGTTAATGACAGCAAACACTGACAGTTTTGCCATCATTACAACTGCAAAACTGCTTAGTGAGTACAAAGTCTTTAATTATACTATATATAAAGCAAGTTAACAAGAGAGAGACTGAATCTACAATGGCATAGCAGTTACACAAATGGGGCATTTTTTGGAAATCCAAGGATATATAAACCCCGTGAAAGTTCACCAGCAATCTAAGAGGGAAACAATCTCAAGCTGTTGCTGATTCCTCGTTCACCCAAGTTGCAAAATTGCTGGGAGTTGTTGGATGTGAGGAAAGGGGCTTTTTTTTTTCAGATGATGGGTAAACATTTAATGCATACATGAAAACCTGCATGCCATGCCTCCTTGCCTCACGAAGAAGTTAATAACCAAGTGTACATATATATATATATATATATATACACACACACACATGAATCCAGTGCTCTGATTAAGCAATATTGAACTAAAGCAGGGCATTACAATTACTTGTGACCTTGAATTTCTAGTGGGAAGCAATGCAAGTTCAACAAAGCCTGCATGGGAAATAGGAAATAGACAGCAATGGATGGTAAATAGAAGTCAATGGCCAATCTTCACAGAGAGTGCAGTTAATGTGCATTTCCTATTACAATAATTAGAAGATTGCTCAGAGCTCAGGGGTTGTTAGTCAGACTGTCAAACCAATGGTATGGCCTGAATAATTAAAATTACGCTACTGGCCTGGATTGTTCACTGATAAATACCTAGAGTTATTGAAATACTTACTGACTTGCCTTTGACTGTTTAGTGAGGACCGAGAGAGACAATAACACACACACACAATCTGTACCTTCTAGCCCAGCGACCCTGGCTCCCTGGCACTGCAACCTAACCCCGCGGTGGCAACTGTGTTGACCGACAGGGCGCTCCCGCCACTGAGCGGCGCCGGGGAGCTCCCCGCCAGCCAATCGGGGGTGGGTGGGGGGGTGGGGGGGGCGGGACCAGGCCGCCGGGGAGTCAGCAGGTTAGATTGGCCGGGAGTGGAAGGCGGCGCCCGGGAGGCCTGCGCACTGATTGGCTGCTGCTTTCCAGCCCCGCCCCCTCCACTGCTGCCTGGGGAGGTCAGGTCAGGGATGCTTTGGGTCTGGAGTGTGAGATGTTGGGGGGTGGGAGCACAGCAATAAGCTGGTGCTGTTTTTTTTAAAAAAGGGCCCATCACTTGCAAAGATCATCATCATGCATTAGTAAACTAAAAATAATTTGCATGCATACTCCTTAGATACAGGGATGGGTGCCAGAGGATGGGAGAATTGCAAAAGCTACATCCATATGACAAAAGGGGTTTAAGGATGTTACGCCTTTTTTCAAAAAAGCATATAAGGATGAACTCAGCAGCAAAGGCCTGTCAATTTAACCTCAGTAGTGGGAAAGCTTCCAGAAATGATGATTTGTGAGAAAATTAACAGTTACTTGGACAAATAGGGATTAATTAATTAAAGCCAGCACAGATTGGTTAAGAGCATAACATGTTTAATTTGATTGAGTTTTTGATGAGGTAACAGAAATGGCTGTTGTGGGCAACGCAGTTGTTGTAGTATATAGGGTCGTTCCAAAAGGCATTTGATAAAGTGCCACAATAGGCTTGTTAGCAAAGTTAAATCCAATGAAATAACAGGGGCAGCTGTGGCATGGATATGATGTTTGCTGAGTGACAGGAAATAGAGAGTAGTGGTGAACAGTAGTTTTTCAGACCGGAGGAAGATATATAGTGGGGTTTCCCAGAGGTTGGTATTAGGACCACTGCTTTTCTTGATATATATGTGATAAGCCACTCAGTTCCAGGGAAGTTAGGGATGGTCAATAAATGCTGGCCTTGCCAGTGACACCAACATCTCATGAAAGAATAAATTTTTAAAAAGATACACAGCAGCCA
This sequence comes from Carcharodon carcharias, assembly GCF_017639515.1. Lineage (NCBI taxonomy): Eukaryota > Metazoa > Chordata > Chondrichthyes > Lamniformes > Lamnidae > Carcharodon > Carcharodon carcharias. The sequence goes on along the minus strand of NC_054483.1, from coordinate 114,552,278 downwards.
ATTTGCAGTCATCAAAGTTCCAGAAACACCAATGAGACAAATAACCAGATAATCTAATTATTTTTAGTGATGTTAGTTGAGGGATAATGTTAGCCAGGAAACTGGGAGAGCTCTCCTGTTCTTCTAATAATGCCATGAGATCTTTTACACATACCTAGGAGAGCATGTTTAATGTCTCATCAGGAAAATAGCATCACCAGCAATCCAATACCCCTTCGGTACTGCACTGAAGTGTCATCCCAGAATATACAACCAAATCCACCAAAAGTGGTTGCTGGAGGTCAGTCACCTCAGCTCCAGGACATCACTGCAGGAGTTCCTCAGGGTGGTGTCCTCAGCCCAACCATCTTCAGCTGCTCATCAATGACCTATCTTCCGTCATAAAGTCAGAAGTGGGGATGTTCGCTGATGATTGCAAATGTTCAGCACCATTTGCAACTTCTCAGATACTGAAACAGTCGATGTCCAAATGCAGCAAGACCTGGACAATATCCAGGCTTGGGCTGACAAGCGGCAAGTAACATTCACGCCACACAAGTGCCAAGTAATGACCATCTCCAACAAGAGAGAATCTAACCATCGCCCCTTGATGTTCAATGGCATTAAAATCACTGAATCCCCCACTATCAACATCCTGGGGGTTACCATTGACCAGAAACGGAACTGGACTAGCCATATAAATACTGTGGCTACAATAGCAGGTCAGAGATTAGGAATCCTGAGATGAGTAACTCACCTCCTGACTCCCCAAAGCCTGTCCACCATCTACAAGCTACAAGTCAGGAGTGTGATGGAAATCTCCCCACTTGCCTTGATGAATGCAGCTCCCACAACACTCAGAAGCTCAACACCATCCAGGACAAAGCAGCCCACTTGATTGGCACCACATCCACAAACATTCACTACCTCCACCACTGACGCACAGTAGCAGCAGTGTGTACCATTTAGTGTACCACAGCAGGAATTCACCAAGGCTCCTTAGACAGCACCTTCTAGACTCACGATCGCTACCATCTAGAAGGACAAGGGCAGCAGATACATGGGAACACCACCACCTGGAAGTTCCCTTCTGAATCACTCACCATCTGACTTGGAAATATATTGCTGTTCCTTCACTGTCGCAGGGTCAAAATTGTGGAACCCCCTTCCTGACAGCATTGTGGGTGTACCAACACCACAGGCACTGCAGCGGTTCAAGAAGACAGCTCACTACTACCTACTCAAGGGCAACTGGGGATGGGCAATAAATGCTGGCCCTGCCAGTGGTGCCCACATTCTATAAATGAATTTAAAACAATCTCTAGAGTGAGCCTTGAAACCTTTAATCCTCTGATTTAAAGGTACAAGTCCTACCAATGAATCCCAGCTGATGCCCAGGTTTGATGCCTAAATGCATCCTCAGTCAGGATAGGTTAAAGAAATCTGTAGATTTAGCTAGCTGCAAAAGAAAAGACTGTTTATCAGCAGTTTTCAGGCTAAAAGAGTTGATTACCTGTGTCAATTTTTCTGAATGTTCTTAAATGAGCACTAATCTGCCACTTAGGGGCCCGAGAACAGAAAGTTATAATGTATTGTATGTGATCAGCTTTTCGGGAGGAGTGAGATATTAGTTGAAATCACTGGAAGAATGAAGGTTGGCAGAGTTTGGAGGCAACTGCAATAACAGGAACAGTCAGAAAGTATCTAACGGGAAAACACAGAGAGAAAGAGAACAGCAACAAGCAAATGAAGAGTGTGTCATAAAAGATTACAATTCCGGAAACATTGGAAAATTCCTGGAATTTAATGTAATAAAAAGAGAATTTGACTTAGTCACCATAGAAACCAGTAGCCCTGACAAATGTCCATTTTATTTTCATAATTTATTTTCATTAAAGCTGAATTACGATGAGGAACAATATGTTTTACATAATATATCTGCTATGTAAAAATGATTAAAGGCAGTTTCAAAGTATAATAAAAAGGAGCATTAAAATCACAAACATAGAAGGAGGCCCTTTGACCCATAGTGCCTACCAAAGGGCCCCCCATTACTCCCACTCTCCTGACTCATACACTGTGGTCCTCCAAATGTTGCTTTTTTAATGTATTTTTCCTTATCATTTGAAAATTATATTGAATCCACTTCCACCACTTTGTCACGTTCAGATTATAATTCAGATTCCAGGTCATAACAATTCACTGAAAGAAAAAAAACTCTCAACTCTCCCCTGGTATTTTTGCCAAATATCTTAAATGTCTGCCCTCTAGTTACTGATCCATCTGTCAGTGGAAACAGTTTCTCCCTAGCTATTCTATCAAATCCTCTCACAATCTTGAACATAAATGCATTTCAATTCTGAGACAAACTTAGATTGATCCAAGCAAAGTTACAGTATTTGAAATGGTTTGCATAAATATTAGTAGACAAATGAAAAGCATTTGCTGACTTACATGTCAATTTAAAATATTAAATACTTGTCATTTATTTTGGTAATTTGAAGAGATACATTTAAGAAGAAAAACAAAAAGGTTTAGGATACTTTGGCTTAAATTATGAAATTAGTGACGTAAGTTAAAACCTTCCGCAACATTGAACACATTAAATGTATATAACATACTGATGTATTTTAATTAGTAAAATGTTAGATTAATATGAAAGCAGATTAAGGTGGAATGCATTACATTATAAGATCATTAAGTACATATAAGGCCCTCAATATTAAGTAAATTTGTTTATCGACAATTAAAAAATAACAATGGCATGCATTTATATTAATTTCGATTTTTTAAAAGTACGGTTTAATGCAGCTAATTACAAACTGTAACATTACAGGCCCTGAGCAATATTCTACATAATTATCTTTGAAACTGGCATAATGCAATTCCACTGCAATTACAATTTAGGATCTGTTTAGCAGCGAAGGGATGACGTACTCAGATAATGACAGTTGCTGAGCACAAATCTCCAGGAATCGAGATAATAATGCTCAAGGTATTATGAGTATGCAGAGACAAAGCAGATTAAACCATTCATTGAATTCAAGTGTGAAATGTAATAATCTAACATGTTAATTGTTCTGTGATGTTTGGAGGAGGTGCTCAGTGAGACTAATCTGAAGTGAGAGGCGCAGCTCCTCCTGAGGAGAAATAAATTTTAGTCATAATTCCACAGGAAACTATTTAAAAACAAACTCCAGCTATAGCTACTGCAAAAACAAACATCCTCCAGTTAGCAAAAAGACCTAAGGAATGGATTCAAACAATATGTGAAATCTTTATCTACAGTTCACAAAAAATTGTATGTTTTGGGTACACACTCAATCTAACATTGTTTAATTTTAGTCAATATCAATTCCTCTAAGTTTCATTTGAGAAATAGAACATCAAAATTTCAGAATTTCAGAATAGTAAAGCTATATTTGTTGGTAAAAATTGACCTATTATTTGCATTTAAGTTTTATTCCTTTAATGTGGAATGATTTATATAAAAAAATAGTTTAGGCAGGCTGTATTGTTTCGTGTCTTGCTTGAGGTGTGAAGCAGATAATTATTTAATATTCCTGAAGGGTCCTGCCATATATTTTAAATGAATCAGGGAACGTGCTGTTATCTATCTTTTCCAGTAAAGTATGTTATATAATTTTAGGTCTCATGTTAATCTTGGGAGAAGATCTGTTAATCTGATATCTCTGCAGAAATATTCTATCCCTTGAATTACAACACAAACCCACTAGGGGAATGACCAAGGGATCGCCATTTGATTTTTGTCAGAAAAGGAGAGTAAATTACCAGCCGTAATATGTTTAGTAAGAACGAAAATACTTCCATGGGTATAGTTGCTGTTTCTGCAGATATAAATTAGATGTTTGACACCAGTCCTACTTACAAGGTACCAACTCATCATACCAGTTTAGCTGTGTCATAAGAAATTTTAAAGATCTCACAATGAAGGTTTAATGAAAATTTCAGGAAGGTGGTCCGGAATCATCTGCTCCCATTGGCGGAGGACATCATGGCGGGTGGGGGGCGGTGTGGAGAATTCGGCCGGAGGGTCAGAAATCAGTTTCACACCAGCGTTAAATCATAGCGGGATCATCTGATGAAGTCCGCTATGGTGGATCGCGAATCCCGCTGGAGGCCAGCGTGAATCCGATTTGCATCCCGTTAATGGGATGCAGAGCAAGGCCCAACCAGAATCATCCCCCCTCATCCCCCCACACCCAATTTACCGTTACGCCAGTGGGAAAACATTTTGGTCCAGAACACATCTGGAAAAGCGTGATGTGTAGAAGTCAGGACTTACCTTTAGGACCTTGCTCAGATCACAGTCATCCGAGGAGAAGATGCTAGGGCCCTACAGTTACCGGACACTGGAGGAACATGAGTATTGCATGCACATGATTCCACCACGAAGCAGCTCTCGGAAGGTGGGAGGTCTCCACACAGTAGTTTTGACTTCTCTGAGGCTTCGGACATTCATGGACTTCGCCATGGGCTTGCACCACCTTTCATAGTCTCCATTGATGCTTCAGGCCTACTTCGGAACTTCACGGACTTCACCATGGGCTAGTAAGGATGATTGGCAGGGGCGGGGGAGTGAGGGAGAGGAGGGTCTAAGTGTATGTGGGAGAGGAAGGTGTCGGGAAGTGAGGTTGGGAGCAGACGGAACAAAGATGTCAGGGATATGAGATTGGAAGAGGAGAACGAAGGTGTCAGGGGTGTGAGGTTGGAAGAGGGAAAAGAGCGTCGGGGGGTGAGGTTGGGAGGGGGAAGGAGGGTGCCTGGGGAGAGGAAGGAGTACAGGAAGACGGTATAACAGGGAAGAATGCTGCAAGTGGGAGGTAGCAGTAAGGGGGGAGGAAGGTGTAGAGGAGGGAATTCGGAGGGGGGAAGGTGTCCGGGGAAAGGAAGGAGGGGAAGATGTCCAGGGGAAGGATGGTGTTTGGAAGGGGAAGGTGTCCAGGGGGAGGAAGGAGTTCAGCAGGGGAAAGGTGTCCAGGTGGAGGAAGGAGGTCGGGGTGGGGGGGAAATGAGCTTGGAGGGGGAAAGGTGTCTGGGGAGAGGAGGGAGTTCAGGGGGTGGGAATGGTGTCCGGAGGGAGGAGGGAGTAAGGATGGAGGAAGGAATAAGGGTGGAGGAAGGAGTAATGGGGATAGAATGTCCATGTGAATGTGCAGTGGAGTCAATGAATGCTAACACAGGGAGGGCGTGGTAAGAGGGAATGGTGAGTTTGATAGGGGTCAGAGGGAGCAGTAGTTTGGGAGGGTGAGGGTGCTTCAGTACCAGTAAAAGTGTCGGTGAGGGTGGTTGGTGGGGACATGGAGGCTAACATGAACCCTGGGATGGGAAGGCGTTCGGGGAGGTCAATGTGGATGGGGTTGGATTTTCAGGAAGGTAGGGAATGTGGGCGTTCACCTGGATATCCTGGAATGACAAGGGTTCAGGCTGTAGGGTAATGGTGGGGAGGTGGGAGGTGATGGGGGGGAAAGGACATTGGTGACTGCGGTGGGGGGGGAAAGGATGGGGGGAAAAAATCAAAAACGTAATGTGCAAATCGAAAGTGAGCAAAGCCTCGTGTTGGACAGACACAGATGCTGCATGGGAAATGCAGTCAGCGGGTGGGCAGGGATTCAGGTCAGCAAAGACGGACGACTGAAAGAGAACCCCAACAGGAAGCACTGAAAATACTCGGGGCAGTGAGATGAGTGATGCATGAAGGCTCCGCATGCGTGGGGAAGTGCTTGCATGAGGCTCCAAAAGGCCCTGCCAGCGCACACTTCTCCAGAATCAATTGTGGACCGGCTGCATACAGCTGAACTGTTAGTTGGTGGGGGGATGGGGGGCACTGGGGGGAATCCAGGGGGAGGTCTCATGAAGCCTGTAAGTGAAGCTGAAAGAAAACATTACATATTACTCAGTGAAAGTGAATATATTTTCAGGTTATAAAGTGACAAAATGTGTACACCTGTGCAGCCACTTGTGGTCTGAATTTCTTAACTTTTTCAGGCCTGCCACTTCTTCTAGGTGCTGCCCTGACATCCGCAGCAGGGGTGGAGACAGCCTGTGCAACAGTTGGCCCTCTTTCCTCAGATGACTTCAGCATGTGATCGCTGGAGAGCCGAGGCCTTGAGGGCCACGGCTTGCTTTGGCTGTCCTCCTGTGGACCAGCTGCTCCCTCTGCGGTGGCAGAGGACGAGGTTGAGGGGGTCACAGGAAAAGGGAACTTGAAGGGAGCGGACAGCCTCCGAGATTCCTGAGTGGAAGACCCAGGGGTGTCCAGCTGCCACTGTTCCTTCTGGTGCCCAAGGCCCCCGGCCTGACTCCATGAGTGGAAGAAGCACCTTGAGGGACATCGCGTTCCCTGTTTCCCCCTTGTGTTGCCACTGCAAGAACTCACCCATGGCTACTGCAAGGAGTGCAGGTCTGCACGCATCGCCACGTTCTGCTGGACCAGGGTCTCCATAGCGTCCACCATCCTTCCCATGGAGACCTCCATGCCCGCACATGTGGGCACCACTTCATCAGAGAGCGCTTGGATACACTCCTCTGACTCATGTGCATATGTGCATTCTGTTGAGGGCTTCCAAATGCTCTCCGTGATGTTCTCCCACCTTCTGCTGACTCTCCACACTGAGTTGGAAGGCCAAATCCAAAGGCTCATCATCTGACTCGGACCTCACAGATGCCTCTTCCCCAGCAGTCCTCTAAGTGCTGGGGAGTTCCGCTGAACCTGCCTCCTCTGGCTGTGGATATGCGTCCATGCGATGACCAGCAAATTGTGAACCTGAGCCTGCTCTGGTCTAGGTCCCATCGAGATGTGTGTCTCTGCGCAAGTGGAAGATGTGGGTAAGCGCTGTGATGGGTCTTCCAGGCTGCTTATTTCCAGCTCTTCGATGGAGGAGGTGTCCTCTTGGCTGGAGGTGAGGACCTGGATGGCGCTGAGGGACTGGCTAGCTGAGGGCGTCAGTTGCTTGGCAGAGCTCCCTGTCAACCAAAGTTGAGGTCATTAGTGCATGGCAGCAGAGTCAAAAATAGGAGAGAGAGCTCTCACAGCTGCATTGAGAGAGGGATGATGTGGTGCAGGATCCTCATGTGGGTGTTCACCGCCGACCTCACCGTCGCCACAGGAATGTTCCACATCCTCACCAGTCAGCACGATGGCACACTCCATAAAATGATTGAAGGGCCTAATGTCGGCCTCTCCAGCCCCGGTCTGGGACATCTCACTCCTGTTGTGAGCCAACTTGGTCTGCATGAAAACAGATGGAGAGAGTGTGAGCAGGGCACATGGCACTGAGTTGAATGTTTGTGTGGTGAGCAGAGCTATGGATGGGATGAGGACGCAAGCTCCAGAGGATATGAGCCCGATGGAGATGTGAGGGTACCTGTGCCTGTTTCATTTTTTTTATATGGGATACGGGCGTCGCTGGCTAGGCCAGCATTTATTGCCCATCCCTAATTGCCGTTGAGCTCCTGACTTTGCCTTGCAGTTGGTTGACAGCTTTGATGAGTCAGGAGCTGAGTTACTCGCCACAGGATTCCTAGCCTCTGACTTGCTCTTGCAACCATAGTATTTATATCGCTAGTCCAATTCAGTTTCTGTTGTGCAAGGGTGTCTCAGAATGACTCTTCTTGCATTACAGTTATTATTTTTATCTCAAGATACTGAAGTGATGGATTAGACCTTTTATATTCTTGCCTGAGTGAGGATTTTGCACTCCTCCCTTAATAATAATGGGAACAGGACGGTGACACCCTAAATAAGGTGGGTAATGGGATGGGGACGCAAGCTTCAGAGGATATGAGCCTGATGGAGATGTGAGGGTGCCTGTGCTATGGCCCTATTGTGCCAGTCCTGGAGCTACAGCAACATTCCATCAGGCCTATTTTGTGGGGTGGGGTGGGGCAATGCATTCCCAAATGAGGCAGGAGGCCCATTTAAAAATGAAAATTTCTATGACATACTCCCCCTCCCCCCATCCCCACCCATTGTCATTTTTTGATTGAACCTTATTTAACTCTTTGCTGAAAGGGATTCCTGAAGGTAATTTCCTCTTTATTTTAGTAGGTTTGGAAGCAGCAGATGTTGTAGTGATTGTAAGTATAACCTTTCCTATTGCCTTTAGCGGTCACGTGATTGTACTGACGAATGAGCCCTAAGCGTGGGTAATCCGAGGGACAGAGTTTTCTAGTCATGGGCCTGGTTCAAGCATATAGTTTCCAAAAGAGCTCTGTAATAAAGTTAACTATTTCGAGTACATAACCTGTCCGGTACATCAAGTTCATTACATTTAGCGACAAGGGTAAAATAGCTCCGGTGCTACATCTCGCCTTGTGAATGTGAGTACATCAGTTCTTAGGAAAGAAAGAAAGGTATACTCACCAGTCATGCCACTCTTCATCCTTATGGTGTATCCATAGAAGACTGGAGCCAGCATGTAAAGCGCCTAGGTCTTTACTTCGTGGCAAATGAAATAAACATGGAGAAGCAAAAAGCAATGCAGGGTGAAATCGAGGCAGCCCATCAGAAAGCAGACAAAATGATTGAAGTGAATAATATAACAGAACCAGAAGCTGCGGATACTAATATCTATTCCCTATACAATGTCAAAGCAGTAAAAACTGAACCAATAAGGTGTCATCCTTCAAATGCGTGGGAAGTCTCTAGTGATGGAGGTAGACATGGGAGCCTTAACCACAGTGGTCAGAGAACACACATTTAAATACCTAAATGAAGATACATAGCCACTGAGTCTGGAGCAAACCATGGCTCAACTGAAGATATACACTGGAAAGTCAATACAGGTAAAGGGCATCACCACAGTACCTATGTCCTATAGGCAACAGACAGCCCAGCTTCCAGTGATCATAGTGACAGGTGAAGGATCTAGTCTTCTGGGCCGAGACTGGTTACAAAAAATTAAGCTCAACTCATCAGAAATATTTCAAGTGAGAACAGGAGGAATTCCTGAGCTGTTAAGGAAGTATGACAGTGTATTTCATGACGAACTGGGAAAGACAAAAGGCTTACAAGCAAAAATATATGTAGACTCGGAGGCGACACCCTGGTTCTTTAAGGCCAGACCTATGCCTTATGCCCTAAAGAAGAAAGTGGATGCAAAATTGTGCCTCTTAGAGAAGCTAGGCAGCATCCAGACAGTCCAATTTTTGGAATGGGCAGCAGCCATAGTCTCTGTGATGAAACCTGATCAAATTATTTGTATCTGTGGAGATTACAAATCGACTGTGAACAAGGCAGCCAAACTAGACAAATATCCTTTCCCGAAGATAGAAGACTTGTACGCAAAGCTAGCTGGAAGAAAATCCTACACCAAACTGGACATAAGCCATGCATACCAACAGCTCAAGATGGCTAGCACGTCTAGGGGATATGTAACCGTCAACACGCACAAGGGCCTGTACCAATACACATGCCTACCCTTTGGTATATTATCTGCATGTGCAATCTTTCAAAGGGTCATGGGAAATCTATTGCAAAGATTTCCATGAGTAGTAGTTTACCTAGATGATGTCCCGATAACAGGGTCAACGGAAGCTGAACATTTGGCCAACTTAGAAGAGGTTTTAAGAAGATTTTTGGAAGCTGATGTATGACTGAAGATAGAGAAATGTACATTCCAAGTGCCAGAAGTCACTTACATGAGTCACCGAGTGGACGCCATGGGGTTACATCCAGTAGAGGAGAAAGTCAAGGCAATCAAAGAAGCACCGTCTCCTTCTAGCGTCACTGAACTCAAGTCTTTTTTGGCCATGATTAATTATTATAGTTGCTTCTTGCCAAACTTGTCAACAATATTAGCACTTTTACACTTCTTATTGAAAAAGAACCATCATTACTCATGGAATTCGCAAGAAGAAGAAGCCTTCGTGAAAGTCAAGAGGCTATTACATTCATCATGTCTACTAGTGCTTTATGACCCATCAAATGAAATAATATTGACCTGTGCTGCGTCTCCTTACAGTGTGGGAGCTGTGTTACTATGTAGAATGGAAGATGGTTCCGAAAGGCCAATGGGCTTTGCTCCAGAACCCTCTCTGCAGCCAAGAAGGGTTATTCCCAGCTAGAAAAGGAAGGTTTATCAGTAATATTTGGAGTGAAGAATTCCATCAGTATCTGCAAGGATGATATTTCAGTATTGTGTCAGACCATAAACCATTAATGGGATTATTTAGTGAGGATAAAGCCATTCCAACAATAGCCTCAGCAGGAATTCATCATTGGGCTTTGATTTTATTGGCGTACGAGTACACCTTTATGCACCACTCTGCAGTGCATATTGCAAATGCAGACGCACTCAGTTGTCTTCCATTACCAGATAGCATTGTACATGCTCCAGTGCCACAAGAAGTTGTTCTTGTGCTGAGTTTATTGGACTCTTCACCTGTGTGTGCGAAGCAAATAAGGAATTGGACAAACAGGATCGAATTTTGTCAGAAGTCCGAGACCAGGTATTGCAAGGATGGTCGAATTCACCAGTGTCTGAAGAGATGAGACCATTCCATGCCCGTAAAACAGAGTCAAGTTGTCAAGATGGAATCCTGTTGTGGGAATCAGGAGTCGTCGTCCTTTCGCAAAGAAGAGAACCACTCTTGAAAGAGCTTCACAGTGCACATCCAGGCATATCAAAGATGAAGATGCTTGTGCAAAGCTATGTCTGGTGGCCAGGCATAGGCAGTGACATTGAAAGCATGGTCAAGTACTATCTCCAGTGACAGCAACAACAGAAGTTGCCCATTTCAGCTCCATCATGGCGTACCGGAAGTCATTGTTTTGGATAACGGTACTGTCTTCACCAGTACATAATTTCAGAGATTCATGAGTTTAAATGGAATAAAGCATATTAAAACAGCACCATATCATCCCTCATCAAAGGGGTTAGCTGAAAGAGCAGTGCAAACTTTCAAATCAGGAATGAAGAGGTTATCCGAAGGTACTCTAGAAACTCGACTTTCATGTTTTCTTCTCAACTATCATACTTCTCCTCATACATATGGCTTCAACAATGTCTGAATTACTGATGAAATGCCACCTACATACAAGGTTAAGTCTGGTGTTTCCAAATTTAGTGGGGAAGGTAGAAAATAATTAGAGTAGTCAAAAATTGAATCAGGATGTTCATAGCAAAGTTTGAAGATTTACTGCAGGCGATACAGTTTCCATGCAGAATCTTGGAAATGGACCTAGTTGGGTTCCTGGTATGATTGTCTCTGAAACTGGACTCTTGTCATTCCAAGTGGAAGTGGAAGACTGGATTGTTCTAAAACATGTGGCTCATCTAAGGAGTAGAGAGACATTTCAACAACCAGCTATTCCACCCGTAATTGATGTTGAACCTTTAATCCCTGAGGTGACAGATAGACCTAGAATAGACATTGCTGATGTTTCTGTTGAATTGTCTAATCCTGAACTGCCACTTTCTAATGATGTACCAGACAGATTTCTTACTTGAAACAGATAACCTTATTACAGAGCTCTTTTAGAAGTTACATGCTTGAACCAAGTCCACGACTAGAAAGCTCCAACCCTTGGACTACCCCCACTTAGGGTTCATTCATCAGTACAATCATGCGACCCCTAAAGGCAATAGGAAAGGTCATACCTACAATCGCTATAGAGGTGCTTCTCTGGGCTCTGCCAAATCAGCCTGGCCAGGGGCTGTCCTGGCACCAGCCCCTCCAGATATGCGGATTCCTTAGGGGTGCCAATCCTGGTTGAACGCATTCTGAGGGGGGATTCCCCGCATGACCTTTTGCCTCCAATTGCCCTGCTTTCATGTCATCAGTCACCAGGCATGTCCACCATCTACCCTGATGGTGCTCTGCCTTCTCACACCAAGTGGAAAGAGAAAACACTCCATTATTCAATTCGATAATTGTTGACCGTCAGTCAAATAACCTTTTCCTCCTATCCTGATATTTTCATAACTAATAGCTTTCTGATTTGATTGAGTGGGTGGAGAAGTAGCAAGTGGAATTCAATCCAGAAAAGTGCAAGGTAATGCATTTAGGGAGGGCAAACAAAGCTATGGAGTACTCAATAAATGGGAAGTTATTGGGTTGAGGGAGCGAGAGACATTGAGTGCATGTCCACAGGTCCTTGAAGATGGCAGGACAGGTGGACACGGTGGTTAAGCAAACATAAGGAATGCTTTCCTTAATTGGGCAAGGTATTGAATACAAAAACAGGAATGTAATGATGGAACTGTATAAAATGTTGGTTAGGCCACAGCTGGAATTTTGTGCACAGTTCTGGTCACCACATTACAGGAAGGACATAATTGCTTTGGGGAGAGTGCAGAGGAGATTTACAAGAATGTTGCCAGGGCTTGAAAATTGCTGCTATGAGGAGAGATTGAATAGGCTAGGGTTGTTTTCCTTAGAACCGAGGGAGCTAAGGGATGACCTAATTGCATTCTACAAAATAATGAGGGGCCTTGATAGGGTAGACAGGGAAGGCTTGTTTCCCCTAGCTGAGGGATCATAGATTTAAGGTGATTGGTAGGTGGATTTGAGGGGACATGAGGAAAAACATTTTGGCTCAGAGGGTGGTGGGAATCAGGAATTCACTGCCTTTCTTGGTGGTTGAGGCTGAAACACTCAACTCATTTAAAAGGAACCTGGATCTGCATCTGAAGTGCTGTAATGTGCAAGGCTACAGGTGCTGGAAAGTGGGATTAAAATGAGCAGCTAGTTTCTTTTTCTCTCTTCTGGCAGCTCCAACACAAAGGGGTGAATGGCTTCTTTCTGCACTATATCTTTTCTATGGTTCTATAAGCAGAAGTGTTCAAAGAAAATGAAAATAAGGCACAATGTTGTTTAATGCACTGGTGATACTTTTCCTGGATTGCTCGCTGCAGCATCTTGGAGACTGCTCTTCAATTCTTGGAGACTCTAGGCCAATCCTGGAGGGTTGGCGACTCTTTGGGTCCCCACTGCCAAATGTTATATTCTGGATGAGCCACCAGATATTGAGGCAGCCAGGAGCCAGTTCAATTTCCCTTAGGAATAGATATTTGTTTGCAGTGCAAAGTTATACTTATTGCACAAGAATAACCACTGTCACTAGAATTAAGTAAGAATTGATAGGCCTGAAGCTACAAAAATAATGGAATCATCTGACTGACTAAAAAACATCCATCATCAACAGCACTAGAACAAAACACATTCATTGCAATGACACTAGATGTCTAAATGAGGTCCAACTGGGACCCTTCCTGTCAAGGTGCACTCATTATCTTTTTAATGATGCCTGAAATGGCTCATTGCTACAGTGCCACCAACCATCAGTTCATGTTTGTCATTGTGTCTGTGACTGAAACTAATAACAGAACGCTTCACCTCCATGCCTGAAGTCTGAAGAAATGATATATTCTTTAACCAGTGACTAGAGGACTGATGGCATTTGTTGTTGAGAAATGCACAAAATTATGTTTGACACTCCAGGTTTTCCTTCCAATGACACCATTTTTTGTCCTACCACCACAGTGATGAGAGGGGATAATAAATGTAACTTACCTATCTGTCTATATGTTCTAAAATATATTTTAAGCTATCTAACATACTCTCTCTGCTGATGGTTATGACGTGGGGTTCTCAGGAGTGGCTGTGACTTTGAGTCAGTTAATTATTATCGGTCATGTAAAGTACATAATTGGCCAAGACTAGAAGACTATAACTACCTTGTATCACAATGTTTTACAGGTTGATTGGTACTATTTGATTGGCTACATTGGTGTTGGAATGTTCCCACATTGGGTACTACTGGGAGATTCTGCATTATGTCCAACCTACGATGTTCTGTCATATTCACAGATCTTGTTATCAAATATTCAATTGTGTTTGATCTTCAATCTTCAGCTTCTCCCTGAATTGGGTGCAAAGTAGATACCCTGCTCCAGGTCACTGGTTGAGGAAGGGTGGGAAATTGGCCTAGTCCCAAGTTGAACCAGCTGTAAAATTGCGACAGAGATGGGGAAGTGATCATTGGGAGGGACCTTGTATGGGTTGGTAGGGGTACAGTTTTTTTTTTGAAGAGCCCAGGAGCAATTGCTCCTATAGGCCTCACAAAAATGAAATTTACATTCACTGTTTTTTGATCAGGCTCAGCCAGTGCCTTTCTTGACAGTTGACAGGGGAAACAGTGGAACATTTAACACCAGATACAAGTGACCTGAGTGTACACGGCCCAGGTTACAACTGGCACAGGACTCCAAATTGCTTATTTAAGCAGTGTCCCACCGGAATCATTCTTAGCAATTAAATCACTGGCACTAACCTCAACTTTAAGACCTTGGGGCTAAAAATTAGATTAAGCCCATTAGTGAGCGTTGATGGAAATGATGCAGACAACACAATAACTCAGAAGGGGTCCCAGCCCCATGCAAGGCTAGACCAAATAAAGCTAGCCTGCACTTCTTAAAGCCAGCCTTAGTACAAGAAGTGGAAAGGAGAGATGTCATCTCTGAAGCCTTTCAGACATACACAGAAGGAAATTGCAGGAAGTAGTCACAAAGGACAATGCCAAGAGTCTGGCCCCAAGGACCTGGCAGCAGTGCTGGACAAAGTTCAATGATCTTACATGAGTGGTCAAGGTCAGTGGATACATCTTTAAATACCATGTCCTACCAACCACAATGATGATCTCTGAGTGTTTTTGTGGGAACCGGATTTGATGAGACGCTCACGGATAACCCATCCAGAGCAATGATGCCATGGATGCCTCTTCCTTTCCTCCGCCTCCTCCTATAGCAGTTGCCAAAGGCTAGTGGAAAGGGTTGTAAGCTAATGACAGCTGGGTTGTGTAGGATGCAGCAGACATGCTCCGGCAAGCACTGGAGCAGACCAGGTATCAGGACCATTCTTCTAGGATGCCGATGGTCTACTCTGTTCACAGCATGGATATTGTTGTAAAAATTCTGTCCATGAGTACTCGAGTGGAGGACAGTTATTAGCCATTGGTAGGATGGATAGCTCTTGTTGCTAAGCAACCGCCTACTGGTTTGACATGATGGCTTTGATATGGCCAGAATAACTGAGTGCCGCAAGATAAGGCTGCCAGGATATTGAGCATTCATCAACACGATAGTTTGTGCATTGTTACACAGCAAATACATGTTCACAGAGTGGAACACTTTGTGGTTCTGTTACATCCCTCTGATGAGATCTAACACCTACAGAGCCGTGAGTATGCTGTCAATGGCTCCCTGCACCATTGGGAATCCCTGTACTCTGGAAAAGCCACATGTCCACTCCTCCTACTTCTCTCTGGTTGGAGAGAAAACAATGAAGTACCCTTTCATTGTGTACAGGGCTTTGGTGACCCCTTAGGTAAAACTATGCACAATGCACTGAGAAATGTTGGCAGTGTCACTGGCTCCAACCTGGAAGGAATTTGAGGCACACCTATGGCTACTAGCAGTGCTGTGGTCACACTGCTTTGAGATGCAGGTCCAGTTCAACGAGGTGATATATTTCAGTGAATCATAGCTGCTGCAGCTCATGCTGCAGGTTGAGGTGGAGGTACAGGAAATGCTCTCTGGAGACTCTCAAGGGAAGTCCATGTTTAACAATTAGTTTTAGTTTAGTTATGTGCAATGATCAACTTGTTGAAGTATATTAATCAATTAGCCTAATATTATATGCTGCTTAATTATAATCAATGCAGGACACGCGTACACCAGGCGACTGACTCTTTGTCTGTAGCTGACAAGCGAATTACACCACATGGCCCTAGGCTTGTGCAAGGTACTCTTTTATATTTTAATTACTGAAGCAAGTGCTGTGTAGTCAGTCAAGGTTGAGCAGATCAGAATATGGAACCATTATATTCCATAGCAATTAACACATCAATTTGTATTCCCCTAAGATGAAGTAAAATAGCTATGAGGCTTCAAACATTGTCTTATGTCCTAAATGAATGTACTTTTTAACTTGTAATGTTTTAAAAGACAAACAGTCACTTTCTGTAAAATTATATAACAGCCCTATGCATCCTTTGCTAAGGATTAAGTTCTGTAATCAGTTTTTATAGCCATGTAGTCCTTTGTACTCATTCAATCAAATGTATCATGCTGTATTTTGTAAGTATATCTTGCTAACTCAGCTTTAACGCACTGATCATCTTTGTGCATTGACTTTCTATTCACTTTGTATAAAATTTATGTATGAAACAACTTTGTAATTTCTGTATCAGTTGAGGCTGTATGCCACTCATACGCTTATACAATTTTTAATTAGCTTGTACCATGTCCGAGCAGTCACTTTAGAACTCCACACCACAAGCAATTCTCTCAACCAAAACACACTGCTAAGAACCTATCTTAATGAAAGTTCTATAGGATATACAATTTTGATACCTATACATCAATTAGGCACTTGGGATGATGACCCCAATCATTTAGTATTACTGGCATCATACCCTCTTTTATCTTAAACAAGCAGACACCAAAACTACTTTAACTACCTTATCTCAGTAGAAAGTCATAAAATTTAATGATACAGGAGAAAAGTTATAATAATGTGGACGGCCCCACCAGTAACTGACACATTATAGGGGCAGTCAGGAGACAACAAGAAATGACATCAGTAGATGTCCATCACCCTTAAGAAACCAATCAGAAACTGATAACACACCACCTAAACCAATCAGGGCCTAATTATGCACTGTCCAAACCAATCAAAGATCAGGAACACAGACGATCATGCACACGAGCTGTGTCCAAGAAAGAGTTAAAAAGCGCACACTCTCAGCTGCCAGGCATGTGCTGAATTTTAAACTGAAGACAAGAAGTTTCTTTTCTACTGCGGACAGAAGATCACAAAATGACAGAGAAAGACAGAGAGAGAGAGAAGACCACATGTCGCTTTGTGCCCTGTGTGGAACTGGGAAGCAAGAACTGCGTAAACCAGTAAAGGCGCTGCCTAACCTTGTTAGGTAATACCTTTTGTTGCTCAATAAACATTTTCTAAGTTACGTCACTAGATTATCTCCTATTGCCTGAATGATTAAAGTCTCAAAAGAACAAATTAATATGAAGTGAGTGCAGACTCGCAGATTTGGAGATTAAAACACCCCAAATAACTAACAAGAGCCTAAATGATAAAGGTCTTCTGTTGAGAGTTCGCTTCCTTTTCCTTCTATGAGTAGCTTCTCTTCTCTAAGATAAAAGCAAAAACTGCGGATGCTGGAAATCAAAAACAAAAATAAAAATACCTGGAAAAACTCAGCAGGTCTAGCAGCACCTGCAGAGAGGAACACAGTTAATGTTTCAACTGTTGAAGAGTCATATGGACTCGAAATGTTAACCGTGTTCCTCTCCGAAGAGTCATATGGACTTGAAACGTTAACTGTGTTCCTCTCCGCATATGCTGCCAGACCTGCTGAGTTTTTCCAGGTATTTTTATTTTAGCTTTTCTTCTCTGTTGCCTCTGTCCCATCTTGCTGCAGCCCTACCATCTTAATCTGCTTCATCAATGACCTTCCCTAGCTTAGTAGTGGGGATGTTCGCTGATGATTGCACAGTGTTCAGCACTGTTCATGACTCATCAGATATCGTGTCTGTGTGCAGCAAGGCTTGGGCTGATAAGTGACAAGTAACTGGTAAATAAGTAGTAAGTAATGCTGGCCTTTCCAGCCATGCTCACATCCTAAGAAAGAATTTTATAAATCGTTGTTTCCTTTATTGCAGTATTGTTACTAGGGAAGGAGTTTTCAAGGAGGTTAAGTTCCATGAATAGCCCACTCTCAAAATTCTACTGGCAGATTAGTTATTATGGTAAATTCACCACTGGAGCAGGCACCATTTGCTGGGACAAGAGTTTTGCCCAGCTTCTATTTATAACTTTATCAGTAGCAATGCAATACTACATTATTTATTGAGTCATTGAACTTGTTTTTGTTTTATAAGCCTTCCAGTGTCTCACAAATCATAAACAATTGGAAATCGTGCTTGATAACATTATCTTGTTAACAGCTGACTAACATCCCACTGTAGGTGCGTGTTTGTATATATATTATATATATATATATATTACACATGGTCCAATGGATTATGTTTAAGATACAACCAAATAGAAGGATATTTCCCAGAATCATCTAAAGTGAATTTTACAAGATGGATTATTCATTTGCAACACATAATTCTAATCACAATTTTAAAAAATACTCCCATGAGTAAGTCCAGCCCATTATCCTGGCTGCAGTGTGTTGATGGGTCTCATTGGAATATATGTATTCTGATAGACATTGATTGTGAAAGTATTTCATTTTCTTGAGCTGTTTTATTAATTCATCCAAAAACAACATTCATCTATGTCAGCACAGTACTGGGCAAAGTGTGCATCAGCCCAAACTTAGGAAAGAAATTTCCATTTCAACATCCTGAATGAATATTTTCTTTAGAAATGTATTAATAATCCATAATTTAGAATGTACACTGCTTTGTTGTGCTCTTCTTCTGGAGGGCAAAGTGGAGGGCAGCAGGAAAATGGGTCAACCTAGGCGTAGTTGGATGAAGGACGTCACAGAGTGGTTGAAGTCGAGCTACAAGGGATGCAAGAGGATGGTGCAAGACAGACAAAAATGACATACCATAACAGCGGATCTTCTGGTAGGAGTAGCTACAAGCAGGACAAGCCAAGAGGAGGGAGAATTTAAGGCCAAAAATAATGCTGATGGCTTTGGAGATGAAAAAAATGCCTGGGTGTTGGGTCCGAAGACTTTTAGCTTGGCCCACACCAATCACAATGCGCATCAGGTGCATACAATGTTGGCAGATAGTGATGACAGTCAGTTTCTAATACTAATTTGTCACCCAACCTGTCATTTTGGACCTCACAGTGCTGTTAATACTTTCTCTTAAACAAATAGCTCTATGTAAAGGGATCATCATTCAACTTTCAGGTGAGCTATTACTGTTTACTATGTTGTTGGAGGGCCTCACCCATATTCTTTCAGTCAGAAGGCAGTGACGCTCAGCCTTTGGATGGAGAGGTGTGGATTTGAAAGTCCTCTGAGCACAAAAAGTTATCTGCCCATGGGGTTTACAGTTGTAGTTCCTTTTTAAAATTATTTCCTGGGATGTGAACATCACTTAGCAAGGTGATGGTGAGCCACCTTCTTGAATGGCTGGAGATCAACTGGTATAGGTACACCCACAGTGCTGTTAGGAAATGATTCCAGGATCTTCACCCAGCGACAGTGAAGGAATGGCAATATGGTTCCAGGTCAAGATGGTGTGTAGATTGGAGAGGAATTTGCAGTTTGTGGTGTTCCCATGCAACTGCTGCCCTTACCCTTCTATGTGGTAGAGGTCGTTGATTTGGTAGCTGCTATCAAAGGAGGCTTGGCAAGCTGCTATAATGCATTTAATCGATGGTACACATTGCTGTCACTGTGCATGGAGGAAGTGAAGGTGGTGGATGGGCTGCCAATCAAGCACTCTACTTTGTCCAGTATGGTGTTGAGTTTGTTGAGTGTTGTTGAAGCCACAATCACTTAGGTAAATGGAGAGTATTTCCATCATAGTTCTGACTTGGGCCTTGAGATGGTGGACATGCTTTGGGGAGTCAGGAAGTGAGTTACTTGCTGCAGAATTCCCAGCCTCTGACCTGCTCTTGTAGCCAGTATATTTATATGTCTGGTCCAGCTAAGTTTCTAGTCAATGGTAACCCCCAGGATGTTGATGGTGGGGGATTCAGTGATGGTAATGCCATGAGGAGATGGTTACATTTGGTCTTGTTGGAGATAGTCATTGACTGGCATTTGTGTGGCATAAATATTATGAAATATATGAGCATTTATATAGCTCTAATAACCTCAGATTCAGCAACATTCATATATACTTCCTCCTTCAATAAAATTAGCCAGTTTGTTGGTTTGTGTCCTTCACTCATCCACACTGTGATGTTGTCTCCCTTTGCTTAGTTGTCATTGCTGGAAATTGAAATATGTCAGATCCTAGTGAATAGAGTGGGGAACTCCTCATTCTTGCCATCCATTTCTAATGATGACCCAATCCCTCCTAGTCTTGTGCTAGGCATGACTGATTCCTTGTTAATCTAATGAATATACAGTCAGATTCCTTAGTAATCAAAAATGTGATCCAAGTAATATTTTAAAGTTCAACAAAAAATATTGTTGCGTAAATGGCTACAAATTGTAATCCTGCCAACACATGGGACACTGCAGAACTTTGTTTCCTGTGATTTTCATCTTCATGGTGATATAATAAGGATGGAAATTCTTTGGGCAGATAAGATGAAGGACAAGGACTAGAGGACACAGGTTTAAGGTGTTAGACAAGAGAGGCAGCGTGGATACGAGGAAGAATCTTGTGTGCAGTGAGCGATAATGTCCTGAAACTTACTGCCTTGGAGGATGATAGAAGCAGAGATGATGAATGATTTCAAAAGGAAATTGGATGGGGATTCGAAGGAAATAAACTTGCAGAACTATAGGGATGGGTGGGGTAGGGGTGGAACGGGACTGATTTGATTGCTCTTCAGAGAGCTGGCATGGACTCCATTGGTGAATGGTCTCCTTCTGTATTGTGATGACTCTATAATTGTCACGACTCACTGGGGACAGTGCACTGTAATATCAAGCCCCACTCTTCTCCAAGCCATGACAAGTGTGAAACGTTTGACCAAACTACCGGATTGCCCCAATTCTACCTAACAGCTTAATCTAGATTAACAGAATATGAGCATCAGATTTGTAAATTTAATAAGTAAATAACGGTTTATTGAACAAATTCTCTATAACACGTGGCAAAAGAAAGAAATATGAACTGCTAACTTCTAACACTATAATTTAAACTTTATCCCCTTCTTAAATCTCTATACACACACACAAAACACATAAGACACACAAAACATGGATTTTAAGGGTAGCATAAAGCAGTTCAACAGCACCAAACTGGAGTACAGGATTCGATGGTTTAATTTTGATCGATGTCATCCAAATTCCTTTCAGTTCTTGTTGATGAGACAAATTGGTCTTCCAGCACTTTCAGTAGTTAGTTCACTTGTTGAGAACTTGCTTTTCAATGTCTCTGATAGTGGTTTTCCCCTTTTCCTTTTCAGAGGGGTTTCCTCAGAGAGGTTATAGAGACATGAGGAAAAATTTTTTTTTAGATGTTTTCTCTTTGCAGGCCAGGAGCTTTTTTCTTTGTGGAATCTTCCACACACAGGAACAAGGGGTTTTAGGTTTTGTTCCTTTCAGGCTAGGAGCTATTCTGCTGCACTTACAGAAAACCTGGTCACCTGGTCAGGAGCCAATTAAAATGCTGTTGTCGGGCAGCTCCCTTGGTCCAGGACTCCCTTCCAGCACCATCTTGTCTTTCATGGCACACACTATTCCAGAATATTGGCCAGAATTTTTAGCTTGTTGAGTGAGCACACGCCCGAACTGAATAAGCATAAAATGACAAGCAATGACGTTGGGCGAGCGTCCTGACATCATCACACACTCGCGTGATATTTTGGTCGGCGGGCATGCGTGGGAGTCGGCAGTGCTCCCACCAACAATTAACAGGCCTAATAAGGCCATTAAAGTAACAATTGAATTAAATTTTTCATTGCCCGTCCAACCTTACAGTTGGCGGGCAGACAAAAAGGCCAAGTGGCCTTTGGATTTTTTAAGAGACCTCATCCACGGGCAGGATGAGGTTTCCAATAGCTATTAAAAATGAAATTAAAATTTTAACATTTCATTAATAACATGTCCCTGCTCAAATGAGGGGACATGTTTTTTTAACATTTTAAAAGTATTTATTTTTAATTTTTTAAATCTTCATCCCCCTGAGGCAGCTCCGTGCCTCTGGAAGCTTTCCCTGTGCACACGCGCGCGCATGCACAAAGTTTCCGCTCATCCTCCTCCCCGCCTCCACACAGGTACTGTAGTGCATGTTTCGCTGAGTACTGTAGTGCATGTTTCAAGCTGGGCAGGTTTGGCCCATCAGCGTGAAATCACAGTCACGGCCTGATCGTGGGCAGTGATCGGCTTCCTGAGCACTCCAGCTCGCCCCTGCCAAGCCCACCCAACAAGGGCAAATACCTGGCTATTGTATATATCTCTCATCCTGTTCCAGTGGACAGATCTTTCAACTGCAGCCATTGTAAATTTACCACAGTCCAACAGAAAGTAAAAAGATATGTTCCTCCCATGTTAATCATAATATTCACGGTTATCATAACTTGCAATTTTTTTATGGACTGGGTCCTATTAGCTTCTCAAATGACAAATGAACACATCTCTCTCGTTGATACGTCACCCTACCACTTTACGTGAGTATTTGACCCGGCCTTCCTGCCTCTTCCAAGACATGTCATGATAATCTAATTTGTAGCAACGAAACGCCGAAATGAGTGGTTTCTCATAATGACGCACAGCCTAATTTCTCATTAGCTTGTTGCACTGTTCCTCTTCGTCTCCTTGACGCAACTTGACACTGATTTAGTCACAGGAATTTGGTCCAATGTTGACGTTTCCCAGTAAGATTTACAGCCACGCTAACAAAGCTTTTGTTACTGCCACATTTATTTGCCATATAAGCTGGCGTTCTACAGTTCCTCACAATGGCGCTGTTCCCAATCCTGTGAGCTATCCATGGTGCTGAATTAGGATTGTTTTGTATTACGTTGTTTGACATGTCACAACCGGAACTCATTTAACTCAGCAATATATGTATATATATATATTTGGTGCCTACTCGTATTTCTTGCACGAAATACACTCATGTTTCGGACAGAAACAAAACGGCATCCTCACATTCCTCAAAGTGACTCAAAGCGCCACGATCTCGTTTTTCAAAACACATTGACTGAGAACTGGCAAAACACATTTGACAAGACAGTAATATGAGCGGAGGGCTCAATCGTTCACGCGTAGAAATTCTAAATGCATTATCACCAGATCTACCACACTCCTCTGTGAGTTTAAAACAAAATTAATACGAATTATGCCCAGCAATTTTTAGCTTCGTGTGCATTTTGCATTGAAACAACAATGCTTTAATCATGGAATGATTTCATAACATATGTAACACCTGTCTGTAACAGATCGATAAGTTGCAAATGTACATCCCCGAGAACCCAATAAAAAGTTTATTAAAATGAAATAACCTAATGATACTTAACATTAGAATTATTAACATGCCACCATCAGGGTTTTAATTAGCTGAATGGCTTGAATGCCAACATTAATTGTGTAGCGCCCTCCAAGGGCATGCAATAATATTTTAACATCAAAGACTTTCATTTGTTGAATGGCGAGGACGTTAAGATTAATTCGCAGCACTCTCTAAATATGGGCAACATTATTTATATGTTTATGGGATCTGGGCATCACAGACAAGGGCAGCATTTATTGCCCATCTCTAAATGCCCTTGAGAAGGCGATGGTGAGCGTCTTCTTGAACCACTGCAGTCCATTTTGTGTATGTACACTCACAATTAAGGAAGTTAACTGGGACTAGGAAATTTCCTGGAAAATAACTGATACCAAAAATCAAGCACTTGGGTAGATGTGTAATTTACTTTAGTATCTGCAGTAGAGTATACCTAAAATGTTAACTCTTCCCTCTGTGTCAGCTGTAGATCAGTTGGTATCACTCTTGTTGCTGCTGCGTTGGAAGGCTGTAGAATCAAGTACTACTCCAGGACTTCAGCAGAAAAATCTAGACTGATAATCCAGTGCAGTATTGAGGGAGTGCTATACTGTTGTAAATGCTGAAGGTAAACTGATGCCTCAGGTGGATGTAAAAGTTCCCAAGGCACTATTTTGTAGAACAGCAGGAGAGGTATTTGTAGTATTCTGGCCATCCCTCAATCAACGTCAGAAAAACAAATTGTTTGGCCATTGCTACATTGTTGTTTGTGGGAGCTTGCTGTGCCCAAAATTGGTTGCCACATTTCCCACACTGCACTGCTATACAGATATAAAACACATTGGGGTGTTTAAAAATTATGAAAGGCACTATATAAATGTAAGTCTTTCTCTTTTTTTGTATGCTGACTGACTTGCTGTACCTGGCCAGCATTTCACCTCACATTTCTAACACTATTTTTTGTTTGCAGTTCCGAAGAAGTTATATTGGACTCGAAATGTTAACTCCGTTTCCCTGTCCACAGATGCTGCTCGACCTGCTAAGTTTTTTCCAGCACTTTCTGCAGTTATTTCAGACTTCCAGCGTCCGCAGTGTCTCGTTTGTATTATGGGATCAAGTACTACTCCAGGACTTCAGCAGAAAAATCTAGGCTGATAGTCCAGTGCAGTAATGAGGGAGTGCTACACTGTTGGAAGTGCTGAAGTTAAACTGATGCCTCAGGTGGATGTAAAAGTTCCCAAGGCACTATTTTCCCCTCCCCCACCCCAACCCCCAACCTAGCTTGCAAAAGCCATTTGCACCCCTGACCGAATCAGTGCAAAACACCAAAGTTGGGGACAAAATGCTCAACTTTCCAATGGAGTTTGGCTCCACCGTGGCGGACCTTGCGGCGATGGAGCATGTTGATTGATTGATCGGTCAACGGACCAATGAGCAGCCGCCCCGGCGACAGGGACTTAAGCACCAATGAGGAGAGAGGCCGGTGTGTGGTTGGGGGAGGGGGAAGAAGGCGGGGCTTCGGGCGGCCGGCTGCCGCGTCCCGGGGAGCGGGCGTCAGGTGCCCGCCCGCTTCGCCAACCGTCAAACACATTTAAAATGTATAAAAACGGCAGGTGAGTTGAAGCGAAACCCCTAAAAAAAAAAAAAATTATTCTTTTTCAATCGTGCTGACCCAACCCATTGAAATTATTGTTAATTCCCCCACCTCGGGTTCTGGGCCTCGGGCGGGGGGCGCGGAGGAGCTGTTAACGGTGAAGAGAAAACACTAGAAGCTTCTCCGGCGACGCCGTCTATTCTTAACGACTTACCGCGCTATTTGCAATTGATGAATTCGGAATGAAGGTGTTCCTCTCTTCCCCTCCCCCCCCCCCCCCAATGGTAGGGGTTGGGGGGGGGGGGGGGGTGGGGTTTTTTTTTGCCCCTCCTGCTGTGCCCCGCTGTGTCGCTGTCACCTCCCCGTCCCCGGGACGTAACTGCCACCGGACGCATGCGCACTGGCAGCGCCCCGGCCCCGCCCAGCATGAGGAGTGGGAGAAGATACGTCATCACTCCGACTGTTCTTACACCTTGCCTGCCCACCCGCATGCGTGCGACTTACCTGTTTGCCCCTTGGGTGCCATCTCCTTCCCAGGAGGTTGACTGCCATGACCCCCCCCCCCCCCCCCCCACCCCCCTCACCTCTTGTGCTGCCTTTACACCTTCCACATGAGTCAACTGCATCCAGCCCATTATACCCGCCATCCATTTCCCCCTCTGCTTCCATTTCCCCCTCTGCTTCCATTTCCCCCTCTGCTTCCCTTTCCCTCTCTGCTTCCCTCGCCTGGGCTTCCCCCTCGATCTTCCGCTCTAAACACCGGCTCTACCTACCGTCTGCTCTAATGATGTGACCAAAGTATTGCACCTTTCTCTTCTGTGATGCCTGCACTAACTTCCTCTCTTTCTCCTCTATTTCATTTGTCCTTTTGTCTGTGTGGGATTTGCAGAACAACCACATCTCAAATGCATCGAGCTTACCAACAGTCTCTTTGTTGTTCCCGTCTCCCAGTCATATAACGTAGATGACAAAATGTAGTACCTCAGCATTCATTTCCTAAGAATCAGGTTCAGTTTCTTTCAAGTTAACACATTTTTCATTCTGACAAAACTGTTACGTGCCTTTTTTTTTGATAAATGTTCAGAATTGTCTGCCTTCAATTTCTTTTGACTGAATCATGTCACCTGTTTTTTTTTAATTCTTTCACGGAATGGGCCAGCATTTATTGCCCATCCCTAATTGCCCCTGAGAAGGTGGTGGTGAGCTGCCTTCTTGAACCGCTGCAGTCCATGTGGAGTAGGTACACCCACAGTGCTGTTAGGGAGGGGGTTCCGGGATGTTAACCAGCGACAGTGAAGGAACGGTGATATATTTCCAAGTCAGGATGGTGAGTGACTTGGAGCGGAACTTCCAGGTGGTGCAGTTCCCATCTATCTGCTGTGCTTGCCCTTCTAGATGGTAGTGGTCGTGGGTTTGGAAGGTGCTGTCTAAGCAGCCTTAGTGAATTCCTGTAGTGCATCTTATAGATGGCACACACTGCTACTACTGTGCATGTTTGTGGATGTGGTGCCAATCAAGCAGACTGCTTTGTCCTGAATGGTATTGAGCTTCTTGAGTGTTGTGGGAACTGCACTCATCCAGGCAAGCGGAAGGTATGCTATCACACTCCTGACTTGTGCCTTGTAGATGGTGGACAGGCTTTGGGGAGTCAGGAGGTGAATTACTCATCACACAATTCCTAGCCTCTGACCTGCTCCTGTAGCCACAATATTTGTAAGGCTAGCCTAGTCCAGAACATTACCCTGGGTCTCTTCCAGTCCAACAGCGATACCACTACACCATAGCCTCGCCTGTAGCTCAGTGGGTAGCACTCTTGCCTCTGTGTTGGAAGATTCTGGCTTCAAGTCCCACTTAAGCACTGAGGAAGTCCTGCACTGCCAGAAGTACAGTCTTTCCACATGAGATATTAATTTTGAGACCCCATCTGCCTGCTTGGGTGATTGCAAATGTTCCAGTGACACTATGTTGAAGAAGAGCAGGGACGTTAAGGGCTAATATTTATCCCTCAACATCACAAAAAACCAGATTAACTGGTCATTATCACATTGTTGTTTGTGGTAATTTGCTGAGTGCAAATTAGCTGCTGTGTTTTCTACGTTACAACAGTGACTACACTTCAAAAGTATTTTATTGGCTGTAAAGCTTTACAATGTCTGGCACTTGTGAAAGATGCAAGTTTTATTTGATATTCCACTTGCCAGAAATGGTTGCCAGAATTTCCTTGCACTCAGTAAATACTAGGTTATTATGACCCAGTGAAGGATGGGCTGAAGCATGGTCGAGTAACGGTGAGTTAAGGCATAATCTGGTAAACGATGGGTTAAATCATGAGCTGGTAAAGATTGAGTTCTATTGCGAAATAAGATAAAGGATGGGTTACATCATTATTTAGTAAAGGATAGGTTGTGTCATGGTTCAGTAGAAATGGGTTATGTTATCTCAGTAAGATCATTCTTTTTTGCAAATAAGTGTTAGATGGATGTGATTGATGGTTTTAAATCTGCAAATGTCATTTTTGTCTTTACTTCAGTGTCAAGCCTTACAAAATGTATTTCCTGCCATTATAATCTACAACAAACTGATGCTAATGATAGAGCAATATACATAGTAAGGCATTCAATATTTTGCTATATAATATATCAGTAATCAGTGTTATCACATTAAGATCCCCGTCTCTTTCAGAATTTTTGCACTCTTCCTCAGAGATGTTATTTGTTGATTGGGTACAGCATCCAACACTGTTCCATTTCAAAATAGAATTTGCCTCAATTCATGTGTACCTGAAATTGAATGAATAATAATTTTTAGGTTTTCCATCGAGTTCTGTAAAGTCCATGGAATCTAATTATACTGCGTAATTTATTTTAATTAAGTAACTTTCATTAGTTTGATTTAACAATTATTCCTGTTTTTTTTTTCCAGTTAAACAACTTTCAGATAATCACTGAGGCAAAATGGTGGAGAGTTTGGCAAGTATTTGTTGCCACAAAGCATTTGTTTCTAATTTATTTTTCTACGTGGTGTCGCTAATTTATTGGGAAGGAATATGAAAGGCAAAGATTCCTTTGTACTGTTTCAGACAGCAAAAATGAAAGCAATTGAAAGACCCATCTCTCTTGCCTGATATCTATTCCGAAATTTATACAACCCAGATTATTGATGAATTGCTGGTGCACTGCACTGGCATGGCTCATTCATTTGACTCCGCAAGAAGGGAGATGACTAATGCTATACACACCAGCAACCATGCTGGTCGTGCAAACACAGCAACAAAGTACCTGCTGAAGAAACAGCACAAGCATGTAAATGGACAGCCTCGAGGAACACGATCTACCTCCCCCATGGGCAGAGTGATCCTTATTACCGGTACTTCTCCAGTTGAAGGTAAGTGCATAATATCTGGATAATAACTTTACAATTAATGAAACTTATCCACTTCACAATTACTTTTAAATTGGATCAGGTTAAAGAGATCATTAGCAGTTTGATTGCCTTTAAAGATTTCAACTACAGTGCAAAGAATTAGAGCCGTCATTTTTTCCTGAGTGAAATTCAGTTGAAAATTATAATCTGTAAATCTGTTCTCTTTAGCCCAAAAGCAAAATACTGCAGATACTGGATATCTTGAAATAAACCCAGAAAATACTTCAAATACTCAGCAGGTCTGGCTGCATCTGTGGAGAGAGAAACAGAGTTAGTGTTTTGGGTTGTGACCTTTCTTCAGAGCTGAGGGCAGAACTTAATAGGTGGTGGAACTTCTTGCCCTGCCATCCAAAGTTGTCGGGGAATGTATCCCTGCTGATGTTGGCTGTTCCTCGGCCATTTAACTCTCTGATTTTTGTCCCTCACCCAGGAGGATTAAGTCCTTTCTCAGAGAGCTGCTGGCCAATCTGGAATGGTGGCCACTGCTAGACATACAGGCAGTCCCAAGAGACGGCGCTGGAGCCAGGATTGTACTACATGCTGGGAGGTGACATGGCAGGGCTGGGAGGGGAGGCCCTTGGAATGGGGAAGGGAGAGAGTTGTGGGGGTGGGTGGAGTGTTGGGGGTGGAGAAGATGGGACCACCTGGGGAGGGGAGAGGAGATTTTGGTGGGAGGGGTGTCCTAATAAGGAAAGGGGTCCACAACTCCCTCCCCTCCCTGCTCCCAGAGCTTGAGCAGGGTAAACCTGCCATCCCCCCACCATCCATGACCTCCCACTAGTCTGAAAATTGAGACCAGATGGGAAACAGCCCTTAAGTGGCTATTAATTATCCACAAGGGTCTCAACTGGAGTGAGGGCGGGCAGGCTGTCCTAGGCCTTTCAAAATGGCTTAGTTACATACATACATATAAATTAGGAGCAGGAGTAGACCATTTGGCCCCTCGAGCCTGCTTCACCATTTGATAAGTCATAACTTGTAACTCTTTCGAGTACAAACCCGTTTCCATCTGTTTATTCAGATGAAGTTATATTGTTTCATAGTTTGCCATTGTGAGATTTGAACTCTTGATCTTGGGTTTACAAACCCAGTACCATAACCACTTGGCTATTTAGGCCAAGCAAGTCATAACTTGTATTCACGCAGTCATACAAACTAAAATAATATGCAACAATTAATCTTACTTAAACAGAGCAATCTGTGTCCTGTCCTACAGCCAGGACAGAATCTCTTTCCCTTCAATCTCATCTTTTCGACATCCTGTAGCCCTTTTCTCTTTGACTTATTTTGTGGTGCCTGCGTTCTGATTTTTAAAAGCTTCTCTCATAGTTCAGCTGAGGACAAGATATTTCCCAATACCATGGTGTGATTGTCTTTCCAATTGTCTAGTCAGCCTATGAATTACCTGCTCCTGGGAAAATTGTCTGATTCACATAATAACTGCTCTCCAACTGACTTCAGATTCGCAAACCTGCATGGGACTGTCCTGAGGAACTAACCCCTTTGAACTAAGCTTTAATTTATATCCAGATCCTTTCCATGGGGAAATTATTGAATAATGCTGACAACTATCTTAAGTTCAGTAAAACAGATGTTATGCTGCGCTATATGCTATTCCATTATTAATAATGGTCTAGGATAAACCAAAAGCATTTTAATATCTGGCCATGGAGCCAATTAATATTTTTACACCTCTGGCTCAAAACAGACTCACACTGGGGTTTTACATTTGTTTAAATGGGTGAAAAACTTGGATTTTCGTTGCTTCATATTGTATCATTCAGGAACATTGCAACTCATTCCCCATACAGTGAATTAGATTGAACTTCAGTGATTGTCATTATGTAGGGAAATACCACTGGGTTTTT
Organism: Carcharodon carcharias; assembly: GCF_017639515.1. Taxonomy (NCBI): domain Eukaryota; kingdom Metazoa; phylum Chordata; class Chondrichthyes; order Lamniformes; family Lamnidae; genus Carcharodon; species Carcharodon carcharias. Next base: position 114,522,282 of record NC_054483.1, on the reverse strand, counting down.
TTTTTACAGACAGCGAGATCCTCCAGGTAGCAGTGAGACAAATGAATAGTTTTTTTGGTGATGCTTATTAAGGTATAAATGTTGGCTAGAGCACTGACATTTCTACCTGCAGCCTGAATAATATCGTACAAGAGAGTAGATTGTAAATGTATAATTCTACAGATTTGTTCCAAATGTTGCCTCCACACTTAGATACACAAACACACATCTGCACAGATTGGTAGTCAGTTTGCGGACATGCCTTCCCTGGAGAGTTTAGAAATTTTACATTAAAAATGTTGCATTCTGGTTTGGTTTAATTTTTTTACTCCCCCCCCCCCCCCCCCCCCCCCCACCCAGCCACCCCACCCCTTCACCTCCATTCTGCTCTTCTCTCCCGCTCTCATTTTTTGGAATTATTTTTCCCCTCAATTGGTGTGGAGTTTATTCCACATTTCATGTTGACTCACTTCTCCCTCTATTTTCAAAATTCAAGGTGGGACACTTGTTTTCCCTCTGATCTGTTCATGCTGGCACTTGTCTTTCCCAAATTTCACAATGGCATTCTACTCCATCTTGTTCTTCAGTTCATGCTGGCCCTCTTCTCCCTCTCCCCATTGCATTGTCAGTATTCTCCTCCGAGGTTTACATTGACACTCTCTCCTCTGCCCCTCCCTCAGCTCATATTTAGATTTTCAATCCTATCTCCCACTCAGTTCATGCTGGCATCTTTCACCCTACCCTCTCCTTCAATCTATACTGACATACTTCCTCCTTATGCTATGCTTGTATAATCACTTCCCCTTTCCTCTCCATCCTCCATTCCTACTTGCATGCCTCCTACTTTTGCAAAGAATGAAATGCTGATATGCATGGACACCCTTTATGACAGTTTTGTAGGGTTACAAGTATTCTGATCCAAAGCAGGGATTTATTCTTTTGAACAGCAGATTATTTATTCAGTTCACAGTGGACAATATCCGGGGAAATTAAAAAATGTACTGCTTACACCTAGCCACATGCCTGGTGACATGAGACATTTAGCAGTCACCTAAACAGACAGACTGAGTCTAAACAAACAGACAAAACCATCCATATTATGCTTCCACAATGAAGCATTGCCTCAGTATTGCGCTGCCAGTCTAAAGTTTATGAAGTCCTGGGATGTGGCTGGAACCAACAATCTTCTGACTCAAAGGTGAGAGAATTCAGCTAATTGAGCCAGGCTGACACTGAGGAAATGAAATTAATAATGGAATTTGCAGCATTTCTCATGTTGATTAATTATTCAGGATTTGAATGCTATAACTATGAAGGCACTAGTGTTCACAGCAGAAATGTTAAGTGGCTTTTGCTGCTTTTAAGATAGTACAAGGGCAGAATTTTTCGTCCTACGGGTGGGCGCGTGTCTGATCCGAATGGGAGTGAAATAGTGCGCGATTTCATCGGACGAGCGCCCCAACATCACCATGCACTCTCACGATCCTTTGCTCGACAGGCAAGCGCGAGAGGCAGGATGAGATTTCCAACACTTAGTAAAAAAAAAAAATAAAAATTTTTCAACATCCTTTTTTTTACATATCCCTCTTCATGTGACTGAGTCACGTGTGGGGACATGTTTATCTCATATATAAAATCTTTATTTTTCAGGTTAAAAATCTCCAGCTCCCTGAAGCAGCTCTATGCTTTCAGGGAGCTGAAAGTACACACTACCCCATGCTTGCGCATACTTAAGCACTCACGGTCCTCCCGCTCCCACCCCGGCAATGCTGAGGCTCTTAGTTAATTGGCCAGCCAGCGTGAAATCGCGGTTGGTCTTGCGGCCGCTCCCAGGCTCACCCGCCCAACGAGGAGAAAATCCTGCCCCAAGAATTGTGAGAGAACCAGGTGATTCATTTACAGCTTTTTCTGAATTAATTTTTTTCTCAATCTCTATTCTTCAGTTGTTATGAGATTCAGACAGATCAAATTAATGCAATTAATTATATTTGGTTCTGCTAATATTTTCACAGCTGGCACTGAAGAATGCAATTCAGCTGAGGCAATCCATACCATCACAGTGGGGAAAAACTTTGATGGGAAGCTGGGATTTAGTGTCCGTGGGGGCTCTGAACATGGTCTTGGAATATTTGTTAGCAGAATTGAAGAAGGAAGTGCAGCTGGTAAGTTATGTCTTTAATATATTTAAAACAAAAATTGTGAATTTATTTGCCATTAATTTAAATGCATTCCTGGTTTGAAGCTGAAGGATTCAAGTTAGCTGTCCTTTAAAACAGTTACCATTACACTATCCCTCACCCCTTCTTTGTAAGATCTTCTGATCATTATTAGGCTTGTATCGGAAAGGATGAGCCTGTTACTATAAGGAAATTATGGTCCGTAACTTCCGAGTTCCAAGGCATCGTAACTGAGGGAGTGCCTCAAGGATGCACTGGGGAACCTCCCCCGGAAATCCCTAGGTAAGGATTGAGCAGCAATTGCCTGGGAAGTTCAAACTCCTGTTGGGCAATTGCATCTGAAAATATGATGTAAATCCATACTTGTGATGGTTTCGATCGTCTTACCAGAATAGATACCCAGGAAAAGTTAGTGGAATTAAAACTACTTTTAACTTCTGGGTAACTATAGTACTGCGCCCACCCACCACCCCCTCAACCCGAACCCCCCGCAGTGGGACAGTCATTTTTCCCCCAGGTTGAGTCAGAAAGTCGGGTGAGAAAGGAAAGGCTGGATTTCTAGGTGAGAAACTAGAAGCGGAGTGGCAATCTAACACTGATTGCCACTCCACGCAAGTTCAGGCCCAATATATTGCAATGAATGAGCAGTGAAATGTTCAGGTTATCAATAAGTTTATTTTTCCTTTGTTTTTCTGCCTAGAGCAAAGTGGCCTCTGTGTGGGTGATAAAATTATGGAGGTTAATGGAATCAGTTTAGAGAATATCACTATGGGAAGTGCTGTCACTGTGCTCACTGGAAGCCATCGCTTACGGTTGGTAGTAAGACGCTTGGGAAAAGTGCCAGGGATCAAGTTTTCTAGAGAACTGACCACATGGTAAGTAAACTTACATGATGTTGTACATCTTTTGTGTTGCTCTGGGCTTGGATACAAGTAACATACATTTTGTAGTAATTGGAGCAAAATCTAGCATAAAGCCTTAATAACACAACTGGAAACTTTAAAAATGTTAATGAAGGAAAAGATATACGTACAACACAAAAACAGAATTACCTGGAAAAACGCTGCAGGTCTGGCAGCATTGGCGGAGAAGAAAAGAGTTGACGTTTCGAGTCCTCATGACCCTTCGACAGAACTTGATTGAGTCCAAGAAAGAGTTGAAATATAAGCTGGTTTAAGGTGTGTGTGTGTGTGTGTGTGTGTGTGTGTGTGTGTGTGTGTGTGTGTGTGTGTGTGTGTGGGGGGGGGGGGGGGGGGGGGGGGGGGGGGGTCGGCGGGGGGAGAGAGAGGCTGCCAGACCTGCTGAGTTTTTCCAGGTAATTCTGTTTTTGTTTTGGATTTCCAGCATCCGCAGTTTTTTTGTTTTTGTTTTTATCTTAAGAGATATATGTAACTTGATCTAGAATTAATTTAGTCATTTGGATTATAGGAGATCCTGGGGTAAAATTTGTCTTATCAATAACATAAAGGTCATCCAGGATACAAATGGGAAATTAAGCTGCACGCTCACAATTTTTTTTGTTATAAATTGTGACTGAAAGCAATTTCGCTTCCCAGGTGTGAATTGATGGGATCCTGACCTGGTCAACATCACATTTGATAGACTAACACCTTTCTCTGAGTTATTTTAACAATCCCACCAAAATTCAAATCTTCTAGTTTCATTTCATTCTCAATTGTTTTCCTACACTAATCTGGAGAATTCAGTCAGTCTTGTAGATTGTAGATATCTGCAAAACAAATTAAGTGCAAGCAAAGGAAGCTTGGTTCTATTGCCAGTATCAACAAGGGCTGCAAGCAATTTTCTGTAAAAGATAAACACATAAATTCAATGTCTTTCAGTGTAATTCTAGTACTTACATATGCATGGTGTTGGGATGTGAAGAGGGAAGACTATACAACCAGTTGGTATTTGGAGGAGCATTTTCTATCATCCAGAATGATCTGGTTAAGAGGAGGGGTTACAAAAGTTGCTCTGAACCTCAGTCACATCAAGGACAACAGTCATTTCATGTTTAATTACATATTTTTGGCAGTTACAAAAGCTGATGAAGCACCATCACTGCCATCTCCAAAGAGGTCCTTAGTTGTGTGCTCAAGCAGGCTATGATCTCTTGAAAGAATTACAGTTTACCTTTAGTATTGTATGTATATTGAACATTTACATATTGTACAGTCTTGTTCGGTTCCTGATTTTATTGTGCTAGGAATAGATGTACAAGGTACATATGGGACTGAATCTTCCGGTCGGCGTGTGGGGCAGGCCCGACACACCTATTAAGGCCATTAAGAAAGGAATTTAGCTTATTAACAATGCTGCCCATCCAGTCTTAAGGTTGGCGGGCAGGTGAAAAGCCCAAGTGGCCTTTGTGTTTTTCAGGAAACCTCGTCCATGGGCGGAATGAGGTTTCCTGAAGGTTTTATAAAATTATTAAATAAATTTTGCAAACTTCACGAACATGCCCCAGCTCATATAACGCTGTCACATGAGCGGACATGTTTAAATAATTTTTAACTTTTTTTAAAAAGTTTTATTATCTACTTAATTTCTCTGAGGCAGCTGAGTGCTACCTGCTGCACTTTACGGTGTGGGGGCCTTAATTGGCCCGCCTGCTTAAAATAGCAGCGCACAGGCGATCGCGGGCAGCAATCGACTCCACGTCAGCTCCTGTGCAGCCCACCCGCCCACCATAGGAAAAATTCTACCCACATATATAGGTTGTGTAATTATATAATTGGTTCTAATATTAATAAACAACACAACTGTCCCATTTTAAATGTTGGTACAAAGATGCTAAAAGCAGTTAGTTTACAAATAGGTTGCTGAACAAGTTGTAGATTATAGAGTCATAGAAGCCTTCAGCACAGAAAAAGGCCCTTTGGCCCATCGAGCCTGCGCCGGTCAAACAACTATTCTAATCCCATTTTCCAGCAGTAGGCCCATAGCCTTGTATGCCATGGCACTGCAAGTGCACATCCAAATACTTCCGAAGTGTTATGAGGGTTTCTGCCTCTACCACCCTTTCAGACAGTGAGTTTCAGATTCCCACCACCCTCTGGGTGAAAAAATTCTTCCTCACATCCCCTCTAAACCTCCTGCCCCTTATCTTAAATCTATACCCCCTGATTATTGATCCTTCCACCAAGGGGAAAAGTTCCTTCCTGTCTACCTTATCTATGCCCCTCATAATTTTATACACCTCAATCATGTTGCCCCTCAATCTCCCCTGCTCCAGGGAAAATTGCCCCAGTCTATCCAATCTCTCCTCATAACTAAAATTCTCCAGCCCAGGCAACATTCTGGTAAATCTCCTCTGCACTCTCTCGTTAGTGCAACCACATCCTTCCTATAATACTCTAGCTGTGGCCTAACCAAGTTTTATACAGTTCCAGCAAAACATCCCTGTTCTTATATTCTATGCCTCAGCTAATAAAGGCAAGTATCCCATATGCCTTCTTAACCACCTTATCTACCTGTCCCACTACCTTAAGGGACCAGTGGACATGCACACCAAGGTCCCTCTGATCCTTGGTACTTTCCAGGGTCCTACCATTCATCGTATATTCCCGTGCCTTGTTTGTCCTGCCCAAGTGTATCACCTCACAATTATCTGGATTAAATTCCATTTGTCACTGATCAGCCCATCTGACCAACCCATCGAGATCCTCCCGTAATTTAAGGCTATCCTCTTCACTATTTACCACCCCACCAATTTTTGTGTCATCCACGAACTTACTGATCATCCCTCCAACCTTCACTTCTAAATCATTGATATATACCACAAACAGTAAGGGACCCAACACTGATCCCTGTGGAACCCCACTGGACACAGACATCCAGTCACAAAAACGCTCCTCGACCATCACCCTCTGCTTCCTGCTATTCAGCCAATCTTGGGTCCAATTTGCCAAATTGTCTTGGATCCCATGGGCTCTTACCTTAGTCATCAGTCTCCCATGCAGAACCTTATCAAAAGCCTTGCTGAAGTCCAAGTAGACTGCATCAAATGCTTTGACCTCATCTACACACCTGGTCACCTCTTTGAATAATTGGTCAGACATGACCTCCCATGCTGACTGTCCTTGGTTAATCCCAGCCTCTCCAAGTGTAGATTAATTCTGTCCTCAGAATTGCTTCCAATAGTTTCCCAACCACTGAGGCTAGACTGACTGGCCTGTAGTTCCCTGGTTTATCCCTTCCTCCTTTCTTGAATAACGGTACCACATTGGCTGTCCTCCAGTCCTCTGGCACCTCTCCCCTGGCCAGAGAGATGTTGAAAATTATTGCTAGTGCCCCTGCTATCTCCTACCTTGCCTCATTTGACAGCCTGGGATACGGTTCATCCGGGCCTGGAAATTTATCAACTTTTAAGCCTGCCAGACCACTTAGAAACTCCCCCTTTTCTATGCTAATTTATTTAAGTATATCACAGTGCTTCTGCCTGATTTCCATACCCACATCGTCCCTCTCACTTGTGAACACCGACACAAAGTATTAATTTAGAACCCTACCGACGTCTTCTGGCTCCACACACAAATTACCACTATGGTCCCTGATGGGCCCTACTCTTTTCCTAGCTATCCTCTTTCTCTTAATGTACTTGTAAAATAACTTTGGATTTTCCTTTATTTTACCTGCCAATGTTTTATCATGCCCCTTTTTGCTCTCCTAATTTCCTTTTTAAGATTCCCCCCTACACATTCTATACTCCTCTAGGGCCTCTGCTGTTTTGAGCCCTTGGTATCTGCCATAAGCCTCCCTTTCTCTCTTTATCCAATCCTGTATATCCCTCAACATCCTGGCTTCATTCCCTAAAATTAAGTCCAAGATCGCCCCCTCTCTTGTAGGACCTTCTACGTTCTGGCTTAAAAAGCTCTCCTGGATGCATTTTAAGAATTCTGCTCCCGCTAAACCTATCACACTATGACTAACCCAGTTAATGTTGGGGAAGTTGAAATCCCCACTTTTACTACCCTATTATTTTTACACTTCTCTGAAATTTGCCTACATATCTGCTCTTCTATTTCTCTCTGACTGTTCGGGGGCCTATAGTACACTCCCAGCAATGTGATTGCTCCTTTTTTGTTTTTCAGTTCTACCCATATGGTTTCATTTGAGGAGCCTTCTAAGATGTCATCCCTCCTTACTGCTGTAATTGATTCCTTGATCAATATTGCAATACCACCTCTTTTACCTCCTTCCCTGTCTCATCTGAAGACCCCATATCCTGGAATATTGGGCTGCCAATCCTGCTCCTCTCTCAAACATGTCTCTGGGACAGCAGTGACATCATACTTCCATGTGTTAATTTGTGCACTCAACTCATCTGCCCTTATTCGTCAGACTCCTTGCATTAAAATAAATACCATCCAACCTTGCCAAACTCCCTTGTGCCTAAACTGGCCTATAATTTCTGTGCCTTCCAGACTCACTTGCTCTCTCTTCTAATTTTGGCTGTGCATCTCCCCCTGCTGAACCTCCTCTCAGGATCCCATCCCCCGGCCAAGTTGGTTTAAACCCTCCCCAACAGCACTAGCAAACCTTCCCATAAGGATGTTGGTCCCATTCCGGTTCAAGTGCAACCTGTCCGCCTGGTACAGGTCTCACCGCCCCCAGAAACGGTCCCAGTGTCCCAGAAATCTAAAGCCCTCCCTGCTGCACCATCTCCCCAGCCACGCATTCATCTGGACTAACCTCCTATTTCTATACTCACTAGCGCGTGGCACCAGAAGTAATTCACTTCTCTGAAATTGATTGAGTCCCATGATTTTAAATGAGCAGCATGTGATAAAATTATGCTATTGTAAGAAAGCTGTGCAAATGAGAAGTACTTGCAGTGTAGGGTGCTCAACCCTTAGGTCTTCCAGAAACATATTTATGAATTGTTTTCTACCTGAGAATGTAATCCTTTCCATTAAAGACAAACAGGTGTTATCAGCTGACATTACAAACAAGCCTCATCAGTGAAATCGCACACCAGGCAGAATGAAGAGCATAAAAAGAAAACATATGAATATGGGAATGTTTTGTGTGAGCTAATTGACATCTACTGGGGTGGTAGTTAGGCCACTGCAATCAGCTTCAGCAACCCCATAGTCACCACTTTTTTTTTTGCTATCCACTAACTCCTGCAGGAAGTCCACATGGGTGGATATTGGTGAAAACTGGATTGGGCTGGCTATGAAAAATGTTAACATTTGCTGCTCATGTATAATAGTTTTAGACAGGTATTGGAGGGAAGTGTGCACCAAGTAGTACTGCCTTTGGTAAAGAATAGAAGGAAAGAAAGTGGCAAGAATTCTTTAGGAATTTAGGAAGGACAATCAGGCCATATATTATCCTTATCATTTTGCTAATCTCACCAGCAGAAGTTAAAGTTAAAAGTCATGGTTAACTTCAGCTCACCAACTTCATGATCACTTGCTAGTTTTAACATACAGCTATATATCGAGATTAGAGGTAGGGAGGAGAGAGGATACGGAGAGATTTGAAAAAAATGATGAGAATTTTTCAGTTGAGGCATTGCTTAACCAAGGGCCAGCAAGCACAAGTGTGATGGGTAAATGGGACTTGGTGTGAGAAAGAACAAGAAGATACTTACAATCTGAAAATCTGCCAACAAGACCAACATAAAAATGGCGGGCGGAATTCTCCCATACCCCGGCAGTGAGTTTAATGGCAGGCGGAGTGTGGGGGTGAATTCAGCAGGAGGTCCAAAAATCAGTTTTGTGCCAGCGTAAAATGACGGTGTGATCTTCTGCTACAACCGGCCACTAAACCTTGGCACCACAGGTCCCTGTCCCCTTCTTGCCATCTCTTTCTGCCTTATTAGTAAGTTACTGTCCAGGCACCTTTTAAATACAGCGCCTGGATATGACAACAGGACAAGCACCATTCAGCCTGCCACGCCACATGAAATGTCAGGAAACCCCCGACTGAATAATTAATGAGGCCGGGGTCATGATACTGCGCAAATTCCCGTCAACCTACATGGTCAGAAACACTCCCCATCCCTGCTCCTGCCGTGGGACTTAGTCCCAGATGAGAGAATTCCGCCCTGCATGTGTGACTTGTTTGACTAATGGATCAGTTGGGGTCATTTACATGATGTAAAAGAGTCCAATGTAATCAGTAATTATTTCAAAATGCATGATTTCAACATTAATTGGTGCTTGCAAGGCATGGCTGTCACTTGCATTGATAAAATACAATTACAGTCAGTGGAATGCTCATTAAAAATGGCTCTGAGATTTGAAAGTCAATCTGCACATACATGAGCATTGAATTGAAAATCTGACCATGAGATTAATAGCGCTTAACATACTCTGCATTGCTCCTCATTCTCTATGTATTTTATCAACAGATTCAGTAAATGGAATTTAATTTATGTAGTCTCAATGGTAAACAAATGCAGGGACAAAGCTGAGAAAGTACAAAGCTAAATTATTAAAGATAATTCACAATAGGTTCAACAGCAACTTGCATTTATGTAACACGTTTAACTTAGTAAAGCATACGAAGGCTCTTCACAGAGTCTTCTCAGCCAAAATTTCACAACAACCACATAAAGAGAAATTTGATTGAAAACATTAGCTTTTAAGGAGTATCTTAAAGGAGGAGCGAGAGGCAGAGAAGCCTGTGGAGAGATCCAGTACTTAGGGTCTGGGCAGCTGAAGACATGTTACCAATGGTGGGGGTGAAAGAAACCTGAGATGCACAAAAGGCCAGAATTAGAGGAACGCAAAGTTCTTGTAGTGCTGGAAGATATTACAGAGTTAGGGAGAGGTGAGTTCTTTGAGGGATTTGAACAGAAAGTTGAGGATTTTAAATTTGATGTTTTGTTGGACAGGTAGTCAATACAGGTCAGCAAGCACTGAGGTAATAGGTGAATGGGACTTGGTGTGAGTTAGGAAAGGGCAACTGAGATTTGGTGGCTGAAGTTTATGGAGGGTGGAAGATGGAAGGCCAGCCAGGGGAGCCTGGAATAGTTGAGTCTGGAGGCAACAAAACCATTGTTAGAAGGAATAAGTATCAGAGATTACCCGATTGCCCACTTGCTGGCTTCTTTCATATATATGCATCTCTCAGAAATAGTACCACAAACCCTGAGTGATATGGCAAAAAATATTTGTGTAGCTATAGAACTCACTACTGGAGCTAACGATTGAAGTAGAGACTATGGGCGGAATTGTCCCAGATTCACATTAAGTGTGGTAGCAGGTGTAAAAAAAAAAGTCATTTTACCCACTGGCCGCATTAGCGGATTTTCACGCCATATCGTCTCATTCCTGGTGCACCCCACCTCATTAATAATACATGCAAGGGAAACACTCTAGATCACTGGCGGGTCAGCCTCTGATTCGCCCGCCCTGCTGTCACCTCAGGCCTTCCAGGTGCCATGTTTAAAGGACGCCCCTGCAAAGAGTTAACACGCTCTAAGGGATTGAAAGCTGCTGGAAAGTCATGGCTGCCAAAGGGAGGAAATATGCTGCCCCCCAATTTTAGTGACACCTCCCTCGAGCGCCTGCTGAACACAGTGGAGGCCTGCTGTGGTCCTCTACCCCCGCTCTGGGGGTGACCAGCAAGCAAGGTCACCAATCCAGCATGGGAGGTAGTGGCAGAGGTGGTCAGTACCAATGTCCTGCAAAAGAGGACAGAAACCCAGTGCCAGAAGAGGTTGACTGATCTGCTCCGTTCTGCTAGTCTTCTCATCACTCTCAACTCACACACTCACAAACCCATCACACCATCCACAGGGATCTCACTCACTGCCAGTTCAAGGGTCACCACCATTCACTCTCTCTCTCTCTCACACACACACACACACACACCTTTATCTGCCCTGTGGATTGTGTCCTTATCCCATCCATGGCATCAGTTGCCACCCACACATGTGAGGTATCCTCCTCATCTGGCTTGATAGGCATCCTGTTTACACTCTATACACCTGTATTCATGCAGGACAGGCTGGCACACAACAAAAGGGAGAGGTTGCAGACTGGTGGAGGAATGCCTGACATTAACGTCCTCACAGACTTTGAAAATAGAGTCATTCAGCTGGCCGGCAACGATCTGGACCTTTCCTGTGCTGACGGTGAGGCCGGTGGTGAAAAACCAAGTGAGGATCCAGCAGTGCAACATCCATCAGACAACAGTGCTGTGAGTGAGTTCCCTGTTCCGCAACCCCCTGCCATGCACTAATTATCCCTCCTTTCTTTCACAAGCACATCTGGGAAGCAGCCAAATGGGGTCCAAAAGCCAGGTCCTCAACTCAAGCCCCAAAGACACCTCGGAAAAAGAATCTGATGACACCCTAATTGAAGACCCGTCACAGCGCTCACCTTCACCCTACAACAGCGCAGAGACATACACCTCGGTGGGACCTAGTTCTGGAGTAACCTTGGGGTCACCATCTGCTGAGCACATCACACTGTCTGATACACAACAGGTGGAGGCAAAGATTTCCCAGGTTTCCAGCACTCAGAGGACTGCTGGAGGCCAGAAATCTGCTGAGTCCGAGTCTCCTTGTTATGATGAGCAGTGTTTGTGTCAATCAGATGTGAAATCTTGGTTCCTGGACAAGATAAAGGTAGTGTCTCAATCCAAGGCCTCTTCTCCGTGCAGTATGTAACCTTCAGACCAGTGTGATGGTCTGGCTTTACACTCATCGCACACATTAGTGATGCCTGTGCCTCGATGGTGCCAGTCATTGCTGCAAGAATGTCGAGGACAGGCATCACAGAATTCCGTCATTCTATGTGCTCTTGGCACCTTTAAGGTGGGGCTGTCCCCCATCTCTTCAGCATCTATGACCGGTGGCTACTGTGCTCCTGAAGGAGTCAGGTGCTGAAGACTGACAAAAGATCAGGTGCATTTAAAGTTTCACGGCTGCATTTCCGTGATATGATCACAGAGCACAAGCGAGTTGCCCTCAGCAAGAGAGGAGTCAGACATTCACAAAGGCAATGTGAAGATCTATGGAATATCCTCATTGCATGTCGTCACCATCCTCCTGGAATCTAGTGACTATTAGGGCCTCTGCTACGTCTCCATGACATGAGCCTGAGCACTGAGGTCATGTGCGCTGCCAACAGCCACACAGGAATCAAACGTTCACAGATGCAAGGTGAGGATGTCAAGACTATCCTCACTGCATCTCATCATCATCCTCCATGAATCTTGCGGCTGTTAGGGCCTCCCGAGTGTAGCTATCTCGTCTGGCCAGTGCAGTGGCCTCATCGCTGGCACCTCGCTTTCAAGGATCTGATCGTCATCATCCCATTCAACATCCTCCTCATCGGACGAGACATGCAGCTCTTCCATCTCCTCAGCCAGGTCCTTCCCCGTTGTAGCACCAGGTTGTGGAGCGTGCTGCAAGCGACAATGATGCGCGACACCCTCAGCGGACTGTATTGCAGTAGTCCACCAGACCTGTTGAGGCACTAGAACTTAATTTTCAAAATGCTATCTTTTGCTGCACCAAAGTCTAGGTCGCGGCATGAGCCTCGTTATACTGTTGCTCTGCTGCACTCTGAGGCCGCTGCACAAACATCATGAGCTACATCCTCTGTGGGTAGCCCTTGAGCCCGAGGAGCCAACCCTGCAGCCTCTCTGGACCCTGGAAGCTGTCAGGGATCTGAGACCTGCTACGGATGCAGGAGTCGTGGACACTCCCTGGTAATCGTGCGCAGAGCTGTAGGATGTATTTGTGGTGGTTGCACATCAGTTCAACAATCAGTGTGAGGAAGACCTTGCGGTTGATGTCGTTGACTGCTTGCTGCCATGGAGATCTAAGCACCATGTGAGTGCAAGCGATGGCGCCCTGCACCTGTGGGAAACCTGAGTTCTGCGCAATTCCAGTGCTCTTGCTTCCTGGCTCGCAAAGATGATGTCCATGACCCTATGGATACACATGTACGTGGAAGCTTGTGAGATCCCACACAGGTCACCTGTGGAGTCCTGGAAGGAGCCATTGGCGTAAAAATTGAGCACCACAGTCACTTTCATGGCCACTGGCAGTGGATGCCCTCCCATGTCCCTATGGCACCAAATCCTGCAGCAGGTGGCATGTGTGACTGACCAGTTCCCTTGACATGCGCAGCCTTTGGTGGCACTGGCTCTCAGTCATCTACAGGAATGACAACCACCGTCCATTGACCCTGGGTCTGACGAGGCACCCACGACCTCCTCCGCCTCCTCCTCCTCCTCCCCCCTCCTCTGTCGGCTTCTGAGGCATACTGCTAAAGCACCAGGCACCATGCTCCTGATGTCCTTCGCGTGCTGGATTAAGGACGGATGCATGGGTTAGCATAGGTGACTTAACAACCTCCCTTCGTTACATCTGAAAGCCCCTTCACACATGCAGCGGAGTGTTGGCCACCACTTCGATGGCCAGTGTCCTCATTGGCCCCAAAACCCCACCCACCTCCACCCCACTCCATTTGACTGACTGGCAGTGGGTTCGACCACTTGACTGCATGCTGTTCTCTCACCTCAAGCGAAGGCATTCTCCTAACCTGCACTGCAAGGCTGCGCTGTAAGCTTGGTCCATGAAGGTTACTGGTCCAATTCTTAATAAAGACATTGCAAGGGTCTGTGAGCATCTCCACCAGTGACTGCCACACGGCTACCTTTTGCTAGAGGATTCTACAACTTGCCCAGTCGGTCAATTGCTCTGCTGTTCCCTAAAATGCACATTAATTTGCTTTCTGCACCCAAGGGGTAAAAGGATTATGGAACATTTGATGGCACTTTCATGTTTTTGCATTGCTTGAGTGGGCAGAAAAGCTTCGGAAGCCCGACTCCAAGCGTGTCAATGGAGCTGCAGCTGAATGGTCGCAGCTGTGGAAGAATGCTCACTTTTGACAAGCTTTTCCAAGCGTGTGGCTGGCCTGACATGCACTAGAACCCTTGTCCCGACACCGCACTGAAAGCCAGCCGGGAAAAAGTGACTTGCCTGTTCCCCCCCCCCCTCCGGCGAATTGTGGGTCCTCTTCCTTGATGTCCTACGGGTAGTGCTCGCGAGTGCTGTGCAAGGTTATGTGCACTCGCCTCTGAGTTCCCCCCAAAGTTCAGGTTGCCAGGTGCATGCCTTATAAAGGCAGTTGTGAAGAACACCGTTCTGAAGTCATGCTGACGTGGGTAGTAAATTTGACGTGGGGGAAATGATTCTGGCCAACAGGGCTTATAATGAGATGGTAAAGTATTGAAATTAGATTCCCAACATGCGTCGGCGGGAAATGCGACCTGCTGTTGATGGGTGGAGCGGACAAGCATAAACTGGTTTCACACCAGCATGAAGCTGATTTTTGGCCTTCTCACCATATTGTACCTCCCCGCCCACCAGGATGCCTGATGCCAACTGGGCTGGAAAATTCTGGCTGATGCCAGCTTGTAAGTAGAGATTGGATTGGTGTTTGAAGGAAACACATAAAGGCTATGGGAATAGGGCAGGCATTTGCAATTTGGATGACTGTTGGTATGGTGGATAAACACCAAGGACTGGATGGGCCAACTAGCCTATTTCCACATTGCAACTTCAGTGTACTTCCAACTAAAATTGGTGTTGCAATCAAACATTTCAGTTTATTTACAACATGTGAAATTATGTTGATGCTTCACTGAGGATGCAAATCTAGAAATCCTATTTTCTTTTACTAGGGTGGACACAGCAACAAAAAGGATAATAGCAGAAAAAGCTCAGAATTCAACGGACAGTATATCTGAGGATGGAGCCAGGAGAATTATCCATCTTTACACCAGTTCAGATGACGTGTGCCTAGGTTTTAATATCAGAGGTGGGAAGGAATTTGGCTTGGGAATATATGTGTCCAGGTAAGGTTCAGCTTTCTGTTGAAAGCTGTTTATACAAAGTTAATCAGCATATTGATCTTGCTGGCTGTTAAAGAGTTCAAGGAGCAGAGTCTCATGATCCCTATTCTTTATTTTTAAAAATCAAACACCCAACCTGTAAACTGCTGGTAGGCACTGGATTGGAAAAGCTTATGGTGTATGCTTTTCAGTTGTAGGCAAAATCCATTAATTTTAAACTTATAAATGCCTATTTTAAAATAATATAAGGAGAAATTTAACACAACCATATTTAGCGTTCATAACAGAGTGGAGCATGGTTGGAAAATATACCCTTGCGTGCTTCCAAGGCATCACCACATATGCAGAGAATCAATAGCAAGACACAAAAGCAAATAACAAACGGTTTTCGAATAAAAGGCTTTTCATTCAGGCCAGCCAAAATCCTTTTTAGTTCTAACTAAATGTTAGAATTGTTACATTGATGTTTAAAATATGTACATGAACTTCTTGTTAAGAGAGGGATGATGTAAATGTGATCATGCACATGACTGCACAAAACTAGAATGATGTGGCTCTCATGTCTTACATTCCATTTGCAGTAGAACTTGCTTGTCACAAATGGAGCATTTTTATGCTTCACTGCAAATCCGTATACTTTGTTCATATGGCGGCAAATTATTTTGTTCATCAGATGTGCATCATTTCGCTATGCTATTTAAATAGTTAAAAGTGTATGTATAATAATGCATTTTATTTATATGTTACACAGAGTTTATGGGGATAAAATTGATCGACAGCAATACCGCAAAACGGGATGATAAGCGAACTGGCTGACCATTTTACATTGCACCCAAATTTATTTTTAGTTGAAGTCAGTGGAAAATAAATCGGGTGCAATTTGCCATCAGCCTGCTCTGCGCTATTGCGTTGATGAGTTTCACCAGCCCTCTCCCCTATCATTGTTCCCTATAAGCTGCATAAGTGCACAGCCACGTAACACTCTTAAAGGGGCCGCTCAGCAAAACAAGTAGGCTGCACACAACCAGAAATTTTAGAAAGAACATTGTCCACACATCTCTCTTTTTTTCTGCATGTCTTGAAGAGAGTTTCGCAATGCAGTTAAGTCTGGGGCCATTTCCCTTTTTGAGTGCTTCAAAAGCACAATGATTGCTTTAATTTCCCACCAGCTTTTTAACCTCCCTTCATTTCCTCTTGACGACGTTGGATTCATTCCAGGCTATGTTTCTGTGGGCACCAGGGGCCTTTTAATACCTTCCCCAATGGCTTGTCATGAAGATACAATAATTTTCATAATATTATTGTGAGCTATTGTGAAGGTGGGTTAATGGGGGGGGTTTGGATTAGTTCCTGTGTGTGTAAGTGTGATTGTATGGGTTTTAATTGAGTTACAAACAGCTGGTCTGGGTGCTCTGATGTATCAGAAGGGAAACTAGGTTTGAAATGCTAAATACGTAAACATGGCTAAAGTTTTAGAATGTGAGGCATGAAGAACATTTGTATTTTTAGATAAACCAGAATCGTGAATTTCAAAGAGATGGTAAGGTGTTACACCTAGCCAACAGAGGCTAAGCCAAACAGTGTTTTTATTTTTCCCAAAGATTATGGATTAAATGAGTGCTATGAAAGATTTATATTATGGAAAACAGTAAAATTGCAAAGACATATTGGAACAATGGGATTTACATTAAAAATGGAGAAACATGTATAAAGATGATGAGGTATGTGTAAGGAAGAAGGCATTCTAAGATCCAACAAGTGTGAAAGCCTCCATGTACCAAGCTGCCGTCTCCAGGAACCAAAGCTAAGAGGGTTCATTTTTGTATTGTGTGCTTTGCCTGGGTCTGTTAAAACCTTTTTTGTTTTACTGTTTCATTAATGATGGTGGAACTGGGAGTCAGATTAATTAGGGGAGCTAGGAGTTACCACTGTAGTAATTTGTAGACCTATGTCTGTGCTTAAAAAAATTTATTTTATTAATAAATATTTAATTTAGTTATATAAAAAACCTCTAAGACTCGGTGGACTTATTACTGCTGATTTCAAGGCACACATCTCGAAATAAAAATACAAATTGCAAAACAGTTGTGGCAGCTGTTTCAAGTTTCTCTCTGGGATTTGAGCAGCTCAGCATTTACCATCCGCTGGGCCATAACAGGCTATTCTTTTTCTGTGAACTGAGAGGGTGGATGTCACGTGTGTTAACTCTGTTTCAGACATGGGGTGGAACATTCCTGAGCCCAGAATAACTGTCAGAAGCAGACATCTTCTTTATTTTTACCCTACCCTTCATAAATTAAAGGTACTATAACCAATTGTAGTTGTCCCACTACTGCCTGGCCAGAAAGCACTAATTTAGTACAACCAGATTTTGCTCATTTGTATAGTAAAATATCAACTGAACCATCACAAATGCTCTGATTGCATGTGTCTCTTCATGTTCTGTTTTATTGAACACCTTTGTATTAAAGATAATTATTTGATGGCAGAGTTGATCCCAGAGGACTAGCAGAGCAGAATGGCATTAAAGTTGGTGACCAAATCCTGGCGGCCAATGGAATAAGCTTTGAGAAAATTACCCACAGCAAAGCAGTAGAAATCCTGAAGAGTCACACACATGTTATGCTGACAGTAAAGGTAATCATATATGTATCACTGTATCTACAATGCATTGCAATATTGTTGTGCAGAATTGGTTTTTTGCTTTCCAGAACACTTTTTTACAAAATATGGTGCATATTTATTTTGTTTCAAAAAATTTCTACAGTATAAAAAGATCTATGTAGAAAACATTCTGTTTTCATAATAACATTGGGGTTTAGCAAATTGCATTTACCTTGGCTAAGCTCCAGTGTTCATCAGATAATGATATATTAAACTGATCTGTTTGTACACAACTAGACTAACAGCTGGAAAGGAAAGAAGTGTGACAGCAATCTGCTGATTAAAAGTGCCTTGTGTGTGTAACTGTATTGAAATAATTGTTATAATATATACTGCGTAGTGAATACCCTGATAATATACTGCAAATTATGAAATGAGTGCCCTCTTTCATAAATCATGTTGCTAAATTATTTTGCTATTACAGTGATACAGAAGGTAATTATACCCTTGATATCACAACAATTGACAGTGCTTTCATCTGATGATGTATCAGTGAAAATAACAGATGGTAAAGTACATCAAATTTCATAAATCTGGAAGCTGTGCTGAATATCTTCCATATGTATTTAATAATCTGATCTGAAACAGTGGAATCAAAACAGCGACCCTGATATTTATGGGGAGGCAGAAAGGGAATGGGAAGGAAGAGTTCTGGATGGGAAACCTGGAAGTACAGGTTTCCTGGAAGTCCTATGAAACATGACCGTGGAATATCTTTTGAATGTTGTCACCAGGTTTCCTGCCTGAGAGCCAGTCTAATATATATACTCAAGAGCAAAATAGTATAGATGCTGGAAATCTGAAATAAAACAGAAAATAATCGCTTGGTAGTGCAGAACTTGAGTATTGTTGACAAAAAAGGCATGCTGTTGAAGCTTTTTGTATTGCACTCATCAGGACAGACGAAAGGATGGCAAATTTCAAAGGCAGCAACAATTTATACCGTGTGAGAAAAGGGCACCTTCTGGTTGCCAAGTCAACTCTGGTCAAACTGTTCCCGTGGGGAATGCACCAGGGAGCTTTTGTTCCCCGCTATTTTGTTAAATTCAAAAAAGGCACAATGCCAGGACATGTTCCGCTTGCCTACAGAGGACAGGTCCCTGCATACGAATATATGTAGCTTTTAGCAAGCATAAGTGAGCCACAGTTTGAGCCCTTTCTCATCCTTTTACCTGCCAGGTTTCATGAGGCCTGAAAAACCTGATTGAAATTCATTAAAAAAAATAAACTTGTGTAAAAACGGTACCACACAGCTTTCTTAAAAAAATTTCCGACTGACCCGCTTCGTGACAGCGGCTTGGTCACCAGCCAAAAAAGCTCATGGACCTGAAACGTTAACCAGTTCCCTTGCCACAGACAATTTCAGACTTACTACATGTTTCCAATATTCTCTTTTTACTTTAGAATAGAACCATTGTTATCCTTAATGTACAGACTTGAATGTTGCTGAAAAGTGAAGCATGTTGCTGAAGTTTTTCATCTTGCACTCATCAGGACAAACACAAGAATGCTAAATTTCAAACAATCACAACAATTTATATAAAAGGGTGTCCTTTTGTCCTGTGGTATAAATTGTTAAGGTCATTTGAAATTTGGCACTCTTGCCTTTGTCCCGAGTGCAAGACAAAAAGCTTCAGCAACATATCTCTCTTTTCAACAACATTCAAGTAGCTTTAATGTAAATAGCCATCAATACATTCAGAAAAATATATCCGGTTCTAAATCAGAATGTAAGATGAAAATTGCTGAATTCAAACTAGCTTGAAGAACTAAGAGCATTTAAATAACATAAATGGAGAGGGGATTATATTGTCTGCAAGAATGATTTTGAATGTTCCGGACACTTAAAAAGTTCCCGGGTTATTAGTATTTGCGGCAGTTCTATGTGCTGTTGCCATGTAATATGCCCCACATCCCTTTTCAACTTCGAAGAGTGCTTTAGGGAATTAATTATTTAGCAGATTCTCAGATCAAATTCTCTTCTAAATACACTTTGGTCAAATCACTGATGTATTTCATGTCTTTGCTCAGGAAGTTGGCAAATATCCAGCATACAAGGAAATGGTGGCTGAATATAGTTGGCTGACTAAATGTAAGTACAAAACAGAAGCCTCAATAAATATTACCATCCAGCACTGCTTGTCAATCTTCTGATGTGAAAGTTGCTTAGCTTTATTCACTCATATTTTGTTTTCCTTTAACCAAATAGAATAGAATTTAAGGTATATTTTTCTCTCTGTAGAGTTGATTTTCATTTTTATTCATCATTTTATCCCCACCTTTTATCCTATTTTCGATCTTTTTGCCTCACTACTGTCCCATATCTCCCACCGCACCCCAACCCGACAAGGGCCACCTGTTCATGTTGTTCTTTTATGAGTACTTACTCTTGTCTCCTGCTATTATCACATTCTGCTTTCTTACTTTAATGCCACTATCAGCACCTCCTTTAGCCCTTACCACTACCATTAAAATCCCCTTTGTCCTTTTGTTTATGACATCTTTGTCAATCTCGCCTTTGCCCCCACCTACCGTTGGCCTTCTATCCAGCTTCACCTGCTCCACCCCTGCTTAAACAGTATAAATTTCATCAAATTTTTACTTCTTTTTAGCTCAGAAGAGTCAGACAGACTCGAAACATTAACTCTCTTTCTCTTTCCACAGGTGCTGTTAGACTTGCTGAGTTTTTCCAGCATTTTCTGTTTTTATGCCTTGATTTTACTGGTTACTTACCTTTTACCCCTTACTACACTTGAAATAGGAAACTTGCGCCTCATATATTGTGTCTTTGTGTTTCTAAACGGATCTCCCAAGATCCTGCTAGAATGTTGGAAGAAGGTAAGTTAAAACTGTAGAGAAACCATCTAAAGAAACATTTGTTTTAGCCATTTCTATAGAGATCCGATGATCTACCACTGGAAAACCTCCCTCGATATTCTAGGTGTGTGCATGTGCCCATATATTGTATCAGTCTGTCATTCACTACATATTACACTTCAGTAGAATGCCAAAAAAATACAGGCTGTAAAATTGGGCTCCGCAGCATCTGTAGTTTCAGTACTTTGGTACCAAAATGTCATCTGCACCGTGCACACATACTCCTGATGTAGTATGCGCTAATTGCCATCTTGTTGAGGACATTACTGCCGGCGTTCAGAGCTTGTGCTGGAAATAGGCAGATTGTGGGGTCAGTCATTGTGGAACACTGATTTGATGCCAGCGCTGCCATTTTCAATCATTTCCAAGCTAGCAACTGATTTAAGTAGCACAACTGAGCATGTGTTCAGCAGCAAGAAACCTCCCTGTCAATGCTATTTAAAGGGATTATCACCCACACTCAGGTTAGTTGCTGATTATTTTCTACTGGCTTTGTTTGAGTTTGAGATGTTTGGTGTATTGCACAGATGTTTAAAGTTGGGGAAATCAACAGGGAGTGGTTTTTCACATGGAGAAGGCCCTTGACCTGACTTTACCAGTTCTGGTTGGACCACCAGCTCTTACTCAGTATACTCTAGTTACCATCCCCCTTAGGCTGCAGCGTGAGAGGACAATAGAGTAGAGGTAGCAAAGAAGATAACAAGCTTCTCACTGCAGTAGGAGGAGTAGGGGAAGGGCTCTCAACAGGAAATCTTATCCACCTAGGGTCTTCCTTGACCATTTCTCTTAACCTCAAACTAAGCCAGAAACAGCATAGGCAACATCTGCATTTTGTGAAGGAGATTCTCACAGACCTCTGCCACCTCTTGCAACTAGACCTGCATCCTCAGAGCAGTACAAGGAAGGCGCTGCCAGTAGATGTGAAGGTGACTGTGGCCCTGAATTTCTTTAAATCAGGATCCTTCAAGTAACATCTTCCAGTTCCACCATCCACTGCTGCATAAAAGAGTTGCCAGAAGAGGGCCATTGTGCTCTTTCTGAACAGAAGGAAGCAGGTGAACTGTGCAAGTGGCTTTGCCATGACAGCAGGCACCTCCATGGTGCAGGTTGCCATCAAATGCACATATGTAGATTTGCAGGTGCCGGATCTCAGTGCTGAGATGTAGCGCAACTGCGAAGGTTACCACTCACTGAACAGTTGGCGTGTGACCATGCTTAGCACATCATTGCAGGAAAATGCTCGCTATCTTGGCAGCAGTTATGCTGTTTTCTTCCTGCACTAGTCTGCTGTTGCCTCAGTATTTGAGCAATCACATCAAACTAGGATGTGGCTGCTGGGCAACATTAGAGTTTAGAAGAATGAGAGGTGATCTTGTTGAAACATGTAGACCTAAATTTTCAACAGGGAGCGGTCAGGAAACGGACCGACCGCGATTGGCCCCCGACCGTGATTTCATACTGGCTGGCCAGTTAACGGCTGAAAAGCTCAGCACTGCCGGAGTGGGAGCGGGAGGAGGGCAGACAGTGGGAAGGGGGGAGGGTGGGCAATGATGTCAACATGGGCGATTGCTGACAGAAGCTCCCTGCAGGCAGAGAGCTGCCTCAGGGAGCTGAAGACCCAAAACCCAGGAAATAAAGTTTTTTAAATCAGGAAAAAAATTATCCAAGCATCACAATCAGGCACCTGAAAATATAGATTATAAAAATGCTGTCCACAGATTTCTATCTTTTTTTGATTTAATAACGAAAACCCCACCCTGCCCTCGGATGAGGTTTGATGAAAAATGTAAAGGCCGCCTGGCCATTTCTCCAATCCGCCAACCATAAGGTTGGATGGGCTACATAAAATGACAGGCAATTGCGCCATTAATAAGATCCCTAGGGAAATTGACAGAGTGACTACTGAGAGGATGTTTCCCCTTGTGGGAGAGACTAGAATAAGGGGAGAAGTTTAAAAATAAGGGTCTCCCATTTAAGACAGATGAGAAAGTTTTTCTCTGAGGAGTGTTAGTCTGTGAAATTCTCTTCCCCAGAGAGCAGTGGAGGCTGGGTCATTGGATACTCTTAAGACTGAGTTTGATATATTCTTGATTGACAAAGGTGTCAAAAGTATAGGGAGTAGACAGGAAAGTAGAGTTGAGGCTACAATCAGATCAGCCTGACGACTGACGTCAAATTAACTAGCCCGTAGTTCCCTATTTTCAGCCTCCCTCCTTTCTTGATTAATGGATTAATTTGCTAACTTACAGTCCGCTGGGACTATCCTAGAACCTATCGAACCAGATCGCCTGCCCTACTTTCGTCACATTGAAATCAATACAAAGAAAATCAAGCAGGTTCTACAGCGCACAATGTACTTCAGTAGGTACAGCCCAGGAAGCCAAATTGTAAATAGATACTAAGCATAATCTAACAAATATTTATAAACCTTTGCCTGACCACAGCCTGTTTAAATCATAAGTGCTTGCTTTTTAATTAAACCATAAGGGACGATGTTCCTGGATCTTTTCTCTAATTCGTTTGTAGAATGTTTGTGTCACTGGCAAGACCAGCATTTATTGCCCATCCCAAATTGCCCTGTGAAGATGATGGTGAACCACCTTTTTTGAACCCCTGCAGTCTGTGTGCTGAAGGTACATCCACTCTGCTGTTGAGTGGGGCAGTTCCAGAATTTTGACCCAGCCATGATAAAGGAGCAATGATATGTTTCTTAGTCAGGATGATGTGTGACTTGGAGAACTTGCAGGTGGTGGTGGTCCCATGCACCTGCTGCCCTTATTCTTCTAGGTGGTAGAGGCCAAGGGTTTGAGAGGTATTGCTGAAGAAGCTTTCATGAGGTTGCTGCAGTACTTATTGTAGCTGGTACACACTGCAGCCATAGTTTGCCAGTGGTGGAGGGAGTGAATATTTAAGGTGGTGGATGGGGAGCCGATCAAGCAGTTGCTTTGTCCTGGATCATGCTGAGCGTCTTAAGTGCTGTTGGAACTGCACTTATTCGGTAATGGAGAGTACACTGTCACACTCCTGACTTGCGGCTTGTAAATGGTGGAAAGGCTTTGGAGAGTCAGACAATGAATCATTCACCGCAGAATCCAGCCTCTGACCTCCTCTTGTAGCCACAGTATTCATGTGGCTGGTCTGATTAAATTTCTGATAAATGGTAACGCTGAGGATATTGATGGTGAGAAATTTGAAGATGGAAATGCAATCAAATATCAGTGGGAGGCAGTTAGATTTTCTCCTGTTGGAGATGGTCATTGCCTGGCATGAATACTACTTACCACTTACAAGCTTAAGCCTGGATTTTTTTCCAAGTCTTGCTGCATGTGGGCACAGGCTGCTTCATTATCTGAGGAATTGTGAATGAAACTGAACACCTCAATCATCAGTGTACATCCCACTTCTGTTGTATCATGGAGGGATGATCATTGATAAAGCAATTGAAGATGGTTGAGCTCAGGACACTGCCCTAAGGAACTCATGCAGTAGTAGCCTAGAGCTGAATTAATTGGTCTGTAACAACCACAGCCACCTTGCTTCATGCCGTGTATGACTCCAGCCAAAATGGAGCTTTCCCTTTGAACCCTGTTGACTCCAGTATTACTGGGGCATGTCTTGATATTGAGGCAATCATTGTGACCTCACCTCTGGAGTTCAGCTCTTTTGTCCATGTTTGCATCGAGGCTATAATGAGGTCTGGAACTGTGGGTGGAACTTTATGGCCCCTTCCACCAGCGGGATCTTCTGATCCTGCCGAAGGCAACAGACTTTTGAATGACCCATTGTATTTTCCGGCTCTGCCCTGTCGTGACAGGGCCAGAAAATTCTGCCCTGTAATTCTGGCAGAACCCAAACCAGACATCGGGTAGCTGATTAGTGTTGCTTGATATTCTGCGCCATGGAATATTTGATTGTCTTAGCACATCAAGTATCAGAAAATGAACTGGGTTGAGGGCATGTCTGTAAAGGAACCCACTGTTCCATTTAAAGTAGTGAAAAGCAGGTTGGCTGGCTGCTCTGTCACCTACCTAATTTTCTGAGATGCTTGGGCCTGGGCAATCCAGTGTTCCTGGACGCAGACCCAGGAAAAGCTCCCTTGTGGTTTAGTTAAAAAAACATGCACTTATACGACATACAAATTAGGAGCAGGAGTAGGTCACTCGGCCCCTCGAGCCTTCTCTGCCTTTCAATAAGATCATGACTGATCTGATTATAATCTTAACTCCACATTCCTGCCTACTCCCAATAACCTTGCAATCCTTGCTTATCAAGAATATTCCTAGCTCTGCCTTAAAAATTTTTCAAAGACTCTGCTTCCACCGCCTTTTGAGGAAGAGAGTTCCAAAAACTCTCAACTCAGAGAAAAAGTTTCTCCTCATCTGTCTTAAATGGGCGACCCCTTATTTTATAACCGTGACCCCTAATTCTAGATGCTCCCACAAGAGGAAACTTCCTCTTCACATTCAGCCCGTCAAGACTCCTCAGGATCTTAAAAGTTTCGATCAAGTCACAATCAAGTGCATACAAGCCTAGCTTGTCCAACCTTTCCTCATTAGACAACCTGCCCATTCCTGGTATTAGTCTAGTAAACCTTCTCTGAACTGCTTCTAACACATTTACATCCTTCCTTAAATAAGAAGACCAATACTGTACACAATACTCTAGATGTGGTCACACCAGTGCTCTGTACGACTGTAGCATAACCTCCCTACTTTTGTATTCAATTCCCCTTGCAATAAACCATGACATTCTATCAGCTTTCCTAATTACTTGCTATACCTGCATACTAGCCTTTTGTGATTGATGCACTGGGACACCCAGATCCCAATGAATGAGTTGTGCAATCTCTCACCATTTTGATAATACGCTTTTTTATTCTTCCTCCCAAACCAGACATTTTCCCACATTACACTCCATTTGCCAGATCTTTGCCCACTCACTTAACCCAACTATATCCTCTTCACAACTTACTTTCCTACCTATCTTTGTGTCATCAGCAAATTTAGCAACCATATCTTTGGTCCCTTCATCCAAATCATTTATATAAAATGTAAGAAGTTGAGGCCCCAGCACTGATCCCTGTGGCACACCCCTCATTACACCCTGACACTAGAAAAAGACCATTTATGCCAACTCTCTCTTTCCTGTTAGCTAGCCAATTTTCTATCCATGCCAATATGTCACCCTCTACACCATTAGCTTTTATTTTCTGCAATAAACTTTGATGTGGCACCTTATCAAATGCCTTTTGGAAATCTAAGTAGAGTACATCCACCTATTTTTATCCACAGCACATGTGATTCCTTCAAAGAACTCCAGTAAACTGGTTAAAAATGCTTTCCCTTTTACAAAACCATATTGACTATGTTTGATTGTCTTGAATTTTTCTAAGTGTCCTGCTATAACATCTTTAATAATAGCTTCTAACATTTTCCCTATTAAGCTAACTGGTCCTACTTTCTGCCTCCCTTTTTGCATAATTGCTACCTAATGAGATATATATATATAGATTGATCAAACATACATCTATAAATATTTTACTAACACTCGGAAGGAGAATCATCTAAGGAAGTTATTCAAAGTTTTTGCAATGCAAATATTGTTCTTTACAGCCTTATCTTCCAGATAACTTTTCCTAATGCTAAATTACAGTGCCATCTTGTTTTTTCAGTGACAAATAATCATTCCCATCGTTTTGGCTCAGACACAAATTCTTCCACTTCATCTCATTCATCTGGGACACCTTTGAGCTCCATGAGTGATTCTTTACAGGTCTTCCTCCCAACTACCCACAGTTCAACTGACATGGTAGATGTATGTATTTCCACAGAGGACTCCAAATCTCTTCAGTACAATCGTCTAGAGACAATAGAGACTGCTATACAGACAGACCTCCAGCTGTCTCCCTCTTCAAATATTGACGTTTCAGGTGAACAGAGAACAGGAAAGGCAGTGACAGAGCGAAGCCGGACACTTGGGCGTACGGTACTGTTGAAAGAGACAGCCATTAGATCAGAGAGTTTTCAAGAAACTCGCATCAAACAAAGAACTTACTCCACTGGGGATTCTGCTGATGAACTTTTGCACTCTCCAAAAACTGCAGTGCTGATGGCCCTAAGCAAACCAAGGAAACCAATCAGTCGATCACAAAGTTATATTACGATTGGAGGTGAGATTATTTAAATGCACCAAATCACAGGTTCTTTGTATCAGCTTCCAAAGGTTTCTATGACACTTCTTGGAAGTTCATTTTTAACTATATTTACTTATCTTTGAAGTATCAGAGGTTCGAGTTAATCAAATCGCACTTTTTTAAAAATTATTTCTGTTGTTTCACTGTAACCTGTATTAAAGATCCTAAACCAAGGCTAACTTGGTCCTAGACATTTTACACTGATCAAAGCAATAGTGGATTGGAGAATGAGTCCTTAATTATTGTTTTAAAATTATTTAACTGAAAAATGTTTGCTAGCTGCTTTTATTAATAGCTGATGAAACAAGAAGTATTTTATTTGTAAATCAATTAAAAAAAAACACAAATCAAAACGTAAAATACTGAAAATAAATCACAGGCCAGTGAGTAGCTGTAAAGGGAAAAGCAAGTTATTATTTTTTGAGCATTAACTTTTCTTTATACAGATGTTGATTGGTTTGCAGTATAATTCTAGCTTTGTCAGCTTTGAGCTGAGATTTCCAGCATTTATGGTTTATTTTTCTTGTCAGTTATAACTGGAAAACTGCTTCATACACATTGGCTGTGATTTTGCAACAAATTCAACTTCAGAATGGCTAATGAGATATTACAGATCAACACTGATAGTTAAACTTTGTGTCCTTGAAATGGTCGTGCTGTTTGCATAGATTGATGGAAGGAGACTGAGTAGATATGAAATGATCAACGTTAAAGATAAACTATGTACTGTTCCTCACTCCATTACTTTCATAGTTTAATGAAGTAATCTATTTTTCTAATCCGACTGCTTCAAAGTCACCGCAAAACACATATCCTAGTGGTTCAGTGTTATTAATGTTATGAGGGTGACCTAAAATCTTTGCATGTAAATCCAGGTTAGGATAGAGAAGCTTTAAGGAGCTTTACTTGCTTTGGGAATCAGTGACTAGTGGGGTTCTACAGGGATCAGTCCTCAAATCACTGCTTCTCATAATCCGGATACAGTGGGTGACCTTGAAGAGGAGCTTAGACAGAGAATACATAAACTTGCAGAGAATGTGGGAAACATAAGTTTATAAGAAAGGGAGGCATGGCATTAGCAAATTAACTCAAATGTTAAGAAATGCAAGATATGCGTGCAAGTGGACAAGCATTAAAATATCAACACAAAATTAATAATGAAACCTTAAAGGAGGCAGTGCAGAATTTCAGATTAATGGGTAATAGAAAACTTTGTGTATTAACATTGTACCATCAACTGAAACAAAAGTCCCATGGTGCTATACAGAGGGCTAGATTTTAACTTATCGAAACCCATTCAATTACACAGACTTAAGAGAGGGCCCAGAGTGTCTGATTGGCTCACTTGGTAGCAACTCACCCCTAAGTCAGATTGTGGGTTCAAGTACCACCCCAGAGACTTGAGCACAAAAATCAAGACTGGCACTCCAGTGCAATAGTAAGGGATTGCTGCGGTGTCAGAGGTACCTTCTTTCAGATGAAATAGTTTTCAGGTGAACATAAATGATTCCATGACACTATTTTGAAGAAGAGCAAGAGCATTCTCCCTGGTATCCTGCCAATATTTATCCCTCAAACAGCATGACTGAAACAAATTACCTGGTTATTATCATATTGCTGTAGTGAGCTTGCTGTATGCATATAGGGTGGCGCATTTTCTATGTTACAATAGTGATTACACATAAGAAAAAGTACTTCATTGGCTATAAAGTACTTTGGAATGTCCTCTGCCCATAAAAGGCGCTATATAAATGAAAATTAGAGATATAAGTCAGCAAGAACGGGAGTAATGGGATTAGTGGGCTTAGTGTGAGAGAGGATAGGACCAACAGGGTTTTGGAAGAGCTGAAGTTGGATCCTATCCTATCTCTCACTAAGATCACTAACTCATTACTCCTGTCCTTGGTGACTTAAATCTTTAATTTATAATTCTTGTCTTCATGTTTAAATCCCTTAATGATCTTACCCCTCCCTATCTTTGTAACTTCATCCATCCCTACAGCCCTGCCAAAACTCTCCAGTCCTCTGGTCTCTTATGTATCTCTCTCTCTCCATTTATATCACCAGCAGTGATCATGCCCTCAGTCATGTTGGGTCTACGTTCTTCAAGGGCACTGGTCAGAGCAGATGATCAGCTGAGGCAGCAGCAAAGGCAGAGGAAAATGTTATGGAGGTGAAGTAGTAGAGGCAATGGGATCGAAAGCTCAGCTCAGGGTTTGAAAAGATACTACGGTTGCAATCATTTTGGTTCAATTTGAGGCAGTAGTCAGGAAGAAGAATGGAATCAGTGACAAGGCTATGCTTCAATAAGCAACAGTGGAACAAAGCAAGGACAGTCCCCATGGAGTAGAGACATTGGAGGAGGATAGTGTGGCTGACTATGTCGAATGCTGCAATGAGATCAAGGAAGCAGAATGCATCATCGTCACAGATCACAGAGAAAGTCATTTGTGACTGATAAAGGCCATTTCTGTGCTGTGTTTTGGAACAGAAACCTGATTGGAAAGATTAAAACATGGAGTTGTGGAAAAAAGAGACACAGATTTGGTAGACAATAATATAGTAAATGGCAATGGGGAGGTTAGGCATAGGGTAGAAATTTTCAAGGACAAAGGAGTGAGGGTAGATTTTTGAGGAAAGGGTGATTATGGCAATTTTGAAAAGGGAAGGGATGGTTTCTCAGAAGGAACCATTTATAATGCCAGTTTTAGTATGGGGGTCAAGAAGGAAAGCTGGGTGTTCAGCACTTTACTGGAATTTTCTTTTAATTCATTCATGGGATGTGAGTGTTTCTGGCATGGCCAGCATTTATTGTCCAACCCGACTTGTCCTTGAGAAGGTGGTGGTGACTTTCTTGATCTGCTGCAGTCCACCTGGTGTAAGTACACCCACAAGCCTGTTAGAAAGGGACCTCCAGTGACAGTGAAGGAACGGTGATATAGGGCTGCATATTCCAGCCGGCGAGCAGGGGGACGGGGCCCCCTCGCCAACGTGTAAAACGGCGCAGGGTGGCGTCAGGAGTGCATCCCGACGTCACCCCGTGTCATTTAGATTTTCAGTTCGGCAGGCGCGCAGCCGGATCAGCCTTCAGAAAAAGCATGAAACCTTAAACGTGGGCGAGATGAGGTTTCATGAGGGTATTAAAAAAAACTTCATAAAATGTTTAAATAAAATAAATTGACATGTTCCAGCTCATGTGACAGTGTCACATGAGGGGACGTCAGGAAAATTTTTCTACCCTTCAAAAAATTTTTATGACTTCCACCGAGCTCCCTGAGGCGGCTCTTTGCCTCAGGGAGATCTATGCACTCTTTCACATGCATGTGTGAAAGAGCACATTCCCAGGTCAGGGAATCAGGGTGCGTACAGCGCTTCCGAGCGGACATCGCTCTGGGTGGGCCTTAATTGGCCCGCCCACATAAAAGGGCCCGTGTCCTTGGGCGCTGATCGGGAACTTGCCCGCCTGCACCCACTCCCGTACATCCCCCCCCAACGGGGGGAGCAAATTGCTGCCTATAGTTCCAAGTCAGGATGGACTTGGAAGGGCACTTGCAGCTGGTGGTCTTCCCATCTGCCTTTTGTCCTTGTTAGCCCAGGTGGCAGAAGTTGTGGGTTTGGAAGGTGCTGTTGAAGGACCTTGGCGAGTTACTGCAGTACAGCTTACAGAAGGTAAGTACTGCTACTATTGTGAACTGGTGATGGAAGGAGTGAACGTTTCAGGTGGTGGATTTAAGGGGGTGCCAATCAAGGGAGCTGCTTTGTCCTGGATGGTGTTGAGCTTCTTGAGTGTTGTTGGAACGGCACTCATCCAGACAAGTGGGGGCCAGTTGAATCGAAGGAATCAGGAGGTGAATTATGGATGACTTAAGCTTATAAATAACGCAAAAGAAGATAGGAGAATGATACGGGATCGGGGTTAATACAGGTGGGAGCCCGGAGGGATGCTTGGCTTGGTTGGCAAGTTGGCAGTCGGGGTGCAGAAGTGGAATAGGCAGCCGAGCAGAAGTTACTGAGCTCCTCGTACTTGCTGAAGATGAGGATGGAAGGGGGTCGGAGAGAGGATTTAAGTAGATCGTTGGTAGTGGAGAATAGAAACCAGGTTTATCTTTGCTCGTCAGGTGGATCCTGGAAGTGTGTGGTTTTGGAAGAACAAAGTAATGTCCGATTGTAGTTGATGTGGTTCAGCAAGATCTGGTGATGGATCTAAACCAGTTATGTGACAGAGATATTTGTGCTTGCACCTGTCAAACCTGAAGGAATGAAAATGAGTGCTGTACCAAGGAGAAGAAACCATGATGGAAGAAAGCAAAGGTTTTACTGGGGAAAAATACATCAAAGATCGAGATGAGGATATGGATGAACAGATTGACAATTGCCGAAGTATCGTGGCAAATGGAAGGCCTAAGGCTAGACAGTTGGAAGTTTGAAAACGTACTTGTAAGCGACTTGTTTTTACTTACGACAGACAAAAGAAGTGGTGGTTGGAAGAAATAAAAGACATGGTTAGAGATAGTAATGTCTGTGATTGAGACTGTGGGAGTAGAGGGGCCATGTGAGATGGTAAGGTCAAGGCAGCAGCCATTTAGAGGAAGATGTTTAAGAGAAGAGCTGAGAGCAGGGAAAACAGCAAGTTGACTTGAGTTGGATATTGAAATCAACAAGAAAGAGGAGTAGTTCAATGCAGAGGCTGAGGGAGGAAAGGAGGGAGGATACCTAAGGAGAAACTCAGGATGGGTTTAGGCTTGATGCTAGAGAACCATGATTTTAAAGGAAAGCTGAAATGGCAATCTCCTTTTTAGCACTCCCTGTAGGGTCTAGCTGGCTGACCATTATAGGAAATGGACAATTTACAATGATATCCTAGAGGGAATTCAGTGTCATACCTTCACAAGCAATCATTTAGTCCTGCGTAGGCAAGAACTGATGATTACAGCAGAATGCATTTACTTATGTGAACTAGCAGTTAGCTGGGTTTGTCAGGAGCACAATTTAAAGGATGTCACTTCAAAGGTAGGAGATGGAATTAAAGCAAGGATTATAAAATGCCGTGTCATAAATACTTTTAAAGTACTTTGTATTTTAAATGTTCAAGTTAGGCAATGTGTGGGCATGTAAAAACATCAAAGTTATGACAATGTTACTCTGATAATTATATGATAGAAATCTTTAATTCAGATTAGTAAATTTTCAAACTAAAAGCCACGAGAAAGCTTAAAAATCAGCCTTGCCAATATCTAATTCCAGTGATACTTGCTACCTTAAAGTGTGAGTGGTTTTATCCAAGGTCATTAATCCCATCTGGTTTCCAATACCAAAAGAGAAAGCAGTGGAACTCTCGATTAACTTGTTTAGTTTCTAATTTCTTGAGAAACACATGTATAACTGTTTCTAGCTACATGAATAAGAGGTTTAATATACAATTTCTAGAGTATTAAAGGTAAATATTGTTGCATCAAAAATTAGTCACGTTTTCTACTTAGGGAATTCTTTGCACATTTTGCAATTGCTGGTGCCGTTGGAAATCAGTGACAACAAGGACATGCATTTTAATGTTGTAAATGGAAAAGAGAAAGCCAAGGGTATAGTTGACCGAAATAATTGACTAAAAGTGGAAAATTGGCATTTGATGCTTTTTGAAGCTTCACTGTTTAAAAGGAAATGACAGGATTGGGCTCTGCTAGGCTCTCAACTCAAGTAAAGTGCAACCCAACACTCAGTTTCCAGGATCACATATGTAGAATGCCACTTGGCTAAGCTACCAGAGGAGAGTTGGTGCCATCGAGATGTACTGTTACAATTGTCAGCACCTTAGAAAGAAGTTAAAACAACCTTATTTCTCAGTCAATAATGCAACATTTAAAAATAAGATGTAAGTCTTGAAATTGCAACATTCAGCCCTGGCATTGAATCTCACTCAAGGATCACAAGCTGGGGCAATGGAAGTCTTGATTCTCCAGTTACTAGTTTTAATGCCCCAAAAGGTCTAGAGAACTGTGAATCAGGCACACTAACCCCCATGGCCAATTCTCCAATCTGTGCTCCCATTGACTGAAACTTTGTACAGTGAGGGGAGTTTCACAATTTTGGAGCAATAGCTACAGATCTTGGGCCTCAGTTTTCCTTTTTTAACTCACTTTTCTAGAGGACAAGAAGAAAAAGAAAAAGAAGCAAAAGATTCCTGCGGAAGGAACAAAGTTGGAGCGCTCCAAAACTTTTGTGAACATGTTTTTTAGAAGCGTTCGATCAGGGAGGCCTTCAAGTGAGCAAAATCCAAAAGAAAAGCTCAGGTCCAAATCCCCATCTCGCTCAGAATCAGATAAAGGTAAGAAAAAAATTAATGAGTTGTCACTGAGGAAGCAAAGTGGTATCATGTCTTGACAGCAAATATAGCTTTATGAAATGCAGCCATTGAAACAAAAAGTCAAAAAATACCCCCATCAGTAAATTTAGTGAAAACACAATTATGAATGTAAAATGTAATTCTCCACCCCCCCATCTCTGTAACTGACCCTAATCCTATAGTCATGCTCAACTTTCCTTTCCCACATTCCTCCCAACCGAACACTAATTTCCTCTGACTCTTTGTATTTCCCCCTCCCATTGCCCCAGTATTAACGGATGCACCTTCAGTCACTTAGGCTCCACTTTCCGAGATTCCCTCCCCCTTTCCCTGAACCCTTCCACCTCTCCCTAAATCCCGCTACCTCTGCACGTCCTTCCCCTTTACAATCCTCCTTAAATCCCACCACTTTGACCAAGTTTTTTGATCACCTCCCCTCCTTAGCCTCAGCATCTGTTTTTTTGTTTCCCGACGCCTCTGTGAGTCGCTTTGGGATTTTTCTGTTCTCTGTGTTGACGGCGCTATATAAATGCAGGTTGTGGCATTGTATTCGCAGCAACTCCTGCCAAAATTATCAACAGAAGGAATTTTTTTTCCCACGGGCCAGGATCTTTTGCACGGTGTGCGTAAAATGACGCGCGATGACGTTGGGTGAGCATCCTGACATCGTTGTGCAGTATTTCAGTCGGTGGACGCGCGCGGTAGTCAGCAGCATGCCCGCCGACAATTAAGCAGCTTATTAAAAGGCCCTTAATCAACTAATTGGTTGGAACTTTTCGCTGCCCGTCCAACCGTTTTGCCTAAAATTGCGGTTTGGGGCCCGATCGTGGGCAGCGGTCAACTTCCCAGCTGCTCCCGGGCCTGCCCGATGCGGGCAAAATTCTGCTACGTGAAATTTTTTTTACAATGTAGGAATGGTATATTTTCCATCAAGCTATGGCTGTAGCATGAATTATAATTTTACTTTTAGATTGTCCATTTTAATAATGAGTTTCATTAAATAAACATCCGTGAAACAATAGATTAAATGTTTCAGCTGTAACGCTTGATTAGAAATAAGTTTTATGGTTATGTTGGTATCTTGAGCCCCTATCTTTGTTTGAAGTGTCAGTGATACCAATTAAGTTTTTTTGCCTGGGGAGCGTTGCAGTGGAATGAAACTTCTTCCCATTGATCTACCGCAATGGTGGCGCAAGGGTTCGGGTTGTTTGCATAATGTGATAGATGCCCATACCATTAAGGAGCAGCTTGCCGTTCCAGGATCAATTGATAATGAGAGAGGGCAATTGTGGGCATCACTAATAGCTGTTAAACAGCATACATGCCTGCTTCTTAGCATTGTAAGAAGCTGTACTTACCACTGGCTACACCGTGGGCACAAGCAGGATTTATGGGGGCGCACGGTATACGACTTGCACCATCTCCAACTTTGACAACATTATAGAATGGGGCAGGCAGGATTGGCCACTCATTGGCTCCCAGAATTTCTTCAAGTGGCCAAGAAGGAATGGAAACTTGATGGGAACAAGTTTCACCCCAAGTTCCTTTCCCTCCCACTTTGATTGTGGCAGTTCAACGTCCTAAATGTGGTCTATGCTCAGTTCTCCGGTTATTCTTTCTTTTGTAAATTAACTTACTATTTTCCATAGGCATTTGAAAACCCAAAAAGCTACTTAAGTGGTTTTGTTAAAATATTTTAGGTGTTACACATTGCAATTTGGGGGAAAATCAAGTGGAATGCCCAAATTTAATGTCGCTGTTTGATTAACTTAATTGTTTGTTCTAGTTTTATCACTGCCATCCTTAACAAAGTTTACCATCCTTTTTTGAGCTCATTTTATTCCCAAAAATTCTCATTTCAAAACATATTTTGATGAAAAGTTGAGCACGTATTTAAACAAATTTAAAGCATGGAAACCCTGAAATGTTTTTTAAAAGATCAATTTACATGATTTAAATATGTTGCAAAAAGCCTTAATTCAACTCTTGGCGATATTCTTTTCATTCAGTGGCTATATTTTAAATTTCTTGGGTGCGAATCAATGGCAGAAGTTTCCTTGCTTGCTGGCATCAGGCACCATGGCGCGCATGAATGGACAATATGGCGGGAAGGCCAAAAATTGGTTTTGTGACGTTGTGAAACCAGTTTGCAATGGTCAGCTCTCCCTGTCAATGGCAGGCTGCGCCTCCCGCTATTGGATGTCGGGAACCTCATCGTAGTACATCTGCATATCATTATAAGCCCAGCTCACCGGAATCACCCTCAACGCTAGATCATCCGAGCCATGCTGACGTGTTTCACAACTGAACATAAGCAACGTGCCCCTGGTGAGCTGCACTTCGCCCAGGACTTTGAGGCTTGTTTGCCTACCTTGCTTCAGGCAGCACTCGTGGTAATCGGCACCAGGCTTCGCAGGCAACACCATATCACTTTAATGGGCTCATGGGCAGGTCTCTACCTACCGGACCAGCCGTTAGGCAGGGTGGCTTTTCCATGGCTGAAGGGCTAGGGCATGCTTGGGGAAGGAGAAGAAATGGCCTCAGGCTAGGGAAGAGGCTGCAGGGCTAGAGCATTATCAGGGAAGTGGGGTATCCCAGGGTGTGTGTGGGGGACACATGTTGATCAGTGTAAGTGGCCTCAAGAGGGTGAGGACTGAGGAGGCAATCTCCAGGGGAGATGAGGTCAGATGGAGATGTAAGGGTGTGTGTGAGAGAGTGAGTGGTGATATCCCTTGAGCTGGCAGTGAGTGAGATGCCAGTGAATGTGTGATGGGCTTGTGATTGTGTGAGTTTAGAGTGATGAGGTGGTGGCCTTACCCTGGCGGCGTGGATGAGATCATTCATCCTCTTTCTGCACTAGATGGTGAACATCTTCTGTGCAGTGTTGGAACTGACCACCACTGCCACCGGCTCCCAAGCCAGAGTGGTGCCTCCTGCGGCCGGTAGACGACGTCGCAGTGGGCTCCAACGTTGTCTAGAAGGCGTCCCAGGGATGCGTCATTGAACCGGGGGGCTGCTTTCTTCTTGCCTTTTGAGGCCTTGTTTTCTGTGCAGCTACCCTGTGCTGGAAACATGAGGAAGTAGAGAGGTGACGATGTGGTGGGCAAATGAAAGTCCCACCTCCACTGAAATGGCATGTTTCCCAGAAATGCATGATTAATGAGGTGGGTTTGGGACGATGTGGCGTGAGAAGCCACCATTGTGGCCAGCGGGTAAAACGTTCTTTGTCCCGCCCGCTCCCACACTTTGTGCAAATCTAAGACAGTTCCGCCCCAAGTGTCAAGCCCAATTACAAAATATTAATGAATATTACAATTAAAGAGAGCAAAGAACACATTGACTCACAATACAACTATTTCTTTATTAAGCAAATCACACAGAAAAGCTGAATACTTCTATGCACTTCAGCCAACTGTTGGGACTTGTTTAGTTAACCAAGTAGTTATTTTCCCCTTAAGCTATTAAACTCCTTCTTGCTTATTCCAGTTTCTTTAGATGAGTAATAAAGCTAAGTGACATAAATCTTAAATGTTCCAATATATTAAGCACGTCATCATCTCTCTACCTGATTGCCCACTTTCCTCAGGCTTTCACAAGCTGGAACCTGCAATACCTCCTTCAGCTGTTTGAGACGGATTTTAAACTTTCCCAAACTTCGAACTGAAATACTAGCGTATGTTACTCGGCTTGAGTCAATTGCAGCATTTTCATCACTCAGCCAAGAAGGTGTTGGTTGAAGACCCAGTGGCCCTGAAACGATTACAGCTTAAACTGATACCCCAGTGCAATACTGAAGGAGTGTTCGTTGCAAGACATGTCACCAACAACAAATTGAATTTATGAAGCTCCTTTGACATATAATGAAACGTCCCAAGGTGTCTCACAAGAGCATTATCAAATGAAATTTTGACACCGAGCCACTTTAGGAGACACTAGGACAGATGTCTAGGTTTTAAAGAGCTTAAAGGAATAGAGAGAGTTGGAGCTGTTTAGGGAGAAATTCCTGGTGGTTAGAGTCTAGGCAGCTGAACATACAGCCACAAAGGACGGAGTGATGGAATCGAGCCTGGTGACGTTTACGGAGATACTGAGGTGCACGGCGGTCGAGGGATTTGAAAACCAGGCTACATATTTTAGAGTGGCATGTTGCCAGACTGGAGGCTATTGTAGGCTGGCGAGCACAGGGGTGATTTGTGACTTGGGACTTGTTACTCATTCTTGAAATGAGATATTAAGCCAAGGCATTGACTGTTGGTTTAATGATTCCTATTTGAAAGAGGCCAGGAAATTATACTGGTCTCCTATTCAATATTCCTTTCGCAACCAGCACCAAAAAGAGCAAAGCAGTTGGTCATTTATATCGTTGTCGTTTGTTGGTCTTTGCAGCTTTCAAACTGAGTGCCAAGTTTGTTCATATAACAGTAATAGCTACAGTTCAGAGCAGTTCACTGTTTGTAAAGCACTTGGTGATAAGGTGATAAGATTTATTGCACATGTGAATCAGGAATAATAGTTAGTGCACTGAAGACCTAATAGTAGAAGACAACTGGAATATTTTCTCTCTACATTCAAGGAGCTTGCAGGTAATTCAGCTATATGTCAATGGAAATTATCCCCAGTTTTAAAAATTCTAGTGCTTTTGCACTTCCATGGAGTTTCACGTTTTCTACAGTTATTTATTAAATGTCTGAATTACATGCTATCTAAATTTTTACCAAGGGCTGGATTTCACGAAGGTGGGGGGTGCGTATTGCATTGCAAGAGTCGGTCAGCAGCCGACCCACCTTAAAAAAGGCCTGCACCGCAACTATTACACATTGCCGGTGGTCTAAAAGGGCTGAGAGTGGGGCTTCCGCCCCTCAGTGGGAGGAGGTCCTGCCAGCGAGAGCTGCTAGCCAACCAGATTGACCAGCAGCGTTAGCAGTCCCAACTTAGCCAGAACTCAATAGTGGGAACTGCTGGGACTGCAAGCAGGCCCACGCAAATTTTCGACGGATCCCAGAGCCAAGTAAATCTATTGCTTTTAAGATGGACAGGGAACAAGCAGCCTAGGGAAGGAGGTGAGATGGGCTGGAGGGATGGACTTCGGAGGCCAGAAGGGGAAGTACAACGTTTGGGGGAGTTGCCCCCTTAGTGCACAGGGCATCCCCCATAGGACACACTCCCCCTTCCTTCTTGCTTTTTTAACCATGTGTGTTTAAAAAAACAGCCTGCCCATTCCAACCTGCCTGCCCAAGCCAGCTGTATTATGGTGGGGGGGAGAGAGAAGAACAGGCATAAATAGTTTAAATTTTCATGTCTGGCTTTTGTTTTTGATGAATTTGATAAATTTGATGAATGTAGTGTACACAATTAATGTCTTGGTGGTTATTATTTTTTTTATTATTTATTCTTTCATGGGGTGTGGGCATCGCTGGCTAGACCAGCACTTATTGCTCATCCCCAGTTGCTCTTGAGAAGGTGGTGGTGAGCCGTCTTCTTAAACCGCTGCAGTCCATCTGTTGTAGATACATGCACGGTGCTGTTAGGAAGGGAGTTCCAGGATTTTGACCCAGTGACAGTGAAGGAACAATGATATAGTTCCAAGTCAGGATGGTGAGTGACTTGGAGGGGCATGTGCAGATGGTGCTGTTTCCATGCATTTGCTACCCTTGTCCTTCAAGGTGGTAAAGGTAGCGGGTGTGGAAGTTGCTGTCAAAGGATCTTTGGTGAGTTGCTACAGTGCAACTTATTGATGATACACATTGTTGCATCGGTGGTGGAGGGAGTGAATATTGAAGGTGGTGGATATGGTGCCAATCAAGCAGGCTGCTTTGACATGGATGATGTCAAGCTTCTTGAGTGTTGTGGAAGTTGACCTCATCCAGGCAAGTGGAGAGTATTCCATCACACTCCTGACGTGAGCCTTGTAGATGGTGGACAGGCTTTGGGGAGTCAAGAGCCCTTGACTTGCTCATGTAGCCACAATATTTATATGGCTGGTCCAGTTCGGTTTCTGGTCTGTGATACCCCACTATCAACATCCGGGGATTATTTAGCGATGGTAATGCCATTGAATGTCAAGTGGAGATGGTTAGATTCTTTAAAAAAAAAACCAATAATAAACATACTTTTTGGCTCCTTTTGTATGACTTTTAGGGGTAGGATTGGCAACACCGTGGGCAGAATTTTCCAGTCGGCATGCAGAGGTAGGCTTGACATGCCAATGGGTAGAATGACGCACAGTGACGTCGGGCGTGTGTTCCGACGCCATCGCGATGTTTTGTCCAGCGCGCCCGCACTGGCCGAAATATAAACAGCCTATAAAGGGCATTAAGAAATCAGTTGAGCCACTTGAGAACACTGTCCGTCCAACCTTAAGGTTGGCGGGTAGGCAGAAAACCCAAGTGGCCTTTTGCATTTTTTAGGAAACCTCATCCATGAGCGGGATGAAGTTTCCTGAGGCTTTTATTAAATAAATAAATACATTTTCATAGATGTAAAAACATGTCCCCATTCATGTGACACAGTCACATGAGGGGACATGTTTAAATAAATTTTTAAATCATTTCTTTCATTATTTTAATATTCATTCAATTTCCCTGAGGCAGCACCGTGCCTTAGGGAGATTGCTGTGCTCTGTCGCGCACATGCCCAAAAGAGCGCTGGCCCCTATTCTCCCTCCTCCTCCCACTTGCACAGGTAGCACTGAGCGCTACCGGCCGCGTATTACGTTGGGCGGGCCTTAATTGGCCTCGCCAGTGTAAAATGGCGGTGCAGAGCCGATCATGGGCAGCGATCGGCTCCACCCAGCCCACCCGCCATAGGAAAAATCCTGGTCCGCGATTGCAAGACGATGGGAGCAGGCAGATTTCAACCCCTCGCAAATTTTTAGTCGTGTAAAAGTCGACCCCCTACTTTTTGGCTAAAAATTTAGTTTCAGAAACTCGGCTTTTACGCAAGTACTGGTACTTTGTTAAATAATGATTATATTGGGATCATGTGGATTGGTGACTGTAGGTGAAATTAATGTCAGTAAGATGCTCCTGGTTAATGATGAATACGGTTCCTCAGATGGGGATCCCCATGATTATGCCTCTAATATCCATGAGAAAATATTACTT
Organism: Carcharodon carcharias; assembly: GCF_017639515.1. NCBI lineage: Eukaryota > Metazoa > Chordata > Chondrichthyes > Lamniformes > Lamnidae > Carcharodon > Carcharodon carcharias. The sequence goes on along the minus strand of NC_054483.1, from coordinate 114,482,118 downwards.
CCGAACTTGTGTTAAAGAAACCTGAACTTGTGTTAAAGAAACTTATGACCCTCCATTAGAAGTACTATTTTTTTCCTGCTCTCAAAATGTCTTCATAAAGTTTAAGACCGACTGCTGGAAAGTAGTAACGCCAATGATTGTTTCTAGTGAGTTAATGTACAGTTGTAAAGAAAGATCTGCTTTTTTTTTTTAACCATTCTTTCTATTACAGTAACTGTGGTTCCAAAATTTGTCATCAGAAGTCTTAAGCAGGGTAAATTTTTGCAATGTGCCTGAGAATGCTTGGTTTTTAAAGATGGTTTGAACTGTTCCTGCTTTTCTTTTCATGCAAAAGAAATCGCTTTTTTGAATGCTTGAACCACTATGAAATCTTCTATTTTCCATTATTGTTTGCACTGGAGAATGCAAAAGCACTTGCGGCACCATGAAAATCTGCTTAACTGCATTATTTAATAATGACTTTGAAAATGTTGGATTTGGAGAATTTCAGTTCTTTCTTCATCTTTTAAAAAATCTTTTGAACAACAATTGCCTTACTTGAGAAGGATATTTGTGTGTATTTTAACTATGTTACTTGTCGCTGTGTGTTTTTCACCCGGTATCAATAATGATATTGATTAAATGTACAGCATGGCTCTATTCAGGTTATTGTTGAATGACTCTAGTGTCTGTTTTTCTTTCAAACGAGGTTTCCTTCTTTATCAGTCAAATAATGAATATAATTTGGACTTTTGTGTTTACCTTTGATTCAAGATAAAGAAAGAGGTAATCACTTTAACATCTTGGGCTCTCAAAGAGATCAACATGGCCTCTCAACAACAGATATGTATAGCCATGCACTAGCTGTGATCGAAGACATTGCTAGGAAACTCCTGAATCAAGATGAAGTAAATGCAGTTTTGCGTCACTGTAAGCAGGTATTTCCCTCATGCAGTATTTTCATTCACTACATCCACAGACTACAGCAACAAGCAATTTCTGCTCAATTACAAGTATAACATCAGTAATGAGACCACAGGAAATAGGAGCAGGAATGAATCATTCATCCCATCCCATCTGCCCTACCATTCAAAACAATCATGGCAGATCTTATACCTCAACTGCACCTTCCTGTACCATCCCCATATAATTTAATTACCTTTTTTTTGTCAGTGTTCTCCCTGAAGTCAGGTCCAACTTGTACCACCATGACCTCCGCATTGGGTGGGGTGAGGAGGCAGATCCCGAATCTGCCCCAGCCAGAACAGGGATTGAACCATTGGCACCAATCTGATCCACACTGGCTGCCCAAGGAAGCCAGGTTGCTGTGGCAACATGCACTTTTACATTCATGTTGTCATCCAAAGCTCTGATTAACAATGGTAGAGGTTTCAATTTTCTTTCTATCACATGGCTGATCAGGAATCTCCCATTCTTACCACCTGCCATTGGCCCATGTTGGAAGGATTTGCAAGTTGACATTTAACTTGTATGGCAGTGATATGAACACACCTTTCTTGGCCATCAAGTCCCAGAAGTTTTAGCTCAGATGTAGGGACACTGCCCCACAAAACCTCCTTAGTTAGCTTATTACAGTACCCAAAAACCTGTCAACCTGTGACTTGAATGTACTCAAAGACTGTGCATTCACAACTCTCTGGGTTGGCGAATTGTAATGTAGCATTATACTGCAGTGAAAAAATTGCTGTAGCTATTTTTACAGGAAAAATAGATTATATAACACGAATGTATCTGCTACAAAATATACTTTTGTAACAACCTATATATTTTGCAAAAAGCTGACGCAAACAAATATTTAATCTACCCTTTCCTCCAAAGAGCACCATGGAGTAGATTGTTCTGAGGACAGAGGGTAACAAAAATCAGAAACATGTATTTTATCAAAGATTGTATCTTTTTATGCTTAATGCACAGAGAAACTGTTATTCAAAGTATTCCTGATGTTGCAAAGTAAAATTTTGACCTCCTCTCTTAATATTTAATCTTCCACTAGATGGCAGTAAAATATTATTTCACACATTTACTACATAGAATTACACAGAAATTGCAACACAGAAACAGTCCATTTGGACCAACCAGTCCGTGATGGTATTTTGCCTGAATTTGAGCAGGACAACCCTCATCCCAGGTGCCTAACAAGTTTCCTTTAGATAATATCACCACCTTCAACACCTCTTTGTTCTTTTGTCTGTGACAGCTTTGGGTTATCTCCACCTATCACTGGCTGATTGTCCCAACAAAACCCCCCACCTTAAACCAGATTATATTTCACCCCTTTCCTAATTTTACTTAGTTCTGTCGAAGGGTCATGAGGACTCGAAACGTCAACTGTGCTCTTCTCCGCCGATGCTGCCAGACCCTGCTGAGTTTTTCCAGGTATTTCTGTTTCTGTTTTTGTTTTCCATATTCCTTTATTCCCTTTCCTTGAATCACCTCTCTCACCTATTTATGATTGCTGACGTGAGACTGAAACTTCAGAGTTGCTCCTGCTTCACTGCCGTAACTTAGCTGGAAGTGAAGTGGAAATTCTGTTTATACGTTACATGCAAACTGGATTTCAGCTGCACCTACAGCAAAGTTATGGTGGCAGAGCAGGAGCAGTTCTGAGAGAGTTCCTGGACGAAGGCTCTGGGCTGAATTTCTCGCTGAGCGTCCCAACGTCATCGCTCACTCGCACAATATTTCGGCTGGCAGGGACACTGCCCCACAAAACCTCCTTAGTTAGCTTATTACAGTACCCAAAAACCTGTCAACCTGTGACTTGAATGTACTCAATGACTGTGCATTCACAACTCTCTGGGTTGGCGAATTGTAATGTAGCATTATACTGCAGAGTAAATTACTGAAAAAATTGCTGTAGCTATTTTTGCTTGTGGGAGTCGGCAGCGTGCCTTCCAACAATTAACAGGCCTATTAAGGCCATTAAAGTATGAATTGAATTCAATTTGTCGCTGCCCATCCAACCTTACCTTTGGTGCAAAAAGCTGACGCAAACAAATATTTAATCTACCCTTTCCTCCAAAGAGCACCATGGAGTAGATTGTTCTGAGGACAGTGGGTAACAAAAATCAGAAACGTGTATTTTATAAAGGGTTGTATCTTTTTATGCTTAATGCAACCTTACTGTTGGTGGGCAGGCAAATCGGCCAGGTGGCCTTTGGATTTTTTAATGAAATCTCATCCACGGGCAGGGTGAGGTTTCCAACAGGAATCAAAAGTTTTAAAAAAAAAGTTGTTGAAATGTCACTTATAACATGTCCCTGCTCATGTGATAGAGTCACATGAGGGGACATGTTTTTAACATTTGTGAGTTTGTTACTTTTGATTTTAAAAATCTTTGGCTCCCTGAGGCAGCTCTGTACCCTCAGGGAGCTTTCACTGTGCATGCCTGCGCACGTGCGCAAACTCCCACGCTCGCCCTCCTCCCGCCACCGCCCCCCCTCCTCCCGCCGGCAGCGCTCAGCGCTGTAGCGTGTGAAATCGATGTCAGGGCCCGATTGCGGGTGGCAGTCGGCTTCATGCCTGCTCCCAGGCCTGCCCGCTCTGCCCTCCCGAAGAGGTGAAACCCTTGCCCTCTGTTTCAGTTGCTAACCTCATGAGTGCATTCCACAGCCTGACAGTCCTCCACGTAAAAGTTGTCTCTTCTGCTTTCTGCCCTGAATCATCTTTAATTTCTAATCTATCCTATATAACCTCGTGGTTATGTTATAAGACGAGTACTTTATGTTTTGAAGAAAACTTAAATATTTATCAATTTTGTTTGTAGTTTGTTTCAGTTGGTGGAGTGGAAGACCTGGTGCGGCCATTACTTTCTATATTAGATAAACCAGAGAAACTGCTGATATTGAGAGAGATCCGGTAAGAAGCATACTGTAATGTATAATTGTGCTCCATTAATACTGCAACATTTTAATGCCGCTATTATATTCAATATAGGGCAAACATATGAAATAATTATTTGCGGAAGGGAGAACCATTGTAAACTGAACACATGTAAATGTCTTTTTTAAATTGCTGAAACGTTTGTAAATGAATAATAATAACATTATATAGAATATAACAGTGTGCTGATGTAGCAGTGTGTCATCATTCCGAGTAGTGGTAGGATGAGATTTACACTCCATAATTTCACATGATTATGGGTGATTACAGTCATTATAACTGAAGGATATAATTTTATTAATATGAAACTACAGTGCTGCAATTGTTACAGTTGACTTCAATCTCCATCATTTTAAAACGGAAATATATTTTCTTCCTTCCCCTTTGTTTGCCTACATGACAACAGTTACTGAACTTTAAAGTAATTGTATGTGAAGCAATTTGCAATGTTTCTGAACAAGATATTTCATAAATGTAAGACTTTACTTATCTCTTCTTCCATCTCCCCATACATCATACAACAACTAAGGAAATTCTATAACTGGCTGCTAGGAGCTGCACGACCCAGACTACAGATCATTGTATTTGTTCTCCTTGCCAGGTGAAAGTGCCTGGTGTCTGCCCATCTTCTCCCACTATAACTGAGGTTGTGAACTCACAGTTGTTGAGCAGGTTTCTGACAGGAAGCTATAGATTGTGGTTAGATTCCTGCCCACCTGCGGCAGAATTTAGCCACCAGACCTCATTACATACCGTTTGCCAACTTCCTGCCAGGAACGGGTGAGAGGTGGGCCAGAAGAATCTGCTGGCCTGTGGAAATTTGTCTGCCCACTCTTCGGGTAAGTGTGCAAACCTAGGTTCTAGGCCTGATCTCATGGTATGGAATGGTGGGGTGGGAAAGGCAGGGTGGAACCTGGGTCAGGAAGACTTGAACATTTCTTCTAAGTCCTGGAGGAGCACTAATATATCTAGGTTGAGGTTCAAGGCAATTTGCATCCAAATGCACGAATGTAACAGCTACCCATAAATTGGTAGATATAAACTTTTGCAATATTTATGACCATTTCCTAGAAATGCTCTGTGCTGTACAGCATATATGATCTGTTTTCAGACAAGCCCTTTGATTTGAATTGTGAGAATAGCTTTACCTGTGCCTGAGAAGGAATTATACTTTATAAGTGTCACATAACTTGATGATAAAAATTCAGTGGTTACCATTTGTCAGAGGGGGTTTAGTTTACTCGTGTATTTGCAGGTAACACAGTAATAAATTAAACTAATGATATCCTCAAAGTCATTTTGACCAAAGAGGAGAATGGCTTTTGCAGCTGGTGCAGAAGACATTTTAAGGGAAGAAGGAAGGAACTTGAGTTGAGGAGAATTTTTCAAAACCTTAGGATGCTGTAAAGTTTTTCACAGCAATGAATTATGATAACGTGTAATTATTATAGTAATGCATGGAGACAGGACAGCCAATTTGTTTTAGTGATGATTGAGAGATAAATGTTGTTCAGGAGATGGGGAGAACCCCATTGCTCTTCTTCAATTAGTGCCGATGGATATTTTACTCGTACCTAAGAGGGCAGGTGGGGTCTCAGCTTATGTTTCATCCAAAAGATAGCACCTCCAACTGTGCAGCACTGCCTCAGGAGTGTCGAACTAGATTATGGGCAGAATTTTTAGCTTGGCTGGCGGGCGCACGCCTGACCTGTTTGAGCTTTAAATGAAGTGCGTTGATGTCGGCCGAGCCGTGCCCATGTCAACGCGCACTCTCGCGATATTTCACTAAGTGGGCACGCAATGGAGATGGAGGTGCATCCGCCATTAACTAAGTGGCCAGTTAAGGCCCTTGGGACACCAGTTGTCTCTGACTTTATGTAGCCCGTGCGATTTTTAGGCCATCGCGTGGGCAAGGCGGGCAGGCCAGAGTTTGCAAAATCTCATTCACGGGCAGGATAAGAGGGGTCAGTGACCTTGTCAAAGCGCATAGTGAGGAGTGCAGGATAACACTTGCTGCTGGGCGCTTCTGTGAACAGGACAGCTTCATCTCGCTTCAGAGCTGCATTCAGAGAATTTAGAGGCTTCAGCTCAGGACTCAGTGTTGTTTTCTAGGCCCCCGGAGGATTCACACCGCGTGGGGCCTTCCAGTTATCAGTCAGCCTTCCCTCACCCCGTGATGGGGATTGTGGTCTCCGCTGGAGGCACCTCCTCTGAGGAGGAAGAGAGGGGCAGAAGGGAGAGGAGGCCGGGTGTCCCAGTGCAGCTTCTAGGGGAGGGACCTGTGGGAGGAGAGGCCCAGGCACAAGGGGCACAGGGTCAGTAGGAAGTCCAAGGTGGAAGGACCACAGAAGACGCCAGTATCCTGCTGCCAGGGTTTACAGGCAGCAATGCAGCTACCTCAATATGTCTGAGGTGCAGTGCCGACAGAGGCTCCGCCTCTCAAGGGAGACAGTGACCTCCGTCTGTCAGAGGATCAGCTCTGAGATCAGCTCTGACTGTGTGGGTGGACACCCCATTCCAGTGGCTCTGAAAGTCACAGTGGCCCTTCAACTTCTATATTCCGACTCTTTCCAGGGGTCAGCGGGGGATCTTTGTGGAGTCTCCCAATCAGCTGTCCACAGTTGCGTCAAGCTGGTGATAGATGCTCTGTTCAGGCATGTATTTATTCATTACTGTACGGACGAGGTCAGCCAGGCAGAGTGAGCCAGAGGCTTCACAGTGATTGCTGGGTTCCCCCTGCAAACGACTGCACACATGTGGCCATCAAGGCGCCAGAGGATGAGCCAGGAGCCTTCGAGAACTGGAAGGGTTTCCACTCAGTGAACGTGCAGATAGTGTGTGATCACAAGATGCAGATTCTGCAAGTGTGTGCAAGGTACCCTGGCAGCTCCCATGACGCTTACCTCCTGAGACACTCCCAGGTGTGAGGCACTTCAGTGCTCCAGCCTGACTGGATGAATGGCTGCTAGGTGACAAGGACTATCCCCTCAAAAGATGGTTCATGATGCCTCTCCACCATCCAAGAACAGAGACCGAGCGGCGGTACAACAGGAGCCATGGCTCCAAAAGGGCAGTGATAGAGAGGACCATTGGTCTTCTTAAGATGCGCTTCCGATGCCTGGACCATTCAGGGGGTGCACTGCAATACCCCCCAGATCATATTTCACTGATAGTGGTCACATGCTGCGCTCTCCACAATCTGGCACTGGCAAGGGGGAACGCAGTGGAGGAAGATGATCTGCTGCACAGGCATTAGATGAGGAATCCAGTAGTGAGTCTGAGGATGAGCGTGGTGAGGAAGACGCTGGAATGCTGAGGGTATAGATGCAAACCTGGGTAACCTACAGGGAGGCAGGAACACCTGGGACGCTTTGATCCAACATTCCTTCAGCTGGACTACCAAATAAGAACCACCACCACATGCCAGGGCTGCAGGTTCCATACTCAATCCTTTACAGGACCAGTTCCTTGGTCAACAACATACACTAAGTGCCTTTGCAATAAAGTTTCGGGAGACACCCTTCCATCATAAGGTCACGGCCTACCCTGCACCTACAGAACAAATGAAGCGTACAGAGGCCGGCTGCACCAAATAACATATCATTTACTTGTGAATGTGAAACATTGCAGAAGTTAACATGAACCAGTGTTTTCCATCACACCATAAAAAAAGAAAAGAAAAATAGAGGAACCAAATATCACCCGTGATAAGGCCGTGTTGTGTTTAAGGTGCTTTAAGATTTCGCTTGTGGTTGCTATGTCGAAGTGCTCCCCCCTCGCTGGCACCAGCGTTGGAGACAGCCTGCTCACTCTGCTGTCTTGTTGGCCTTGATGACCTTGGTGGCCGTCCTCTGGCCAGTGGAACCTGTGCTGGCCCCGCCAGGGAGGGAGTGGCCAGTTCCACCTCTGGCATCTCCCTAGTCGCTGCAGCCTCATCAAATACCACGGTCGCTGGCAGAGGGGCAGAAGAATTGCTGCCATCATCCAGAGTGCCCTGAGAGGAGCCTGCAAAGACGACAGGCAGCTCATGCGCCAATGTCAGATCGCTTTGGACCTCCCTGCTCACCATCAATGGACGGGCATCTAGCTGGGATACTGGGTGCTCAATCCATCTCCCACACTGACACTAACCAGCTGAGGTCATTGCAGGTGTTAGGGCTTGCAGGTCTGAACGCATCCCCAAGAACCCCTGATGGAGCCTCGCATGAGAATCGCCACTCACTCCATGGAGGAAGCATTGCACTCAGCCATGAGGATCAACGGAGTGCTTATGCTCTGCAGGGAGTCTTCCACAACAGACACCATGGCACGCATTCGCTCATGTATCTCCGCCAGATCCTCCCACACACCCTGCTGGGCATCCAGCATCTGCTGCCTCATTTTCGACTCCAGAAGCCCATCAACAACCACCGACTGAGCATTGTCCTGGTCACCAGCAGTCCTGCGACTGCTGACGCCCTGGGCACTCTCTGCCTCCACCTGCACCTCAATCGAATGTGGTGCCCTCAGCAACATGCACTAATAGACTACACGGCAATGTTATGCCCAACGAAGTGCTGATATCTGCACTGGTGCCTGTTTGACAGAGGGGATGTGATACAGGTACGTGGTGAGCATGGTGGTCCTTAAGGGCCAGGGTGGGCCTTCAGGCTCCTCAGAACAAACGGCTGCTGGTGACCTTCGAATGGAGAAGAAGAACATGTCATTAGTTTAAGTCGTAAAATTGTCACTATGCATGTCTGGCACCCTGATGAGACAGAGATATGCATAATGGTGCCCTCGTCTTTCGATTATCAATGGGGATTGCAGGTTCCACGTTCACATCAATAAAGAGACAACACAGGAATGGTAGCTAAAACCGACATTCTCACCTCGGTGTACTGTACTCTTACCTTCCTCTGACACCCCAGCCTTACTACGGCCGCTTGACCGAGGTACGTGGCGCCTCTCCAGCTCCAGGGCCTTCTGATCGTATCGTGTGAAGAAGAGGAGGTGTGGCGATCCCTGCCAGTCCACAACCTCTCACCATTGTTATGGGGTGTTTTCTCCGGAAAGGATAGAGGAACATTGATTAGTCCACTCTACCTGCAGTGCCATTGCAACCTGGCCAATCCCACCTCACAGGGCTCAGCCGATTCGTGACCCTGGAGCTGCGAGGCACTCAGTCCAAGCAGCCAGGGCTCACCCCCCTTGGCCAGCTTCTGCCTCACTGACATTTGGCACTCACACTCACACTCTAACACCTCTGAGGTCCACCGGGGTGGGCCAGGTGGGAAGCTCTTAATTGTCCTGCAAAGTGACCCACGCCAACACAGTACTCACCCTTCCCGATTGCAGGAGATCGCTGAAGTGCTTCCGGCACTGGACCCACGTGCGTCTCACCCCATCGTGGCTGCTGACCCTGGATGCCACCTCCTCCCAGGCCTTTTCAGTGACCTTGGGGGTTGGGGGTGGGTGGGGTCGGGGGTGGGTGGGAGTTTTTGGGGGGGGGGGGGGGGGGGGGGGGGGGGGGGGGGGGGGGGGGGGGTGGGGGGGGGTGGGGGGGTGGGGTGGGGGGGGGTGGGTTGGGGGCGTGGGGTGGGTTGGGGCGTGGGGGGGTGGGGTGGGTTGGGGGCGTGGGGGGGAGTGGGGTGGGTTGGGGGCGTGGGGTGGGTGGGTTGGGGGCGTGGGGGGAGTGGGGTGGGTTGGGGGTGGGTGGGGGGTGGGTTGGGGGTGTGGTGGGGGAGTGGGGTTGGGGGTGTGGTGGGGGAGTGGGGTTGGGGGCGTGGGGGGGGAGTGGGGTGGGGGGTGGGGTGGGTGGGGGGTGGATTTGGGGGTGGGTGGGGGGGGTGGGGTTGGGGGTGGGTGGGGTTGGGGGGGTGGGGTTGGGGGGGTGGGGGGGGGTGGGGGGGGAGTGGGGGGGGTCGGTGGGGGTCGGGGGTGGGGGGATCGGGGGGCAGTGGGGGGGCCTCCTCCTCCTCCTCCTCCTCCTCCTCCTCCTCCTCCTCCCATCCCTGGGGACAAGGGTTTCTCTCCTCACTGCCACCTCCTCCAGGAGGACTGTGAGGCACTCATCCGAAAAAATGTGGGGGCAACTGCCCTGCCAGCCTGCCAGTGTCCACCCACTACGGTTTCCATTCTCAACACTTGCCCATCCTTCAGTGGCAGCCTTCCAGGGGGCTGCCAAGGCAGCATTTGAATCAGCTGCCAGGTCGCCAGTGGACCTAGTAGCTTCCCCACTGCCCCCGCCAATCCCACACACCAAGGGTAAAATTCTGCTCATGTGCACAAGTCTCTGAAGTGGACGTAGAACCCCTAACCTTATGACTCAGAGGCGAGAGTGCTACCACTGACCCAAGGCTGACACTAATGGGTAAGGTCTTCGACTAATTTGCTGCTGTGTCAAATATTCTTAAAGTTCACGTGTCAGAATGCCCCACCAAATGGTTTACTTTAAGTAAGTTGTATTTGCATAAACATGAAAATTATTAGTCTTGAATTTTTTGACAAAATAGTTATGCAGAGTTAATTAAACATGTGTCCTTCATCTGCAAAAAGAAAAATTGTGAAAACACTGTGGTAATTACAGTAGCGTATAATTCCCATGAGACAGGCTTTACAAAATGCCTGAAAGCTTCTTTGTATTAATCTAATTTTGCATTGAAAGTGTCTTCTTATTACAGAAGGTGTTTTAACCTTGATATTACATTTCAAAAAAAATACCCTAGTACCATATAAAATATTAAACTAAACAAGTGTCTTTCGTAAAAGAGGATAAAATTGAGCAGGCTGTTATCATTTAAGCCAAGTAATTTAATTTTTTTCTTCAATGCAAATGAGCTTTTACCCCACTAACCTTGTGTTGTACATTTAAGATACTCACTTTATAGAGCACTATTGATGCTTTGCACCTTAGGGACATGTGCCACTCAAACTTGTCGGCCATGTCTCAAATCAATTCCTGTTGTGATAGGCAGGTTACTTTATTTCATGAGGAAGTATTTTCTGAGCTAGAAAACGTATGCATACGTTTTGAGAAATTGCACCAATTTAATGCCACCAGCACTTGGGTGAGTATTTAGTGTCATTAGGCTGAATTTTATGGGGCCCCCATCTTCCCAGCTAAAAGTGAGAGGTGGGGTCAGGTGGCGGGGGTGGCTGTACAATCCCAAAGGCTGTACCACTGGGGGCGGTGTTAATTTTTTCAAGACAAGTCTTTCGGCCCTTCCTTGGGGGCAAGTCCCACCTTAGAGAGCTGCCGACCAGGTGGATGGCCGGCAGCTCTGTAGTCCCAGCAGCGCCACCTGGGAGTGATGGCCACTGCTGGGACAAAAGGCAATCCTACCCATGCCAAGGGGCTCAGGGTCAGGGGCTCCAGTGAGGGGGCTGGTGAGTTAGATTCAGGAGGGTAGGGACAGGTTTAAAGGGGAGGGGTGCCCCTGGTGGGCCCAGGGGCCCACAAAGGAGGTCACCCCCCCCCCCCCCTTTGCCTGACAGCAGCCTGCACAGCTTAAGTTGCTAAGCTCCCCGCATGTGGCATGGTCCTCCCCCCATTATTTAACCACTAAGGCCTCAATAGGCCCAAGGCCGGGTGGGGTTCATGCGCCTCTGCCATTCCCGTTTAAAGTTCGGATAGGTTGGGGGTGGGTGGGCAGGTAGCGGGAAGGCCACCAGCTGGATTTTATATGTCCTCCCGGTCTTCAAACCCATCAGAAGGTGAGGGTAAAAACCAACCCACTGGCATTGAAAAAAAAATAGAGAACCCTGCAAGCCCGTAAACCTGTCTTCAGTCATCCCAAGTGGGCATTATGAACCTGGAATCTATGAGGAACTCTGAAGGTGTCAAAGGAAGAAATTTTTTTGTTCAATGTTTGTCTATCTCCATGGGCTGAATTTTCCCCCCCTGTCAAGGGGGGGAAGTTGATGGGCGGGTGTGCACAGGTGTGCTTCCGATCGGCGCCATTTAAGGCCTGCCCAGCATGACATCTGCACAGAAGCGCTGAGCGCTCCCTGGGCAGGAGGGGGAGAAATCCCAAAATCGAGAGTGCGATCTTTCACGCATGCACACGAAAGAGTGCATTCATCTCCCTGGGGCTAAGTGCAGCCTCAGGGAGATTGACCCTAAATGTACAAAACCTAAAATTAGACAAGTAAAATTTCCCTAACATGTCCCCTCATGTGACAACGTCACATGAGTTGGGACATGTCCATAATTTTCCCAAAAACTTTATTAAAATTTTTTAAAAGCTACATGAAACCTCATCCCGCCCTTGGATGAGGTTTCATGTTTTTTTCTAGTTCCCGCCGAGGCTCCTGGCCTGCCCACCGCCAACCTTAATTACAGAATTGACTGTCAATGGCCTCAATTGGCCATTGACAGGTGGGCAAGGCCGCAGCTGATTTCACTGCACTCCCACCTTCCTGAACATTTAAATCAGGTGGGATGATGTCGGGAGTTCCCCCCAATGTCACCGCGCGTCATTTTACGCATCAGCGAGCAGGCATGTTTCTGTCTGTGTTTGAATTGAAAAATCCATTAGGGAATTGATAACATGGAGCAATTATAAGTGGCTGACTCATCCTAAAATTCAGTTGAGCTCAGGGATATGTTTGAAACTACCTCCTGAGCCCTGTTGTAAATCTGATCTAATAATAATAATTCCTTATTATTCATAGCTCCTTATGCTGCCTATGTTATTAAAGTAGCGCCTGCACTTCAATAAGAGTTTGAGGCCGAGATTTTCACTCCTGGGGCAGCGCAATTGGAATTTTCATTCCAGGGAGTGGGCTGGATTAGAAGTCAGGCCTGCTGCGCCTGGAACAAATGCAGAGGCTGCTGAGTGTGGAGGCATGATGGGCTGAATGCCTGCCTTTGCGCTCCAGCACTTTGTTTAAGTTATTTTAAAAAAGATTTAAACAATAAACAGCCCTCAGCCTACCACACACTCCCCATGCCAATCTATGCCACCTCATGCCCCCACCCATCCCCGGCTCCTCATACCCCTATGCCAACCCATGCCCATCTACTCAACCCCCATAGCCCCTCGTACCTCCTATACCCCTACATCCATAGTCCATTATAGCCCCTATGCCAACTTATGCCAACCCATGCCCTCTGCCCAGCACCCTTTGCCTTCCCTCCATGCCAAATCACCTAATATCCTTTCACAGTTCCTTGCTAGCTTCGACAGTTCCAATGAATTTGTGCACTTTTTACGCACAATCATGTTTACTTTTAACAATCCCAAAGGGTGCCTTACCTCTACCAAAGGTGTCACAGGGCCATATTCAAAGGGGTACCTTACCTCTCCAAAGAGTTACCCTGTCTGTCCAAATGAATCTACCAAGTTCAGACCTCCTCTTATCTGGTCTAATCTGCACAATTCGAATTTCACATTCCTGGCCTACCAAAATCCCACTTCAGTGGAGGCGGCTGGTGATTTAAATAGCCAGCTGCCTCTGTAAACTGCACATCCACAAACCCCGGGCTGACTGCAGCCCTGCCTCTCAAAAATAAGAAATATCATGTTTGGGGTGGAACTTATAATTTCCGGCCATATCTGGGATTTTCGCCATGTAGAAGCAAAAATCTGGGCCTGAGTATTTACTTGATAGATATCTTTGTTTGGTATATTATTGTGTTTATCTAATCTGTCTTGTTCCTAAAGGGCCATTATTGGACCAACAGATCTGGGCAGGTTTGACAGTATGGTGATGCCTTATGAACTGGAAGCATATGATATTCTGAAAAACAGAGCAGGTAGGAGAGTTGTATAAAAGCGATGGAAAATGATGTGAGAAATTTGTTATTAGAGTCAATAGAGTGGCTGAAATATTTTGAATTCTGGTGTGCTGTCAGGTTTTTATTCAGATCCAAAGGTGACAAGGCCTTAGCTTTGAATAAACTGAACACAGGAAAAATGTAGATTTTTTGCACCATGAATATCTTCCACACTTTTTAGTTATAGATGATGAATTGAAGCAGTCAATGAATTCAAAGGGTTGATTTTAAACTTGGGACGGTAATTGCAGAGGGACCAAAGTTAGCAGTGTACTGTCCACCTGAACTGCAAGGCCAAGAGATTTTAATGCGTTGACCTTATTTACAAGCTCTGACTCTGACTCTCACCTGAAACCAGTGGGAATTATTTTCCCATGGATGGGCAAGAGTCAAAAATGGTGGAGTTGAGGGGGCGGGTGGTGACTGTGCCCACAGGAACATTCCCCAGCTAGGAAGTGCTGGTCCTGGTGGTTGGCAGTCAAGGACCTGGGGGAGCCCTGAGGCACGTGAGGACAAGGTCTCCTTGTGGAACGAGGAGTATTCATCTGGGCCGGGAGCTTTAATACCAACTGTGAGCCAGAGACTGTGGGGGCCTGCGGTTAAAATGTTAAGTATTGTAATTGGGAAGCAACATTCATTTAAATTACACTCCTTCTCAGGAGCGGCTGCCCTCCCATGCCTGAAGTTAGGTGAGTAAGAATGGTGAGAGGCTAGAGCACAACGTGAGCCCTCTTTCTTCCTCCTGTGTCTCCGCACCCCCCCCCCCCCCCAAATTACCTCTGGCCCACCCCAATTCTGTTGATCTGGGGTTTAAAACTGGCCCTCAAGTTTCAACATCAGATGAGCGTCAAACAGTGCTACCTGAATTTAAAATCACTGACAGCTCAAAATCAGCTATCAGGCCTGAAAATGATGCTGTCTTCTAGTGTTTTGAAGGAGTCAATTGGTGTAATTGGCTGAGACCATAAGACATAGGAGGAGAAATTAGGCCATTCAGCCCATCGAGTCTGCTTCGCCATTCAATCATGGCTGATAAGTTTCTCAACCACATTCTCCTGCCTTCTCCCCGTAACCTTTGATCCTCTTACCAATCAAGAACCTATCTATCTCGGTCTTAAATACACTCAATAACCTGGTCTCTATAGCCTTCTGTGGCAATGAATTCCATAGATTCACTACTCTCTAGCTAAAGAAGTTTCTCCTTATCTCTCTTCTAAAAGGTCTTCCCTTTACTCTGAGGCTGTGCCCTCTGGTCCTATTCTCTCCTACTAATGGAAACATCTTCCCCACGTCCACTCTATCCAGGCCTTTCAGTATTCTGTAAGTTTCAATCAGATACCCCCTCATCCTTCTAAACTCCATCAAGTAGATCCATAGACCTCAAACATTCCTCATATGTTAAGCCTTTCATTCCTGGGATCATATTCATGAACCTCCTCTGGACCCTCTCGAGGGCCAGAACATCCTTCCTGAGATACGAGGCCCAAAATTGCTCACAATATTCTAAATGTGGCTGAGTGCTTCTTCAGCAAATCCTAAGTGTAATATTTCTTCATGAGTGTCCGGAGAAGCCACACTTTCAGAATAGATTTAATGAACAGCATTTTAGATTGAAAGCATAGTGACTGTCCCCTTTAAAAAGATTTAAGCAATGATTTGGATTTACATACTATCTTTACCAGAGCAAAATATTCCAGGGTGCGTCACAAGTAGGGGAAATGGACACTGCGCAGGTATTAGAAGAAGTTACTGGAAGCAATGGAAAAAGTGAATAAATAAGTTTTGAGGTTGCTTTTGGATGTGCGAGAGCGTTAGCAACAGGGAAGAGGTTTGGGAAAAGATTTCCAGAACGCAGAGCATTGATGGTTGAAAGCTGTACCACTGAAAATGGAGTGGAAGGATAGCAGATTTGAGTCAGAAGTTGGGGAATGGAAGGTGAAAAGTGGACTGTAGAAAATTGTAGAGAAGTGGAGCGAGGGAATACTAAGATTTTGAAATCAATTCTTTGTGTTTGGGGGGGGGGGGGGGGGGGGGGGGGGGGGTGCGCGCGTGAGGAATAGCGAGGGAGCCAGTCGAGGTTGGTACTACATGATAAAATTAAACATTGGTGTTTTGGATGAGTTGAAGTTTGTGTAGGCAGTTCTGTTGCATTCTTTAAAATTTGTTGAAACTTTTTTTCAGATAATAGCCTTCACTTTTAATATCTGAAATGCTTTATCAGTATCAGCCCTGGGAAAAGTTTTAATGAGAACTAAAAGGATTTTCCTTAATCCTTTAAAAATGTTTACGGATATCTTTTATTGTTATGTCCAAAGGATAAAACCATGTAAAAGCAGGTTTAGAAAGGATGACAAATGATGGTGAAAATATGTTGGGGTAGAAATTGATATGCGTCGCCAGTTTTTTTGGTTGTTAAATGGGGGCAAAGCTACCGATTTAACATTGGGAAGATCTATGCCCATTTCTGCTCGGGCATTAGTCCCACTGCCATGTGCATGGCTCCCTCGTTGAGGCCTAAACCAGGTATCAGGCCATTTGAATGTGTTAATTAGGGGGTTAACGCACAATAAGGGACCCTTTTACAAAATTTGTTGGCAGCGAGCCAACTTTGGGCCTCGTGTAGAAGTGATACTACCCCACTCACTGTGTAACCTACTTCATAACTCTCTACCAAAACTTACCCGAGGGCTGTTGCTGGCACTGATAGCTTTGCTTGGTTGATGCTTTGGATGCATGACCAGTGGTGATAGCTCACACCAAGTATGTTGATAAAACCCGAAGACTGATTCTCAGAGCCTCATGCTGAAAGCAGGCTTGAGCTCATTTCTAGACCATTTAGTTTCTATTAACATGAATATAAAAAGGTATTAAATAGTTACAACTAA
Organism: Carcharodon carcharias; assembly: GCF_017639515.1. Taxonomy (NCBI): domain Eukaryota; kingdom Metazoa; phylum Chordata; class Chondrichthyes; order Lamniformes; family Lamnidae; genus Carcharodon; species Carcharodon carcharias. The sequence goes on along the minus strand of NC_054483.1, from coordinate 114,465,591 downwards.
ACCCAGATCCATGTTTCTACAAAAAACTCCTGTTGTTTCATTATTGATGGGGTTAGCTATGCTTCTGTGTTAATTTTGAAAATTATGTATTAATGTATTATCTTAACTGCAGAAACAGCATGAGATTTTATATCTATTTCAGAGAAAATACCTTAAATTTATATGTAGATTAAATGGGCAAAAGTAAATTAATATGTCACCAGGATGACATTTTTCCACAAATTGCAATCTGGTGTGATTGAAACATTAATAAAATGGTCACTGAAAAGCATCATAGTGTAATTTATTGCCAAATGGATTAGACAGTATAATAAAAATGTGAAAAATTAAAGGTAACTGAAACAAAAACAACCAAATCTAAATTTCCCTTTTAGATTGCACGACTTTTTAAAATGTTTCTCATTGATGTTCAACGTAGGTCAGATAAAAGTCCAACGTAACTATGAGCGAAGTTAGTTAAGCTAAAGGAGAACACGGTGCTTGAGGAAGCTAGAATAAGCAAACATAGAGCTAGATTTTCGCCTTCAAGGCAGGAAGTGCGAGTCAGGACATTTCCTTTCTTAGCAGACCTGAGGGTAAAATAAATTGCAGAGGGGGAATATTTGTGGCAGGGGGGAAAATTTTTGGGAGGGATAAAATTTGCAGGGGGAGAGAGGCCCTTGCCCAGCATATTTTGTCCCAGGGAGGCAGGGGTGTGATGGAGTCAGGCCTTCCTACCCTGGAGGCAGCTTGGAGGCAACCACAGAAGTGGGTAAGTGCCAAAATGGGCTGGTTAGAAGCCCTGCTTTGGTTCTCTGAGACTTCTTCCCAGCTGTATTAAAGGCTGCTAGGCCTACAAGCCCTCAACTGTCGCACCTCCTAACCCCCAACCACTCCTCATGCCACCTCCATGTCCCTTCCATAGTTCCCCTGCATCTTCCATGCTCACTCACAACTGTATGCACTATAGAACCAATGAGCCAAATAATAACAGTGGCAAGTCTTGAAATGCACTTAAAAAAACACCCATTCAGAAATCTGCTTTTCAAAAAAACTGCTGCTCTTACAACCCTATAAAAGTGTGAATCAGACAGAACCATTATAATATCAATAACAGAAGCTTTACTTCACTTCACACGTCCTGGAGCTCAGCCGAATATTCATAATGAGGCCATCTGTGAACTGTATCAATAGAAACCGATGACCAGACATCTGTTTCTCTAGATTGGCTGAGTTCCAAAACTCACCAATGGATTAACTCAGCAGGGGTCTGTTTCCAAAGGTAGAAGTGGAATGTTTGCTTTGATAGAGATTAGGATTACTACTTGTGTGGTGGATAAACAACAACACAGACTGAGTTGATTTGCGAGCTTTTGTGTTATTATCTACATGTAATTCTTGGTAAAGTTGGATGAAAGCCCAACAAATGACTATTTTAGAAAATATAAATATTCCCATTTTTGAAGATCATTCATAACCAGAAACTTTTATTATCCAAACATAAGGATTTTTATAATTTTCCCCTGTTTTATTTGCAAACACTATATTTCTTCTGCATTCTATTTACATTATTTAATATAATTAACTTTTTAGTTTACCATATTAAAGCCACTCTATCTCTGCATGAATTTTTAAAGTTAAAACTCAGTTGGGTATTTCCTACAAAGTTCAAGTTTTGAAAACATTTAACTGTGTGGTGGATGTACCGAGTACAGCAAAAGAAAATTGTATTAGTAACAGAGTAGTAAAGGGAAGATAGAAGCAGCCTTTATGTGACAATTACTGTGGTGGTTCCAGCTTTATTTTTCTAGCACAATGCGCTCCTATAGTACACAAAATTACTTCCCTGCACAAAACGAAATTGCAACTACCGTATTTAAGCTGCATATTTTATCCTATTAATTAATTCATTGTCAATAAAAATCTTCCACCAGGGAGATCTCCAGTACTTAGGCCTGCTGACAATGGACTGGCTCCAAAAAGACATTTGATCACACCAATTCCAGGTTAGTCTATGAAACATACAGCTGGAGTTTGTTCTTGTATGATCGCACCATTATCACACCATTGCATCATTAATGTTAGCTATAAGATTTTAAAATGGCTTACAGTGTAGGGAGCTACATGCCACAAGTATTGATAGTTCTTGACAGCTCTAGTGCTGTAATATTGTTCTGAGGGTCACACAGATGCCCAGTAGAGGCCCTGCTCTTCATGGCTCCACATGAAACTTTTTTTTTTAAATTACCTGCGTTTTTGGGTGGCAGCTGATTGCTAGCTAGCGTCCACATGCGGAAAATCTTAGCAAAGCATGCTCAACATCTGCTCTGTAAGGACAGCCCAATTTCTCAGATGGTATCTGAAACATGCTTTAGGACCCTTATTAGTGTATGCACGTGTGCTTTAGGCAGCTGCCCCAAACACCTGAAAGTAGTTTGAGACCAATGCAGGGCTTGACTTTTGGCTCCAGTTGGAGCTGGGGTTGGAGATGTACCGGTTCCCCGACTCCATCTCATCCTAAGGCCATTTTTGTGGGTAGCCAACCTATGTAATTAAAGGCCACTTAAGGCCATTTAAAGGCGGTCAACTGGGATTTTCCAGTTGGCCTCCCAGTTTCCACAGGTGGCGGAGGCTAGTTTAACAGATTACAGACGTCCTCTTGGCAGCAGTCCAGAAGGCGGGGGGGGTGTGGCGGGGTGGGGGGGGGGTGCACTGATGGTGGCCAGTGATCCAGGCAGGCTTAGAGGCCCTCAATCCCTGTCTAGCTGCAACTGCAACTACAGGCCACCCTGTAAAGCGGCTTCCCCCTATTGCTCCCTCCCAGCAGTGGTGACCTGGCTGCAAAAAGTATTTTTTAGTTTAAATTTTAAAAAGTTGGAGAGAGGATGCGTCTATTTTGAAGTGCCCTCTCCCTGACTTACCTTACATTGCAGCCTGCAGCTCCTTTGAAGCTGGAAGGCTTCTGATTTCCCCTCCAGCTTCGGAAGCCTACCCACCATCCTTAATTGGAAGGTGAAACTACCTTTGAGTAACTAATTGGCTGCCTCTAGGAAAAATCCCACACACTGTGAGCTTATGGGCCTGGAAAAATGATTGCTCATTCCACTAAGCTCCACCCCACCTAACCCCGATTTTCTGCCTGGAAAATGGATGCAACGATGGCCAATTTCTCCCACTTATTTAAATTTTACAGAGCACTTTTCCTGGTCCTCCTTGGATTTAACGGATGACACTTGTAGTTTTAGAGAGGATGTGTCTAAAATGTTGCCTTTTTTTCCCCCCCTTTATAGATTATAGAGGTGGCTTTCATTTGAAACCGTCTCAGGATTATGAAAAGGAAAGAATGATGATGGAAGAAATTGAAAGGCTGAGGATATCAGGCTCCCCACAGAAAGAAAGTAACACTAAATCATTCACAGCTTTAGAAGATGTGCCAGTGGATTCGTACAACACAGACAGTACTTCATTTAAATCTGCCTCAGGCAGTCCAGTGAGGTCAAACTGGTTGTTGACAGAGTCCTTTAGAACTCCAGAACTGCTATCTGCTGCAAAGCAGGATGTGAATACAGTCCCATCTGAGAAGCCTGGCAATGGCAAAACTGGAATAACCAAATCAAGCCATCAGAAAACTAAAGAAGAGAAAACAGAGAAAATTAAAGATTCGCCATTGTATTCAGTGGTAAACAAATCTAAAAAAACAAGACCTTTATTAGACCAGGTGTTTGGAGAAACTTTGCCTGCGTCGTCTCATAGCAGAGAAAAGGTAAACACAACTATACATGGCCAAAATGGCCTTGAGGAAGAACCAATATATGCTGAGATTGATGAATTCTTGGAAAATGGGCATGCAGAAAGGAAGAGCACCAGTGAAGGAATAACAAGATCAGTGAAAAGCTTAGAAAACAAAATACAAGAGTATGAGCTGGTGACAGTCAACATTTCCAAGATGAAACAATCATTGGGTAAGATTTCATCTTAAGTTGTCCAGAAACTGATAAAATGATTCCTTTGTTTGTTTTCTTCCATGTTCTGTATTTTTTCTTTCTTATTTCCTGTATGCATTGCTCTTCATAAGATTCATGTCACAGGCACTGGTGTGCCAAACTGCCCATTCTTTACGTATGAACCGAGACAAATATTTGACCATGGTATGCATCGGGGTAGAACTTAATCCTGTCACACAAAAAGTGCAACCCTGGGTTATTTTGTTTTGTTCCTTCTGATCCTGGAGGGAACAGGGTGAGGGGGAAGGATGGTGCTAGGGCCAACTGTAATGCACCAACTATTGTCCCAGGGGAAACCAACTCGGACCCAGAATCAAATCCAGGACCTATTTCTGTAGCTTAGTTCCATGCCAGGCTGTGTATATGCCCACTGTTCGGACAACTGAGCTTTTATTTCAGTTACTTTAAGGCTGCTCGTCCAACAGAAGTAAACAGTACAACTTGAACAGCTGTTTACTTCTGCCCTCTGGAAACTGTTATCCCTTTTAACTGGAAGTTAATCTGACCGTGTTCCTGTGTCTGACAAGTGTCTGACTATCTGACGATGAAAATTGTTCTTAGATAATTGCAATCGAAAGGCAAGAATAAACACAATTGCTCTATGGCAGTTTAGTGTGATCAATTGTACATATTCAAATCTATCAAAACTACAAAACTTTGGAGTTATAGGAGTAGAAATTCATCTTGAGTGGTGGCACCAAACGGGTAGCATCAAATCTGTCACCCATTATACGCAGTGGGCTGAATTTTCTGTGTCCCTGACAGACTTGTGGGGGGTCACATAAAATAGGGCAGGCACCCTTCACCACCTTCCTGCCCACTCCTGAGCTCTCCCCCCTAATAAGGGGGTAGGCAGGTGCCGGAACTAGCAGCCGGCCATATTTCACTGACTAATAAGGGTCAATTAGGCTTGTTATCAAGACAATTGGCTTTGACAGTTTGCAGCCCAGGCCATAAAACATTTGGTGTGCATGGCCGAGCGTGAGCAGGAAGCCTGATTTTTGTTCTAACTCAAATGCTTAAAGGATAGGAAGGAAGGAGGGGTCCTTTGCCAATCATGGGGCACAACCCCCTCCCAACTTACGTGAAACCACCCCACCTTCCTACCTGCTCCGTCTCTTAAACCCAACCCCTCCCCCACTGCCCCTTCCCTAACCTACCCAAGCCCTCCCGGCCCAAGACCCTACCTGCTCCCGGGATCCATGGGCCTTGATGATCTTCTTCTGTAGTCCCAGCAGCTGCCACTGACACCTTCCTGGCGCTGCCAGGACTGACGGAATTGCCGGTCAAACTGATTCGCTGGCAGCTGCAGAGGGCAGGACTTCTGCTCCAACGAAGGGCGCAAGCCCACTCAGCCCTCAGTAGTCCACCCCGCAGAACCTTATGGCTGCAGCATAGGTCAGCGTGTTTCCGGGGCAGATGAGGGGGGGTTTATGCTGTCTGCCCACCCTCCCCATCCCTCATTATTCAGCCCAGTGTCTGATATTTAATTCTATTGACTGCAGTACAGAGCTGCATATCAGTTTGATATGAGTGAACTGAGTGAATGCTTAGTTTTCCCACATGAAATGTTCCCTGCTCAATAGGGTAATTGGGCTGGTTTCCTGGCAGTGATGCTATTTTAAGAAAAAAGACCCTCGCTAGAAGACGACCAAAATTCCTCCCTCCCCACACACACACACACACACACACACACACACACACACATCCTCCCCTGCCCCCACCATGTGAGTTTTACCAGCTGTCTGAGGATAGGTTGGAGGTGGGGGAGCTGTAAGATGACAAGGGAAGGTGGGTAGTGGGATGCCTGTCATCTTCCCACCACCAATGCCATCTTGTTTGTGACAGGAAAGGTGACAGGCTGCCCACCTGTCCAAGGGCCTCTTACCGTCCCCGCTGGCATTTTACCACCGGGTGTGGGCGTTGGGGTCCCCTTCTATCCAGGGCCTTTCTGGCCTCGGATGGGACCTCCGTTTGGAATGAATGCCTCCCCGCCCCCAGCAACAGTGTCAACTGCCCTCACCAACTCCCCACGACCCCTGATTGTGAGGGCGCCATCCATGGCCTCTCCTTCCAGGTGCAGTCTCAGCAATGACCACCACTCCCTCTGGTGCTGCAGAGAATGCTGAGCTGCCAGCTTTCCCATTGGCAGTCAGTTCCTGGGAATCAGCAGCCATCCTTGCAATGGAAGGCTGCCCAATGACAGCCAATCAAATATGACCCCGGGTCCCACAGAATGCCAAATGTGGTTACCTCCCACCATCCACCCCCTCCCCTCCAACACCACTTTCAGGTCTATCGGTGGGATTCCTGCCTCAATCGCAAAATGCAACTCGTTAACTCTTGTTTCTCCCCCCGCCAGTGCTGAGAGGTTGTTCCCCTTTGTGGGAAAGTCTAGGACCAGAGGTCATAATCTTAGAGTAACGAGGTGCCCATTTAAAACAGAGATGAGGAGGAATTTCTTCTCTCAGAGGATAGTCAGTCTGTGGAATTCTTTACCACAGAGGGCTGTAGAGGCTGAGTTGTTAAGTATATTCAAGGCTGCGATAGACAAATTTTTAAACAGTAAGGGAATTAAGAGTTCTGGGGAAAAGGCAAGAAAGTGCAGTTGAGGATTATCAGATCAGCCATGATCTCATTGAATGGTGGAGCAGACTCGATGGGCTGAATGGCCCACTTCTGCTCCTACGTCTTAATGCTGCAAGAGCTATGGAGAATTTCCAGCATTTTCTGCTTTTATTTATTATTGTGAATTCAAATGTGAAGCTGAATTTAATAATTTTAGTAATCTGTGAGATGTGACTAGAGGAAGAAGACTCTGGGTGGGACTTTCTAGCCTCGCCAGGATCTCCCGGTCCTGCCGAAAGTCAATGGACTTTTGTCTGGGCCGCCGAATCTCCCGGGATGAGTCCTGTCACGACGGGGCCGGAAAATCCTGGCCCAAGAAACAGTTGGGTTGCCTTAAAAACCGTAAAAAATCTAACTGGTTCAGGAAAGGGAACCTGACAATCTGGTCTGGTCTGCATGTGACTCTAGTCCGACACTGTATGTAGTTGACCTCGGTGCAACTAATGACCGGCAGTAAATGTAGACACACTCCGAAAGCAAAGGATAAAATGCTAAAATGTTTTACTCTTCCATCATTCAAGAAGGCGCAACTAAAGGGAATTAATAACTTATTGAAAAAAAGAACATTAGCAGATAGAAATTAAAAGAAGACATGCAAGTGCTGAAAGACTGAAACAAGAACAAAAGCTGTAAATACGCAGCAAGTCTGGTGGTATCTCAAAACTGAATGGTAAGCATACAAACATTTTAGTGGAATGTAGAGAAAAGGAGAAGAGGAAAAAACAGCAAAGAACAATATGTTACTCCACTGCCAGGGAGAAAAACCTGGTACACAAAGGCTAGAGGTTGTTAGTATGAATGATTCCAGGATGAGAATGACACTTTTCCCTGGGTAGGCCTCACACCACTATAGCTGTTTGCATGTCCTTTTGTATTTTTAACATCTTTCATTAACTCGTTACATCTTTTGTGGTACCAAAAAATATCTCCCCTTCCTTTTAACCAGTAACGTTCACTCTGATTTAAATTATCTGTTTTTTAATGTTTCTCCTGCTATTTTTCTCTTCTGATTCCTCTAAAATCCTGGTTTACTGTTTCAGTTCTTGGAGTTCTGCTTGGAACATTAGCGACTAGGTTAGACAAGATGGCTCATGCTTAAAAGTAATGGTGGTCCAAATAGCACTTTTGTGCTTTAGCATCCTATGATTCCTACAAATACAACAATTTTTAACGTTGATTTTAATGACTACGTTTTTATCAATAGTTGCATTGTAAGACTAAAACAGTTGGACTCTTTTGACTTTTAATTACAGGAATCAGTATTTCGGGTGGTATTGAATCTAAGGTCCAACCTGTTGTGAAAATAGAGAAGATTTTCCCAGGAGGGGCTGCGTCAGTCAATGAAACACTTAAGGTAATGCAATCGCTGAACAGTTCTGCTCCCCTGCACAGAGATGAACTAAACCTGTAAGTCTACTGGACTGTTCTTTGAAAGATTGATGATACTTGTCTACAATTGCAGTGAAGATAGATTACTAAAAGGCTTATAGAATGTATAGTCCCATAGTAGAAATGCATATTGCATCTGTTCATTCATTCATTGGTGCTTTAAAGGATGAATAACTCAGTTTCAGATATTAGCAGTGATGGTACATCCAGTTTGACTTGAAAAACATTTTACAATTCTTCTATTTTAAACCTTTTCTGATTTGGATTGTTGTATGTTCTCTGCTATCCATCCCCCACCAAAGGCAAGACAAAATGGCAAATTTTAAATGTTTATAGTAGAACCCAATCAAAATAAAAACTGAGAGCGATGTAAATTGGACTGCCGATTTGCTGTCACCCATTTTACACTATCACACAAAGTCACAACCTGGTCTCAGTAATATTAAACAAAACAGGACTGTTTTGTTTGAACATAATTAAGTTTTGGCTTGATACTGCCGGCACATATGATTATTGACTAATTTTTAATTGGTAGTGATGTGAACTGAGACAACCGAGTAAAATTATTTCCCCTCTCTTAACCCTGATGTTAGTGAGCTAACACTGAAAGAGCAGACTAAGATAACGAAGGACAGAGAGTGAAATTATTAACTTGCTTTCTGAACATTCCAACTTTTACAGTGATGAGGAGGGCTATAAGCAGATTAACATGATAAAATGTTATCAGGCATCTGGAGCAAGATCCATGAGATTCTCATTTTTCTCAGTAATCTTGCTAGTTCTTCCGGTTATCTGATTATGCTAAAAAAAAACATGCAGCATAATTAGTTGTTTCTAATTGTTATAGTCTCAGGCTGAAAGCAGGTCTTTTCTGATCATGCCAATTACTTTGTGTCTAGAACCCCATCCCCTGGCTGTACTCTTGACCTGATTTCCCAAGGCTGTTTTCAGTGGCAGGTATCATTCAGACAATGATTTTAGTTTTGTTTCTTTGGGATTTTAGTTGATGGTCAGTTTTGTTTTCTTGGCTGCACCATTTATTTCAACTCTCTCTCTTATATTTGCATTGGCGTAAGGACCTGAAAGCCATTGATTCTACTTTTCCACAGAGTTTAAATTAGTATTGATATTAATTAAAAAAAACTCAGAACACTACTAAGCTGCCACTTAACAGTAAATATTATAGAAGTTTGAAAATATAAAACATAGTAATAAGGAAACACTGAAAGGCACCATAATTGTTCAGGTGTCTATTTCTTTTATAATATTCAGGATTACAGCAGAATTTCAGTTATTTACCATAATGGAAGAGGGCCCACCTTGAAGATAATGTGAATTGGAAGATTATCAAGAATGTCCAAAGTATATTTCTGATTGCTCTGAATTTTGAAAGTTCTACCTCTCACCAACAGCCCACCTCATTCCACTCCGTCATCTGTGATGTTCCTGTCAGGGATATTGGCTGGTGGTCCAACGCTTGACCCAGCAGCTGATTCACTGATTCATCGATCCACCATCCAGCTGTCCACATGCCTCCAGCTGTCAGACCTCCTACAGACCCGAGAAAGCCGGTCAAAAAGCCCCCTGGCTGCCAGCTTCTGACTCCCCAATGGGGAGTCCACATGTGCTCACCTCCACCAATTCCATCAGCAGTTTTTGCAATGCTGATCTCCACAGAGCTGAGAAAAGGGAGCATTTATGGATAGCTCTCTCAGGTTCATGGCACGTCTGGCATCTGTGATTAAAGGAGGTTCACAGGCACAGTGTAAGCTGCCAAAGCAGTTGACTAACCATCGGTTGCAGTGTCAAATGGTTCTACTAGCAGAAGGACTTGTTGCAAAGCATTTAATCTGATTATTTTGAGAGGAACAACATTCCTGGCAGCATAACTCCTGCTGCTCAGACTTTTGAATACTCATTCCCAGGCCTATAGGTTTTAGGAGAACAGATTAATTACTGCATCATATTAGTGACAACAGATAAGTGTTAAAGAAATATTGGCACTACACTAAATATTTCAAACAAATTAATAAATATGTACCATTGTTTCCTGTTAACCTATGAATATAAAATGGAAATTCATTGGAAGCAGCACTATGCAGATTTACCCAGCTTTCCTGGGAGCAGGCATTACCACGGGCTGCTACCTGCTTGGTGCTCATCACTGATATGGGCATATGCAGCTGCTTCCCTTGCCTATGCCCAAATATATGAAAACAAAGATATGTTAGCGTGACACAACCCAACCAGATGATGTGACACCAGGATACCAAAATTGGGCAACTCAGACACTGGCAATGCCTGCGGTTTGGTTGAGTACAGTTTGTACTCTGCTTATTACGAACAGCCAAAGGAATATGTCGTTTGATTCAATCAGCCAACGTTAGGACGTTATGGCCTATGTACCTGGCATTGTACTGACACTGAAATTCAAACACCATGTTGCTCAGTTGTGTGGTAGGCAGAACATCTTTTTGGACTGACAGCAGCATCCTGTTAGTGGAAAATACCACTTGCATTGCTGCTACATATTAGCAGCATGAAACGGCTTTATTACCTGCTGTTCAAATTTGTGAGATACTTTGCCTTTCCAGACCAACATGAGATAAACTGGGACAAAAACAGAATTACCTGGAAAAATTCAGGTCTGGCAGCATCAGCGGAGAAGAAAAGAGTTGACGTTTCGAGTCTTCATGACCCTTCGACAGAACTAAGTAGAAATAGGAAAGTGGTGAAATATAAGCTGGTTTAAGGTGCACCTTAAACCAGCTTATATTTCACCCCTTTCCTATTTCTACTTAGTTCTGTTGAAGGGTCATGAGGACTCGAAACGTCAACTCTTTTCTTCTCCGCCGATGCTGCCAGACCTGCTGAGTTTTTCCAGGTAATTCTGTTTTTGTTATGGATTTCCAGCATCCGCAGTTTTTTGTTTTTATGTATGAGGTAGACTGGGCACTTTTTCAGTCCGAAAGTGATGGCCTTTGGCCCATTTGTGAGTTTGCGCGATACACAGTGAGCAATGATCTGATCAGGATAGCTATTGTCTCGCAAGATAGCTTTGTTGCACTCTATTTCTGCATCAAGCCTTCAAGGTGAGCAAATGGCTTGTGCCCTATTTACAAGATTACTGATGAGGTCAATCTTATAGCATTTGGAGCTATACGAATCCTAATACATATATTGACGGGTGAAGGTAGGCTTACAGTGGATAGTAATGGAGAACCTATTGGCAGATTTCTCAACCAGCACATCGAGAAAAGACTGCTCCATCTCAAAAGTGAATTTGAGCATGGGATGGAGCGCATTCAGGCATGAAAGGAAGTCTGCAGATTCAAAGATTGTGAATGTATCATCTATGTATCGGAAATGTGCACGGGGTAGGAGATTAGGGTTTATACCATCAAAAATGCATTTCTCGTGGCAAAACGTTAGCAAGCACTGGACCTGGGGGGGGGGATCCCATAGCTACTGCATCTATCCGGGCATACATGGATTACAGGAATTAGGAGAGCAAAGAGAGAGTATGTAAAAATATTTTCAAGTAAAATCAAGCAAAATGCAACATTTTTTTATAAACTCATAAAGCATAAGAGAATAAGTAAAGAAATAGTAGGGCCTATTAGGGACAATAAGGATAACCTGTGTTGGAAGACATTGGTTTGGTTTTTAATGAATAATTTACATCTGTTTTCACAAAGAGAGGGATGTTACTGACGTTGCAATCAGGGAGGATGTGAAATATTAGATAAAATTAACATAGTGAGAGAGACAGTATTAAAGGTTTAACATTGTTGAAAGTGGATAAATCCCCCGGCCCAGACGAAATGTATCCTAAGCTGTAAAGAAAAGCAAGAAAAGAAATAGCAGAGGCTGTAACCATCACTTCTAACCCTACCTGGCTGCAGGTGTGGTGCCAGAGGACTGGAAGACAGCTAACGCTGGGCTATTGTTTAAAAAGGGAGAAATTAATAGAGCAAGTAATTATAGGCCAGTCAGCCTAACCTCAGTGGTGGGAAAATTAATAGAAAAAAATCCAAATGTCAGGATAAATCTTCATTTAGAAAGACCGGGATTAATCAATGACAGCCAGCACAGATTTTTTTAAGGGGAGGTTGCATCTGAATAACAGAATTGAGTTTTCTGAGGGGTCAACAAGGAGGGTGGATGAGCACTTGATATAATCTCGATGGATTTTAACAAGGATTTTGGTAAGATCTCACATGGCATACTGGTCACAAAAGTAAAAGCCCATGGGATCCAAGGCAAAGTAACAAGTTGGATCCAAAATTGGCTCAGAGGCAGGAAGCACAGGGCGATGGTCAATGGTGGTTTTTATGACTGAAAGGCAGTTCCCATTGCGGTTCTGCGGGGCTCAGTACTGGGCCCCTTGCTTTTTGTGATATATCAATGATTTATATTTGAATGTAGGAGGTATGATTAAGGAGTTTGCAGTTGATACAAAAATTGGCCAAGTGGTTGATAATGATGAAGGAAGCTGTAGACTGCAGAAAGCTATCAATGGACTTGTTAGGTAGGCTGAACAATGACAAATGGAATTCAGTCTGGAGAGTGTAAAGTCATACATTTGGGGGGGATACGCAATAAATGGAACCATACTGACAAACGTAGAAGAACATACAGACCTTGGAGTGCATGTCCACAGATTCCTGAAGGTGACTGGACAGGTAGATAAGTTGGTCAAGAAGGCAAAGGGAAAGCTTACTTACTTTTATTAGCCAGAACATAAGAGCTGGGAGGTTTTGTTGGAACTGGATTAAACACTAGTTGGAACACAGCTGGAGTATTATGAGCAGTTCTGGTCACCACATTATAGCAAAGGTTTGATTGTACTGGAGAGGGTACAGAGGAGATTTATGATGATATTGCCTAGACAGAAAAGATTGGACAAGCTAGAGTTGTTTTCTCTGGAACAAAGGAACCTAACTGAAGCGTACAAAATTAAGAGGGATCTGGATGGAGTGGATAAGAAGGACCTATTAGCTTTCGTTGAAGGGTCTCAGACTTATAGATTTAGAGTAAAAGGTGGGAGGTTGGGAAGGGATTCAAGGGGATTTTTTTTCTCTCAGAGGATGGTGGGAATCTGGAACTCTCTGCTTGAAAGGGTGGTAGGGAAAGAAACCCATATAATATTTAAAAAGACTGCACAGACACAATGGACCAAGTGACCACCTCTGTATTTTTTATTATTCATTCATGGGATGTGGGCTTCGCTGGCTGGGCCAGCATTTATTGCCCATCCCTAGTTGCCCTTGAGAAGGTGGTGGTGAGCTGCCTTCTTGAACTGCTGTAGTCCATGTGGTGTAGGTACACCCACAATGCTGTTAGGAAAGGAGTTCCTGAGCTTTGACCCAGCGACAGTGAAGGAGCAGCGATATATTTCCAAGTCAGGATGTTGAGTGACTTGGAGGGGAACTTACAGGTAGTGGTGTTCCCATCTATCTGCTGCCCTTGTCCCTCTAGATGGTAGAGGTCGTGGGTTTGCAAGTTACTGTCAAAGGAACCTTGGTGAATTCCAGCAATGCATCTTGTAGATGGTATACGCTGCTGCTACTCTGCGTCGGTGGTGGAGGGAGTGAATGTTTGTGGATGCCAATTGATCTGGCTGCTTTTTCCTGGACAGTGTTAAGCTTCTTGAATGTTATGGGAGCTGCACTCATCCAGGCAGGTTCTGTGCTGCAATTATAATTAATTCTGTGCTGTGACTTTTTATGATTCTATATTCTGGTCAATTTAGCTCTGAACCACTCATTTTGAATTACTGTCTTCTACCCCCTCTAGATAATTTATTATCCAGTATACGCATTGTATATTAATAACTCAATCTTCAGCAAGATGATGTACTGGATTTCACAACTGTAGAGTTTTAAGAATGAATCTTATAGTTAAATGATACGAACAATAATAGTTATTGCTTGAGTTTAATCCCTCATTGCTTCAAGTCAGAAAGTGAAACAGACTGTCTCGGCTTGAATCTGTGATCATGCTAATGTGTGATTGCTGTGACAACATATTAAACTGCCAACTGTTTGATTGGCTACCATCAACAAAGAAGTGTTGTCCCAAGTGTGGGTACAACTTAGCTATCGGAACCAAATACTTTTTGTAAACTGCAGCTTTCTTTCAATAACCAAGAAGAAGTCAGTGCGAACAATAGTTGTTCTGTGAAGAGTTCTTTGTTTGAATTTTGTAGAACATAATTAGTCTCTAATTGACTATCCTGATGCAGTGAATGGGTACTTAATTATAAATGCAGTAGAGGTAATTCACAGTCATATTGAAAGCCAAGCAAAATGTGAAACAGCGAAGGGGGTGGATTGAATATCCGAGTACATACAAGTTTAATAAGAAAGTTCCAATTCAAAATACTACATTCAGCTAATTGAACCAAATATCTTTACCAAAGAAATCTTCACAATATGTTAAAATTTAAAACAAACACATAGTTAATTGTAATATTCTTGCATCAGTAATTGTTTCTGAGTTGAGTTAATGACACAACAATAATCTGGTTTCAGTTTAAGGTACATGACTACATTTAACATCCGTGATATGATTCCAAACACTTTTAAAACATTTTTTCCCACTGAAGGAAGTACTAGCAAATAAAAGGGTCCAGAGTAACTTAAGAAAATTCAAGGGCATGCAGGGAAATGCTGACACAATTCCTTAGAAAAATGGAAAAAAGCCATTTGAGCAAGTATGAGCAAGCCCTTCTCGGTTTCATATACATCCCAGTTGCCATAGTATCTACCTCTCTTCACAAACGCACAGTTCACTAAATGCAGTGACGTAGGTTAATTAGGCCATAAAACAAAAGAAAATCAAACTCTCGGGCTTATTTCTAAAGCGATTGAATTGAAAGGCAGAAAAGTTATGCTAAACTTGTACTGAACCTTGGTTAGATGACATTTGGAATACTGTTTTACAATCCTGGTCGCCACATTATTAAAAGCCCATACAGGCCCTGGAGAGGGAGCAAAAAAAGACTTGCAAGAATGATACCAGAATTGTGAGGTATACCTATCAAGAAAGGATGAACAGACTGGTGGTTTTTTTTCTCTCAAAGAGTAGACTGAGGGGTGACTTAATAGAGGTCTTTAAAGGTATGAAAGCTTTGATGGGGACAGAGGGCTATTTTCGCCACAGAGGCAGGAAACAGGAGCCGGGTCTGTTATTGGGTGGGAAACTGACTAAAGTCATGATTTTCATGGGGGTGAGCCCTTAATTGGTATGGAGACTGGTTTTCTGTCCACTCAGAGCCAGCAGGGATGGTAATGGAGGTGGATCAGATGAAGTGAGGGAGACATTTAGACACTCCACATCAACCATCACTGAGACAGCTGGCTATATTAATGGAGAAGTCTGCTTATTGTGCCAGAGCCTTTCACTTTAACAGAGGGGAGCCAGATATCACAGGGGAGCCAGAGGCCTGCCATCCAGGCCTTCTCAATACTGACCTGGATCTAATGCTGGAGGCTGCAAGAGCAAGGAAAGAGGTCCCCCCCCTTCCTGAAGGAGGAGACCACTTTGTCCTGCACCTCTCTGTTCAGCATTGTGGCAATTTGCCTCCAATTCCTTTTCTTTTCTTCCCTCCTGCTCCTGCTCCTGCTCCTCTGCCGATGAACTGACTTCTACTAGGCCTGGTCGCCCTCAAGATACACACCTCTCTGGAGGGCAGTGTTATGGAGAGCACAGCAGACCACCACAATGACCAAGATCCTTGCAGGAGGGTGTTGGAGGTCACGACCCAACCAGTCCAGGCACCAGAATCACAACTTCAGAAGCCAAATGGCCTGCTGAATGGCTGCCCTGCTGAGGAGGTGGCATAGGTTGTATATCACTTATGTACCTCTACCTGGGGTTCTCTAGAGGGTCCGATAGCCACCTCTTCACGGGTTTTCCCTCGTCCCAAGAACTCTGGGAGACGGAGTGAAGGCAGCCTAGACTATCAAAGGATGAAGAAGTCATGGAAACAGCCTGGAAAGTGGGCATATGGACCAAGCTCTTGTTGTGGTTGCAGAAGCTGAGGGAATGCCTTCCTTTTGGTGTTTCTCACTGGCCAGTCACTGGATGCCCTGAAGGCCACATAGGTACAATCAATATTGCCCTGCTTCTGGAGAAACACCCTCTGTCTTTTGTTAAATGAATGTGCTGTGCAAAGAGGGCATCAGTGACCAGAGATGCAGCCGTGTGCAGCCATTTGTGAGATGCCACTAAGGTCCACAGCAGATCCTTGGAAGGATCCTGAAGCAAAGAAGTTCAAGGCTACAGTGACTTTGACAGCCACTGGCAGGGATGCCACCCAGTGCTGCAAGGTGCAAAGTCTTTGGCGACAAGAACCCAGATATCAGTGACCGTCTTCCTGAAGAGTTGCAGTCTGCTGCAGCACTGGTTTCATCTCCAAGTCATCCCTGTCATCTTCAGTGATAGATCCAGTGTTGGGGATTTGGCCTGCATTGTCTTCCTGTCCTTCTTTCCTCTCCCATGACCTACTAATGCATTCAGTTCTGCCCTTCCTGTGAAGGGTGTTGCCCCTTATCACCACGCGGTCCAAAATCTGACAGTTGTGCCCCCATTGCCAGCTGGAGTCTTCCTTCTGGGAAGGTAGCCACCCAGTTGTCCATGTCAGCCTTGCTGTTCTGCTCTCGCGATGTTAGGGCGGTTCCAACTACATTCAGTGCCTGGGCACTGAGTGTCCACTCTTCCTGCCACCAATGCAGCACCAAAGCCACCTCATTACCAAGTGCCCGGTCCCCCTTTGTCCCATTGACCCTCTAATGGAGCTGGGGTGAAGTTTAGGGGCAGCCATGATTGACTGCACACTGTTTACCCTCTTCCCATCAACTGTCCTGATACTGGCTGCTTCTAAAACTTGTGCGCCCCTTTAAAGATCACACCCTCCCTCTTCCATAAGCTCTGAAAAACCTTTTTAACAAGTTAAATTGGTATGCAGGTTTCCTGTGCCAGCCTCCCCCCTGACGCCGGGATCAGGATCTTGAAATCGACCTGCTGTCTGCAACCGGTATTTTCACATCCCCCCCCCCCCCCACCCCATCACCCTTCCCATCTTTGGGAGGCCCTAAAAATTTAGTCTGCTAGAGTATTTACACTTGTGGCACAGAGCAAATTAGAGGCCATCAATATGACATAGTCACCAAGAAGTCAGACAGAAAATTCAGAAGAAACTTCTTTACTCAGAGAATGGTGAGATTATGGAACTCACTACCACAAGGAGTGGTTGAGGAAGATAGTATAAATGCATTTAAAAAGGAAGCTAGATAACCATAAGAAGGAGAAGGGAATAGAGGGTTATGCTGATGGAGTTCCAGGAGGAAAGATAGGAGACAAGGTGGAATGTAAATGCCAGCATGGACTGATTGGGCCAAATGGCTTGTTCTTGTGCTGTATGTTCTATGTAATTCTTGTAAGTTTTGCAGTTAACAAAGTCTAACAGTTTTCAACACTGAGATTTTACTCACAGGAAATAGCAGGCTTGATTGCAAATTACCTGAAATTAGTGGAACTATGGTTAGATTTTACAGTGAATTGTACATTACGTTTGAAAATCAAATTAATGAAAATAAGCAAAACTCAATAGGGCTGGAGTCAGTACAAGTAGCGTTTCCTGGTTACGCTACTGTTTCCATCTGCAGGACGCTTGCATTGAATGAGAATCGTTTGTACATTCAGTGAGGCTGGTTTAAAAAAAAAACTTTTTTTTTAATAAAAAGTGAGAAGATTTATCTTACTTATTCAATAGTCTGAATGAAGTTCTCCCAACATTTTTTTCTTAATTTTTGAGTGATGTTTATCCAGTCTGGCAACAGCTCTGCATGTCAAATATCTGACCCTATTTTTTTTTTAATGCAGTTTCACTTGTAATAAGATCAAAGTCAAATGTGTTACTTTTAATGTAGTTTCATCTCAGATAAGCTGTTTTAAGATGAACTGTCATTTGCCAAAATAGAATAGATCTTATGAGGGCTGCATTCTATTATATTGTGTGTATAAATACATTGGCAAAAGAAATGGAAAAGGAAGAAAGGAAAAATATCAGTGAAGAATTCAGCAATCTTTCATAAAGTAACTGGACAGAATGCTGTACTACATGAAGCACTTGCAACACCATGTTACACTGCCAAACATTAACTTCTCACGCCAGAGAAAAAGGAAGTAGAATTTTTGGGTCATGTTTTACAATAGTCAAAGTCAAAAAAGCAAAACCTTCCACAGCTTTAGCTGGGAAAGACCACGTACATCTCTTTTTTTAAAAAACCAAAGTAACAGCAAGCTTTCAAAGAAATGCACTACACAACTTGAATACAGACTTTATTTAAATTGGTATTCAAGGATGTTTTTTGTAACATTATTTGCAAGCTTTAATCTCCACACGTGAGGCAGATTTTTTTTTTATTTGATCATGGGATGTGGGCACTGTTGGCTAGGCCAGCATTTGTTGCCCTTCCCTAATTGCCATTGAGAAGATGGTGGTGAGGCACCTTATTGAACCACTGCAGTCCATGTGGTGTAGGGCAGAATCGGCCCAGGTTTGTACTAAGTGCGGTAGTGGCCAAGAGAAAAGTTGTTTTACCTGCCGGCCGCAATGGCGGGCTTTCACACCGTGTCGTCCCATTACCGGCACGTCCGGCTTCATTAATAATGCATTCGGGGAAACACTCCAGATTGCCGACCGGCAGGCTCGGATTGGTCGGCCACACCGTGACCTTTGGGCTTTCTCACTCCGGGCGCCATATTTAAAGCACACCGGAGTTCAGCCTACTTCATGTCTTCAGACCAGGAGTGATGGCCCTGAAAAGCAAAGAAGATGGCAACCTCCAAATTTAGCGATGCCTCTCTGGGGCTCCTGCTGGAAGCTGTGGAAGGCTGCCGCAATGTCCTCTACCTCTTTTTTCTGGCCACAGGAGGTCCCAGCAGAGTTACCAATCCACAGCCTGGAGAGGCGTGCCAGCAGCAGTCAGCACCAGTGGAGCACAGAAGAGGTCAGCCTTCCAGTGCAGTAAGAGGATGAATGCTCTCATCCGTTCCGCCAGTGTAAGTCAACCACCTCATCACTTTCAACTCTCACTCTCAAAACCATCACATCCACAGGGATCTCACACCTCAAGGGACAACACCACTAACTCTCACACTGACCCTCACATCGCCACCAGGCTCATATCCTCTGGAGCTTGTGTCCTCATCCTGTCCATGGCTCCGCTCTCACCATGCAAACATTCCATGCAGTGCCATGCGTCTTACACTCTCTCCATCTGTTTTCATGCAGGAGAAACTGGCTAACAACAGCAGGGGGAGATCCCAGACCAGGGAAGGAGTGCCCCACATTAGGCCCCTCACTCACTTTGAGAAGTGTGCCAGCATGCTGACTGGTGAGGATGTGAACCGTGTCTACGGCGACGATGAGGTCAGCGTCGAACATCCACATGAGGATCCTGCACCACATCTCTCAACGGAACTGTGAGTGCTTCCTCTTCTGCTTTTGACTCTGCTGCCATGGACTATGGTTAACAGGGAGCTCCGCCAAGTGACCAACGCCCTCAGCCAGCCTGTCTCCCAGCTGCATCCACGTCCTCACCTCCAGCCAAGAGGACACCTCCATTGCAGAGCTGGAAATAAGTAGCCTGGAAGACCCATCACACCACTTACCCACACCCTCCACTGGCACAGAAATATACGGTGGGACCTAGATCTAGAGCAGGTTTGGGTTCACAATCTGGTAGTCACTGCATGAACACATGTCCACAGCAAGAGGAGGCGGGTTCAGCTGAGCTCCCCGGCATTCAGAGGGCCGCTAGTGAAGTGGTCCAAGTTGGATGACGAGCCTCTGGATTTGGCCTTCCAACTCGTGGAGAGTCAGCAAAAGGTGGGGCACCATCAGAGCAAGCTGTTGGAAGCCCTCAGCAGAGTGGCACACAAGTTGGAGGAGTGCATCTGTATGCTCTCTGATGAAGTGGTGCCTACATGGGCATGCATGCACGTCTCCATGCGAAGGATGGCAGAAGCCATGGAGACCCTGGTTCAGCAGAAGGCAGAGATGTGCGCAGACCTGCTCTCCCTCACGGTAGCCATGGTGAGTTCCTGCAATGGCAAAGCAAGAGGGAAACAGGGCACCTCAATGACCCTCCAGATGCTCCTGCCCCTCAAGAAGTCAGATCGAGGCCCTCGGGCACCTGAAGGGAGGAGGAGGAGCAGCAGCTGGACACCCCGGGTCATCCACTCAGGAATCTCAGAGGCCGTCTGCTCCCTCTGAGTCCCTTTTACCTGTGACCCCCTCAACCTCGTCCTCTGTCACCACAGAGGGAGCAGCTGGTCCACAGGAGGACAGCCAAAGCAAGCCGCGGCCCTCAAGGCCTCGGTTCTCCAGAGGACACATGCTGAAGGCAACAGAGCCAAATATTGCACAGGCTGTCTCCACCACTGCTGTGGATGGCAGGGCAACACCTAGAAGAATTGGTAGGCCTGGGAAGGTTAAGAAATTCTGATTACTCGCGGTTGCATGGTTGAACACATTTTGTCACTTTATAGTCTGATGATATATTTACTTTCACTGATTAATGTGTAATGGTGTCTTTCAGCTCCATTGACAGGCTTTGCAAGTCCTCCCACTGCATCCCTCCCCCCACTGGCAGTTCAGCTGCATGCAGCCAGACCACAAATGATCCTGGGTGGGAGGAGTTTGTGTGACAGGACCTTTTGGAGACTCGTGCAAACACTCTCCCATGCCCGCTGAGCCTTCATCCATCACACTCATCTCACTGTCCCGAGCATTTTCAGTGCTGCCTGCTGGGGTTCTCTCTTAATTGTCCATCTGAGCTGACCTGAATCTCTGCTCACTGACTGCACTCCCATGCAGCACTTGTGCCTACCCAACACAAGGCTCAGTCACTTTCGATTTCTGCAAAATAGTAGTTGTCAAGTTTATCATCAGCTCCCCCGTCCTTTCCCCTCTCCCAGTCACCCATGCCCTTTCCCCACATCACTGCTGACCCCCCTCAGCAACCCCCTCCCACCTCCCCTCTGTCACTACCAGCCCAAACTCTTGTCTTTCCAGGATATCTAGGTGAACGCGCACATTCCCTACCTTCCTGAGAATCCCACTTCCATCCACATTTACCTCCCCAACCTCCTCCTTGCTACTCCCAGGGTCCATGTCTGCCTCTGAGCTCCCACCAACCACCCTCACCACTCTTTCTACCGCTATCAACGCACCCTCACCCTCCCATCCTACTGGCTCCCTCTGCCCCTTCTCATACTCACTACCCCCTCATACCTCCCCACTCTAGACTCGCTTCCCTGGAGGCATCAACTCCACAGACCCCGCTCTTGCACATTCACCTGGACATCAGCACAACCCCCCTCACCCCTGACACCCTCCCCCCAAACCCGGCCATCTTCCCCCTTCCATACTCTATCCTTCAACCCCCAGCCACCAACCCGCCTCTGAACTCCCTCATCTTCCCACTGACATCTTCCCCCTACCGAACCACCTCCTTGACACTCCCCACAGCCATCAACCCTCCTCCAAACTCCCTCCCTTCTACCTTTCTCCCCCTTACATCTACCTTCCCACTTGATGCATTCTCCACCTCCCAACCTCATCCTTCCCCCCCACCCCACCAATATCTTTGTCCCTCCCACAACCCCACCCACACCCTGTCCAACACCTTCATCACTCCCCAACACATTCGTCACCCCCCTCCCAACCTCTCAACCCACCTGACACATTTTTTCTCCCCACCCCGGTACATCTTCCTCTACCATTCACAGGAGAGGGTGTTCCAGGGTTTTGGTGGTGAAGGAATGATGATATAGCTCCAAGTCAGGATGGTGCGGATGTGGAGGTCAACTTGCAGGTGGAAGTTTTCCCATGCGCCTGCTGCCCTTGTTGTTCTAGGTGGTAGAAGTCGTTGGTTTGGAAGGTGCTGTCTAAGGAGCTTTGGTAAATTGCTGCATTGCGTCTTGAAGATGGTACATACTGCTGCCCCTGTGACATAGTGGTGGAGGGAATGAATGTTCGAGGTGGTGAATGGGGTGTTGATCAAGGAGCTGCTTTTGCCCTGGATGGTGTCAAGTTTCATGAGTGGTGTTGGAGCAAGTGGAGCCTATTCAATCACACTCCTACCTTGTTAATTATGGGCAGGCTTTTGGGAGTCAAGAGATGAGTTGTTCCCTGCAGAATTCCCAGTCTCTGACCTGCTTTTCTTGTATCCACAGAATTTATATGGCTGGTGCCAGTTCCATCAGTCTGTGAATTATGCACTGTAAAATATAAAATATTCAATAAATATTTAGTCTAGAAGAATTCCATGCTTGTTGGTATGGTATTGTCTTAACCTCCTAACAATTTGATGTTCAAATGACATTGAAATTATAGTGTGGGAGGCTAGTATGCAATCACTTAGTAGAGTCTTCTGAAATTCTTCACCACAGAAGCATTAAACTGTTTAAATAGATTAACATCTCTGATAAAATAAAGAGGAAATTTTTATATGATACGATTCAAGCTCTCAAATCTCTCAGCGTAATTTCAGGAGCATTGTGCTTCATGATTTGATAATTATTCAACAGTCACATTTTACATTGGTATCATTTTGTTTGCCTAAACAGTTGGTTCTTTAGTGAATGTGCTATGTCAACATGAACCCTGCAGCAGGCAGCTCATACGTTGGAAAATAGGGTCAAACATAGGATAACATTGAACCATATGTGCAACTGACCAATAAATCACTTACCAGCCTTCTAAGTGTGCCAGATTGTTAATATATGGTAAATTATTTGTGCAGCAATGATGTTCTGTCATTGGATGTCTTCTGCATTTTAATAATACAGTGCCACCTCAGATATATGCAATCTCTTTATAATCCAGTTTTGGACTCCTAAAAATCTGGCAAATTTTTAAAAATTAAAAATTCTGCAACTAACATTTCAAATTAATACTAGTTAATCTTCCATCGATTACAACTCATGAAATCTACCCAAATATTATAAATTTCAAAGAAGATGCAGTGTTCTAGAGCACTTAATACCTTATATAATGTAAATGGAATGTCACTTATGAGACTATTTATGAGATTAATTCTATCATAAACTTTGATAAAATAGCCATCATTACATTGCCATCTGTAGGATATCCAAAAATAATACTTTCCAACCACACACACACACACTAGCATTCCGGCCTCCAGTGTAGTTCTCCTGTAAATCGGCGACTTAACAAGAAAAATGTTTGTGTTTCATAACTGTATGAATTTGGACTTAATCTCTTGAATTATGTGAATAATTTTTAATAAATGTTAACCACAGATGAATGCTTGCCTAATTAAAGCATAGAAATTCAGTATACCAAATCTATGTCCAATGTGCAAAACTCTATTCATTTTTGGTCTATGCGAATCTGGTATACCAAACCCTTTTCCATTTGCTTTCAGAGCAAAGATTCTCAATTCAAACTTAGCTCTTCAATACAAAATCCTGACCAAAGCTGAAAATGCTTTAGCTGCCTCAGACTCTGGAATACTCATCTATTTTTTCTGCCTTGCTATCTCTTTCTCCTTTTTAAAAGCCTCTTCAAAATTTCTCTCTTTCATCACATCTTTGGTCACCTCATTCAACTCTTCTCCCTCACTGTCCATTGTCCATTTTTGGCTCTCTTGACCCATTTTTGGTCATTTCATTGCATTGAAGGCACTAATACAAGTTGTCATAAGATACCAAATTAGCAAAAGTTTAATCCTCAATTTATTAAACAAATTGGCCCAATCTCAATTTTTATTTGAAGATAGCAGAATGTTTTGGTGCTCTCATGAAGGCACGCTTTATGTCAAATGATAATTTTTAATCCCCCATCTAGAAACCTGAATTGAACTTTTGAAAACAGACTTTTTAAACACGGAGACTAAAGGTAACTTGAAATTAAAGCACAAGATGGTTACCCCAATTTGTATTGCTATACATTCCACATTCCAATTCGTTGGAATGGAGACAGCATGTCTGCAAAACCCACCAAAGACAATGACCTCCTGGGGAAAGTGAAGGACCCACATCTCCTGTCTCATTAGCAAGCATTAAGGAAAGGCATTAAGGCAATCACCTGAGGTATTCAACTTTTAGGAACAAACCATTAAGCCTAATCACTTGGACGATGGAACTCTGGCTAAGAGAGCTTTCTATACATGGTTTAATCAAGTTACACTTGGAATACACAGAATGTATTTGTGTGAAAGTCAAATTGTATTTATTATTTTACATAGATTGGTTTAAGTATATTAAAGCTAACTTTTTCTTTGTTAAACTCAAGAAAACCTGTCAATTGGTTCTTTTATGATCACAGAATGTGACAGTGTCAGTTCTCAGAGGGCAATTTAGCCAGTCTCATTCTCCCACCCTTTCCCCATTGCCCTGATATTTTACTCCCTTCAGGCACTTATCCGATTCCCTTTTCAAAATCCGGTTTGAATCTGACTCCACCGCCCTTTCAGACAGCGGATTTAAGATCGTAACCTTGTGCTGCATAAAGCAGCTTTTTCTTATGTCACTTTTTGTTCTTTTGCCAATCACCTTAAATCTTTATGCTCTGGTTCCCAACCATTCTGCCAGTGGGATGATTTTGAACACTTTATCAAATCTGGTGTTGAACTGGAAATTGGGGCTGTGTTCACTGGTACCACAGTTGGAGGAGCTGATCATGGACAGCCTGGCCATAAAGGGGATGTGTCTGTTGCCTCCCCTCTTCCTCTTGCGCCTTTGCTTCCTCCTCAGCTGCTCACCATATATCTGATGGCAGGGCAGTGCCCTCTCGATGACGAAATAGTGCAGGATGCAATAGAGTACGCAGAGTCACGACACACTCGTTTAGTATTGCAGGGCTCCTCTAGAATGCATACAAGCAGTGGAAGAATTGCTTAAGCACCCCAATGGTCTCCTCGATTACATTCTGTGTGACAGCATGGCTGTCATTATATGCATCTTCCCCACATGTGCATGAGTTGCACACCAGAATCCTAAGCTAGATGGTTGGCAGGTAAACCTTGTCGCCCAGTAGCCACCCTTTGGTTAGACGTGGATCTACTGATGGCACAATGACTGGATCAGAATAAAGGCATCATAATTGTCACTGTTGTTGGATTGATCTCCATGATGCACTGAGGATGGTTGCAACCACCCCACTGAGGGTTTGCGGTACATTGCCGAATTTAGATTCAGTGCCCATAAAAACAATATCCAGTCAATGGCGCCCTGCATCATGAGGAGACTTGCTATTGTGGCAAAGCTACATACTTCTCCCTCCACCTGCTTCATGCTGGAAAAAGAGAAGACAATGTATTCCCCTCTCTTTAATATACTGTGTCACCTCATGGTGAATAGTGAACTGCAAGTTTTTGGAGATGTCCTCTGATCCAACCCAATGCGAAGAAGTTCATGGCCATGGTCACCTTTGTGGATCACTGGCCATCTTGCTCTGCTGTGAGGCTACAGTCTACCTGAAACAGGTGACAGAATTTCAGTGAGCACCTTCGTTTTGAAACACAGACACCGAGGATGAGGTGGAAGAATTTCCCCCAGAAGATCTGATTCGATATGGCGACTGCTGAGAGCCCTTCTCCCCCTGTGTTGCCTTTGCTGATTCGCTCTGTCATCTTGCAGGCCAAGAGGGGTGGAAGCTACAGCACCCTTAACTGAGAGCAAGTGGTCTGAGCAGAATGCTTGAAATGAGTACCAAGGGCCTGAATTTTTCCATCGGCGATTTGGGGGCACCGACAGGAAAATGACGTGGGATGACATTGGGAGGAGCCCCCGATGTCATCCCGGTCCCTTTAAATTTTTAAGAAGGCGGGCTGACGCCGAAATCAGCTGTCTGCCCGCCGACCTGTCAATGGCCAATTGAGGCCATTGACAGGCTAATTAAGATAATTAAAGGACCTGCCTGTCCAACCTTAAGGCTGGTGGGCAGGCCAGGAGCCCCAGCGGGCTTCTGATAATACATCAAACCTCATCCACCGGTGGGGTGAGGTTTCATGTCCGTTTTTAAAAAGTCTAATAAAGTTTATGTCATTTTTATTAACATGTCCCATCTCATACCGCTTCCCGTCGGGCAGCCTGCGGGGGGGGGGGGGGGGCCTTAATTGGCCCGCCCACTCAAAATGGCGGCGGGCCCCATTTCGGTGGTGGTCAGCTGTCCGCCCGCCATCCGAGGGCAAAGTTCTGCCCAAGGCCTTCGCCAAGTGCCACACCACTCCCTGTAGACTCCACCTACTTTAAATAACAATGCCAACCACCAAACACTTCTATTAACTCAACAGCAGCCAGTAGAAATGAATCAGCAACTAATTTGAGAGTGGTCGATGATCTCTCTAAATAACGCGGGTGGGAGGTTCATCCTGCTCCTGAACACGTGTGAGGTTGAGAGAGACTGGAGCATTGAGGTTCATGATGGCATAGCTAGAGTCAAATCAATGTTACACTCTAACCAACATCATAATCTGCCTACTCTGCATACTTCTGGCACACATTTCTAGCACTCCTGCTACAAACCTACCTAAATGGTGTTTGGCAGCCTGCACCCAGAGCCCAAATTGACAAGCAGGTCAGAGTTTATTAACATAAGAAGAATGATTAAATATTTCTCAATTATTCATGAAGCTAATTTTAGTCAGTGTAATTTTAACAGTTTATGATGTAGTAGAAGATATATTGTTTAATTACTGTGAGCCCATTTGCCTGCAGGTGTAGAGTTATTGCTCCCAGAAGGAACATTGACTGTGTCAACATTAGAGACTGCCAGACTAAGGTTTCTTGAAGGACAGGGAGAAGCCCACTAGGATTTAGTGTTTGGTATAGAAGCCTAAATAATCATGCAATTAAAACTGACGGTAGCAGTATCTGATATTTAATGCATTTGAAATATTTTGTTCAAGTAGAGAAGTGAAAAGAGCAAAATAAGGTTTAGATAAATCATGTTTTATTTTAACTGCAGCATATAAATGGAGACTCTCAGGACTCATATCCACATGTAGTAACTTGATCAAATTGAGAGCTATTGAGTGAGGTAAAATTACCTCACTGCTCAGAATTAAAAGATTAGATTAAAATGATAATGTCACTGGATGTTAGCTAATTATAATGGTTTGGAAAAGGAGATAACTGCCTTGCAGGATCCCATGAGGATCAGTGGCTGTTGGGAAACCTGAACTCTCTTGAAAAATCATTACATGGTATACGTTTGCCTGAAATAGGAAAATGACATTGCATTGTTTGATGTCCTAGGCTGTTGTTTACTCAATGAAAATCTGATAATTCTGCAACACTTGCCACAGTTGTAGTATTTAGATGGGCTGAAAGCTGATCACAGATTTATGATTTGGATTATCAGTGTGTTGATCCAGACTAAAATTCACATGAATACAGTAACTCTTGTGTTACATCCTTAAAAAACTATGTCCCTTAATTTGGCATTGTCAGCGTTGTTCTATTTTTATTATTCTACCTATAGATTTAAAATTTAAAAAATAAGATTATGCTGTGCAACATTAGCATATGGTGTGCAAAATTATTGCACTTTTGTGCAAAATTCCTTTATCTTCCATTTTGTTTCAATGGAAGCATTAATCCACTTATTTAATATTACACAATGTCATTTCAAAGCCAAATTAATCAAACACCTTTTTTTCTTTACTCTTTCTTGGGATGTGGATGTCATTGTCAAGGCCAGTATTTGTTGCCCATCTCTAATTGCTATTGAACTGAGTGGCCTGGTAGGCCATTTCAGAGGACAGTTAAGAGTCAACCACATTGCTGGAGTCATGTCGGCCAGACAGGGTGATGATGCAGATTTCCTGAAAGACATTAGTGAACCAGATGGGTTTTTACAACAATCAATGATAGTTGTCATGGTTACCTACTGAGACTAGCTTTATATTCCAGATTTATTAATTGGATTTCAATTCCACCAGCTGCCATAGTAAGATTTGAACACATGCCCCCAGAGAATCCTCTGGATTACTAATCTAATGGCATTACTACTACACCACCATCTCCCCCTAAACCTACTAAGGTTACCTTTCTCAATAGGGGTGTTTGGAGGGTACCGCAGCTGGATATTCCTGCCAAATTGGAGCACAACCTATTTTCGAAATAATTTATGCTTTGATGGCAGATGTGATGGTATCATTCTCACATCTGTTACTCTACGTGATAGAATATAAAGATAGAACTGGTTGGGTTGAAGAAGCAGAACATAACCCTTTAGCAATCCATATGGTACTTGCCGCAAGATTTTCCTTGATCTAATTGAGGAGTGATGAGGTTAATGTTGTGTAGTGGCCTATAATTTTAAGGTCAAGGAAAGTTGATCTAATCACTACAGTTCCAAGACCAGTGGCCTGAAATTTGCAGCTACATTTTTTTCCCATTGTGCCTCATTTTACTTCCAGAGTAGAAACATAAATTTTACAACCCCCAAGTAGACATGAAGAGGCTGCAGGAGCAATCTGATAGATTTGTACAGAATAGAGGGCACAATCTTCCGAACTTGTCCCTGCCAGAGCAGTGGGACAGTATTCATGTTGAAAACCCAGTTTACTAATGGGTGGGTTTAACTGAGGCTCTTTAATTCAGTGGCGGCATTGGCATCCCATCTCTGGGTTGACTAACCAATAACTCTTAGTCACGTGCAAACCTACCTCCTCTTGCTTGCCCCCCAGAGATGGTAGAATTTGCTCAGCTTTGATATTTCAGAGTTATTTGGGGTGATTTTCATTTGACAGCATTCCCATTTCTTACCTGAAGAGCATCAGTCAGAAAATGAAAAACAGCGCTTAGTTTTGTGCTGGTTGATTAATTAAATTGTATTGCAATCTCTCTTTGATACACTCTCATAAGGACAGATTTTTAACTTCAATCTTATTATGAAAAATCTACATACAAAAATAATCGGAAAAAGACATCCAATGATTTTCAACACGTGCCTACCTTGAGGCTTGGTTCAAGGTATCGTAGGGTAATTGGTACCAAGCTGGTCCATGACAGGTCTTCCCCGATAGCATTGCATGGCACAGATTTTTACTTCTGAATTAGAAACAATTATGGAAATTGGCACCTTTACCCACCAGCATCTTTGTGCAGTGTACAGTGAAGCCCATCTGTCACTGCGCTTACTGATGTAGTTTCCCATCCCTTATTTTAATAAAGAAAACTGAGCCATCAACAAATTTAAATTGAATTAATGAAATGATATTTGCTTTTGCTTTGAAAATTACCATGCATTAATGACCAAGTTCCAAGTATTAAGGACGATATGTAAAAATCGAATGCTTTATGGTAATGTTTTCTGACAATTTGTAAGCAGTATTATTAAAAATTGA
This sequence comes from Carcharodon carcharias, assembly GCF_017639515.1. Taxonomy (NCBI): domain Eukaryota; kingdom Metazoa; phylum Chordata; class Chondrichthyes; order Lamniformes; family Lamnidae; genus Carcharodon; species Carcharodon carcharias. The sequence goes on along the minus strand of NC_054483.1, from coordinate 114,436,193 downwards.
GACTTGCCCTGCAGCCCTTTCTGTTTCTCATTGCACATTTAATAGATTACAAGTTGCTATGCAGAAAATCTCATTTTCTTCGGCACTTTTCATTCTGCCTTCGAAGATACACTGTTAACAAACACCAACAATTTAAAAAAATAAATAAATATCAGTTCTCTACTCTTTTACTTTAATATGCCTAGAGCTTTTTCCTAAATTAAGCAGCATTGCCCGTTGTGAGGAAAAGTACATCATAGTAGATGCCCACGGTAAGAAAATGTGCAGTGCAGATTATAGTCATTTTAGTTGAGCCTTTCCAGATCAAATGCATTTTTGCCAGAAAATTTGGCTACCTCTCCCAGGAGGGACATAAAGTAGTTTCATTCTGGTGCTGTAATCACTCACTAGGTCTGTGAGAAGTTTATTTATTTCTTTTTTTAAAACCAATGTTCTCCCTTCTTTTCTGTTGCCTTGTTCCTCTGGTATTATCCTGAGTAGTTTTTTCCTCCAATGTTTGAGCCTAGATCTGAGGACTAGATTTTTCTTTTTCGTACACCTGTTTGGTTGGGGCAGGAATTCCATCCTTACCGCACCATGATTCCAACCTAGTTCCCTGGCCGTTCTATTCCTTGCAAACTCCCAGCAGAATATCTACCAGGAAGTGGAAGCCCAGCAGGGTCACTGAGGGGAATGGTAGTGGTGCTGCAGCGTAGCTAAACCCGATCCTCATTGGTGATTGTCTCTTTCCCAACTGCCACATGGGCTCAGGTGGTTGTTCCTGTTGAATCCTGGTCAAAGTCCCCGAGATAACAATAGGAAGGAACTGACATTTCCCGATGGAGGGAGAGAACTGTTCAGCAGTCTCCTCTCTTTCTGTCCATTTCACTCCAGACCTCAATCTAACCTGAGGCCCGCAGCAGGGCTATTCTTCAGCTTTAATGTGAGTCTCTCCTTCTGCTGCAGTGGGGCTGCTCATACTACAACCTAGTACATCCAGGAACACAGAATAATCCTATATCCTCAGTGTTATGTAGGTTTTAATAACTGCTCATATTGAAGCTATGTTCCTTGGTTCACTACCATACTCCAAGTGAAATGTGATTGACATGTGACCCAGTAATTCTTTACAACAATTCATCTTCAGAAGATTCATCCATTCATCTACCCTGTCCATATTGTAACCAAGAAAAATCCTTTCACATCTTTATTGGGAGCAGGATTTTTCAGAGGGAGCCAATGTGAGTGCAAATGATGGTTTGGATTCTAGAGAAAAAGCAAAAACTATGCAAACATGTGTTATTTTCTCAAGTTGGTGCTATCGGTCAACAATAAAGTAATGAGATCTTTGGCCCTGCTGTGACCTTCTTGATGTTCCTGTGAAAAACAAACTGACTAGCACTGCAGATATTCCCCACAAAACTTGGATTGAGCCAATGGCACAAAAGCACTGTCATAGATTTAGCTTGCTGTTGGCATTACTAATAGTTTTAATTCTGAAAAATCTTTTGTCATATTTGGTGCAACAATCTAAGTTTATTCAAAAAGCAAGTGTTTGAGGAAGATGGGGTGGGGAGCAAACCATTTAATTCAAATACAACCATTCTGTGTGATTTTTTTGAATGTGTATTTTGTACGCAGTTGCTTTTAGATTTAAATAACCAACACTTAGTTAAATTCATAAAGCTTGGTCACCATTTCAGAGGCATTTATGACCTTACCTTTTCCAAGTCAAAACAAAAGACTTGCATTTGTTTAGTGCCTTTCATGACCTCAGGATATAACGAAATACTTTTGAGGTGTAGGCACATCATGTAATGTAGGAAACATGACAATTTGCACACCGCAAGCTCCCACAAACATATGAATATAAAAATTAGGAGCAGGAGTAGGCCACTCAGCCCCTCGAGTCTGCTCTGCATTCAATAAGATCTTGGCTGATCTAATTTTAACCTCAACTCCACATTCCTGCCCACCCCCAATAACCTTTAACCTCTTGCTTATCAAGAATCTATCTACCTCTGCCTTAAAATTCAACCACCTCTACCTCAACCACCTTTTGAGGAAGAGAATTCCAAAGTCTCACAATCCTCTGAGAGACATTTCTTTTCCTTCTCTCTGTCTTAAATGGGCGACCCCTTATTTTTAAACAGCATGTGATCATGTTTTCTCGTGATGTTGATTGAGGCTAGGACATTGGGGATAACTTCCCTACCCTTGTTTGAAATAGTGCACTGGGATCTTTTATGTCCACCTGAGGGAGACGATGAGGCCTCAATTTAACATCTCATCTGAAAGACAGCACCTCTGACAGTGCAGCATTCCCTCAGTACCATCCTGGAGTGGGAGTTGAACCCAGAACAGTCAGTAAGTTTGATCAGAAGTACCTAAGACACTGGGCAGAATTCAGTTTGTGGGACGGGAGTTCCATCAACTGGCTGGAGAACTGGAGGGAACCTTACACTGCTTCTCTCTTGGAGGCCTGATGCTATTTAATTGCAATCAGTACTTATCTGGACAATGTCAGGCCTCCCACTCGATCAGAGCCCCAGTGAGGCGTAAATCCCACTGCAAGAAGCTGGCAGCTCTCCTCTGGAAGAGGTGGCAGCCGTTGGTAATGTACTGAGGTCTTCGCCAGGTATCGAGGTTGGATCCCTAGAGACAGATGCGTGTGGGTAGGATGGGGCTCGCTGGCGAGAGGGGGATGTGTCAGATGCAAGGCAGCGGGGTGACTTTCAGCAGGCTCCCTCCATTCCAGAGGCCAGGTCCCTCAATGGGGAACCAAGTGCCATGAGTCCCCCTACCCCACTGTCAAGGCCGCAGGGCTTTTTGGGTGGCTTTCAGAAGGTCTGGGAAAGCCATGCTGGTCCTGTTAAATCCCTCAGCCCTCATTAAATTCCGGTGGGCTCAGGGATAATTGCTCTCGAGTTGTTCGTTAATGAGCCAAATTGACATCCCATTGCCAGCAGGTGGGATTTCCACATTAGGGCTTCCCGCACCCTGTCCCCAACTGAATTTGGGAATTAGACATGGGAACTCCAGCCCAATTCTCCTGGTCCCCTGCCATCATGTGTGCTCCAGGGGGATCCATTAAATTTTGCTCAATTTGTCTACAGCTTTTGAAGAAAACTAGTGAAGACAACGAACGAAAGAAAAATGATTCACTACATAAGAAAATGGATAACACTATTGTTCTATCACAAGTATAAACTACTCGTTTTCTTACTGTAAGAAGAGATAGAAGTTTAACAGCTGCTGTGAAGAGTGATGTTGCTATAGTTTACTTAACTGTCATTATTTGATAAATTAGTTCATCAGTTAAAGCCTAAAGCAAGTTCTAGTGAGTGTTGTACTACTGACTTATTAAGACAAGGGGGATTCCAGGATGGAAGTAATCACTGAAGTAACTTAAAAGGGATTGCCGGTTTATTATCCTGAATGCATTGTAATATTTTTATTAGATAACAGGGCAAGTGAAAACATTCTTGAAAGGAAACTAGGATTTACCTATGAGAGCATGGTGAAACTCAACAGCTAACAATATCTGATTTCAAAAAGCGAATAAAGGAACCCAAAAAAAATGTACTCTGATCGTGTTGACAGACATTAGCACTGATTTCCCACCCTCTCTTCTTTGGCAAGCTCCTGCCCTTAGGACCAATCAGAGCTTGCCATGAGTAGGTAATTAGAGTGGATCCTAGAAATTCTGGCAGGGTCAGCTCTGTTGAACTTTGGTGAGTGCAATGCTCCCTGACCTCTGGCCTTTCCAATTCAGCATCAGAACTAAAAAAATCCTGATTTAGAATCCTTCAAAAAAACATCCCTTAGCTGATCCTTCAGTGGAAGAGTGTTCTTCCCTCTGTCCTGTTGTTCCAGATGTTTTGTTGGGAATCAGGCAGATTGACCAGTAATTGTGATGTTCTCTTCCCTTGGTGCAGGCTGGTTATGAATTGATTTCAGTTGATGGAAAAAGCCTACAAAACGTCACACACCGACAAGCAGTGGATATAATCCGTCAATCTTACAGTAACAAATCTCTGGATCCAATGGTGTTCGTGGTTAAGGTACCCAAGAGCAGCTGAAGACTAAATCTGTCAGGACCAAGATGGACCTTTGGCATATAATTTGGGATGACCACATATTACAGACATTTTTAAATGTATGATGGGAGTCCTCCAACGGAACTTCAATTGATTTGAAATCTGTAAACCACTTTACTGTTGATTTTAAAAGCAATTTACAAAACATTTCATACAGTGGATGGACACTGTTTTCTATATTATCCATAAGTGAATGAGTCATTACTCTCTATGCATATGACTCCCAAAAATAGATTCTTACACAGTTCCTTCTTGAGCAGATGGTCTGTAAATCATTTTATGGAAAACATGCTCATTGTAATTTTTCATGTCAAGCTCAAGAATGTGAGTTGGATGGTCTGGTGTATAATGTTAAACACTAACATCCATCACAATGCACCATATGTTTAAAAGTTGATCGTGAACTGACTTGTGGGCAGGATGGGGGCTGTGGTTCGTGTACACATTTACCACATAATTTGTGTGCACCATTGATCTACCATTTAGGATTTTTTTTTTTGCACAAGAATTGTTCATGACAGTACCGCTGGGAGTGTCCATTCTTTGGGCAGTTGTTACACATAATTGTGGTATAGTCGTGGCATTTACAAGCTTCAACTTGCAAGCTTCTGAAGAATGCTCAGTGAAGCATTCTTCACTCAGGTTGTAGAAGAATAGTTGAATATTTAGATGAAGTCATAATTGGTTGCAAATATTTTTCCTTGAACCATGCAGGCTACTTTACTGCAGATAAATCAAGTAACTATAGTATTTAGTTAATGCTGCTTTTCGCCGATATGAATGGAAGAGGAACCTAAATAACTTGAGGCTGGATTTTACAGGGGATGGATTACCACCCTCCCTGTATTAAAGGTCTGTTGGCCTCTTGCCGACCAGCAATCCTGCCATCCTGCAGTGGTATTACACTGGGTGTGGCCTTAATAGGGTCAGAATGCACTTCCGCCCCCTCGGGGACAAGAAGTCCAACCTGATTGTTGGCAGCTCTGTAGCTCCAGCAGCACCATAAGAGAGTGGTAGCCACTGCTGGGACTACAATCAGTCCCCAGAGAAGATGGATACTGGACTTGGGTAAGTCTGGGGATTTTGGGGGAGCACAGCTGGGAGACCCCAGGAGGTACCCCTCTTCCTCCCCACCTTCAGCCTGTGCAGGTGAAAGCTGCCAGACTGGTTGCCCACCTTCTGCTTTCCCCGTAAACCGAAAAACTGCAGTGGAGGGGGAATGAAGCCCTTAAGTGTTGGTTCAGTGTACACATAAGACCTCAATAGGTCTAAGCTCAGGCGTGTTGCCTGGCTCCTTATCCCCCTCCCCCACTTATTATGAGGGACAGGTTGGGGTTGGACGGAAAGGCAACCCAATTTATTTTAGTTGCCCCCTCCCTCCCCACATCCCCCCGCCTTCAAATACGCCAGTGGGGGTGGGCTGTAAAATTCACTCCTTGGTGTTCTTGGGTAAAATTCCCACTCCTTCCCATATACTCTGTCCCTGTAACTCATGCAGGTTCTCAATAAAAGCTTCATGATACTATCAAAATGAAAGGTTTACCACTGTTAGGGGAAAAAATAACCTTGTGTGAGTCATAACTTAAATTTAGTGGAAGTTACAGAACTTCACTTCATGAGGTCATTTGATCTGTGTGTTTTCTATTTAAATGATTACTTTTAATTTTTACCATTAATACAGATTAAGTACATGTCTGTTATAAATTAAAGAAGCCCTTCAAAAATGCACCCTCTATTTATGAGTACACAACTAAAAAATACAGATAAGTGAACCTTTCTTGGTAATTCAGACTTTCTCAATTCAAACCCCAAACAATCATGACGTACTTGAATATATTCAAAGATATGTACATATTTGATTGTAAATGGCATTGTATTTTTTTTATTAAGAACACAACTGCATGTGTGCAAAACTCCGTGCATGCTGCACCGGCATTTTCTAACTAGAATTGAACAACATCAGCAAATGTTCAAATTCTCTCAATCGAATCAAATGCCCTTTACCTTTCTCCCTTAATGTCCCCAGTAAAAGTTAGCACAATCATCCCTTAGTGAAAGTACTGGAGATACTGAGTTTCCCACCTACATGTTTCTGTCATTGGTCATTTGTCAGGCTATATACATGTACATAATTCATATCATTGAATGCTTGATAGCACCTAGGCACTTATACATTAAGCCAGTGCTATCAACGGCAAAGTACAGTTGGTCTGTCATTAACAGCACTCTTTTGTATTAAGCTGGTTGACCTCCAGGTACATAATGGCATCAGAAACTCACAATTTTTATGGGACCCATCAGCTGCTGTCAGTCCTACTTATCTCTCAATGATAGGATTTTTTTAGCAGCAGCACCTCCATAAACAAAAGGGCAGCAGTACACAGCGTAATTGTCTCTGAGTGGTGCCCTCATGGGACTGCATATTAAATATAAGTGCCTCCCTGACACATCCAGAAAGATCTTTGAAGAAAGGTGATAATACAATGCTGTCATCGACACATTATCACCAAGTTCCAGATTCATTCTATGCAATGGGTATTATTGTATATGTTTTTAAGATTACTGTTATAAATGTGATCATAGAATTACCTGAATCTGTTTACAACCAATTTTTAACCAAAAATTTGCATTGTGGTACATGGCAACTATGCAATCCAATCCAACAAATTAACTCTGTGCAGCTTGTGACCCTTGATAATCTGTAGCAAAAAAGTGCCTTAATTTTGTTTATTAGCTTATTTCTCTACCAAAACACCAAATAGCAAAATTATTGTGATATAATTTCCCCCATTGTTTCTTTGTGAAATAAAACTTGGCATTGATACAGAGTGGCTCTGATGTGATTTCAATAATTTATACCCTTTCACTCATCTATCTTCTGAGTGAAGCAAGAGGAAGATTTGCATGTAAAATGCCTATTAAATATCAGTGTTTCACTTGACTGACACTTAGCTGTGAATGGAGCAACTGTGCTCAGAAGTCATGCATTGAGATCAAGTTTGCTTTTGTTAATAACTCATTTGATCACTTTATGTCAGAAACTTTTTGTTCATTTTTAAGCCAATGATCTCGACTTCACCTACCATAATGTGTGGGACATGACCAGGGAGAGAGGAGGATTAAAGATTTAAATACAGGGGGCACAGCCCCAACAAAATATACTAATGACTTGGATGAGGGAAATTAATGTACTATCACCAAGTTTGCGGATGACACAAAAATAGGTGGGAAGGCACGTGGTGAAGATGACACAAAGAGTCTACAGAGGGATATAGACAGGTTAAGTGAGTGGGCAAAAACATGGCAGATGGAATATAATGTGGGAAAGTGTGAGGTAATGCACTTTGGCAGAAAGAATAGAGGAGCTGAATATTATTTAAATGGAGAAAGACTGAAGAAAGCTGCAGCTCAGAGGGATTTGAGGGTCCTCGTGCATGAATCCCAAAAAGCTACCGTAAAAGTTCAGCAGGCAATAGGCAAGGCAAACAGAATGTTGGTCTTTATTTCAAAGGGAATGGAGTATAAAAATAGGGAATTCTGGCTAAAACTATACAAGGCTATAACTATACTAGTTGGACCACACCTAGAACACTGTGAACAGTTTTGGTCCCCTTATCTAAGGAAAGATATACTGGCATTGGAGGCAGTCCAGAGAAGGTTCACTCGGTTGATCCCGGGAATGGAGGGATTTTCTTATGAGGAGAGGTTGATTAGGTTGGGCCAGTACTCATTGGAGTTTAGAAGAATGAGAGGCGAACTTATTGAAACATATAAGATTCTTAGGGAGCTTGACAGTAGATAATGAGAGGTTGTTTCCCCTTGTGGGAGAGTCTAGGACTGGAGGGCATAATCTCAGAGTAAGGGGATCGCCCATTTAAAACAGAGATGAGGGGGAATTTCTTCTCTCAGACGTTAGTCAATCTGTGGAATTCTTTATGACAGAGGGCCGTAGAGGCTGGGTCATTAAGTATATTCAAGGCTGAGATAGATTTTTAATTAGTAAGGGAATCAAGGGTTATGGGGAAAAAGCAGGAAAGTGGAATTGAGGATTATCAGATCAGCCATGATCCCACTGAATGGTGGAGAAGACTCGATGGCCTATTTCTGTTATGGTCTTAACTCTCACTACGCACACAGCTGCTGCCCTTTTTAATGCTGGTGGATGTTAGGGTATCCTCACCACAATGAGACACTTAATGTGTTAAATTGGGATCCCAGAGTAGAGTATGTATGTCAATGCCTTCCATTTTCCACCGTGCAGTCAGTGGCAACTCGAGTGAGCTTCCTGAATAAACTAAGACTGACCACAGGGAAGATCTAACCTTAGTGAAAACCCTTGAATTTATTCTGTGGTTGATGCTGGCTGTGCAACACCTGAACATTAGCACCTGCTAAACTCAAAGCTGAACAATGGTCAGTAGATGTACCCACAACACACATTTAATGTCCTAACTTAAGTCCCACTTCCCATCTTTGATATGAAATAATTATGTTCTGAAAATATGTAATTGTAGTCATTGAAGTAAAATAATAGTCCATGGAAATAAGAGCACTTAATATAATGCAATCCTTGCAAGGCAAGTGCGTCTGCTATAATTAAGTCTATGCTTTGGGGAACATCAAATAACATGCCTAAATGCAAATAAAGCATGAAAAATGTCTAGAAAAAAAATCTAGACCCAGAAGACTTATTAAAGGTGATACAACAGGAACCCCTGAGCTGACAGGAGGAGTGAACACTATATATATTCTCTGTGCACTAACTTTAATAACACTGTCAGATTTATGTAACTTTTACAAAGATAGATAAAGCCCCTGAACACATCCAGACACAGCTGCACCTGTTACATAAATTCAGTAAAATGAGTTGAATTCCACTGATGATCACTCCCTAAGCTGTGCAGGTATAGAAAGTGTCCAAGACAGGATGCAAATTCAAATAGAATTCAATGAATAGTTCTACAGTCCACATATGAATACTGTTAACCCACACAGTGCTCTGTATTTTCCTCCATTGAGGCCAGCTTTAAATATATGGATGCAGTTTTAGTTTTCCTCTTCTCAAATAGCTACTTACTTTTTTTTGCTTTGCTTTGTGTCATTTATCAATTTTATGCCTAAGGGAGACAGAAAGCCAGCCATGTGATTCTGAGTCTCTGCCAACACCGCTTGAGCTAGCTAGCAGAAGTGTAAAAGCAGATCTGAAGCAACTCCTTCTCCAGTTTTCCCTCCCTGTGCAGAAGGACCTTGTTTTCCATGGTACCTTGGTTAAAATGGGAGAGTTGGCAAGTAGCCCCAAATCTGCATCTTGCCGAATGACAGCATTGGAGAGACAATCCATTGTGCCACGAAATTATCCCAACTTTAAGTGGCACTTGTTTAGTGCATTAAGAAGCCAATAACATCTGTCTCGTTTCACTAGAAATCTGGCAGGAGCTGTTCTGCACTCATCATTCCCAGGAAACAAGCAAACATGAAAGTTGTCACAGATGTCTGTTTTATATATTAGTCAATCACTTTGTAGCACAGCACATGAAGAAACCAAATGCAGTATTACTTTCCAGCAGTGCGTGTTGAGGGGATTGGGAACTATCCAGACAAGGGAAATGTAAGGGCAATGGGTTGGGGTACGCGAGAGAAAGGGCAATTAGGACAGGGATGGGGAGGGGGTGAATGATGAGAGGAGGGAGAAAGCAAAGAATGTGAAAGGTGACAGATGATTGTGACTAGAGGGAAGAGGAGGAATGGAGATGGGCAGAGAGGGCGCTGGGTTGGAGAGATAGGGAAACTTATCTGAATAGATAGAGTCAGTGGTTCAGCTTCTCATTTCATAATGGAGAAAGGATGGCGATTTCTTCTTCCATCCAGGCTGGCCACAATTTTTAGTCTCAGTTACTTTTCCTGGAATCGTTCCCCTTTGGGTGTGGGCAGGGTTTGTATTCTATAACCAGTCTTTATGTAATGCTGATGGCTCTGCTCTACAATGCGCCATCAGATTTTTTCAGCCTCCTCCCCAAAGCTGTCAGCTACCCATCAGCGCTCAGTCCAAGCAGTCAGCTTTTCAGAATGGTTTGGGGTTCCTGTAGCCCACATCCCACCGACATTCTCACTCACCCATCCAACGCTCACAATCACCCATCATTTCCAGTCAGCAAACATACACTGCAAATACAAATTTGTGTCAGATTTGTGCCTCGAGTCCACCGAGTCACAGCGATCAGACGATTAAGCAAGAAAGCAAAATAAAACCAGCCCAATAATCCCTTAGTATAAAGAAAGAACTTGCATTTATATAGCATTTTTCACAACCTCCATCCAGCCCAAAGCTCTTTACAGCCAATGAAGTATTTGTTCACCAACGCCCCATCTAATTTTTTTTAATGTTAGCACAGCCTATTCATCTAAGTGTGTTGGACCTTGAAAGTCTTTTGTACGATGGCGCAACACCTTAAAGGAGTGGACCTGCTGAGTTTTTCCAGCATTTTCTTTTTTATTAACTTAAAGGGTTGTACTTTTGCAGGATCTGCACATGGATTTCTATGTTGCAGCACAGCCACATAGCTTAGAAGGAACATTGGTAGCCACTGCTGTAATGTAGGGAACACCTCAGCATTGCATTGAAGTGGCAGCCTAGATTTTGTGTGGTCTCTGGAATAGAACTGGAACCCACAACCTCCTGACTCAGAGGTAAGAGTACTAGTCACTGATTCACAGCTGACAGTGAACGAAATGTGCAGACAAACAGATATATTGAAGTGACTTCTGGGACATAATCTGATTTGTGAAGTCAGATGATGATTATAAGACCCTCAATGGGATTTGTGTCTAGTAATCATACACCAGTACCCATTGCTGCCTAAACGTATGGGAAAAGTCATCTCTAGATATACAGCTCCTAGCAGGAGTCAGATTAATTTTGTTTTGTAAACAAGAGCAATTAAAAGCCCATTTTATATTCTGTACAGTTTTATTTATTAATTCACAGGATGTGGGCATCACTGGCTAGGCCAGCATGTATTGCCTATCTCCAATTGCCCTCAAAAAGGTGGTGGCGAGCTGCCTTCTTGAACCACTGCAGTCCATGTGGTGTAGATACATCCACAGCGCTGTTAGGGAGGGAGTTCCAGGGTTTTGACCCAGCGACAGTGAAGGAACAGCGATATATTTCCAAGTCAGGATGGTGAGTGGCTTAGAGGGGAACTTCCGGGTGGTGGTGTTCCCATGGGTCTGCTGCCCTAGGTGGTAGTGGTTGTGGGTTTGGAAGGTGCTATCTAAGGAGGCTTGGTGATTTCCTGCAATGCATCTTGTAGATGGTACACACACTGCTGCTACTGTGCGTTGGTGGTGGAAGGAGTGAATGTTTGTGGATGGGGTGCCAATCAAGTGGGCTGCTTTGTCCTGGATGGTGTCAAGCTTCATAAGTGTTGTTGGAGCTGCACTCATCTCTATCACCCTCCTGACTTGTGCCTTTTAGATGGTGGACAGGTGGGAGTCAGGAGGTGAGTTACTTGTCGCAGGATTCCTAGCCTCTGAACTGCTCTTGTAGCCACAGTATTTATATGGCTAGTCCAGTTCAGTTTCTGGTCCCCGCCCAGCATATTGGTAGTGAGGGACTCAGCAATGATAATGCCAAGGGGCGATGGTTAAATTCTCTCTTGTTGGAGATGGTCATTGCCTGGCACTTGTGTGGCCCGAATGTCACTTGCCACTTGTCAGCCCAAGCCTGGATATTGTCCAGGTCTTGCTGCATTTGGGACATAGGAACATAGGAATAGGAGAAGGCCTTTCAGCCTGTTGAGCCTGCTCCACCATTCAATATGATCATGGCTGATTGAACACTTCAAAGCCTTTTACCCACACTATCCCCATAATCAACCTCCTGTGGGGGGCTTTCTCAAAAGCCTTCCGAAAATCCAATAATACTATTTCCATCAGCTCTCCTTTATCAATTCTGTTAGTAACATCCTCAAAAAACTCCAACCAGTTTGCCAAACATGATTTCCCATTCATAAGCCCATGCTGACTATGTCAATCAGATCATGATTATCCATCTATCCGTTTATCACATCCTTTATAATAGATTGTAGCATTTTCCCTACTGATGAAAGGCTAACAGATCTGTTAATAGTGGGGTGACATTTGCTACCTTCCAATCTTCAGGAGCCATTCCAGAAACTACAAAATTTTGGAAAATGACCACCAATGCATCCACTCTCTCTCTATAGCAACTTCATGCAACACTCTCGGATGCAGAATATCAGGTCCCGGGGTCTTATCAACTTTCAGTCCAATCAATTTCTCCAATACAGCCTTCTTACTTATACTAAATTCCTTCAACTCTTTATTCTCCCTCGTCTCTTGAATCTCAAAATCTGGGAGATTTCCTGTATCTTCCTCAGTAAAGAGTAATCATTTAGTTTCTCTGTCATTTCTTTGTTCCACATTATGAATTCTCCTGACTCTGCCTGTCATGGACCCTCATTTGTCTTAGCCAAATGCTTCCTTTTTACATTCTTATAGAAGCTATTACAGCCATTTATTATGTTTTTGCTAGATTGCATTCATATTCTATTCTCCCTTTCTTTGTCACTTTCTTGGTCTTCCTTTGCTGTATTCTAAAAACCTCCCAATCCTCAGGTTTACTACTACTTCTGGCAACTTTATAAACCTTTTCTTTTAATCTTATACAATTCTTAACTTCCTTTGTCAGCCACGGTTGACTGAATTTTTTGGAGGAATGTATAGATGTTGTCAGCTGGGTAATAGTTCTTTGAAGACTATCCATTGCCTATGTACGGTCATACCTTTTAATGTATTTTCCCAATCCACCTCAGCCAATTTGTCCCTCATACCTTCATAATTTTATTTAATCAACTTTAATACACTTGCTTCAGAGTGAACTACCTCACTTTCAAACATAATGTAAAATTCTATCATATTGTGGTCACTCATCCCTAAAGGTTCTTTTACAACAAGATTATTAATTAGCCCCTTTTCATTACATAATACTAAAATAGCCTGTCCTCTAGTCGGCTCCTCAACATACCGCTCTAGAAAACCATCCCTAACACACTCCAGAAACTCATCTTCCACAGCATTAGTGCTCAGTTGTTTTACTCTGTCTATATGCAGATTGAAGTCACCCATGATTACTACATTGCCCATGTTATATGCTTCTCTCAACTCCTGATTAATACCACGCCCCACATCACCATTACTATTTGGAGGCCGATAAACAACTCCAACCAATGTCTGCTGCCCTTTGCTGTTTCTTAGCTCCGCCCAAACAGATTCTACACATTGTTCTTCCGATCGGAGACCCTCGCTTACTAATGCACTGATCCCACCCCTTATTATTAGTGCAACTCCACCTCCTTTCCCTTCTTGTCTGTCCTTCCTAAACGCTGAATATCCTTGAATATTCAGTTCCCAGTCTTGGTCACCATGTAGCCATATTTCCATATGGCAATTATTTCATACCCATTTACCTCTATTTGCGTCTTTAGATCATCTACATTATTGCGAATGCAGCGCACATTCAGGTAGAGTGCCCTCAACTTTGTCTTTCTGACATCATTCCGCATTTGAAGTAAACTCAATGTTCTGCTTCGTTTCGCCTTCTGATCTTACTCCTACTTCTTGTTACCAACTTTACTTTCTTCCAATTTGGGCCACCCCTCAGGTTCCCACCCCCTGACAAAACTAGTTTAAAATCACCCCAACAGCACGAGCAGATCTCCCTGCGAGTATATCAGTCCCAGTCCTGTTAAGATGTAACCCATCCGGCTTGTACAGGTCCCACCTGCTCTAGAACCAGTCCAAATGCCTCAGGAATCTGATGTCCTCCCTCCGACACCAGTTCTCCGGCCACGTTTTAATCAACCTATCCTCCTATTCCAATGCTCACTAGCACGTGGCACTGGGAGTAAACCTGAGCTTACTGCTGTTGAGGTCCTGTTTTTTAATTTCCTTCCTAACTCCCTGAAATCTGCTTTCAGGACCTCATTCCTCTTCCTACCCTATGTCGTTGGTGCCGATGTGGACCATGACTTCTGGCAGATCCCCCATCCCCCCGAAGGATGTCCTGCAGCCACTCCGTGACATCCCTGACCCTGGCACAAGGGAGGCAACGCACCATCCTGGAGTCACGTTTACTGCCACAGAAACGCCTGTCTGATCTCCTGGCTGTGGAATCCCTTATCACCATTGCCCTTCCATTCCTCTTCCTTCCCCCTGTACAGCTGAGCTGCCCCTGGTGCCAGAGGTTTGGCTCTGGCTGCATTCTCCTGAGGAACCACCGCCCTCATCAGTATCCAAAATGGAAACCCGATTAGCAAGCAGGATAGACTCAGGGGACTCCTGCATTATCTGCCTGGTTTTCTTAGACCACCTGGCAATCATCCATCCCCTCTCCGGCCGTACGCTTCTGACCTACGATGTGACCACATCCCTAAACGTACTATCCACACAGTTCTCTGCCTTGCAGATGCACAACACTGACTCCAGCCGCCGCTCAAGTTCTGAAACCTGGAGCTCAAGCTAGTGCAGTTAGTGACACTTCCTACAGATGTGTTTGTCTGGGACACGTGGTGTGTCCACAGCTTCACACATACCACAGGATGCACACTCCACTTGGCCAAGCTGACCTGCCACCCTGTAACTCAAAAAACAACTTATCACACTTAGAATAAGTAGAATGAGTAGAATAAATTACTAGTAACTTAACTTTACCACACTTAGACTAATGTTATCTTACTTTGGTTTACTTTATTATTTTATTTCACTTTGACTTAATTTAACTTTACTTCATTATTGCTAGTGTCCCTTACTGAAATCCAACTAGCTACCACTTTATAAATGATACGATTTTCTAGTTTCAAGCAGCTTCTCACCAACCACTGAACTTACAGTTCTCCTGTGATGTCGCTGGATCTGTTTAAACTCGGCGGTGTCCCTCGCAGGCCTGGCTGTCTCTGCTCCTGGAAGGTAAGACATGGATTGCTTCAGTATCTGAGGAGTCACATATGGTGCTGAACATTGTGCAATCATCAGCGAACATCCCCACTTCTGACCTATGATGGAAGGAAGGTCACTGATGAAGCAGCTGAAGAGGGTTGGGCCCAGGACACTACCCTGAGGAACTCCTGCAGTGATGTCCTGGAGCTGAGATGACTGACCTCCAACAACCACAACCATCTTCCTTTGTGCTAGGTGTGACTCCAACCAGCAGAGAGTTTTCCCCCTGATTCCCATTGACTCCAGTTTGCTAGGGCTCCTTGATGCCACACTCGGTCAAAGGCTGCTTTGATGTCAAGGACAGTCACTCTCAGCTCAGGAGTTCAGGTCTTTTGTCCATGTTTGAACCAAGACTGTAATGAGGTCAGGAGCTGAGTGGCCCTGGTGGAACTCAAACTGGGCGTCAGTGAGCAGGTTACTGCTTAGCAAGTGCCGCTTGAAAGCACTGTTGATGACCTCTTCCATCACTTTACTGATGATCAAGAGTAGACTGATGGGCCAGTATTGACTGGGTTGGATTTGTCCTGCATTTTGTGTACAGGACGTACCTGGGCAATTTTCCACATAGCCGAGTAGATGCCAGTGTTGTAGCTGTACTGGAACAGGTCAGATAGGGGCATGGCAAGTTCTGGAGCACAAGTCTTCAGCGCTACTGCTGGAATGTTGTCAGGGCTCACGGCCTTTGCACTATCCAGTGTATTTAGCCATTTCTTGATATCATGTGGAGTGAATTGAATTGGCTGAAGACTGGCATCTGTGATGCTGGAGACCTCTGGTGGAGGCCGAGATGGATCATCCACTCAGCCTTTCTGGCTGAAGATTGTTGCAAATGCTTCAGCCTTATCTTTTGTACTGATACGCTGGGCTCTTCCATCATTGAGGATGGGGACATTTGCGAAGCCTCCTCCTCCAGTGAGTTGTTTAATTGTCCACCACCCTTCACAACTGGGGATGTAGCAGGACTGCAGAACTTGATCTGATCCATTGGTTGTGGGATCGCTTAACTCTGTCTATTGCTTGCTGCTTATGCTGTTTGGCATGCAAGTAGTCCTGTGTTGTAGCTTCACCAGGTTGACACCTCATTTTCAGGAAAGCCTGGTGCTGCTCCTGGCATGCCCTCCTGCACTCTTCATTGACCCAGGGTTGGTTCCCTGGCTTGATGGTAATGGTAAAGTAAGGGATATGCCGGGCCATGAGGTTATAGATTGTGGTTGAGTATAATTCTGCTGCTGATGATGGCCCATAGCGTTTCATAGTTGCTCGGTCTTGAGTTGCTAGATCTGTTCAAAATCTATCCTACTTAGTACAGTGGTAGTGCCATACAACACGATGGAGGGTATCCTCAATGGGAAGGTGGGACTTTGTCCCCACAAGGACTGTGTGGTTGTCACTCCTCCCAATGTTCTCATGGGCAGATGCATCTGCAGCAGGCAGGTTGGTGAGGATGAGGTCAAGTATGTTTTTCCCCTCTTGTTGGTTACCTCACCACCTGCTGCAGACCCAGTCTAGCAGCTACATCATTTAGGACTTGGCCAGCTCAGTCAGTAATGGTGCTACCAAGCCACTCTTGGTGATGGGCATTGAAGTCCCCCATCCAGAGTACATTCTGCACCTTTGCCACCCTCAGCACTTCCTCCAAGTAATGTTCAACATGCAGGAGCACTGATTCATCAGCTGAGGGAGGGGGGTACGTGGTAATCAGCAGGAGGTTTCCTTGCCCCTGTTTGACCTGATGCCATGAGACTTCAGATTATATAGGCTGCTGTTTATTCAGGGGCTTTTGACTTTCAGTTGGCACATCTGGAGCTCATGATGATATAATAAACCAAAAAAGCCAGGCCTGGGAGTTTTTGCAATGTTCTGTTAGCTCGGAGATGTACTCTGCGGTCTGTATTATTGAGTAACTATATCTTGGCACAGGCTATTGGAGAGTGTTATTTTGTTTTCAGTAATATCTTTTGCTGCTGGCAGGTGTTTTGACAGAGGTAACAGATGGTAAACTCTTGTGATTGAATCATGTGCATTAAACAGCAGTGATCATGTTTTATGCTACTGCATGTTACAGGAGATAGAATCCTTTGTGTCTATATTCCAGAGTTTTATACATAAGCAATAGTTTGTTTATATGGCACCTTTAATGTAGTAAAACTTCCCAAGGCATTCACAGGAGCATTATTAGGCAAGATTTGAATCCGGACCCCATAATGGAGCAATTAGGACAGGTGAACAAAAGCTTGGTCAAAGAGGTGGGTGGAAGGAGCATAATAAAGAGGCAGGGAAGTGAAAAGAGTGAATTCCAGGGCTTATGGTATAGGCAGCTGAAGGCACGGCCAGCAATGGCTTTTCCTAACAATCCTCTGTAGATTGTATGTTGTGCTATTTTAGTGAACTCTGCATTACTGCTTACCATGCTTGTGATGATAATGTGCAGGAAATTAGGCAGCCTTCCACTTTCTGCCCCCCTGAGGGGACAAGTCAGACGATGCAACACTGGCTTGTGCTGCAAGAGCTCAGTTGCTGCCTCAAGGAATCTGGCTGAAAGTTCACTTCTGTTCTGCCTCTAGTCCCCAAGGATCAGTGTGGAGGGTGACTAGTCACCAACATGCACAAAGTTCAACAATGAGAAATTAAATAAATGACTAGCCAGCCTGTTTCTGTGAAGTTAGTTGAGGAATAAACATTATCCAGGAACAAAGAAATTTCTACTCCACATCTTCCAACAGCTTAGCAACCACCGTAGGCAAAACCTGAGATGTAACGTCTTACCAAAAGACAGCACCTCTGACAGTGTGGCACTCCCCTCACCACTGCAGTTAAGCGCCGGCCTCGATTAAGGGCTCAGTCTCTGGAGTAGAGTTTGAGCCCACAATCTTCTGACTCTTGAGGTGGGAGTGCGGCCAACTGAGCTGCAGTTAAATAGTCAAGTGTCGAAAATTGACATCAGACACCACCCATTTTAAAGGCAATTTTTAGGGACAGAAGTGTCCCATAATCCTCTAGAAATTCATACACCAGCAAGTGTGGGAAGTGGTTAGAAAGAAGGTCGCAATCCTAAATTTGCTGCCTTTGTGCCTCTTACGATGTGACGATTATCAATGCATCAATAAGGACAGCATCACCAACGAACCATACAAGGAACACTGGGTGTCAGAGCCATTCTCAGCCATTCCAGCAGGAGGCCCTAGAGTTGGAGAGGCACCATGTGCCCAGGTCCACCGGTGTCGGTGAGGCTGGGGTGCCACGGGCAGGTATGTTTGCCCAGCAGTGAGGTCACCATTGTTCTCCCAGTAGCCATGGCAGTGCTGAATGTTCAGTGATTGAAGTTTGCAACGCGGCTTGACCATTGCTTATGGAAGGATGAGCGCATAATGATCCGGGGGACAGGGATACAC
Source organism: Carcharodon carcharias (assembly GCF_017639515.1). Taxonomy (NCBI): domain Eukaryota; kingdom Metazoa; phylum Chordata; class Chondrichthyes; order Lamniformes; family Lamnidae; genus Carcharodon; species Carcharodon carcharias. The sequence continues at coordinate 114,417,706 of NC_054483.1, read as the reverse complement.
ATTGGATAATTAACATGGAGACAATGTCAATGTCCTTGTTCTTCCTTTCGGCATCAGTGGAGCAGGGCCGGGAGGAGGAGCAGCAGGGACCTCCCTCTCACACCTGAGGGCCCTGAAGGCTCACCAGCGTCGCACCATCGCTGCCAGGCAGGCACCAGCAGAGATACTAGCACCTTGGTGGGAATTAGAACACCAGCTAGTGTCCCGGGGCACAGCAGTGAGGGCACTTCACAGTCGCTGGAGGACCAGGCACATGCTCAGTTGGTACCTGATGACGTGCCTTTGGACTCGTCCACGATGTAGCAAGCGCAGGAAATGCAGCCGGGTGTGCGGGAGCATCTAAGGGAGATACATGAGCCTATGCCAGGGTTGGTGTCCGTGGTAGAGGAGTCTACCCAGACTATCACTGAAGCAATGAGCCTCATGTCCGAGCACCATGCCTCCTCCATGGAGAGAGTGGTGACTCTCGTGGAGAGCCTCCTCCAGGAGACCCATCAGGTCTTCCCGTGGATGGACTCGGACAAGCAAACCCTCACATTGGCATTGACCTCAGCTGGTCAGTGTCAGTGTGGGAGATGGTCTAGGCATCAAGTTTCCCAGCTTGGAGCCCATCCATCCACGGTGAGCAGGGAGGTCCTTAGTGACCTCATGTTGGCGCAGCAGCTGCCTGGCGTCTCTGTGGACACCTCTCAGGACGCTCCAGATGAGGGCAGCAGCTTCTCCGCCCCTCTCCCAGTGACCGTTACATCCAGTGAGGCTGTGGTGACTGGGGAGGTGCCAGCTGTGGAACTGGCAGCTCCCTCCCAGGCGGGACCAGCACAGGCTCCACGGGCCAGAGGATGACCACCAAGGTCATCGAGGCCAACAGGACAGCAGAGTCAGCAGCTGTCTCAGATACCACTCCCAGCGAGGGGGCAGCACCAAGACATGGCACCGGAAACATAAACATAAGGCACCTTAGGCAACCCACGGGTTTCTCACTGGTGCTTTTGTGTTGGCCCGAGATTACGTCTTTATGAGTTGGTGTGATGTTTAACACCTTTTTCATTTTGTTTCATTAAGTTTCTTTGGTTGCGAAAATAAATTCAGACATGTGACCATGGATGAGGGTGCCTCTTTTCTTCTGCAGGTGGATGGTTTCCAATAATGTAATGTGTGCTTTGTGGGACATTCAGCTTCATTAACAAGGAATCCTAGATAATGTTCCTAACCAGGCAAATTTTGCACAAGTCTCAGATACAGAGCATACAGCCCAGGCTTGTCCTGGAGGTCCATATGTGGTGTGTTAGCTGAAGGTTCATTGGATTAAAGCCTCCCAGGTGTCACTGTCTCCCTGCAACATGCCCAGGTCAGTGTCTACCCCCTCAGCATTCCCCTGTGTGTGCTCATCTTCAGACTCACTGCTGGACTCATCGTGTGCAGCCACAGCCACTACATCGACATCTTCATCATCCACTGCGTCCCCCCTTTCCAGCGCAAGATTGTGGAGAGCGCAGCATGCAACCACTATCACTGAGACACGATCTGGAGGGTACTGGAGTGCGCCCCCTGAGCGGTCCAGGCATCGGAAGCGCATCTTGAGAAGATCGATGGTTCTCTCCACCACAGCCCTTGTGGAGGCGTGGCTCCTCTTGTACCGCTGCTCAGCTTCTGTTCTTGGATAGCGGAGAGGCTTCATGAGCCACCTTCTGAGGGGATAGCCCTTGTCACCCAGCAGCCATCCATCCAGCCGGGCTGGAGCACTGAAGAGCCCCGGCACCTGGGAGTGTCTCAGGATGTAGGCATCGTGGGAGCTGCCTGGGTACCTTGCACAGACTTGTAGAATCAGCATCCTGTGATCACACACTATCTGCACGTTCATGGAGTGGAAGCCCTTCCTGTTGATGAAGGCACCGGGCTCACCTGCTGGTGCCTTGATGGCCACATTTGTACAGTCTATAGCACCCTGGACACGAGGGAAGCCAGCAATGGCCGCAAAGCCTCTGGATCAATGTGTCTGACTTGCTTGGTCCCAGCAGAAGTGGATGAAGGACAACGCCCATCTGAACAGAGCGTCTGTAACTTGCTTGACACAATTGTGGATAGCTGATTGGGAGACACCACAAAGATCACCCACCGACCCCTGGAAGGAGCCAGAGGCATAGAAGTTGAGGGCAGCTGTGACATTCAACGCCACCAGCATGGGGTGTCTACCCAGACAGTTAGCAGAGATCTCAGGCCCAATCATCTTACAGATATAGTTGACTGTCTCCCTTGACAAATGGAGCCTCCTTCGGCACTGCACCTCAGACATATTGAGGTAGCTGCTTCACTGCCTGTATATCCTGGCAGTAAGATAGTGGCACCTTCTGCAGCCCCTTCCACCTTGGACTACCTCTTGGCCCTGCGCCCCTTATGCCTGCGCCTGTCCTCCCAAAGGTGGCTCCCCTGGAGGCTGAATGTGGACTCCTGGCCTCCTCCCCCTTCTAGCCCTCCCTTCCTCCTCAGAGGAGGGGCCTCCAGTGGACAGTTCAGCTCCCAGTTCCAGGCTAAGGGAAGGCTTCCTGAAACATGCAGGCCCAAAAAAAGATTCCTCACTACAGAGTGCGGACCTGAAGATTGAGAGTCCAGACCAAGCAGCTGGTATGTGTTTTGAAGTATTGCAGATCACCCAGGCAAGTATCAGTAACTTTGAAACATCAATACTTGAGAGAGTGCACTCGCGACCCCACTGAGCCCTCTTATCCTGCCCATGGAGGAGGTTTATACAAATGTCTCCTACCCGCCTGCCCGTTGCGCCCGTGCGCTGACCCGAAGATTGCACGGGCGCCGAAAAATCGCGGTCACTTGGTGCATCAAGGGCCTTAAGTGGCCCGTTAATTAATGGTGGGCGCACATCGGAGAGCATTGCATGCCCACCCAACGAAATCTAGCAATGGCGCGCGGTGACATCAGGAGGTTTGCCCAATGTCACCGCGCATCATTTTACTCGCATGTGTTTGGTGCCCGCTCCCACAAGCCAATGGGAAAATTCTGCCCATGAGCTATTTTCTTAAACATCTGCCATTGTTCACCAACCATCTTTTCTGCTAAACTCCTTTCCCAGTCCACTCCGGCCAACTCTGCCCTCATTCCTTTGTAATTATCCTTATTTAAGTTTAGCACAATTGTTTTTGACCCGAGTATCTCACTCTCAAACTGAATGCTCAACTCCACCATGTTATGGTCACTGTTTCCTTGGGAATCTTTTACTCTGAGATCATTTATTAAACCCACCTCATTACACATCACCAGATCCAAAATAGTCTGATCCCTGGTTGGATCCACAACATATTGTTCTAGGAAACTGTCCCAAATACTATCTATGAATTCTTGCTCATGGCTACCTCTGCCAACTTAATTTTCTCAATTTACATTAAGATTAAAGTCACTCATGATTAATTTACTGCCTTTTTTACATGCCCTCATTATCTTCTGATTATTCTCCATCCTACAGTATAGCTATTGTTAGGGGGCCTATAGACTACTCCCACCAGTGTCTTCTTCCCCTTGTTATTTCTTACCTCCACCCATATGGGTTCTACATCTTCCGATCCAAGATCATTTCTTGCTTCCATACTAATTCCATCTCATAGTAACAAAGCTACCCCACCACCTAGGTCAATGAGGAAAGGGCCAGAGAGTGGGATTAGCTAAATTGTTCTTGCAAAGAGCTGACACAGTTTCGATAGGCGAGTAGCCTTCTTTAGTGCTGTTACCATTTTGTGATTCTATTCTATAACTTGCATTTACATAGCACCTTTAACATAGTAAAATGCCCTGAGGTACTTCACATGAGCCAAAACTTGACATCAATCCACATGGAGAAATTTAGGAGGGGTGAGGAAGGCTTGGTCAAAGAGGTAGGTCTTAAGGTGAGACCGCACCTGGAATATTGTGTGCAGTTTTGTTCTCCTTATCTAAGGAAGAATATACTTGCCATAGAGGGAGTGCAACAGAGGTTCACTAGACTAATCCCTGGGATGGTGGGATTGTCTTAAGAGGAGAGTTTGAGGAGACTGGGTCTGAATTCTCTAGAGTTTCGAAGAATTGAGGAGTGACCTCATAGAAACTTAGAAAATTCTTATAGGACGTGACAGGGTGGGTGTAGATAAGATGTCTTCCCTGGCTGGTGAGTCTAAAACCAGGGGACATAATCTCAGGATAAGTGGCAGGCCATTTAAGACTGAGATGAGAAGGAATTCCTTTGCTCAGAGAGTTATGAATCTTTGGAATTCTCTACCCCAGAGGGCTGTGGAAGCTCAATCATTGAGCATGTTCAAGACAGAAATCGATAGATTTCTGGAGACTAATGACATCAAGCGATATGGAGATGGTGCAGGAAAGTGGCATTGAGGCAGATGATCAACCATGATGGAGTAGGCTTGAGGGGCCAAATGGCCTATCCAGTTCCTATGTTAAGGAACGCCTTTTAAAGGAGGGATGGGGGACAGAGCTGTTTAGTGTGGAAAATCCAGAAGGGCCTAGAAAGCTGGAGGTACACAGCCAATGATGGAGCGAAGGAAACCAGGGATGCATAAGAGGCCAGAATTGGAAGACCACTGAAATTGAGGGGTGTGGGGTTGGAGGAAGTTGCAGAGAAAGGGAGGGAGAGGAATTAGCCCACCGGTTCCCATCGTTGTTAAATTAGCTGACAATGGCATTTGACACAAACCCAATTAACACACTGCACAATTCCACCACAAATATTTTTGGTAATTTGCCCTGATCAGTAATATTGTAAAACAGGGATCAAAAAAAACTAAAAAAAAAACTAAGTATAGATCATTGACTTTTTTTTTATTAGAAACAATGATCTGTAATCAGTTTTATACAGGAAATGTACAGCGTGAAAAAATAAGTAATTTGGAGATGAATTCTACAGACACCATGTTCAACATCAAACAGGAAGGAAAAGCAAGACTTAAAAAGTAAACAAAAATTAATGTGAGTTGCCCCACATGAATCTAGTCACGAGATCATTTAAATACATAAGCTTGACAGTGACCACAAAACATTGACTGTGCTGCATCAACCCCCTCATTATTTACAGTAGCTTCTGAGGTCATAATGTACAGATGATGTTCATGTTTTAATTAAGCAAACTCCCAACATAAAATGCACATAATAATCAATTTTACAATCTTGCTGCTCGGAAGAGCTGAAGTGTAATGACCGTATATATATTTACACTTTTTCTCCAAAAACGACAAACAGCCACCAAAGAAGAGTTATTGGAATATGTGTCGTGCTCTGAGTTATGGCTCTGGCCTCCAGACAGAATGTAACACACTTCAAAAGTTCAAGGTTGTAGTTCTATAAATGTTTTTTTTTTGTTGAGATTAGAAAGATCTGTAGAACGATAGATAAAGTCTCTACAGGGTACTTGTAGTATTCCCTAGAATTCTTTCATGTCTGGTTCACATCAGATAGAAGAACCTTCAGTGCTGTACTTTTAGACAACAGTCTCATCATGCATTGAGGGGACTGACTAGAGGCCAAATCCTTCCCCTACTGGCTACACTCATATATCTCCCAATAGTTATTTACAGAGAAGATCAGAGGATCATCACAGGCCGCTCCCATACATTGCCTAGTGGCCATTTTGAAAGACATCATCAAAGACCTAATCTTTGGATGGTGTAGGGACAATAGAGCAGGGTAGGGAAGAGAAACCTTGAAGAGGGAAACTTACCCAATAAAAAAAACTTCTTTTAAAAAACCAAAGCAGATTCACTTCCTGTCATTTATCAGCTTGCTACCTTCTTCAATCACATGGTCGCCAACCATGTTTTGGGCATAATCTAGGAGGTTTCATCACATAGCCTCTCGTCCAACGACTTCTCAACCACCCAGTCAAACAGCACTGTTCCCCACCTTCAATATTTTTGTAACAGGTAAGTGTCTAAAGAACATTTTGAAAGAAAAAAGACATTTTATCAATGTCTCAATTATCTTTCTCCCAGAGTTGCCCACAGCAGTGTTCAGGAGATTAATCGTTAATTCCTGGAGACTCCAGGATAATCCTGGAAGGTTGGCAACCCTAGCAGGACTGGGGCTTGTTCATGTTAAGGTTGGAATTTTAACTCTTTGCTGCACTATCTGCAGCATTGCACAAACTTGCCTCATTTCTTTCATGGCATGACGTGTTCCCAAGCAATTCTGCTTGATCAAAGTCACTACTTGTAGTTCATTCCTTTCTCACACAATGCAAAACAGTACTGAAATAAAGCCCGCTTTTTAAAAAAAAATCTGCTTGCTTTGTGATTTGAACCAAGAAGATTACACACAAAGTGTTTGATAAGGGCAGGAACAACTAGTGGCAGTCTTCTGTCTACTCAAAATCTCAGGTTGCTGTAGAATGCCTGTCAAGTGATTTATTTAGTGAGCTGACGCCAGGACATTAAGGTCTTTTTTTTAACCTTCATTTAATCCTTTAAAAGGGTGGTGTTGCTGTGTTGCAAAGCTGCCAAGTTTAATCACCAAGAGGCTGCAACTGTATGGACATAATTGCATCTCAAACTGTATCTGGTGCCATGAATCTGTTCATTTTTAATAAGATGAAAACAACATTAGGCTCAGCATCCCATTAAGAGGTAAACTTGGATGAAGAGCTTCCACATTGGAGATTGTAACAAGTCTGCTTGAGAACCCTCTCATGAGGCAACACTACCCCTTTAATAGAGCTAAACAAAGAAGCTGGTGAATTAAGTCAGGTGGACAATGTGCTCTTTTTAAAGTGAGTGCAAACACTAGGGCGTCCCCTGCACTGCCTGTTGCCTTTTTATGGGTTGAGATTGTTAATTTGTGGCACCAATTTAAGCGGGGTCCACTAGATTGTGTGGGACTGTGCAGAGTCCACCACAGCACTGTCTAATTGTAACATCAAGCCTCCATTCAACTGAAATGATAAAAGGATATTATTGAAAACAAAATCAACAATTGCACCCACCCCAGCATTTCTACCATGTTTCGGTGTATTTGGTTTGAAATTATAATGGTACAAGGTTGTTGACTTGCTATTACCTTGAAAAAAAATGTGGATTTGATTAGATGTTTTTTTATACATTTTACTAAAACAAACTTTCACTGAAACGGGGAGAGACAATGGGCGTCATTTGCAATCTCTTGCCTGGGTGGTAACCTGCTAAAGATCTTTCTACAACCTGCCCAACTTTGGTCCCATTCACTTCAATGGGATGAGAATCGGACAGGTTCTACTAAAGCTGGTAGGATCCTCTTCGTCAAGATAGCAGCCAGGTACCACAATGACCCCTGATGGTTTTTAGCACTTCACATATTCCTGCCACATAACATCACCTCCAACACTGACAGGGGGCAGAGACTTTTCCCCAATGTGGTGCAGAATAGGACAGTCCTGGTTTTAAAATCCTGGTCTGTGCTGGGACCGCAGTAAATCTGCTATAACTTGCCTTGGCGCCCATGAACTAGAAAGGGGAAGACGACCTGAGGGAAGTTGGCCATAACTCCCTCCCATGAACTTGGAGGAAATGCGTGCGCCTCTGGTGAAGAGAGGATGAATATGTGCCCCCTCGCTGGCTGCCCTAATAGTCTGATGCTCCCCATTCTCAAATATCCTGTTACTACCTTCCAGCATGGCTTTACAACAGACGGTCACATGGTATTGGACTTCTGGCTCTATACAGAGAATGGTATTCCAACATAAATCAGTAAGAGTACGGAAGACACCAATCCCTCGGGTCGAAGCTCCAAGTTTATGGCCGGTTCATCAATGTGTGATCAATATTTCATCTCTTTCCAAGATTGTTGAAGTTCAGAATATCAACAAAGTACGAATTATTCGCCTTGGGCGAGATCTGAACTTTGTAATAATGTTAAACAGGCAATAAGTCGGCAGCTTATTTTACATCATTCCTCACTTTTATTTCCAATGAATTTCAAACTAATCAGGAGAGATGTGAAACTGGCTGCTGGCTCACTTTTACATCTATCACACAAAATCGATTGAATCCCCTTGTGCTCTCGAGGTTAGCGAGACTGCCTCAGTGCCTTAAGCGGGTGCGTGCCAAGGACATGAGCAGCTGCAGCAGAAGTTTTCCCTCACTAATTTCATCTCGTCCAGCACACTTTATCTACTCACATGAGCACAAGCTGCTGAGGCATTCCAAAGGAGACAGGGTGTGGGAACCAGCAGCATCCCAGACATGTTTTAACAAAGATCCCAAACATCGTGTTATCCTGACTGAACACTGGCCCCAGCTGCTTGAGGAAGTTCATCCAAGGTTCAGAAAATACGAGAGATGAGGTCAAGTTGCATTGAGCACACAATTTCACTAATTAATAATTCCAGTGGTCTGCCATGGAATTTGTAAGTCCTGAGACCATGTGAGATCAGATTATATGTCAAAAGACAATGGCAGGAGTCATAGAATCAAGGAGTGTTATAGTATGGGAGGAGGTCACAGGTTTATGGTATCCCACACTAGCAAGACCTGCATAGTTTGTCAAGGCTGTGAAATCTATCAGCTATTAATTCAGTGTGCCTTCTATTGTACTTTATTTTATTTTAATCCATTTTAAATTGGCCTATTTAAAGCTGACAAACCAATGACTGGGCTACACTGTTAGAGGAAACAGAAAGCAATGCTACACACTTTGTGGATAAGATTACAAATCTGAAAGCCATGGGGCCACAACCAATTGGAAAGTACGTACGTCCTCTTTACAGCTCTCCCCACCGCCCAATCTCTTTGTCAAGGAACCACTGGGGAGTGCCTTGCTGGCTCACTTCGAATACAGATAGGTTTATATTCCTGCTGCTTTTTTTTTTAGAGACACCAACAACTTGCATTTATATAGCATTTTGAATGTGATTAAAAACGTTCCAGGGTTCTTCACTGGAGGGTAATGGGACAAAATTTGGCATTAAGCCACATAGAGATTATTAGGATAGGTGATCAACAGCTTGGTCAAAGACTTTAAGGAGCACCTTTTAAAGGAGGGGAAGAGAGATGTACAGATTTGGGCTAGGAATTCCAGAGCTTCGAGTTTAGACAGCTGAAGGCACAGCCACCAATGCTGAACTCAGGAAAGCTCAAGAAACCAGAGTCGGAGCAGTGCAGAGAGATCTCGGAATGTTTTAAGGGGGGAGGTTACAGTGATGGGAAAGGGTGAGGGCTTTGAACACAAGGATGACACTTGGACATGGTCTGTTTGAGTGGACAGGAGGGGCACTTAAACCAGGAACAGCTTCAGTCATAAAACAGTCATAGCCCAGGAATAATACTAGAGAAATCAGTGACTTATTATGAGAGCATGTGGCAGGATTTACATTTCAGAAACATGGACTCTCCTGATATTCACAAGCCACAAAGTACAAATCACTCACAATGAGCCTTCATGAAGGCTTCTGTTCAAACTGTACATTGTAAATGAATTAGGGAAAGAGATAAGCTTAATGCTGCAGTCTGTTTTGTATGTGATCTAACATATTTGTGCCTTTCAGATTATTTGTCAGAAAGTGTGATGCAATATGAGAAACCTGGTGCAAGTCCTGAGACAATCCCAGAGGGACTGTTTGGCTTTCCAACCACAAGTGTTGACATCAAACAAGCAAAGGAATTGCACCAGGGCTACATTCTGGTGCTAAACCTGTTGTAAGATACTCTTCATAATCATGTGCCAAAATATTGGAAAAGGTAGATGTGGAGTGTGGATGGACTTAAGCTAATCCATGGATGGACGCCTTGGCACCTTGTCAGAAGAATGTCAAAATCTTTAGCTTAAAGATGATTGCCTGCCTCACAGGCTCTGAATCTCATTGAATTCTTTCTATGGAAAGAATCTGATTTCTTACACGGGTGGCAACCAGTCGTCAATCAGACCACCGCCGACGCAGCTTGCCACATTTATGACCACAGAACCTTCTTCATCTCTGCCCCATTTTACAACCCAGCCATATGAGACAAACCTCCAGGCAGGTCGAACATTGTAATTCTGTCTTAAGTACTGGTGTAACCAATAACAGTGACAGTGAAAAGATGCTGAGCTAGTGTGTTTAAAATCCAGGAGATTTATTAGGGGTAGTTAACATCGCTCTGTCCTAGTTATCAGTGTTGCACTCAGCCTCTTCCGACACAGCAACGGGTCTATTGGCTTGTCTGCATGTGAGAAGGCCGAGGGATAGCTGCGGCTATTCTAAAATTATTTCTATCATTTCTTACTTGGTTAAAATTTCCAAGGGAATGCAATGCCTATCATCGTTAATCAAGCAAAATTGGGGTAAGGGAAAACACTATTGCATTAGCTAGCATTTTTTCCTTCAACTTTCAGTCAAGAACATCGGTGGACTACAGAGGCAAAATGGTAAACATTATAAAGAGCTGCTAGTGCAGTAAAGGAATCCTTTTCCAGTGGTAGGTTTTGTTACCTACGAAGTGCTCTGGCTCTCCTCTGAATGCTTCTGCACTGAGTTTAATTGCTTTCTATAAATAAAAACAATGTGTTCCTAAAATTTCTGAGCCCACACCTTCATGCCCACAGCAGAGCTGGACTTTCCCTGTTCTAGTCGGTTACACCCTCCCTAATTCCACTGGAATTTCCAAAGTCAGGCAATTAGAACAAAGTGGGCTGGCAGCCTCAACAGGAGTTGGGGGCATCCTCTGAGTGGGGGACAGAGGGAGTGTAGGAGGCAGGAAGGGGATCGCATCATTTTTCTGCAAACCCGGCCCCAGGACTGGAAAGTTCACCTGAAAACCCATGGGAGGAGGAGACCAGCCCATTTCTAGGCAGCTCACAATCATTACGACGTTCAAAAGCTTTAGGAAATGGCCCACAGCTCCACAGCCCCTGGGCCCCACTTCTGTCACTTGGCATTACCAAGTTCCTGCTCTATTCAAGCACAAGTACCCTGGAGGGCTTCAGAACTGACAGTGGCGGGAGTGCCTCTGGACTGCATGGTCCTGCCTCCTTCTCTTGACAAAGGTCAAAAACCAGGAACCGTCCACCCCATCCTTCACTGGCTCAGGCACAATGGGATGATGACTTCACAGATGCATGCAACTCCAATTTCCAAACCTCAATGTGGGGTTCCGTTTTGAAAGTTCAGTTTCGTCTCATTGCTGTGTGTGTATTTGGAACATTCAGTGTCAATAAAACCTGAATAGGCAATGTGCAATGGAATTGTGATTAAAATAATAACCAACTGATAGCACAGATAATTTGGCTAAGGGTTTGACATATTAAAATATACAAATGGCAGAAATGGCAGGTCTCTTTCCAGTTGGCCAACAACAAAGGAAATTGCCTTCAACATTTCATGCCATTTTATAAATGGTGGCTCGACCTTTTACCTGGACACTTCCCAATATAATGTATGCCATTTTCAAATTTTATTTGATATACTTCCATTTCAATGGAAGTATATCTCACTCAATTAATCTTTGTAGTCATTGCTTTTGTTCCTTTACAATGAAAGGCTTCTTCGCCCATTAGCCAAATTGCTCATTCCTGTTATGTCTGGTGATGGTGATTGAGTGATGATGACTGTTTGCCAACTGATCTTGGAAATGGGAAACACACTGACTCAAAGGCAGCGCCAGCACTTGTAATATCAGGAACTGCCAATCAAACTGCCCGCTAGTGTTGTGCATTGCTGCACTGCTACTGTTTCAGTAGCAGTGACTGTCAATAGTATAAACAGCCTTTATTCGTGAATACCAACTGCTTTATTCTATTTTTCCCTCCTTTGGCTCATACGGCAAGACATTGGAGAGCACTTAATAGAAACAAAGGAAGACAACAATGTACCTCCATGAAAGCAATAGGTAAAGGTCTCCAAATTTTCCTACAAGGAGAATGTGTCAGGTTATCCAAAGCCGTTAGGTGTCCTTTTATTGTGAACATCTGAATAAACTTGAACAGGTTAAAGAATTATGATTGTCCATTATGTCAGTATTATATTTATTCAACACAAGATTTGGCATGGGTGTTTTGTCCTTTACTAAAATCTTTTTTTTAGATTTCCGTTGCAGTGATTTCCTCAAATCGAATGTCCTTGTTCCGCACTTCAAGGCCATCTATTTCCCTGGATTCCAGTTCCAAACTGAATTGCCTCATCTCTCTCTCCAGCTCTCGATTTCTCCTGTACATTTGGATGTAGTTATGCTGAAGCTGTTTCTGGTACCTAATCACTTTCTCTTTCTCCCCTTGCCAAGTGCGCCGCTCCACCTCAAAGTTCTCTAGCTGATTCTCGCACCTCTTCCTTTCGTACATGAGTTCAGCCCTTAGCTTTTCGACCTGCTGTCTCAGAGCCTGTTGGTTGTCTGCATTTTGCCGTTGAACTTTGGCTTCATCGCTCTCGTACATCAGGAAGGGGTCCTCCCGCTCCTGGCATGGACCAACTGCATGTCTTGTGTTGTCCAAGGCTTCTCTTAGGCCGGTGGTCTCCTGCTCCAACTTGCCCACCTTCTCCCTCAGTAGTTCCGCTTCATTCTTCTTCCGTTGAAGTTCGTTCTCGCAGACTTCCAGCTCCAAGGTCTTTGTGTGGACTGAATCCCGGAACTCATGGATCTCATCCTCATGATCTTGGAGTTCGGCCCGTATTTCTCGGAGCTGCGCTTTCAAGGAGACAATTTCATTCCCCTTCAGGGAAAGCTCAGCCTGGGAGTCCTTCAGCTGTTGCTTTAGAAGAGAAATCTCTCCTGACTTCTGGCAAACCTACAGAATGAATACAATAACAGGAAAAGGGATTAGTTTAGCAAAGTGCTCCCTTAACTCCATTGGACTTTGCTCTGTATTGTCCTTATCTTTCTTTCTCTTTAATTTAGAAATGTGAGTGAAGAGCCAAGGCCTGTGGTCTAGGAGCAGAAGCAAAGCTAGAGAAGAAAAGGATTGAGTAATGGTTACCTGATACCAAGCTTGAGTTTCAGAAGCTTCTAGACTGCAGAAAGAAGGAAAGACTGAGATCTATGAAATAAAGACCAAATTGGCATAGATGAGTTGTAGGATGAAAGGGGAAATCATCAGATGAAGATTTGGAGAATTGAAGAATACTGGTAAGATGGGAAGGTTAAGAACATGATCGAAGGCTAATTATGGAAAAAGGAAGAGTAATAAAGCATATTACAGGCAGGTGAGGGAGACATTTGCAGGGTTTGATAAACGCCAGCACCATTATAAGACTGGTTATACAGCCAAGGACAATTAAAGATGCTTTTGGTGATTTACATCACATTTTGCTAATCGTTAATGTGGACTTCTGTTTTGCAGAATATTGTTTGTAATTCCAGTGTTACTATTACATTTGACACACACGAGCTGCTCTCTCTCCCAAATAGAGATGCCAGGATAGTACAGCCCCTTTAACTAAACTTGGAACTAAAGATGACAGAAAATTTCTGTGACTTTTTCTGCTTTCCATCCTCTTTACCGACATCTTTGTTATATATCTCCTGCTATAGCTTCTTGTTTAGAAAGCCCAGACTTTAAAGTGCACAACAATTTGATCATTTTGGAGGGTTTAATGTAACCTTGGTTTTCAGTGGCACAGTTGTGGCTGCGTGTACTGACAAGACAGCAAAGCTCCCTTCTCTCATTTTGGATTGAACAACTTTCTCTAACATGGACCCAAGTCACAGCTAGAGTTTAGGGAGTGGGGAATAGAAAGGATGATGATTGGGTCATGGGGAACTGGGAGTGACCTCAATGGTATGCTTCAATCCTTTTTAAATTCATCGTCATTAAGTCTTTCCACACAAAACATCATCCAATTGAGGTAACAGGCAAGGTGAGGTCAACCTACGTAATGATTTCTTCAACTTCATTTTGCTTGCAGCCTTATTTAATGTTCGTGGAATGGTGTGCCAATAGAAATGGAGAAAGGGAAAAAAGAGAGAAGGAAAGTTCAGAGGCATAAGAGTTTAACACATTTTGAACCATTTAATAGTCTTCACGAACATCACTAACAGGATAGATGCTGAGAGGCTGCATCCTCTGACTGTAAAGTCTAGAATTAGAGGACATGGTCTCAGGATAAGGGGTGGGCCGTTTAAGACTGAGATGATGAGAAATTTCTTTACTCAATGGCTTTGGATTGAGAGAGCTGTCAATGCTCCATCGTTGAGTATATTCAAGACTAAGATCGGTAGAGTATTGGGCACTAATGGAATCAAGGGACTTGTGGCTCAAGAGCAAGTGGAGTTGAAGTGAATGAAGATCAATCCCAATCTGGTTGAATGATAGAAAAAGCTCGAAGAGTTAAATGACCTTCCTGTTCCTATTTCTTATGTTCTTAAAGAGAAAGAAAGATGGGGGGGTTGGGAGAAAAAGGAAGACAGACAGGATGCTGAGAAAAACAGATGGTGAGCGCACTAAAACCAATGGGTCGCCTTGGCTACCCTGGTATGATGGCTGAGCAGGTGGCAAAGGCTCCTTATTTATGCAAATCAGGCATCTAAACTGGTTGGAGGATTTTGGACTCCAGGATGCAGTTAAGAAGTGGGGAGTGCCATTTGAGCTCTGCCCACTGGTAACAAGCATCGAGTGCATTAACCAGCAGTTCCTTTAATGGAACTGGACCATAAACCTTGGCTGAAGGCTATTCACAAAACAGTACAAGAAGAATTTCATTTTTTGGGTGTTCGTGGGTGCCCTGATCACCCTGCCACCCACCCCCCAACCACCCCCACCCCCCCACACCCCCCCCATTCCCCCAGAAGAACTTTGCACCTTTAAGCAGCCCCCAGCATGATTGCTTTACCCCTTGGTATGGTGACTGGCCATTTCCCATCCCCCCACCCCACCTCCCCCAAATCTGGTGAGCTACAGGCAGCACTCCAGCTTGGCACCTGCAGCATGCCAGTGCCAGGCTAATGAACACCGGGGCACCAAAAGGTGAATGTGCTCGGGATGGCATCAATGGTCTGGCAGAATGGACGCTCCACTCGCTTTGCAGAGTCACCCCCTAGAGCATGGGTGAAGTGCGATGGGGTGGCCAAGGGCCATAGGACCTTGTCCCCGCACCTTAGCTAACTAACCACCCTGGTAGCCAGGCAGGTTTGGTGGATGAAGCTATCTTTGTTGCTTGCAAGGGACAGGGAATATGTTGCCTTTAAATACTGATGGACTTTAGTCAATTCGGGCTGACCTTTACTTGGCTAAAACTGAATGCGACCTTGAACGAGAGGGGTGTCCTACCAGATAAAAGGCAACCCGAAAACCTTCAGAAGTTCTCAAACCAAGTGGCCTACCTCCCATTTAGTCTCCTCCAGTCTCGGGCCCAGCTCAGTTTGCTCCTTCTCGATCAAGGCACATCTCTTCTCCAGGATTTCGCGCTCCTGCAGCAACTGGGCAAAGTCCTCCTGGAGCTTCTTCTTCTCCTGCTGGAGCTGGAAGACCTGAAGCTGGAGGACCTGCTGCATGCGCTGGGCCTTCTGCGAGCTCTGCTTGAGCTTGGCTGTGCAGCTTTGCCTCAGCTCTTCCATCTCCTGCTCGCAACGCCTTTGCTTCTCCTCGTAGATCTGGCAGAGGGCGGCCTCGTTCTCATCCAGGCTCTCCCGCAGCTGTTGGAGCTCAGCGTCCCGCTCCCGGAGCCTCTCCTCCAGCTCCCGGATGACCAGCTCGTGGCCGGAGACGGGCGAGCGGTCGCAGGAGCCGCTGTCGGACAGCGGGTGGCCCCGGCCATTCAGCGAAGCCGTGCTCTTGCTGGAAGAGGAGCGGCCGCTGTCGGAGTTCGACAGGCCGTTCAGTCCGGTCAGGCCCCTCTCGTGGAAAGCGTGCTGCCCGCCGGCGTCCAGGTTGATGTGCCCGGTGGAGGAGCTGACCGGGTCTGGGTGATGGCCGCAGCCCGTGCTGTACGTCGGGAGGCTAGACAAGGAGTTCCTCCCAGAGTCCGACATGGTTCCGGAATGCGCGCTGTTCCTGCAGTTGTAGCCCTGCAAGGAATTGCGCTTTTCAACACAGTTAACGGACCCCACCGAATTGGCGTTGAACAAGATATTCAGACTCCCTTGACTGTCCGACAGTCCGTTAGCAGGACGAGGAACAAGATACTGGACAGAGTTCCTGTTCTTGGCCAGAACGGGCTTGAAGGCTGTCGGTCTGATCAAATTCTTCTCAATGTTCTGCAACACAATTAAATATTAATCAGAAAAAATTTCCACAGAGGGAGGGAGAGAAAAAAATACATCTGGCATTGAAAGCAGATCTTCATTAAATTTAAAATTTAAGTTTGATTTTATTCGAGGAGGGGTGAAGAATCATTGACACTTGATATCAGACACAACGGGCGTGGTGCTGGTCCAGCAGTTTACACATCCTTGCGATGAATGGCTACAGGCCAATGGGGAAGATTTACTCATTCAATCAAATCCCCTTTAATACTTAAAGTGCCTGGCCTGCACAGCTGTATAAAACACTGCCAGGTTCCAGAGCCAGACAATAAAAGGGAACCCATTGACCAAATGTTTAAACCTGGTGGTGGTACTTTCCAAGCTACCTGCAGCTGACTGAATTCATTCCAGTAGCTGCACCCACTCTTCTTTTGGAAACACAGATTAAAAAGGGCAGCAGTTGGGTGGCTGGAGGAGAGCTTTAAAACATTTCCTTCGTTCACCTCATTCATTCTATCCGGTTACATCCTTACTATAAACCACCCAATCTGTCCACGGGGTCCATGCAAACTCCGCCCTTGGGTTGAGTCCCCAGGACCACGGAAACAAAGGGAGCTGGGTCCACTCGCATTTCCACTGTTGTAATCGCCACCCAATTGCACAGACAGAGTGCAATCCCCCAGATAGGGAGCAGCGCACATAGACAAGGGAACAGCACCAGTAGTCTCAGCATGAGCTCGTTCAACTCACTGCAATTTGGAAACAAATCAAAATTTCCAATAAGTAGTGAGGTAACAAGGCCAAATAGTTGAGAACCTACCAATCAAACAGTACCTGCTGCAGCAAAGCAGTCTCCTATTTCTGTTGGGAGACCATCGCACTGTGTTAAATTAGTCAAGACGTGGACCTTCCATTGTACATTAAGCTGCCCCGCACTGAGTATTTCAAATGATCAACGCCCACTGTATCACTAGGCAAGGTTATCAACAGAGAGTGATTCTGAGTGATCCGACTGATTTGGGGTGACTGTGAGTGGGTAAAGTGCAAGCACCCTTTGGCAAAGATCAAAAGTTAGCTGAATTACTGGGATGATATACTGATAGAATATTCACAGAGAGTAGCCAGTCTATCTGATAAAAGGCAACAGTAAGCAGTCAGCCACATCTGCACCCCCTGGAAGAAGTTTCTTGGGGGGGGGGTAAGAGTTTTGAGGCTGATCCCTGGGAATGAGGGTAATGTCTTATGAGGAAAGCTTGAGTGGATTGATCCTATTGGAGTTCAGAAGAACGAGAAGGGATCTTATTGAAAAGCAAGATTCTGAGGGGATAAAAGCAAAATACTGCGGATGCTGGAAATCTGAAATAAAAACAAAAAATGCAACAAAAACTCAGTAGGTCTGGCAGCATCTGTGGAGAGAGAAACGGAGTTAATGTTTCGAATCCGTACGACTCTGCTTAGAGCTGTGAGGGGGCTTGACAGGGTAGATGCTGAAGGGGCACAGTTTAAAAATAAGGGGTCTCCCAATATAAGATGGAGATGAAAAGGAATTTCTTCTCTCAGAGGATCATTAGTGTTTGAAATTCTCTTCCCCAGAAAGCAGTAGAGGCCGGGTCATTGAATATATTCAAGGCTGAGATGGACAAGGGAGTCAGGGTTATGGCGGGGGGTATGAAGGTGAGAGGGGGGTGGGTAAAGAGGAGCAGGCAGGAAAGTAGAGTTACAGCCACATGATCTTGTTGAATGGTGGAGCAAGCTTGAAGATCTAAGTGACCTACTTCTGTTCCTATTTCCTATGAAAATTGATTTTCATTCTGTCATGAGTTCTAATTCTACGATTTAATAAAGTCTTGGGCGGGGGGGGGGCTGGAATTGGGCATCAGTATCACCTACACTGCTGCTTGAACCCCCAAATCCTCCAAATACGCTCGACTAATGTCCTTCAAAAAGAGAAAGATATGACACGTCAGTCACATCAGAGCTGACAGTAAACAGCCAATTATTGGAGGGGATGATTGACAGATAACGTAGAGGGAAGCAGAGGGGAGAATGGATGACAGAACCAATGGACTGGATACAATTGGCTTAAGGGCAGCATGGAGCACGGGACAGACAGAGGGGAGATCCACAGCAGTCAAACTTCTAGGAAGAAGGTGATATGAACAAATCAACAAATGTCCCTTTAATGACACAGAACAGGCCACGTATGGTGACCAACGAACAGAAATGGGTCCTCCTGCACCAATACCAGTTAGTTCACATTTTACACTCAGCACAGAAGTCGACCCCGTTTTTGAAAGTTTTCAGAGCTTCAAAGGTCGACTTACACGCTGCTGACACTGGAAATCTGAAATAAAGATAGAAAATGCTGGAAATACTCAGCAGGTCAGCCAGCGTCTGATGAAAGGCCACCAACCTAAAACGCTGGGTGGTGGTGGTGGTGGTTGGGCCTGTCACGTGCAGAGACAAGTAGGTAAGCCCTGGCAGCCACTAGCAGATTCCGTAGGTGGGTGTCAGGTGGGGCCTGACAGCAATAGCCATCCCCTAGTTTCACCAAACACCCCCTTCCCCACAACTCCTCGCTGCGGCCTGGCTGACTGACCCCATTGTCCATAGACTTCACTTACCTGGTTTGGAGGGCAGCATACTACTATGGTCTCCTCTTCTTCCCAGGTGCAATCCCAGCAGTGGCCATCACTCCAGGTGGCGCTGCGTAGGCTACTGAGCTGCCAGCCCTCTGATTGGCTGGCAGTTCTTGGGAGACAGGCAGCAATCCCACCAACTATTTGAACCCCACTGTGACGATTAAACCTAGCCTTTGATACAGTCTCTCTCTCTCTCTCTCCACCAATGCTGTCCAGCCTGCTGAGTATTTCCACCATTTTCTGTTTTTTATTTCAGATATCCAACATCTGCAGAGTTTTACTTTTACTTTAATAACTTCTTAATTCACTTATGATTTGAATTTGAAACTGTGGCCTGACTCCCTTATTAAATCAGCCAGTAAATTAAGTGTTGGCATTAATCTTCAATAACAGCATAAGACAAATCTCTTTTAGTCTTCGTTTGGTGTTACTATCAGCCTATTGTTAGAATACGTGTCATTCAACGGGTATTAAAAAATGGATAGCAAAGAAAGAGATTGAGAGAGGGAGCAAAAGAAAGAGCAAATGAAAAGCAGTAAGAGAAAGGCCTCATTTCAATCCCAGGTTTTAGCTGATGCCTATAAACCACAACTGGAGATTCATTCTTGTGGTTTAAGATCCCATCTGCACTCGATTAAATTACAGTTGTTTACGCACTCTCACAGTTCCATATATAGAGCACTTCGAAAGAAACAAATAATTCAAAGCATTGGAATTGTGTTTTTTTTAAAGGAATGTTAGAAAGCCCTCAGGGATCCAAAGTTGTGTTTGAAGCAGCACCTCTTAATGGAGCTGTTACCATTTTACAACTCCCCCTTGCCAACTTGGACAAAACCTTCATGAATCTTGTAATCGCAACAGGCAAGTGTTATTATGTCGAACCTCGGATGATGTTTCTTTGTCTGCTATTTTAATGGAGGTATTAGCCCATTTAAAATAAAGCACTGGACAAGGGAATTCCACGCAAACATTAGTACCATTCCAGCAGGGCCAGCTTGGCTCAGTTGGTAGCCCGTTCACCTCTGAGTGAGGAGAATGTGGGTTTCAAGCACCACTTTAGAACTTAGCACTGGGCCAAAGTAGCAAGTCTGGAGGGGAGAATGCTGCAAGGCCTGTAATGTATTGTAACCCACGAAAGTGGAATTTGACAGGCTGTTAACCAAAGCATAAGATTGAAGCCTTGGAAGCCTCCACAGTGTGGACTATGAGAAACATTGACATGTAGTTGAATCTGTCTTGCGCTGCTGGAAGCAATGTACATTGTGGGTACGAAAGACCCAATGTGTAGCTATGTGACAACGTGGCACCAGCAGTTATATTTTGCAATGATTACCAGTTCATTATCCGCAGGTTACACAAAGAATATTTTACATCATACAACATACTGCATTTGTTAAATGCCTCCAACTCCTTGAAACTCTAACTGTTTGCTCTGTACAAAGCTCTTTTGGTAGTACAGAAGCTGAGAGTTGCTGAGAAAAGACATTTTAGTCCCAACGAGTGCAAGACCTTTCCACAAAAGGTCTTTTATCAGCAATATACAAATCTGGTATTTTAACACCTTGCTCACAGTAAAACTCCCATTCTCAAAAATATAAATACTTACCATAGGCTGTGGTGTATATATTTTTCATCAACGCCAAGATGCATGTTTAGGCCCATACTCGGTGTATGAGTGCACCCACCCCCCTTTTTCAGCCAATGAATGCATGTTTAGGCCTAAACTCACATTAGGAATAGGCCTCAATTCTTCAGCTCAGAGATACATGTTTAGGGTTACACTCACCTTATAAGTTGGCGCACAGGAATCAGGCAGGCCCTGTGTCCAGAGTTCACACAGAACAGGCCATGTATGGTGACCAATGATCAGAAATGGGTCCTCCTGCACCAACACCAGTTAGTTCACGTTTTATACTCAGCATATAAGTAGATCCCCCCACGCCCCCACCCCCGCCATTTCTGGAGATTTTCAAAGCTTCAAAGGTCGACTTATACACTGCAGCCTACGGCGTATTGATTTTTCCATTAAACAACAAGTGAAACTTTTTTAAAACCTGGGCCAGAATTTGTCCGTCGGCGAGTTGGAGGCGGGCCCTGCTTGCCGACAGGAAGATGATGTTGGGAGGAACCCCCGACTTCATCCCGCCCCATTTAAATATTCAGGAAGACGGGGGCGGGGGGGGACAGAGTGATCAGCTGTCCACCCGCTGAGTGAGGCCATTGACAGGGTAGTTAAACCAATTAAAGGACCTGCAGGATAAGGTTCCATGTCCGTTTTTAAAAACTTTAATGAACTTTATGTAATATTTTTTAACATGTCCCGTCTTGTGTGACATTGTCACTTGAGGGGGACATGTTAATAATGTTAATATTTTTCTATATTTGTAGTTTTGTTACCTGTCAGTAATCTCCCTGAGACAGCACTTGTTGGACTGTTGCTTTTGTGTTTAATTAGAGTTGAAGTACTTGCAATTTGACAGCTGGGGATTCCCTCCCTCCCGCACAGGGACTGCATAGCGCTACCCGTCGGGCAGGCCGCTGGGAGGGGCCTTAATTGGCCCGCCCACTCAAAATGGCGACAGGGCCAGTTTCGGCGGCGGAGTTCAGCTGTCCGCCCGCCGCCAAGCCGATGGGGCCTGCCTGCCCATCAAGGGCAAAATTCTGCCCCATGTAGAGGAACAGGGCAAGGCCAGTCAGCCCTTGCACCTATCCCACAACTCTATAAGAACCTGGCTGATCCGCTGTCATGGCCCTACTCCAGATTGCTGCCGATACATTAGCTGTGCTTTCAAGGCTGCGCATGGAAGCTGTCCCTTTGCCACCAAGGTTTCCTGGTACCCTGACACAGCATCATCTCAAATCCCCATGCCAACCTCACTCCACCCCACCCTGCCCCAACTCCTACCCTGACTCCCACCTCATTACCTCCCAACCACCATCCAACTCTCATCCGATCTCCCACCCTAAACCAACATGCATATTTTTTTATTTTAATTTTGTTGGTTACTTTGGATGTGGAAATCCCCAGCAAGGCCAGCGTTTATTTAGTTCCCATCCCTAATTGTCCTTTAGAAGGTGGTGGTGAGCCATCTTCTTGAAATGCTGTAGATTGCGCGGTATTGGTATACCCATAGGGATATGCTGTAGCAGTTTGACACAACTGTGTGGCTTGCTCCGCTATTTCAGAGGGTAGGTAATAGTTAACACATTGCTGCCAGGCTGCCACGAACTGAGTACTGGGAACGATCCCTGCACCAGAATGGTCAAGCCTGAGGCACACCCGATATTGGGCCTTGGACCTCACTTCAATTTTGGGCATCCCTCGGGTGAATTTCCATTAGATTTTGGAGCACTGCATTGCCAGTGGAGACTCTCGGGTAGCTCACACAATGGAGGAGGCCAGTCAGACTGTCAGGGGTGCAATTCGGAATGGACTAGGTAGGGTGGGGGAGGGAGACATAGGGAACAAGAGGATGATCAGGAGGGACTGTTGATGGGTAGAGATGGGGAAGTAATTGAGAGGGAGAGGGGGAAATAAGAATCGGAGGGGAAGTCTTCAGGGAGGGAGGTCGACAAGGAGAGGGCCAACTGGCACTATCTATCTTCGACACAGTAATCCTGCCACTCCCACTTCTGTATTCAGGTGAGTATTTATTAACAAGCTCGCCTTTTTGGTGGCAACCTGCAGCAGTCCTTTTCTTGAACTCAGCCAGCGTTGAAACAGCTACACTCAGGGGCTTTTGTACCAGGGACTTTAAAAACAGGGTTTAGGCCCCTTATTTGCATTGACAGAGGTGCCGAGATCTATCTCAGTGGTGGGCCCTGCACACTGCTTCTGCTATCTTTACCAACACAGTGGGCGAGACACTTTTAAGCGTGGAATATGCGTGTCCATGCTGCCGCGATTTTTAATATTTCGGTGTCTAGTTTACGCCTGTAAAACCAGTGTGGTGACAACCAATCTCAGGTCATCACGTCTCTGTGGGCAGCTTCAGGAATCAGGTGAAGATGCACAGCCTCAACCGGGAGAACAGCAACTGTTGGGAGTGAGGTTTAATCCAGATTACGATGTGCTTTCGAAGGTAGAATCTCTCCTCTGGTCACTATGCTTGGCAGGATGTCACCATATTCATTTCTAACTCCTCCTCGCAGGGTGATAGGTTAAGGCTAAAGCTATTGCCCTCCTTATGTCTCTAATGTCCTCCACCCCTACAACCCTCCAAAATCTCTGCACTTCTCCAATTCTGGTCTCTTGCACCTTCCCAAATTTCATCGCTCCATTCAGCTGCCCTAAATTCCGGAACTGCCTCTCTAAATCTCTCCAGCTCTTTACCTCACCCTCCTTGAAGCCTACCTCTATGACCAAACTTTTGGTCAACATTCTCAATTCTTTTTTATTCATTGGGTGTGGGCGTCGCTGACTAGGCCAGCATTTATTCCCCATTCCTAATTGCCCTTGTTCAGACAGCATTTAAGAGTCAACCATATTGCTGTGGGTCTGGAGTCACATGTAGGCCAGACCAGGTAAGGACAGCAGATTTCCTTCCCTAAAGGACATTAGTGAGCCAGATGGGCTTTTACAACAATCAGCAATGGTTTCATGGTCATCATTAGACTTTTAATTCCAGATTTTAGAAAAATATTGAATTCAATTTCGAACCCGGGTCCCCAGAGCATTCCACTGGGTCTCTGGACTACTAGTCCAGCAACAATACCACTACACCATCGCCTCCCCCAAGCTCTCAATATCTTACATAGATCAGTGTCAATATTCTCTTTGCTAACATTCCTGTGAAGTGCCTTTGGTATGTTTCATTGCACTGAAGGTGTTTTAATATGCAAGTTGTTGTTGTAGAGTCTGGTCCTGAAGTAGGACAGAGATACCCTACTCCAACTGTAGTACTGGAAGGAAAGGACAGATGACCCATTGATGTGCACTCATTAAAAATAGAGTGAGTGAACACTTGCATTTATTGGACACCTTTCACTACCTCAAGATGTTCCCCAAAGTGCCAATTAAGTACTTTTTTTTGAAAAAAAAGGAGTGTCACCACCACAGTAGCAGAGGAGACACAGCAGCCATCTCGCACACAAGGAAATTTGTGCACAGCAAGCTCCCACATGCAACAATGTGATAATTTTTCTCTGTTTTCTTTTTAGAAAAAAGAAACCACAAATGAGAAAAATGGCCAGACAGTTTTATCCCACTTGGGCGGGTGTGTGTATGAGAGCTGACAGCTGAGTCAGGAGCAGAAGTGACTGAGCTGCTAGCTCATGGTCCAGTGTTTACTGCAGTGTCATTCTCTCCAGTGGTAACTGCCATCACAAAGCTATTAGGTTTTGTCTCCTCAATCATAACATTTACAGTTTAAAGGAGATATTATGCTATGACTGTAGCACTCGTATTAAGGAGCACACAAATGAATTGCATTGCTTTCTTTAGCTGAAGTAAGCCTGATATTTCCACAACCCAGCTGTTGTAATAGAAGCAACATGACTGGACACAGGGGGAATCTGGGGTCTCAAAGTTCGGGTGATTCCATTCATCTTTACGCTTGAATGAAGGCTGTGATCTACGGACATCTCATTGCATCAGGTACCTTTCATTTGTCACTAATTTAAACAGTATTTCTAAGCTTAGAAACCGTGCAGTGCGACGGTTAACAGGATCTCACAGAATGATGGTGCTATTTTTGTGGGGACGGAGTGAAAACACATTGAGCGGGAGCTGTGCTGGTCACCCGGCTGACCCCTCCCCCCACCCCCTCCGCTGTTCACCGCAAGGTGGCATTTGGCATAGGCCAGAGGAGAGGTTTACTACTAATTACTACTAGCCGGCTCTTGACATCGGGCTGCTGTGGGTGACACAGGGGGTTCTGAAGAGAAAGGCATAGGAAATGAGGTGTGTGTGTGTATGTGAGAGGGAGAGAGAGATAGAGATAGAGAGAGAGAGAGAGAGATGGCCTCAGTGTGTTAGATTGCTTCAAGTGCATTCTTGTATTAAGAAAAAACAGAAACGTGGAATAAAAGCTAACAGGTCAGACTTGTCTGCTGTCTGTGTATCAGATTGCCTCAGTGACATCTCCTGTACTTATTGCATAGAATTTTGCAGTACTGTAGCAGGCCAATCAGCCCATCTGGTCTCTGCTTGTATTTATACCCCATATGAGCCTCCTCCCATTTAATCCCATGAATGTATCCTTCCATTCCCTTCTCCATCCATGTACTTATCATGCACACCTGACATAGGCAAGACACTGCTGTGCCAGAATTGTTGATCAGGTGCATAGGAGTAAAATCTAGTCCCATGCATTTTCTCAGGACTGTATCTGTACAGAAGCTGACATACGTAAAGTGCCCAAGACAAAAACTGACAAACCATTCCTACTGTGCCCGTGCTTGTGTGTGGTTTAGAATTGTTCAAATACCATAGAGTCACAGGAACACAGAAACAGGGGTAGGGTATGCAGCCTGTTCTGCAGTTCAATCAGGTCATGGTTAATCTGTGCCTTAGCTCCGTTTACCTGCCTTTTCTCCTCACTCAACAAAAATCTATCAACCTTAAGCCTCAAAAATTTCAATTGTCTCACCATCACCATCTTTTGAGGGAGAGAATTCCAGATTCCTGCTACCTTTCGTTTGAAAAACACTTCCTGATTCCACTCCGAAATGTCCCAGGTCTAATTTTAAAGTTAGGCCCTCGTTACCCCACCAGATAAAATACTTTCTCTGTCTCTACTTTATCAAACGCCTTTACCATTTTCAACCTCAATTTTCTAAACTCAAAGGAATGCAACCCATCCTCATCATTTAACCCTTTATGCCACAGTGAATCTACACATTACCTACCCCCCCCACTCCCCCCACCTCTCCACTACAAGGCCAATATATCCTGAGGTGCAGTAACCAAATACTTCAGATGGGGTCTGACCACCGTTCTACAACTGAAGCAGAAGAACTAATAATCCAGGGGCCCAGACTAATGCTCCAGGGATGCAAGTTCAAATCCCACCAGGTCAGCTGGGAGAACTTAAATTCAATTCATTAATAAATTTGGAATTGAAAGTGAGTCTCAGTAATGACGATTACGAAACTAGCAGCTCGTTGTAAAACCCCTCCTGGGGGGGGGGGGTCACTCATGTCCTTTTTTAGGGAAGGACATCTGCCATCCCGACCTGGTCTGGCCTACATGTGACTCCAAACCCACCACAGCAATAGGCTTGACTCCTAACTGCCCTCTGGAGGGGCCGAGCAGGCCACTCAGTTGTATCGAACCGACTACAGAAAGTTACAGAAGGCACCTCACCACTGCCTTTGCTAGGGTAATTAGGGAACCGTTTGCCAGCAAGACTCACATCCCATGAACAAGTAAAAAGAAAATCACTTCCTCCCCTTTGTATTCTGACCCCCTTGAAAACTATTAGCTATGTAGAGTACTATTTTGTACCTGTGTACTAGCTTTGAGTGACTTGTGCACAGGGACCTTCAACTCCTTCTGATCGGGGTCATTGAATATTTTTAAGGCAGAGGTAGATTGATTCCCTTGCCTAGTAAGAATCTAAGACTATCGGGGTTAGATGGGAATATGGAATTCGAAACACATACAGATCAGACATGATCTTAACAGATGGTGGAGAAGGCTCGAGGGGCCAAATGGCCTACTTTTGCTCCTACTTTGTATGCTTGTACATACGTATCAACAGCCATACAAGTGCAGCACACGCTGAGAAAAGTCCAGAACCTTGCTCATCGCTCGGTTTTACCTCTGTGAACACATCACTCTACATGGTAAAGCTCTTTTTGCCCTTTTAACCATCTCTCTCTGAACCGGTCGCAAAGACCACAAACTAAACTGATTCTTCTTTTTTGATTGTCTCCACCTTGCACGGGAAGAAATATGCACCATGCGGGTGAAACTGTTACATCGAGTCTACAGCATGGAAACCGGCCATTCGGTCCAAGTGCCCGATGCTATATATGCTCCATGCAAGCCTTGGCCCTCTCTTCTTGAATGCACCATATCAGCATATCCTTCTATCCCTTTCTCCAGCGTGTGCTTACCTAGATTCCTCTCTTAAGTGCACCTCTGCTATTCGTCTCAACTATTCCTTGAAGTAGTGCATTCCATATTTTAACCACCCTCTGCCTGAAGAGGTTTCTCCTGAATTTTCTATTGGATTTGTCAGTGACTGTCTTATGTCGATGGCCTCTAGTTTTATACGCCCCACAAGCAGAAATCTCTACGTCTATCCTATCAAAACTTTTCAATATCTTAAAGACCTCTTTCAGGTCACCCCTGAGCCTTCTCTTTTCAAGAGGAAAGAACCAAAGCCTGTTCCATCTTGCCTGATGGGTTCTCAGTTCTGGCCTCGTTCTTGCGAATCTTTCCTCCACCTTCACCAGTGCTTTTACATCTGTATGGACTCTGGACACTGGAACGATGCACAGTATCCAACTGTGCAGTAGAACATTAGTGCACAAGCAATTAGGAGAAGCATAAAAAACTCCTTTGTGCATTACTTTAACGCACATGTTTAATACGTCGAAAATAAATGGGTTTAACACATAATAGAGTAAGCATCTGTGCAGTAGTAGCCCAGAGCGTAATTTCAAAGCTGTTGTGTTCTGACATCATGCCATTTAACCCACAACATGAGGACTTATGTGGTGAATCTACACAGCTTACTGGTGCATTAGCACACTACCACATTCCCACATTCCCCATGAAAAGGTGTCCGTGTGACCTACCTTCTCAAGTTTGCCCGAGACCGGAATTATTTTTGGAGGAGGTCCTCGGATATTTCCATTCATTGACCTTGCTTCGCGGAAGTCTTCGGGATCACTGCAAGGGCTGCTGGGTGATTCCGTCATATTCCAGCCTCCGTTGCGGTATTCTTCATTTAAATACGCGTAACTCCCGCCTTTTCCAATTACTGAACAAGGTTTCTTGGTTGCCACTCCGCTAATACAGTCCTGAGAGTAGCCATTTTTTAGGTGTCCGTCCTGTTGCCTGAAAACGTTCTGCACCTGGCCAGTTTTACGACACTTGATATTGTATTCTGTGGCCTTGCAGTGCTTATCATGGTAGTTGCGCCCTGAAACCAGACTGCCAACACTCCCCATGGTGCTCTGCAAGATTGGCGATACTGCAGAAGTTTGCAGGTTGCTCTCACTTTCTGAATTCTGATGCTCAGGAACGATGGGCATTGCCTGAACCATTGCCATGGCGATGAACTGTCACAATGTCCACAGTATTTGGGGTCCCTGGCAACCAGATAAAACAAAGATAGAAATATTAAGTGGAACACAAAGCTGACAAAATATATATTTCTTCCATTTCAACATTTCGATCAGTTGAAAAAACTATCCACTAGAGATTATCGTACAGCGCCATGCACTAGCACTCTGTGCTTTCCCCGTTAGCAGTGTGAGGTTGAATCCAACCCAAAAATGACTCATTCAACTCGACACTGGTTCTATAAGTTTGCCAGGGGCTGAGTTCCGGTAACATTCACCCCGGTTGCCAACTTGGCAGTGCAAACAGGCCTTATTCCTGCTCCCCCCGTCACCCGAGAACCCATCAACTCTTGCAGCGGAACAATCGAGAAAGTTGGCTTGGGATGTGCAACAAAAACGCTGGCCTTAGCAGGATCACCCACATCCCGAAAACAGCATTTACTTGGTTTTTTAAAAAGCAGTGGAAAAATTCCATATGAAACGGAAAGATCCAAGGTTAAATCCCTGAGTTCCCAGCACAGCACTATAATTGGGATCAGTGTCCCTAGGGTAGGAAGGATTGGGGGGGGGGGGGGGGGGTGGTCGAGGCAGGCGAGGGAAAACAATCAGCCAGTATTCTAATTTGTGGTTCCTATTTCATCACGCATGTCAGAAAATGTGCATATCCGATGGAGACAGGACAGTATTGAATCTCTCAATTGTCTCAATCTCTCACTGTCTAAACTTAAACACTGCTTGAGAACGTATAGTACTGGAGGGCCGTTCATGTCAGTAAATTAGCTTACATAATCAAACAGATCAAAAGGATGGCTGGTACAGCCTATTGTGGACTCCCACTTATACAATATAGGATGTCCAGTTCCGAGTATAGGGCAGAGCTGAATGAGCTCTACTCTGCATTTGGTTGCTCTATACCTGACCTGGAGTACTCAAAGTTGAAAAGTGTTTCATTCCTGATTGCTGACATCTCTGACCTTGACACACATAAAGAGATACTAGAAAAACATGCTCTTAAAAAAAAACAAAATACGTTACAGATAGAGATAGGCAGTTGACTGGTAAATATATCCACTTCAAGATGACATTTCGTGACATCACACACACAAATGATGCAATCAAATTGTACCATCTGTTATGTAATGCTGACGACTAGCTTTGTGTTAAATATCCATACCTCATCGACTGGAGGTCATGATGAGATGGTTGAGGTGTGTTTAATGACTGCCTGTTTGTTGACACATTTTGAAAATGAACTGCGAAGCTATCCAGTTATCATTCTCCCCGCCCTTTAAAAAAATACCAAGGCAATGGGAAGTAATAAGATTCAGTAATTAACTGAAGACTGTTGCTCTGTAAGCCTGAGGTAATGACATTTTTCACCATTAATTCCATGGTGTGAATGTCATTGCACACCAGGGTCAAGTAGCTGTGGATTGGTGACATGTGCACTGACAATCATTGCTGGCAGAAAGTGGACTAAATATGGAACACATCTCCACCCCCTGACCCACTACCAAAACAACTCATATAATTTTTAAAAAATAAAAGATTCTACTGGCGAGCATTTCAAAGCTCTAGATTTAAGAGATGTCTTCAAAACAACAGCTGGATTTCTTCCTGTGTAAGTTTATGGCTTCATTTAACTGCCTTCATTAGTTTGCAATCCCGCAGATATATCTATTATTCTATATTTAATCTCAGAGGCAAAACAGGTACATTCTGTTACAAGGAGATAGGTTTCACATGTGTAAGGTTCAGGGGAAGTTTTTAATTGACAAATTAGAAAAATTCAAAGGTTGACGTGATATTGTCAGTGAGTAGCTCTGACAAGAGACTGGGAAAATTTGGGTTACTGTTCCCTATTTTTCTCATTCCGGGGATGTGATCCGGGGATCACTGCAAAATGGCTGGTATTTGCTGACCACCCTTAGTGAAAAAGTAGCTGTGGTGAGGGGCCTTCTTGAACCGCGGCAGCCTGTGTGGTGAAGGTGCTCCTCGCAATGCCTAGTTGGACCCCAGCAACTTCTGCAATTTGATGAACAGTTTAAGGGGACCTGACCAAGCTGTTAAAATAATTGAAAGACCAACAAGGTAAGGAACAATTCCTCCCACTAAGAGGGGAATCCCTATAGACTGGTCTTCCAAAATGGAGTCCTCCGCCAACGGCACACCTCATGAAAATCCCAGTCACACCTGCCTCTGCATAGCCCACAAACCAATCCTTTAATGCACAGGTAAAAGCTGGCAGCTTCACCACGGCACGTACACTATGGATGGTGGACCAAGCTTTCTGCCATTGGCGCACATTCAAAAGACTGGCCGTGAAATCTTAAAAGTTAGGAGCAACACAATTTGTAAAAAAACATTTTCGGAGAAAATATCTTTGCACAAGTGTCATGAGAACCTGGAATGCACTGACCCAGAAGACCAGAGATGCTGAATCAATGGAAGTATTTAACAGGGAGAGAGAGATACGTGCTTAGCAAGTAATGACATGAAGGCAGGCTAGGAATTATGATTTTTAAAAAAGAAATAGAGAGGTGCCCTAGCAGAGTAGGCTTAATGGGCCAGCTGGCATAGTCTTGTTTTGAATGTTCCAACAATATTGTCCCACAAACAGCACTGGCTGATATTATACCTATCAGCAAAACAGAGAGCCAAGAGGGAAATTAATGTCTAGACATCCAACTCAGAATAGGCCTGGCAGTTGAAAGCCAAAAGAATGTGATTATTTGAACCATCTGGGGAAATCACTGAATAAGGACAATGCCTCCCAGTGACAGGGCACAAGTCTCGGTTCCATCTTCCGCCATTGCTAATGAAGTAGGTTGACATTCCAAAAGTAATCCTAAGCCACTGCAATACCTTTCGCTGGTCAAAGAAGAGAGAGGCTTGCATTTATATTGTGTCTTTCACAATCTCAGGATATCCAAAAGCACATTATAGGTCATGGAGTATTTTTTTTTGAAGTGTAGTCAGTATTGTAATGTAGCAGCACAATTTATGCACAGCAAGGCCTCATGAAACAGCGACGTGATTAAAAAATTTTTATTCAATTCTTCTTTTAATAAATGTTATTGCCCCTCTGACTTTTCTCCTGGGGTTGCTCACGGCAGGTGTCCTGGAGATTAGCTTCTAATTCCTGGGGATTCCTGGAGGGTTGGCAACCTTAGTTTCAGCTGATTTTTCTACTTTATTTGAGTGCCTCCTCAGACCATCGTCATTTACCAAGCACGACGCAAGACGGCAAAGGTTACTGAATTAACTCAGGATCTTCACCTGACATAAGTTAGAGGGGCAGTGTTATTACTTTCAGAAGCAGCAGGGTGCAGTGAAGCACATAATGGTGTTACAAACCCAACAACCCCATCAGGTGCCAGGAGTGTATTATTTTTGAAATCAAAATTTTTACTGGATCGATGGTAACAAAGGATTTGTTCCTGGAGACGTTGGTTCCAGGGATGAAGTATTCCTGCGCCATTCTCAATCAGGCTGCATCACCTCTTTAGCAGAAAATCATTACCAATCAAGTGATATATTGATTCCCCCCCCCTAATTCTCACTTGTTTTAAAACAAATTAAAACAGTGGTCTGGAAGAAAGCAGTTTACTTGTCAGACGTTCCTTAATCCAGTTGTTGAAATCTTGCAGCGTAAAATAGCTCCTTGTGGCACCTGGCGTCGATTCCAGGAAATTAAATGACTGAACTAAATTTGTTGTGACAGAGGACAGAGATGCAGGGGCAGATTCCTCCATCCCTGCGCTCGGGTGTATTGGGTTGCCTGGGAGTGGGGGGGGGGGGCGCGCATCGAACAGAGCTCAATCACACACGATTAATCGAACGCACGTTAAGGGAGCACATGCACGATTCCCCGTTAATTTAATTGGATGGAAAATCAGATGGGGGAAAGCCTTCATTCCCGGGTTTTGCTCTGTTCAGGCTCAGGGGCAAAGACAGAAAAATCTAACCCTGTGTCCTCTGGCTTTATTATACGCTGGGAGGCATCACCCCTCAGGGTTTGCTGATAAATCATTTGTTGACTCGAAACTTGTCGGCAAAACTAATTGTAGCTAGGCTGCTCTAATTTTAATGCTGTTTTTCTATTTTGCTGGCAAATTACAAAAGTAAGAATCCAGTGCCACTGACTTCACTTAGTCTCACAATGATGCCTCTAGTCCATGCATCACCATAATGAATAGATGAATCATTTCATTACACAGATAAGGCTTTTCAGAAGAGCTGGCTTGTCGAAACTAGAGATAATACTCTACAATCCAGAAGTCGTGTTTACAAATTGGTTCTAAATTCCTTCTCTAAGGGGAGATTGCTCGGCAGGCAATTGTTCCCCCCGCTACAGAGATGCTGCGACCCTGAGCGTCGGGGTCAGAACCTCATTATAACTATTAGAAAAACTCATATGAGACAATGTGACAAGAGAATCATAAAGACAACATGGAGCTAGAGAAGCATTCAACTGCCCACACACCCACACCCCCCCTCCCCCCATGACCAGTCCCCGCCTCCCACAGTTCTGCATAAGTACCCCTGAACCTCAAGGGGACCTGGGTATATATGCGCATAAGTCATTGAAGGTAGCAGGACAGGTTAAGAGCACAGTTAGCGAAGCATAAAGGATCCTGGGCTTTATTAATAAAGGCATGGAGTACAAGATAAGGAGGTTATGTTACACTTGTGTAAAACACTAGTTCGGCCTCAACTGAAGTATTGCGTCTGCTTCTCAGTGCTATACTTTAGGAAGGATGCGAAGGCATCAGAGAGAGTGCAGAAAGGATTCCCTGGCTGCAGGGATGAGGAAATTCAATTATGTGAATCGATTGGAGAAGTTGGGACTGTTTGCCTTGGTGAAGAAAAGGCTGAAAGGAGATTTGCTAGAGGTTTACAAAATCATGAGGGGTCTGGACAGAGTAGTTAGGGAGAAGCTGTTCCCACTGGAAATAATTGGCCTTTCTGCCCAACTCGAAGAAAGAATTTCTCCTCACGTTCTTGTTCTTTTACCTATTTTAATGGTTTATTTAGGAGACCTGTTATCCTGGCGTCAAAATCTTGGAACTCCTGACCTATCATCACAAGAGGGATACCTTCTCCGAATGACCTGTCCTGGTTCAAAAACGTAGCTCCCCACCACCTTCTCAGTGGCAACAAGGGATGGCCTGGTCAACGACAACCCAGAACCCTAAAGCTTCCTTCAGCTACCGGCCCCACTGAGCAAGCTACCAAATGGGCTGGTTGTGTTTGCTTAGCTCCAGTCATGATTTGTTCTAGTCTTTAGCCTGCTTTCTTCAGCATTTATCACTGGTAACTGGTAATGAACTCAGGTAGAATGTTAAGAAGACGTAATCAAAGCTAAAAACAAGAAAAACTGCGGATGCTGGAAATCCAAAACAAAAACAGAATTACCTGGAAAAACTCAGCAGGTCTGGCAGCATCGGCGGAGAAGAAAAGAGTTGACATTTCGAGTCCTCATGACCCTTCGACAGAACTTGAGTGAGTCCAAAAAAGAGGTGAAATATAAGCTGGTTTAAGTTGTGTGTGGGGGGGGAAGAGAGAGAGAGGAGCTTGTGCTTCTATCACTGAGACAATGACACATCAAATTACCGTGGTGAACTTCTGAGCTACAGGCTGCACTCCATCTGGGACTGGAACCCAATCTATTGCCATCCAACCCGACTTAGAATTGAACACACTGCCGCCAAAATAAATCCTTCATGAGTAATTTAAAGGGGTAGCATGCTTTCATCCCTGCTGCTTCAACTAGACTCGTAAGCATTGCCATTCTGAGACGCATCTTATCAAGCCTTGATGACCCGGTTGGTTACGTCCCACTGCCCAGTGTCAAACTGAGACATAAAGATCTGAATGGTCCCAATTTTGATTATGTCTGTGCTGAGGTCGATGGATAACAACCAGTGGCCTCGACACCCTCCTCAGAGAGGAGCGTGGGAGAAATCAGCAGCGGTTCTTAGTCCTCTTAGAAAGTCCATGTTTGTGGCTGTCAAATGGCTTTGGCTGTAACTGCTCCCACAACTGAACTTGCTGCCAAGATTGTGCGTTCTTCAGCAGGCTGAAGGGTGGCCTGAAGCTGTGGCAGCTGGACATCCCACCCACCCTTAAACCAGCAAAAGCCACTGGGGCATCTTACCTGGGCTGAGTACGGAAAGGAAATTCGGCAGGGGAGGATTGTACACCAGTAACAGAACCCACCTGAGTTTCCTTTCTGTGCTTTATTTACCCAGGTGATCTTTAATGTCCAGGAGATAAAGATGAAAATGTACGCCATTACTGTGGCTGTACTTCCTTTTTAAATATAAAGTAACTCCTAGTCTCGCCGTACTGCCCTGCCAGACTTGCTGTTTACAATGCGAGTGGGTCAAGGTCTACCACTTCTACTCAAAAAGATTTTTCCTGTGCTTCTAGACGCATGAGTGATATGATCCTTCGTACTAAGACTAATGGCTATGATGTTCCACAGCCTGGGATTTGGCAGCAATACCTCCACTCGATCTTAGGAGTAATGCGAGAACGATGTGGCCTCTACTTAATGCCTTCCCATGACAACCCGACTGAATAATGGGATCCTAAACCACGTGGGAGGGATCCTGATTAATCCATTTAAAAGGCATGCTTTTAATTAACCCCCAATTCACCACGGTGAAGTCTTCTTGTCTGAAATTCATTCCAGGCTGAGGAATCAGAAAAACAAGTGCTAAATTTGACCTAGTTTGCCCGATTGTGTCTAGGGTGCAACTACAACAGCCTTTGGCTCTTTGCCATTCAACTGGCAAAATCGGAGATGGTTTTAGACATTCAAATAAACCTCTTTTTTTTCCCCCCAGTGAAAAGTGGGCACATGGAACTTGGGAAAATAAGGGTCTTCACATAATGCTGTGGAATATTAGTACATAAGCACTTAATGCAGCAGTGAAAATTCCTCTCTCTTACTTCGGCATAATTGTTAGCTCAAACTCATTGGGTTAAATCCTCCGTTAAGACAGTAGATTTGAAATGTCAGACAAACACATTCAGTGTTCACTTGCAAACATCCCACACAGGTTCATGGCTAGAATAAATTAAAATGATTAGAAAAAGAATACAATTAAATGCAAACTAAAAAAAGGACAGAAAGAGAATAAAATGGACCAAAAAGATCACTAAGTTAAACACAGATGAGAGAGGCCATTCAGCCCATCACCTTCACCCTTTCACAGATCTCATGGTTTCCCCAATGCAGCACCTAACTGCCTCTCGAGTGACTTTAGAGTTTTGATCTTCACTGCCTTAACAGGAAGATCGTCCCAAGTATTAATAATTTGTTTGGGGAGTCATGCACGATCCGGTGCCAATGTCAGCTGTGGCTCCATTAGTAGCACTCTCATCCCCAGAGTCAAAAAGTCGTGGGCTCAAGTCCCACTCTAGAGACTGTAGCATAAAATTCAAGGCAGCCATGTTGGAGGTGCCATCCTTCACGGAGATGTTAAACCAAGCCTTTGTCTGCTCTCTCACATGAATGTAATAGATCCTAGGACACTATTTTAATGACAATTGGGGAGGTGCCCTAGCCAATATTTATCCCTCAAATCAACATGAAGAACAGATTATCTGGTCATTATCACATTGCTGGTGTGGGAGCTTGCTGTGCACAAATTGGCTGCTGTGCTTCCTACATTACAACAGTCACTACACTTCAAAATTACTTCATTGGTTATAAGGCAAGAACTTTGGGATGTCCTGTGGTCACGAACAGTGCTATATAAACAAAAGCCTGATATCAGTGCTGAACTTGCCTTTTGCCAATTTCTATCTAGGCCCTCTTGTCCTGAAATGCTGTGGTTTAGCCTGAAATAATGCTCAGGATTAACCTTTCCGATTCCACAACATCCTATACAAGCTGCCTTCACACCTGGCGCCCATCAAGCCCGAAGAGTCTAGTGTTTGTACAGCTTTCCGGATAACTCGGTCCTCTGATGGTAGGAACGAGCCATGAAGTCCTTCACTGGAGTGCTGCGGGGATTGAAAGTTTCCTTTGTGCCTTGATAAGCTAATAGGGTGAGATGAAGTAGAGTGGGAGGATGCTTGTGTGGAGCAGAAAAACAACAGCATTGACTGGAAGGGCCAAATGGCCTGTTTCTGTGCTGTGTATTCCAAGTGATACAATATCATTATTTAAGGTGTCGATACAAAGATAAAAGGGGATAACGGATGTTGACATTTTTGATATGAAATTGCATTTTAAAGTGTTGACTTGAGGAGGTTAGCATTATTACAGTAATGAAAACCACTCCTGGCATCCAGGTGCTTTTATTACTGTAATGTTAGCGCTTGCTTCACAAGGCAGACACCACAAAACAACAAATGGCGGATGAAAGTCTTTTGTTTATATAGCACTGCTCGTGACCACAGGACATCCCAAAGTTCTTGCCTTATAACCAATGAAGTAATCTTGAAGTGTGGTGACTGTCGTAACGTAGGAAACACGGAATCCAATTTGCGCCCAGCGAGCTCCCACAAATGGCAACGTGATAATAACCAGATAATCTGTTCTCTGTGTGGATTTGAGGGATAAACATTGGCCGGGATGCCTCCCTAATCTCCTTTAAAATAGTGCCCTAGGATCTTTTACATCCCTGTGAAAGAGCAGGCAAAGCCTTGGTTTAACATCTCAGTGAAGGACAGCACCTCCAACATTGCAACCTCGAGTTTTATGCTTTCTGGAGTGGGACTTGAACCCACAACCTTTTGACTCAGGGGATCCATGTGCTACCAACTGAACCACAGCTGACACTGCCACTGGATAGTGCATGACTCCCCAAACAAACCTGGTTTTTGAGATCAGTGGTCCTCAAATTCACTGGAATAAAATACCACTGATGTAAGATTAGTCAAAGCAGCTGACTTTGGGGCCTTCGCAGCTCAGTGAGGCCTACGTGGATCTTTTATAATTAGGGTTGCTTGGCAACCTTCCCAACACAGGCCTTTAAAAGGTTTGCTGTAATTCAGAGGATGGCACTGAACTTTCACCATAATGTATGCAGGTTTTATTAGGCTATTAGGCTCTTAATGGCGAGTTATCCCCTACAGATTTGAATCTTTATGTGATTACCTTAAAATTAAATTGGTGCTGCTCACTTAGTCCTGATGACATAGTTTAAGCAAACTGGCTCGAATGTAGTTCTGCGAGGAAACAAAAAATGTGTCCTGCCTTGTGATTCTCAGTATGTGGGAAGTTTGTTCATAATGCTCATCTCCAATTGCCCCTGTACAATTTCTGCCCCAGCACACATGTTATAATCTCAGCAAAAACTGAGTTAGTATTAAAATTCTCAAACCTAACACTGCAATGGTATATTTCTTTGCTAATGCCAGATAGCTAAGTTACTTGGAAACAGTCCCTGACTGTTTTTTTTAATTCTTTCATGGGATATTAATTATGATCATTACAGGATATAGGAACTGGTTGAAACTGTGATATTTTGGGGTTAGGAAGTGCATGTTTCCAATGAGCATTTCTGTAAATAAAAGTGTGTAAACTGTGAATGGGGGATCAAACTGGAATTTGATGATTCTTTCATACAAATAGTTTGCCTTGCATTCCTCACAATTAATAGAGAAAAAAGAACCTGCATTTATATAGCATCATTCATAACCACCGCATACCTCAAAGTGCTTTTAAGCCAATAAGTACTTTGTAGGAAATGATGCAGCTAATTACCACAATGTAAAACTCTATCCAGTTCTATCCTTCAGCACTTGGTTTTCTGCAGTAGAATACAGAGCTGGTCACTCCCAACGATAACAGCTCCCTGATGCAGGAAATCTTGGTGCTAATAAATCATCCAGTCCAGATGTACAAAAATTAACTAGCAAATGGGCCAAAAATCATAGAAACAGTACGAAGGAGAACATTTTGTCACTGGCAAGGTCAATATTTGTTGCCCATCCCTAACTGCCCTTAACTGTGAATGGGGGATCAAACTGGAATTTGATGATTCTTTCATACAAATAGTTTGCCTTGCATTCCTCACAATTTCTCCCCTCTTAATAGAGAAAAAAGAACCTGCATTTATATAGCATCTTTCATAACCACCGCATACCTCAAAGTGCTTTTAAGCCAATAAGTACTTTGTAGGAAATGATGCAGCTAATTACCACAATGTAAAACTCTCCCCCAACAAGAAAACTCTTGGGGGTGGGGGGGAGGGGGGGTCAGTAGAAAATTTCAAGACTGTAATTGATAGATTTTTCTATTAGGTAAGGGCAATAGGGGATATGGAAACTAGGCAGGTAAATGGATCAGCCATGATTAAGTTGATAAATGGAAGAGGCATCAGGGCTGAATGGCCTACTCCTGTTCCCTTGTTGGAAGTTGTGGAAGGGATAAAGAAAACTGGCTTACACTGGTGTAAGGTTACCCACGAATGGACTGGTTGGAGAGTGCGGCCACTGTTGAGCTGCTCCACTCTCCTGAGGAAGGCGAGAGGGGAGAAAGCTGGAAGCTGAGAGGGTGGGTGGATATCAAGAAGATGCTTCCTCTTGTGGGAGAGGCCAGAACAAGAGGACACAGTTTAAAAATAAGAGGGTCTCCCACTTAAGACGGAGATGGGAGAACTTTTTTTCTCTCAGAGGGTCATGAGCCTGTGGAACTCTCTTCCTCAGACAGCAGTGGAGGCAGGGTCACTAACTATTTTTAAGGCAGAGGTAGACTGACTTTCTTGTTAGTCTAGAATCTAAGTGTATAGTGGGTAGGCATGAAAGTGGCATTGAGGCCACAATCAGATCAGCTGGGGGAGCTAGCAGAGACAGAGAGTGCCCATGGTGCCAGTATTCGGAGGACTGCAAGAGACCGGGCACATGCTCAGTCGGTGCCTGATGATGTGCCTCTGGAGTCATCGGTGAAGCAGCAAACGCAGGAAATGCGGCTGGGTGTGCGGGACTATCTGGTGGAGATACATGAGGCTATGCTTGGCTTGGTCTCCCTGGTGGAGGAGTCTACGGCGAAGCAATGAGCCTCATGGCCGAGCGCCATGCGTCCTCCATGGAGAGAGTGGCGAATCTCGTGGAGAGGCTCCTCCAGGAGACCCCATCAGGGCTTCCTGGGGATGGACTCTGACCAGCAAGCCCTCACATCGGCATTGACCGCAGCTGGTCAGTGCCAGTGTGGGAGATCCTTAGCGATCTCACGTTGGCGCAGCAGCTGCCTGTCGTCTCTGCGGGCGCCTCTCAGGGCGCTCCGGACGAAGGCGGGCAGCTCCTCCGCCCCTCTCCCAGTGACCATACCATCCGGTGATGCTGCGATGACTGGGGAGATGCCAGCTGTGGAACTGGCCACTCCCTCCCAGACGGGGCCAGCACAGGCTGCCAAGGCCGCCAAGGCCATCGAGGCCAACGGGACAGCAGAGTCAGCAGGCTGGCTCAGATACCCCTCCCAGCGAGGGGGCAGCACCAAGACGTAGCACCCGGAAACCTAAACATAAGGCACCTTAGGCACACCACGGGTTTCTCACTGGTGCTTTTGTGTTAGCTCGAGATGAGGTCTTTATGATTTGCTTTGAATTGGAACACCCTTGCCATTTTGTTTCATTAAGTTTCTTTGCCTGTGATATTAAATTCAGACATGTGACCATGGCTGAGGGCGTCTCTTTCCTGGTGTAGGTGGATGGTTTCAAAAAAATGTTAGGAGTGCTTTGTGGGACATTCAGCTTTATTAACAAGGCCCTTAGTTACTGTTCCTAACCTGGAAGATTTGGCACTTAGGTATCGAGTTTGGAATCTACTGCCCAGGCTTGTCCTGGAGGTCCATCTGTGGTGTGCTAGCCGAAGGTTCATTGGATTAAAGCCTCCCTGGTATCCTGTCTCCCTGCAACATGCTCATGTCAGTGTCTACCCCCTCAGCATTTCCCTGTGTGTGCTCATCTTCAGACTCACTGCTGGACTCATCGTGTGCAGCCACAGCCACTACATCGAAATCTTCATCGTCCACCGCGTCCCCCCTTTCTAGCGCAAGATTGTGGAGAGCGCAGAATGCAACCAATATCAGCGACACACGATCTGGGGGGTACTGGAGTGCGCCCCCTGAGCGGTCCAGGCATCGGAAGCGCATCTTGAGAAGATCGATGGTTCTCTCTACCACAGCCCTTGTGGAGGCGTGGCTCCTATTGTACCGCTGCTCAGCTTCTGTTCTTGGATGGCGGAGAGGCTTCATGAGCCACCTTCTGAGGGGATAGCCCTTGTCACCCAGCAGCCATCCATCCAGCTGGGCTGGAGCACTGAAGAGCCCCGGCACCTGGGAGTGTCTGAGGATGTAGGTGTCGTGGGAGCTGCCTGGGTACCTTGCACAGACTTGTAGAATCAGCATCCTGTGATCACACACTATCTGCACGTTCATGGAGTGGAAGCCCTTCCTGTTGGTGAAGGCACCGGGCTCACCTGCTGGCGCCTTGACTGTGTACAGTCTATAGCACCCTGGACTCGGGGGAAGCCAGCAATGGCTGCAAAACCTCTGGCTCGCTGTGTCTGGCTGGCCTTGTCCCAGTGGAAGTGGATGAAGGACAACGCCCATCTGAACAGAGCATCTGTAACCTGCTTGACACAAGTGTGGACAGCTGATTGGGAGACACCGCAAAGATCACCCACCGAGCCCTGGAAGGAGCCAGAGGCATAGAAGTTGAGGTCAGCTATGACCTTCAGAGCCGCTGGCATGGGGTGTCCACCCACACAGTTAGCGGAGATCTCAGGGCCAATCATCTTACAGATATAGCTGACTGTCTCCCTTGAGAGACAGAGCCGTCTTTGGCACTGCACCTCAGACATATTGAGGTAGCTGCTTCGCCGCCTGTATACCCTGACAACAGGATAATGGTGTCTTCTGCGGCCCTTTCTGCCTTGGTCTACCTCTTGGCTTTACACCCCTTATGCCTGCACCTGTCCTCCCAAAGGTGGCTCCCACTGGAGGCTGGAATGTGCATTTTTGGCCTCCTCCCCTTTCTAGCCCTCCCTTCCTCCTCAGAGGAGCTGCCTCCAGTGGAGAGATCAGCTCCCATTCCCAGGCTAAGGGAAGGCTTCCAGAAACCTGCAGGCCCAAAAAAGATTCCTCAGTGCAGATTGCAGACCTGATGGTTAAGAGTCCAGACAGCAGCTGGTGTGCGTTTTGAAGTATTGTAGATCACAGACAAGTTTCAAAAACATTGAAAAATCAATACTTGAGAGAGCGCGCTCACGACCCCAGTGAGCCCTCTTATCTCACCCGTGGATGCGGTTATTACAAATGTGTCCTACCCGCCTGCCCGTTGCGCCCATGCGCTGACCCGAAGATTGCACGGGCACCGAAAAATCGGCGTCAATTGGTGAGTCAAGGGCCTTGAGTGGCCCGTTAATTAATGGCGGCTGTGCAGCAGAGATCATCGCGCGTCCGCCCGACAAAGTATCGCGATGGTGCGCGGTGAGGTCGGGACTCTCGCCCAGCGTCACCGCCTGTCATTTTACGCCCGCAATCGCGGGGCACACCCCCGCACACCAAGGGTAAAGTCCTACCCACGGTGTCTTGTCTTCTTACCTATGCATTCAACCACCTCAAGAGGCACCTGACTAACAATGCATTGAGACACTCTCAAGTATGCTTCCTGTGAGTCACAGGTTTTCAAACAAGGCTCTACCAGGCAATGACAGGGATCAACCAAGAGAGACACTTGAACACGCAGCGAGTTATCATGACCTGGAATACGTTGACAGATTCAATAGTAACTTTCATAAAGCAATCCGGATAAACACTTGAAAAGGAAAGTAATTTGCAAGGCTATGGGGAAAGGGCAAGGCAGAGGGTCTAATTGGATAGCTCTTTTATATAGCCAGCACAGGAATGATGAACCGAATGGTCTTTGCTGGACTGCTTCTAAGATTATGGCCCATCTGCCAGCCGACGTTTGTACATCTGGACTTGATAGTTTATTAAAACAAGATTTCCTACGCGTCCAGTGCCGTGTTCTACTTCAGCAAACTAGGTACTGAAGGATAGAACTGGAGCCAATCTTAACACGCTTTTATAAGCTATTACTTACAGAGAAACACACACGTGCCTCCGCACCCCAAAACACCAGCTTCAGTCTGTTCTGATAGGGGAGCACAAATGAACCCCAAGTTAATGGCCAGCAACTGATCACAATTAAATACTCAATTATTGTACAATTGACAACTGTCTTTTGGAACTTGGAAAAGGGGTTATGGGGACAGCATCAACATTTGCAGGGGTGCTGATTACAGCCGAAGTTTTAGGCCCAGGCTGATGAGAAATCAGGCAAGTCTGGGAGCTCAGCACTCAGTATTGATGAGAGCCCTAATGCAGTGAAAGGGCAGCATCTTTTGCTTTATTGTGTTTGGGTGGAGGTGGGGGGCTGGGGTGGAGTGGGGAGCTCAAATTGAAACCAACAGTAATACTCTACAGAGGAGGATTGCAATGCTGAGGTCAATCCTCGCTCACAGCAGCAGATGCCAACAAACGCTCCCAAGGAAGTTTAATTAAGGGAATCGGTGAGTGCCCAAGCAGAGATTAAGTGCTTTGTAGCGAAGGTACCAGGATCCATTCAGCAGTCAGGAACAATCACTACGCCTGATGAAAAAAAGTGAGAGATTAGCTTTTGGATTCGCACCATAACGGGAGGGTCCGCTCAATCGCTTACATGATAAGTAACTTGAGGGCACTGGAATTTTCTGTGATAGCTAGTTTCATCTGACCGTACTATTTGTGCCCTCCCATCTCGTTAATTCCACAAAGTTGCTGTCCTGTCTCTCCCCCTACTCTTAGCTCACACTTTTGAGGCATTGCCAACTCTGGTTGGATGACTCCTTACGATTACGTGACAAATTTTCCAGCTTCCAACTTCAACTGGCTAAACAGCCCAACCCCCGCCCACCCCCCCCCCTAACCCCACAACCCCACAACCCCACAACCCCACAACCCCCAATTCCAACAATTTTATAAATATAAGTATTCAAAGGAAAACAAGACCGGATTTTATGAGGGGTCATATTCCCTGACCAAAATGTCATTCGTCAGACTGCCCACCGCACAGCCATATTCCTCTGGGAGCTGCCTTGTTTCCGGATGGGACTTCCACCCCCCCATCACGGAGGGAGTCCTGCCATCGTGAGCTGCTGGCCAATCTGATTGGTCGGCGGCTCGGAGGTCCCAGCAGCGCCAGGATCAAGCGGTGGCCACTACTGGGACTGCAGGGCAGTCCTTGAAGAAGAGGTGATGGAGCCCAGCAAGGAGGGGGCAGGGGGAGCTAAGGGCCTCAATAGGCCTAAGGCCTGGCACCTTCCCCGCTCACCGTAATATGGGGGAAAGGTTGGGGGCGAGTGGGTGGGTTGGCAGTGGGAAGGCCACCTGCTTTGTTTTACCAGCACTCCCACCAACCACCCCCTCCGCCCCCAAATACGCCAGTGGGGAGCCGGAAAATTCAGCCCCACAATCTTTTTAATGCCCCAATGACTTTTCTCCTGGTTTTTGCTCGTGGCAGTGTGCTGGAGATTAGCCTTTAAATTCTGGGCAGCCTAGGCCAACCCTGGAGGATTGGGCAGCTGTAATATCTCGTTCACGGGAATGTGATGCTCCTCACCTCCCCCCCACCCCCCAATCTACGCTTCCACTTACAATCACATGACATTTAAATCCAAACTTGGGTGTTTCCTAATGTTTAGCACACCTTCTTTCCTACTTGTTTTGAGCCTGAGTCATTCCCTGAACTATTGGGCCTTCATTCAGTTTCTTCCAAGGGAAACAGGTTAAGAACGAGCAAACGTGTGTTTGTTTTCTGTTCTCCTCCGTATGGAGATGAGCCGAAAGTTTTCAAAGGGTTAATTTTGACCTCTGCTGCTGAGGGAATTAGGTCATGTGGGTGCAGCAAAAGCAACCTGCACTTCAGGTGAGAGGAAATCAAAAAGGAAGGGATCTGTACCAGTGAGTGCCTTGAACAATGCCAAGGCTAGGGGTCAGCGGGGATCATCCAGGGTCAACATCTTTCCCTGTAAAAGGGGGAAGGGGTGAGGAGGTGGTGTGTGCATGTGTGTGTGTGTGTGTGTGTGTGTGTGTGTGTGTGTGTGTGTAGGAATGGGTGGAGCAATAGGAACATCTAAAGTCAGTTTTGATTTGCGAGCGCATCTAGTCAAATTACTGTTGCTTTGAAGTTGACTGCAGAGACGTGACCAACAGGAGCGCGGTACATGAGAGCAGGAAAGGCTCTGTTTATCTGTAATGAGCCCAGCAGGTTTCATTGATCCCTCTCAACATTGTGCTTCCTCATTTCGCACCAACAATGGGGATAAAAAGTGCCGAGTCCCGTTAATCACTCCACAATCTGCAGGAGAGGGAAAATCATAGGAACCGGCGTCAGCCATTCAGCCCCTAGTCTGTTCCCCAATCCAATTAAATCACGGCTATTTTGTACCTCAGCTTCATTCGCCCACCTTTGTTCCATATCTCTTGATGCCTTTACTTAGCAAAAATCGATCATTCTCAGTCTTCAATCGATGAAGCAATCCATAGCCTTTTGGGGGAACTGAGTTCAAGGTTTGTGACAAAGTGCATCCTGATCCCACTCGTTAACAACCGGACTCCAATTGTACGATTATGCCCTTTTGTTCTGGATTATCCAACCAATGAAAATAATTTATAGAATCATAAGACTATTGCTGAAAAGTGAGACTTGTTGGTGAAGCTTTTCATCTTGCAATCATCAGAACAAATGCAAGAATGAAAAACTTCAAACAATCGCAGCAATTTATACTAAAGGAGAAAAG
The DNA here is from genome assembly GCF_017639515.1 of Carcharodon carcharias. Taxonomy (NCBI): domain Eukaryota; kingdom Metazoa; phylum Chordata; class Chondrichthyes; order Lamniformes; family Lamnidae; genus Carcharodon; species Carcharodon carcharias. The sequence goes on along the minus strand of NC_054483.1, from coordinate 114,372,912 downwards.
GGTGCCGAGTGCATGGCAAGTTGACTCCAAATGGCTGAGGCGTTGCCATGGAGAAAGCAACAGGAAACGTAAGACTCCCCAAGCTCCCAGGTAATTATTGAGCATATCCCTTTTGCTTGCAAAGAACAAGTCTCTGCGTATGAATTAGTTTCACTTCTAGCAGGCATAAATGAGCTACATTATGAGCTCGACTGATTAGCTTAACTTGATTGTTAGTGTAGTTATTGGCGCCCTCAGGATTGTTCAGCAAGTGCTGCCCAATCACAAAATCACATCTAACAGTGGATATTTTGTTTTGGGTTTTGCAAGCATGGGCTGGCTGATTATGGTCTGTACTCTGCCTGTTACAAATAACCAAAGGAACTTGCTGTTTGATTTGATCAGTCAATCGCTTGGACGTATTGACTACGTCCCTGGCATCTGAAACTCATACACAAATTTGCTCGATTGTGTGGGAGGCAGAATGTCTATTTGGTCGGATGGCACCATCCTATTTGTGGAGAAATACCACTCGCACAGCTACTGCATAAAAGCAGTGGGAAACAGCGTTATAATCCGTTATTCGAATCTTTGAGATACTTTGCCTTATCAAGATAATTTGAGAAAGGCTGGCACTGTGTGTCCAAAAGTGGTGGAACTCTGGCCCATTTGCGAGTTTGTGCATAACACAGTGAACCATGGTCTAATCAGGATAGCCACTGTCCCGCAGGACAGTTTTGAGGCAGTATAGTTTGGCGTCAAGCTTGCAAGGTGAAAAAATGGCTAAAGCCTTATTTACAAGGTTGCAGATAAGACCAATCTAATAGTGCACGGAGCTATATGAATCCCGACATGCATACTGACTAGTGAAGATAGGCTTGCGGTAGACAGTCGTGGCAAATCCATCAGCAATTTTTCAACAAACACATCTAGGAAAGGGAGTGCGTCCCATCTCAAAAGTGAATCAATCAGTCCCCTTCTTCCCCTGTATTTGTTGTGATCATTTGAAACTTAGCATTCTTGCATTTGCCCTGATGAGTAAACGATGAAAAGCTTCAGAAACGCATCTCTCTTTTCAGCAATAGCCACGTTCTGCACTACCAAGCGACAATCAGAATAGTACAGCATATGAGGAGGCCATTTGGCCCATTGGCTCTGTGCTGGCTTCCTCGTAGGCCAATCCAGGTAGTCCAAATGGCTCTTCCCTGTATCCCTTCAATTTTTTTCCCATTCATGTGTTGACCCAATTAATTTTGAAAGCTTCTGTTGACCCTGCATCCACCACCCTATCAAAAGCAGCGCATTTCAAACCCTAACCACTGAAATAGTTTGTTTCCTTACGTCACTCCTAGTTCTTTCACCTTAAATCTGTGCCCTCTGGTTATGTAACATTCAGCCACTGGAAACGGTTCCCCTCTACTTACTCTAAGTCCTTCATGACTCTAAACATCTCTATCAAATCATCTCCGTTGGAGCCGAGGAGACCAGGAGAAGGATTCCAGCTTCTCTGGTCTATTCACATTACTGTAAAAAAACCCCCACCCGCCGAACTTCAGGACTCCTGCCTCTAAATCTACCAAGAGAATAGAGAAAAAATGCAACACATGGGCAGCTGAGGTCTGGCGAGATTATGCTGAAAAGTAACAAGATTCTAATTGGACCATCAATCAGCATGGCATGGAATGCAAGTGGTCATCATCAAGTGCGTACAATCTGGACAAATTGTTCCAATGATTTGATAAAGTAATATAGCAGGTTTAGAGGATGTCATTGGCCAGACTTATTGCTGTGGTGGGAGAGGTGGGGGGGGGGACACACGTTTCAAATGTTTTTTTCTTACTCAAGGAGCCGATGATTACATTTTGATAAGATTAAGTTTCACACAATATTAGACACGGATTTAAAAGAAAAATCGATGTCAAAACAATAAATCGGATCATTTAAAAAAAAAGAGTAATTAATAAAAAATGCCCATTAAAAAAGGGCCAAGCAATAAAACCTTTTTTTTGCCCTTTTGCTTAGCAAGCAGAGCTCGAGGAAGACAGACTAGGCCCCAATGTCCTGGGAAGGGAAGGGAGGAATGGGGACTGGGCCGGAGTTAAGTTTAACTAACACACCGACCTTGCGTTCGCCACCCCCCTCCGGTGACACACACTCTGTGCTGGCCTTCATACCCAAGTGGGGGTCAGAGGCGGGTTGTCCTCCTTTCCCAGCATGCTCTGTGGATAGTTTTTGGGGAGGGAGGAGGAAAGCAGGGTGTATGTGTCCAGTTCACTCTCCATTTCAGGGTTCTCACTCCCGCCGACTCACTCCCTCCCTCCCACCGACTCACTCCCTCCGACTCACTCACGCCGACTCAATCACTCCCCCCCTCCTGCCGACTCCCTCCTGCCAACTCCCTCCCGCCGACTCATTCACTTACTCCCTCCCTCCCACCGACTCACTCCCTCCGACTCACTCCCGCCGACTCACTCCGTCCCTCCCTCCCGCCGGCTCACTCCCTCCCTCCCACCGACTCCCTCCCGCCGACTCCCTCCCGCCGACTCACTCACTCCCTCCGACTCAGTCACTCCCTCCCTCCCACTGACTCACTCCCTCCCGCCGACTCACTCCTTCCCTCCCTCCCGCCGACTCACTCCCTCCCTCCGACTCAGTTACTCCCTCCGACTCACTCACTCCCTCCGACTCAGTCACTCCCTCCCTCCCACTGACTCACTCCCTCCCGCCGACTCACTCCTTCCCTCCCTCCCGCCGACTCACTCCCTCCCTCCGACTCAGTTACTCCCTCCGACTCAGTCACTCCCTCCGACTCAGTCACTCCCTCCCTCCCACCGACTCACTCCCTTCCGCCGACTCACTCCTTCCCTCCCTCCCGCCGACTCACTCCCTCCCTCCCTCCCGCCGACTCAATCACTCCCTCCCTCCCGCCGACTCAATCACTCCCTCCCTCCCGCCGACTCAATCACTCCCTCCCTCCCTCCCACCGACTCACTCCCACCGACTCCCTCCCTCCCTCCCACCGACTCCCTCCCTCCCGCCGACTCCCTCCCACCGACTCACTCACTCCCTCCGACTCACTCACTCCCTCCCTCCCACCGACTCACTCCCACCTACTCACTCCCTCCCTCCCTCCCACCGACTCACTCCCTCCCTCCCACCCACCGAATCACTCCCTCCCTCCCTCCCACCGAATCACGCCCTCCCTCCCTCCCACCGACTCAATCACTCCCTCCCTCCCACCGAATCACGCCCTCCCTCCCTCCCACCGACTCAATCACTCCCTCCCTCCCGCCGACTCAATCACTCCCTCCCTCCCTCCCACCGACTCACTCCCACCGACTCCCTCCCTCCCTCCCACCGACTCACTCACTCCCTCCGACTCACTCACTCCCTCCCTCCCACCGACTCACTCCCACCTACTCACTCCCTCCCTCCCACCGACTCACTCCCTCCCTCCCTCCCACCGACTCACTCCCTCCCTCCGACTCCCTCCCACCGACTCCCTCCCTCCCGCCGACTCCCTCCCACCGACTCACTCACTCCCTCCGACTCACTCACTCCCTCCCTCCCACCGACTCACTCCCACCTACTCACTCCCTCCCTCCCTCCCACCGACTCACTCCCTCCCTCCCTCCCACCGACTCACTCCCTCCCTCCCACCCACCGAATCACTCCCTCCCTCCCTCCCACCGACTCACTCCCTCCCTCCCACCCACCGAATCACTCCCTCCCTCCCTCCCACCGAATCACGCCCTCCCTCCCTCCCACCGACTCAATCACTCCCTCCCTCCCACCGAATCACTCCCTCACTCCCTTCTGCTGACTCCCTCCCGCCGAATCACTCACTCACTCCCTCCGACTCCCTCCCGCCGACTCACTCCCTCCCTCCCACTCCCTCCCTCCGACTCCCTCCCACCGACTCCCTCCCTCCCTCCCACCGACTCACTCACTCCCTCCCACCGACTCCCTCCCTCCCACCGACTCCCTCCCACCGACTCCCTCCCTCCCACCGACTCCCTCCCACCAACTCACACTCCCTTCCTCCCGACTCCCTCCCACCGACTCACTCACTCACTCCCTCCCACCGACTCACTCACTCACTCCCTCCCACCCGACTCCCTCCCACCGACTCACTCACTCCCTCCCACCGACTCACTCACTCACTTCTTCCGACTCCCTCCCACCGACTCACTCACTCACTCCCTCCCACCCGACTCCCTCCCACCGACTCACTCACTCCCTCCCACCGACTCACTCACTCACTTCTTCCGACTCCCTCCCGCCGACTCCCTCCCACCGACTCACTCACTCCCTCCCTCCCACCGACACACTCACCACTCCCTCCCACCGACTCCCTCCAACCGACTCACTCACTCACTCCCTCCCACCGACTCCCTCCAACCGACTCACTCACTCACTCCCTCCCACTGACACACTCACTCACTCCCTCCCACCGACTCACTCACTCCGTCCCACCGACTCACTCACTCACTCCCTCCCACCGACTCCCTCCCACCGACTCACTCACTCACTCCCTCCCACCGACTCACTCACTCCGTCCCACCGACTCACTCACTCACTCCCTCCCACCCGACTCCCTCCCACCGACTCACTCACTCACTCCCTCCCACCGACTCACTCACTCACTCCCTCCCACCCGACTCCCTCCCACCGACTCACTCACTCCCTCCCACCGACTCACTCACTCACTTCTTCCGACTCCCTCCCGCCGACTCCCTCCCACCGACTCACTCACTCCCTCCCTCCCACCGACTCCCTCCCACCGACTCACTCACTCACTCCCTCCCACCGACTCACTCACTCACTCCCTCCGACTCCCTCCCGCCGACTCCCTCCCACCGACTCACTCACTCCCTCCCTCCCACCGACACACTCACCACTCCCTCCCACCGACTCCCTCCAACCGACTCACTCACTCACTCCCTCCCACCCGACTCCCTCCCACCGACTCACTCACTCCCTCCCACCGACTCACTCACTCACTTCTTCCGACTCCCTCCCACCGACTCACTCACTCACTCCCTCCCACCCGACTCCCTCCCACCGACTCACTCACTCCCTCCCACCGACTCACTCACTCACTTCTTCCGACTCCCTCCCGCCGACTCCCTCCCACCGACTCACTCACTCCCTCCCTCCCACCGACACACTCACCACTCCCTCCCACCGACTCCCTCCAACCGACTCACTCACTCACTCCCTCCCACCGACTCCCTCCAACCGACTCACTCACTCACTCCCTCCCACTGACACACTCACTCACTCCCTCCCACCGACTCACTCACTCCGTCCCACCGACTCACTCACTCACTCCCTCCCACCGACTCCCTCCCACCGACTCACTCACTCACTCCCTCCCACCGACTCACTCACTCCGTCCCACCGACTCACTCACTCACTCCCTCCCACCCGACTCCCTCCCACCGACTCACTCACTCACTCCCTCCCACCGACTCACTCACTCACTCCCTCCCACCCGACTCCCTCCCACCGACTCACTCACTCCCTCCCACCGACTCACTCACTCACTTCTTCCGACTCCCTCCCGCCGACTCCCTCCCACCGACTCACTCACTCCCTCCCTCCCACCGACTCCCTCCCACCGACTCACTCACTCACTCCCTCCCACCGACTCACTCACTCACTCCCTCCGACTCCCTCCCGCCGACTCCCTCCCACCGACTCACTCACTCCCTCCCTCCCACCGACACACTCACCACTCCCTCCCACCGACTCCCTCCAACCGACTCACTCACTCACTCCCTCCCACCGACTCCCTCCCACCGACTCACTCACTCACTCCCTCCCACCGACTCACTCACTCACTCCCTCCGACTCCCTCCCACCGACTCACTCACTCCCTCCCTCCCACCGACACACTCACCACTCCCTCCCACCGACTCCCTCCAACCGACTCACTCACTCACTCCCTCCCACCGACTCCCTCCCACTGACACACTCACTCACTCCCTCCCACCGACTCACTCACTCCGTCCCACCGACTCACTCACTCCCTCCCTCCCACCGACTCCCTCCCACCGACTCACTCACTCCCTCCCTCCGACTCCCTCCCACCGACTCCCTCCCTCCCGCCGACTCCCTCCCACCGACTCCCTCACTCACTCCCCATCCTTGCCCTCGAAGATTGGTTCCTCCGGAGGCAGAGTGTCCAATCAGGAGGTTGTGGCCGGGTGCCCCCTCCCATTCGACTGGCCTTCCCGACCCTCCCCCCAACCACTCGGTCGAACAGCACCATCGGGGAGCAGCAAGTTCAGCCGGCCCAGTCAGTGCATATTTACAGATTTCGATATTTTATTTCAGTTTTTTTTAATATCACCTTTTCCTGGCAGCCTCTCTGTCTGCTCCACCATCTTGGCCCTGTGTTCCTTCAGGGGCCGGCGTCCAAGAAGGAGGGCGAGAGAGAGAGAGAGAGAGAGAGAGAGAGAGCGCGGCACACTCTGGAAACAGAGGAGCGGCCTCTCACCTTCACGCTGCTCACTGCTCCTCCAGTCAGGCTGATTCGGTCCCAAATTCGCTGCTGACATGAGCCTATCAGCAGCAGCCGACGCAGGAGAGAAACAGCCTGCGAGCAGGGGAGGAGCAGCTCCTTGCAGATCTTGCCTTCAGTCTTCCCACGGTTTGAGGCGCAAGTCTGCGGCCTGGATACAGAGGCTTCGGGGGGCCGGATCCCATCATAGGCCAAAAATCTGGGGGGCGGGGGGGGGAAACGAAACCGGACAATATCCGGGTTCACCGAAGCGGGCCGTGGTGGGGGGGGGAGAGAGAATGATGAACACCTGCCCTTTCAAATCCCTTATTCGTCTTAAACACCTGGATTCAATCTCCCTTCAGCCTTGTGCACTCTCGGCTGGATCTCACCGCCATCTCCAGCACACGAGAGAAATACTGACAGTGCACAGCACATGCTGTCCCACCTCGACAGAAAGCAAACAGCACACGTTGGCGTTTATATCAGGCCACCCGGATCGGATCAAGCGACAGGTGACGCTCAGGCACTTTGCGTAGGAGACCTCGGTTGGTGGTGTGCACACTGGAAACTGCACAACGGACAATGTAACCACAAAAATCACGGGAAATAAAAAGGCCTGGCTTCCACTTCATCTTTATCCAGGGGACGATTGGAAGAATGTGAATCTTATCCTAAGCTGCCAAAACACACAAGGGGAGTCTTGCGGTGGGTGGGTGGGTGGGGGAGGTGGAATCTGTTTAGCTGGTATAATTCTTGCTATCAGTTACCAATCCTGCAAGTTTGAGACTTCAATCTCCAATCATTTTCTAAAGCAAAAACAGAAATACCTGGAAAGACTCAGCAGGTCCGGCAGCGTCGGCGGCGAAGAACACAGTTGACATTTCGAGTCCTCGTGACCCTTCAACAGAGCTAAGTAAAAATGATTTTATCCAATCACTTTCTGTAAGGCAGTGATCAGAATTTAACAAGAATTCAGTGATATGAGACCCAGTACAAGCACACTGTGGCTCATGGTAACAGGACATTCATGGGCTTTGATCCTCCAATGATCTATAAAATTGTGAGTTCCCTATCTCAGCCTTATCAGGGTGGTGCAGAGCTGAACGGCGTCCAAGTGCTTCCTGACAAATGGTGACAGAAAAGTTAACTTTATGCAGCCCGATGCACATCCGGGAGCAATGGTAATAAAGGCGCCTTGGTAATAAAGCCAAGAGGTTAGCAGTTGTTCTACTTCCTGCTTGGAGCCAAACTTGAATAGAGCCATAGAAAAGTTACAGCACAGAAAAAGAGGCCATTCAGCCTATCGTATCTGTGCTAGCCAAAAAAAGGAGGAAGATGAAAGGAAACTCGCCGCTCATTTTTAATCCCACTTTCCAGCACCTGGTCTGAGGCCTTGCAGGTTGCTCACCGCCACAAATATGAATGTCAACTAATCCTGAAACTACAAAGCTACCATTACGCTGCAGCGACGGGGTTAAAGCCAATAAGGCAGCAGCATCTAGCAGGATGGTGAAGCAACTCAAGGAGGCAGTTTGCAACCCCCACCCTCCCCTCCCCAACATCACTGAGACACCATGGGCCACCATTTCACCCTGCCATCGCATCCACAATAGAACTTCATTTACATAGCACCCTAAACATAGTAAAACATTTCAATGAGCTTCGCAGGAGGAAAAAATGGCCACCTAGCCGAAGGAGGTGGTGTCAGGATGGGTGCCCAAAAACTTAGTCAAAAAGGTCAGTTTTAAGGAGCATCTTAAAGAAGAAAAAGAGAGGTGGAGAGGTTCAGGAAGGGATATCCAGAGCTTAGGGCCTAGGCAGCTGGGGGCAAGAGGCACCAATGCTGAGACCCAAGAACTCAGGGATGCACAAGAGACAACAGCAGGAACGCAGAGATCACGGAGGGTGGTAGGACTGTAGGTAGACTAGCAATGCAGTTCTTACATGGGATGAGCATTCCGCAGCCCTCCAGGAAGCTCTGACACACTGTCCCTCAGGCACACACTTTCAGTTCCCACGAACCCCGAGATCAAAACAGAGGAGTCTTCGTGTCATGTAAATCCACTGACACTTTGACCGCATTGACTTACTTTATTTTTTTGGGTTTCTTAAACATTTGTCACTTAATTGTTTGTTTGGAACCACTTCCAGCTCAAATCTCAATTCCCATCCAACATTCGTTCCAGATCTTGTAGAGCCATCTGAGTTCTAATACAGCTGAGCTGCAGATGTGTCTTTTTTTTTTTTAAAATCACTCTGCTAGAATCCTGCACAAACCCAACTGGAACAATCATAACTCTGTTTTGTCACTGGCATGGAACAACCACCAGCACTGCCAACAGTGAGGTTTATCGCCTAGAAAGATCTGCTGACCACTTTTCTAATTAGCAAGCAGACATTAGTTACACATGATGAATTGGTTGCAGATTTTACTGGTTTATATCCCCTATTGGACTTCTGACTTCACCCTCCTCCACTGCCCCCAGGCTGATCTGACACTTTCATGCTCTGCTTCATCCTTTCAGCCTTGTAACTTTTGATCAGCTTTGAGGACCCATTGTGAGAAACCGGCATAAAAGGCTGTTCCACTTATTGTTTAGCAACAGGACTTGCAGGTTGGTAACTAGATGCCGCCCATATCCTCACTCTCACCAAGTCCCACTCACCCATTCACCCCTGACCCACCCATTCACCCCTGACCCACCCATTCACCCCTGACCCACCCATTCACCCCTGACCTACAATGTCTCCTGGTTCAGGATTTTTCAATGCGCACCTTTGTTTTCAACTCCCTCCATGGCCTTGTAGGTGTCTCTGTGACCTTCTCCAGCCCGTTAATGCTTCAAGAGCTCTGAGCTCCTCCAATCTTAGTCTGGAGTAGCCTGATTTTTATCACTTCACTTCAAACGGTTATGAGGTAAAGGCAGGAAAGTGGAATTAAGGCCACAATCAGATCAATCATGATCATTTTGATAGTCGTTTGGTAGTACAGAAATTGAGTATTGTGAAAAATGACATTTTGTCAAAGCTTTTCATCTTGCACTCATCAGGACAATCGCAAGAATACCGATGTCAGGAGAAGCAAGAAGAGAGTGTTGATTAGTTGGCAAGTAGACTCTGACAACCCCTCTACTGATCAGAATCCACTTGCCAACCAATCAACACTCTCTTCTTATACAATGTAAAGTTGATGCTTCCCCTGACATTCATCCTGATGAGTGCAAGACAAAACGTTTCATCAAAATGTCTTTTTCAGCAATACTCATGATCATATTGAATGATGGAGCAGGCTCGATGGGCCAAATGGCCTACACCTCCTCCTAACTCTTATGATCTTATTAAAGATGAAGAGAGTGGTTTAAGAGGCTCCCTAAATCCAGCCACTTCAACCAAGTGTTTGGTCAACTGTGACCCTCCTCCTTTGGCTCGGTGTCAATTTTTATCTGATTACACCCCGGTGGAGCTCCTTGGGACGTTAAACGTGCTATATAAATGCAAGTGTTGTTATTGTTGCAACTTCCAATGGCAGACAAGCTGTGCCTTTGTCTACAGCCAATAGCTGTAACTTGCTGAGTAAGGTCAGATTGTCTAATTATTGAAAACTCTTGAAAAACTAGAGGAGTCGACCTTCACGGAGCAGCTCCAAAGCAAAGCCCAGCAAGCCCTTTGATACCGGCATGACTGAGTGGGAAGCGAGGGGCATGCAGTCTGTCATCATGTAGAGCAGCACAGTAAATACCAGCAGTAGCTTAAGGCCTATCTAATTTTAAGCAACTTCAGCATAGCCCAACCATCTCCTCCCCAGAACAGTGGGTGACAAAGCCCCTTTCAGATCCATGATAAGGCCCAAATGTGAATTTGAAATTTTTTTCTGTTGAACTGCTATTTTTAATTCCATTGTCGTAACACCCGAGCAACTGTTATGGAGTTCTGGCACTTGACAAACACGCACAGATGTGCGTCTCTGGTTTCTCTGTACGCTGAAAGGTTCCAGACACTTCTGTGGGTCTTTTTATTGTCTTTCTTACCCCCCCCCCCCACCAAAATTGTGCACCCACCAAGTGCCTTTTCTCCATTTAGTGATCCTAAATGATGAGTGACTCCAGGCAATGTCATCACAGGGAACATTAGAGCCAAGTGTAACCCTTTTCTCCTCACCTGACAGCCATACAAACGTATATCTTCCAGGTGTCAACTACAGCCATCAGCGTGGGTGATTATTTTCTCTTTCCCACGACTAGGCACTGAGGTTATAGGGTTACCAACCCTCCAGGATTGTTCTGGAGTTGGCCAGAATTGAAGATTAATCTCCAGGACACTGATACAGGGAGACGGTAGCCTAGTAATCCAGAGGCCCAGGTTCTGAGGACAAGGGTTCAAATCCTACTAGTGAGTAGAATTTAAATTCAATTAATTAAAAATCTGGAGGGGTTAGTCTCACTAGTTCTCATGAGACTATCATCAATTGTCGTAAAGATCCATCTGGCTTTCGAGTGTCACTTTAGTGAAGGAAATGCAGTCCTCACCTGGTCTGGCCTACATGTAACTCCACGATAATGTGGTTGACCCTAACTGCTCTCAAGGGAAATTAGGGATGGGCAGCAAAATTGGCCTTGCCAGTGAACAAAGAATGAAAAACAGGAGAAAAATCATAGGGGAAATCAAGCAAAACTTATCCTTTTCTTCAAACACTTTCATTTCATGGTTAAAAAAAAAATTATTGGAAATGTGCGGGGGGGGTGGAGGGGAGGCTGTTTCACAAACAGTCAAGATTAATCCCATTAGGTAACAAAGAGTCCTTTCCCTTTCCAATTGGCCAGGGGTGGAGGCAGTGCGGCTAGAGAATGGACCAATGGCAGAAGTGTGAGTGAGTAAGGATGATTCTCGGTTGTCGGTGATGTGACGAAACCTTTAAGAATACACCCACCTAGAATTGGCATGACTATGAGACCCTGCTTGGACCAAGATCAGCTCACTCAGTACATCGTCAAAGCTAGAGCCTTCCACACAGGTGAACACACTTGACAACAGAGCCATAAAGAGGAAAAGGGTGGGTTGCTACTTAACATGAACTACTACTGGTGTTACTGCCCCGGTGTATGCTGTTTGAGTTGGTATAATTTTAACCTACCAATAAGCATCACAGAATTATTTTTGAAAATCATTTTATTTATTAAAGAGTCACGCACTGAAGCTATAAATCTCCCACTACAATTGTTTGGAACTGAAAAGGTGAATTAAACTTCACAAATTAAACAAGGATACTTTCAATTTTTGTCCTAATTAAGAGGCTGATGTGAGTTCATCAAAAAACTCTGCTTCCTGTCTCCTAACTCGCTCCAAATCCCATTGGCCAGCACCCTGTGCTCACTGACCTACACTGGCTCCGAGCTTGACTGCCTCCAGTTTAAAATTCTCACCCCTGTATTCAAATCCCTCCGACGGTCACTCCCTTCCCTATCTCTGTGACCTCCTCCAACCCTCCAAGAACCCCGCTCTCCTCTAATTCTGGTATCCCGATATCAGCCGCACCCCCACTGCCCCCCACACCTTCAGCTGCCTGGGATTCCCACCTCTGAACCTTGCCAGCTCTCTCTGCTCCTTTTAAGAGTCCCCTGAAAACCTACCTCTTTGACCAAGCTTTTGAGTCTTAATGTCTCCTCTTGCAGTTTGGTGTCTGATTATGCCCTTGTGATATGCCTTGGGATGCTTTACTGCCCTTATACATCACCTTTTAATGTAATTTTTTTGCTGTTATTGGCTGATATGCTATTAAGTACACGGTGCCGTCAATATAGGTTTACATAAAGACATGTTTTAACATGAAGATATGTTCTGCCCTTCCTCAATGGAGGGAATGAATGAAAGTAAGAGACAAAATTAGAAAGCCTTTAATGTGCTAGAGGCACTCCAAGCACTTCACATCCAGTGAATTGTTTCTGAAATGCAATTGCTGCAAGGCTCCAAATACTAAAGGAATGAATGAATTAATTTAGCTTGAGGGAAAGACAGCGATTCAGAAAGTGTCAGGCCAAATAACAACACCAGCTTGTTCTTACGTAATATCTTTAAAGTAAATAAAATGTCACAAGGTGTTTCCCAGAAATGTTGTAAAATGAAATTTGGCACATCACGAGGTAGGTTTTAAGGAGAGCCTTAAAGGAAGAATTTGAGGTAGAGAAACAGGGTTTTAGGGAGGGAATTCCAGAGCTTGGGGCCCATACAGGCAAAGGCACACCTAATAATGGTGGATGCTCAAGAGGCCAGAATTAGCTGAGCGCTCATCCCTTTGTAGGATTGTGAGGCTAGAGGAGATTACTGAGCTAGGGAAGGGTGAGGCTACCGAGTAATTTGAAAACAAGGATGAGAATTTTAAAATCTTTGCTTAACCAGGAGCCAATATAGGCCAGTGAGCACATTCATGGCTGATGGGTGAACATGATTCGGTGCACGTGGGGATATAAGCAGAGTTTCGTATGCCCTTAATTTTAGGCGTATCAAAGTGCTGGAGTACAGTACAAATTCCGACTCACTGGAAATTTAAATGCTACCACTTTGGCAAGCTGGCACTTAGCTCAGCTGATCGCAGTCTCACCTCTCACAGTTGTGTAGTTGCGATAGAATGGAACGTACTTTGTGCATTTCCTGTACTGTATCATTACATTGAGTCTGCAGCACAGAAACAGTCCATGCAGTCCAACCAGACTATGCCGGTGTTTATAACCCGCACGATCCTGATGCGGCTGTCGGCTACAGAACAGAGGCAAGTGTTTGCCGTCATCAGGAACGTCTAGCTCTTTGCCCAACACAGGTTTTGCTGCCTCACAAGTTTTTCCTAGCTTGGAGTATGATGGAAAGATTTTTCCCCTGAGCACGAGGTGGGTTAAAGTTGTAAATCTGTCTTTTACAAATACTTTTACGATTTTGCTGCACCTGGTGCGTGGCGCAAATCTTCCTCCGTAGTGTCTGAGGAATGCAAAGCCAGAAGCTGATATTTCTGACATCCCCGAGAAATAAGCCAGGCCAGAGATTCCCCTCAGAGCGGAGGCATCCCACATAATGTACAAAAAGGGCCAATGTGAGACCAGCCCCATAATCACACAGTGCGCCCTTAAGTTACATTCCAGCAGTCTGCTTGAAGTGTGCCCCACATGCTGGTCTCATCTTGATAACGCTCTCAGCTTTGCTTTAAACTGAGTCCCATTCAGCAAATGACTTGAGCAGCTCGTGAATGAAAGAACATCTTTCCCACAAAGGATCAGCTTCAGCACTGACCTCATCAAAACCAAAGTTTTACAAATAACCCTTTCAGCTAAGGCCAATTAAAATCACATCTATCGAGCACCTCCAGACCTCTCCTTCCATTCGGAGATTTGTCACAGGATCCCAGGATAATTACAGATAAAGAAAGCCATTCAGCCCATTTAGTTCTTTCATCCACAGAGATCTTAACATTTTACTGCTCATGTCCAATTGTTCCTTAAATGATTCTTCTCCCTTAAATACTCCACCTTATTGTCTATTCCCCAGACTGACCACTCTTAATTTATCACTTTTCCTGATAACAGTTTAAAAATGACCATTCAGGCCTGTGACCCGCTAGTTCTACTCCTGCAGTTTAATTTAAAGTGAGATTCCAGGTTAACTTAGATAAAAACAAAAAAACTGCGGATGCTGGAAATCCAAAACAAAAACAGAATTACCTGGAAAAACTCAGCAGGTCTGGCAGCATCGGCAGAGAAGAAAAGAGTTGACGTTTCGGACTCGAAACTGATATTGCCGCGGGAGGTATACCACTCAGAGCTACAATTTCCCACTCTTACAAAACTCCTCAAACTATTGATTCCTACTTTTGCAACCCCTTCAGCCAGTTTCTTTGCCCAGTCCTGGGATTTCTCATGTATCATCACCGTTTTGAATTCAATTAGTAGCCCATAATATAGAACTTAATCATCCTTTATGGTTTTTACCTCCTCGCTGACTGCACTCTTCAGTTAGGGCACTAAAGGGAATTTTTTTTTACTGTTGTAAGTAGACCTAGCTGCTATGGGTTTTTCTGTGGGGGGGGGGGTCTCTCTTCATCCTTTGATTATTATTTTAATGAGTTTCTATATTTCTTCTATTCATCCTAATGAGCCCCATTCGCATCTACCCCCCAACCCCAAACCTCAGGCTTTGTACAGACTAATTTTCCCTCATCGTCTCACTTTTATCGATCACATTCATTTCGCCTGAGCTTGTTGGATTTGTAAACTTATTTATCCTGCACTGTCAGAATTATGCCTCTAAAAGCATTCTATATGTCTCCTGCTGAAATATTGAATATTGAGTGTTTTTCTCATTGACTTTAGCCCATTTAAAGTAATTTATTTGGTTCCTGGTTTTAGAAGAAAAAAGACTTGCATTTATATGGTGTCATTCACCACCTCAGGATTTGCAAAGTGCTTTACAGCCAATAGTACTTTTTGAAGTGTAGTCACTTTTGGAATGTAGGAAACACTGCAGCCAAATTGCGCACAGCAAGCTCCCACAAACAGCAAAGTGATAATGACCAGGTAAACTGTTTTAATGATTTCGATTGAGGGGTAAACATTGGCCAGGATACTGAGGGGAACTCTTCTTCGAAATAGTGTCACAAAATCTTTTAACATCTACCTGAGGGGGCAGACTTGGTTTAACTACCCGTTTGAATTTCTGACAGTGCAGCACAGCCTCAGCACTGCACTGAAGTGTCAATCTAGATCTTGTATTCAAGTCTCCGGTTTGGGGCTTGAACCCACAACCTTCTGACTGAGAGGCGAGGGTTCGACCCACAGATGGCTCTCAAGCATTTCTGATCCCAGAATCATGTTAAAATTGGTCATTCACTGGTCCTTGTCTCTTAGGCTATCCCAGTGGCTATCCCAGTGGGCAACATCACTAATCTGTGAGATGCACATTTTCTGGTTCTTTTACCAGTAACAGATGAAGATGAGCACAGCCTCTTGCAGCCCACTTCCAAGATGCAGTCAGGCACCACATCTCCCAACTCTGAACAACCTGAGGATATTTGTCCAGTGTGTGTGATTCTTCCTCATTGTCTGCTCGTGTAATATTTCAACTTATTGCTGAATAATTGCAGCTTAAAATCCTAACATAATTAATATTACTTCACAAACTAATCCTTCAAAAGCTGCAAGTGGAACTATATGGGTCTGTTTACTGCACTCATGCAAGTGGATTGTTTTGGGCTTTAGGATGTATTAGAACCAAAACATATTGTTAAGCTCTCAGTAGCACTGGCACAGTTATTCAATGATCAGCCTATTTTATTTGTGTTAATACTATGCCAAGTAATCTATTCCCTGCCCACTAATATTCTGGGTGTCAGGAATTTAAGTTTATTGGGAAAAGGTTGCTTAACATAGGAACATAGAGTAAGTTAACTTTGTTTTTCTTCAGGAAAGAGCATTCTAATGTGCTCTACACTGTAAAACCACCTAAAAATCAGTGTTGATACAGGCCAAATTGTTCGTGATGGGAGTGGAGCGGGGTCAAGTAACATGGGAGACAATAGAAACAATTATGAAAGAAACAAAGTGCATTTATATAGCACCTTCATCTCATTCTTGGGCTATCCCAGTGGGCAACATCACTAATTGCACCATAGAGTGTGGGTAAATGCAAATCTGAGCACAGTAGATCCAACCAACCAATGAGTGCACGATCTTTGTTTTTGGTGAATGTTGGCCAGGACACTAAGAACTGCCCACTTCCCTTCTTCGTGGGATCTTTCACACCCGCCTTGTAATCAAGAAGACAGGAGATCGAGCAGAACTGTTACACCAGAAAAGAAAACAGGTCAGAGGCTGGGAATTCTGCAGCGAATAACTCGTCTTCTGACTCTCCAAAGCCTGTCCACCATCTACAAGGCTCAAATCAGGAGCGTGATGGAACAGTCTCCACTTGCCTGGATGAGTGCAGCTCCAACTACACTCCAGGACAAAGCAGGCCACTTGATTGGCACCCCATCCACCATGTTCAGCATTTACTCCCTCCACCACTGGCGCACAGAGGTAGCAGTGTGTGCCATCTACAAGATGCAACTCAGCAACTTGCCCAGGTTCCTTCAACAGCATCTTCCAAACCCATGACCTCTACCACCTAGAAGAACGAATGCATGGGGACAGTACCACCTGCAAGTTCCCCTCCAAGTCACACACTATCCTGATTTGGAACTTTATCGCTGTTTCTTCATTGTCACTGCAACTCACTCCCTAACAGCACCGTGGGCGTAAGTAATCGCATGGACTGCAGTGGTTCAAGGAGCTGGCTCACCAACCACCTTCTCAAGGGCCATTAGGGGTGGGCAATAAACGTTGCAAATGCTCACAGCCGATGAACAATTTTAAGAAAGTAATTGTGAAATAAGGGAAGACCCACTAAAGTGAACATTACAAATGGATTCAAGGAAACTGGATTGAGGAATCATATCTTATTATCTTTACAGTAGGTCTCAACTCAAGAGTATGGAGGTGGATGGAAGCTCACAACTAGGCTGGACAGGGACGTGGGGGAAGATTTCCTCTGTGATATATCTAACAAAGCTGAAATCCACCATTTTAAACAGGTTAACGGTTTCATTATAGCAGAGGGAATCCTCATTTTTGATAAACTCCCAAACTGAAATCTTCCATTGTGAGCAGAAATTCTTGGGTAGGGAAATGGGGTTTTGGGCACTTTGAGTGGCTGAATATAGAACATTGTCCTTATACATCAATAAAGCAAATACGGCCATGCCTTCATCAAAATAAAACAGCTTTTTCCTACATTAAAACTTCAAAAAAGTATTTCATTGCCATAAAGTGCATTGGAATGTCCTGAGCTCACAAAAGCTGCTACGTAAATGCATGTTCTCTCCTCAGAGAGGAATTTGGATAAACATTTATCTGCAATCATTAGCAAGTCATTTCAATCTTATGAATAGGTAAATTGCTGAAGTGAGACATGCTGTCAAAAGTTTGTTGCCTTGCACTCATCAGGACAAATGCAAGAATGCCAAATTTCAAATGGTCACAATTTGTGCGAAAGAAGAAAAGATTTATATTACAGGACGGAAATAAATTCTTATTGGCTGAGGCAGTGCAAAGGAGAAAGCAATGGGGAACTACAGATTTCTCATTTTTCTGGGCAATTCAAAAAAGACGTAAGGCTTAAATACATTCCTTTTGTTTGCAGAGAACAGGTCCCTACATATGAATGTATATCACTTCTAGCAAACATAAATGAGCCACATTACGAAGTCGACTGATTACTTCAAATTTGTTAGTGCAGCTATTAGCACACTCAGGATTGTTCAACAAGTGCTGGCCAATCACACAATTACATCTAACAGTAGACATTATGAGTTTTGCAAGCGCAGGCCAGTTGAGTACAGTCTGAACTCTGCCTATTACAAGCATCCAGAGGAACATGTTCCTTGATTCGATCGCTCAATCGCTGGGATGCAAGGCCAAGCACCTGGCATCTCACCGGCATAGAAACTACCGGTTAATGTGTTTATCCAATTCCCTTTTGAAAGTTAATATTGAGTCTGCTTCCACCACTCTTTCAGGCAGAACGTTCCAGATCAGAACACAAGGTTTCTTGTGAGAGGTTTCTTCTCCACTGATTCTCTCAGCATCAGAAATAAAGCATTTCGGTATCAGTATGCCCTACAAAGTGAGAACCAGAGCATTGGTATGCAGGCATGGGCATTTGCTGTGGTGCCAGCTGTCCAGTATTTAGGGCAGACAATCCAGCTTTCTTCTAAAATGTCAAGCATCACAATAGTACAGCAATAAAGAATCTAATGGCCAGAGGGGGAGTATAAAGTCACAGTGACTCCTATTGTACATGGCTAATGAGAACAAGTAAAAACATGTGCAAGCCCTGATTTAACCAGTAAAATGCCACACTCTTTGGAAGTCAGCAGCACCGAGGAGGTTGGTTATCCTGGGTGACACAATGATGCTAGCGTGCTATAGGCTATTACGGCGTGTCTTAACATTTTAAAATTTAAAATTCTCATCCTTGTTTTCAACCCACTTCACAGCTTCTTCCCTCTTATTTCTGTAACCTTTCCAGCTCTACTCCGAGGTCACTGTACTCCTCCAATTCTAAATTCTGAGATGTTAATCACTTCGCTGTTTCACTTCTCTCCCTCTCTCTCTCTCTCCCTTAAGACTTCCCTTAAAAAAAGCCTTTGCCAACAACATCTGCACTGACGTGCCAACATTCATCTGATCGGTGAAGGCCCAAAGACCTTCTGTACGATGAAATGGCCACAGGCTCAGAACTCCTGGGGCAGACCTACTTGTACTAGAAGAACGTTTGCAAGCAAGATGAAGATGACAGGCGTTGACGCTGACAACTGGGAGTCACCGAAGCCTGGGGCCTCTGGAGGCAGACTGTTTGGAAGCAGATTGGAAGAGGCAAGCAGAAACATAAAGCTTAACTGGCTGAGAAAAGGGCCCGGAGAAAAGAGACACTAACGATATCCTGAATCTTTTCAGCCCACTGTCTTCCATTGCAGCAAATGCGACAGAGTCTGCCATGACAGAGTGGGGCTCCTGAGCCACACCAGGTGATGCTAAACCGGGTCGACCACCACAGTGCAAACCATTTTCTTAGGCGATGGAAGGTTGTCAAGATCAATATCACAATAAAACCTCATCTTTAACCAAGCTTTTGGTGACCTGCCCTATCTCCTTATGTGGCTCAGTGTTCAATCTTGTCAGTAACGCTCCAGTGAAGTATCGTGCAAGCTTTCAAAATGTTAAAGGTGCTATATAAATGTTACGTTATTGTTGTGCATTGCAGTAATAGCCAAACAGAAGGAAGGCTTAACCAACGCTCTCAACAGAGAGATTGGCCTCATACACAGGGGAAGCGGGTGTGCAGTGCCTGGCTGTTGCTGTCGATGAGATGCCCAAACTAGGCCTCACAGATGGCGAACTACCAGGGCCATTCAAACCACAGGTGTGCCTTTTTGGAAAGGTGAGACAGCCAATGAACAATGGGCCTGCAGTGGAGAGGGCTGGGCAGGTCTCTTGGTGAGATGGCTGGGGACAGGGAAGGGTAAGATTGGGGTGGGGGGGGTGGGGGGGTGGGTGGGGGTAGGGTAGGGTGTATAATTTAAAAGGGCCAAGGCTGAGGGAGCATAAAAAGAACAATTCAGGTAACCATGAAAATTCAAGAAAATAAGAATATCTCCAGACCTGTTCCAGACATTCCTTCAGTTTACATATTTCCCACCCTGTACCACTTACCAATATTGGGCATGTTTACCACTGAGGGAAGGCCTCAACTTGTGGCAGCGAAAATGGCATCAGAGTCCTTAAAAAAACTTCAGAGGGCCATCACATTGCACATGCAGCTTTTCTTAACTATTTTACTCTCATCACCATCCCGTTCGGAATGAAAATGGAGGATGGTCAAGAGTTGGGAGTCGCCTCCACTGTGTTTTTCCATTCACTGCTGGAATTGTGGCTTAACAACCCAGCCATGCATGTTTGGGTTTTAACAGGAATAGGATGGCAGTGGGTGAGAGTGCATGGCTGTTCCTGATAGAAAAAAAGATCCACTATCTACTAACGCACAAGCAAATTATCCTCTTTCTGAAGTTTGCCGGCAACTGAGTGAAAGTTTATTTAATAGTAATGCTATCCATTGGACTTCAATGTAAAAATCTCAAACAGATCAGCGACCCTTCAATGTCCTTTATTCGCTTAACTAATCTCAAATACTTTGGGTGAAATATTCTCCTCTTAGGAGATTCTCAGTGGTCGGATATAAGTGGGCCCTGACTCCAATGGTGTCCCGGTCCTACTGCCTGCACGATCTTCCCAGACATGGCCAATTAACAGGAATATAAAAGCAAAATACTGCGGATGCTGTAAATCTGAAACACCTTCGGCCTGTCCGCAAGCATGACCCGGACCTCCCTGTCGCTTGCCATTTCAACACTCCACCCTGCTCTCTTGCCCACATGTCCGTCCTTGGCCTGCTGCATTGTTCCAGTGAAGCTCAACGCAAACTGGAGGAACAGCACCTCATCTTCCAACTAGGCACTTTACAGCCTTCCGGACTGAATATTGAGTTCAACAACATTAGATCATGAACTCTCTCCTCCATCCTCACCCCCTTTCCGATCCCCCTTTTTCCAATAATTTATCATTTTAATTTTTTTTTATATATGTATTTTTCATTTCCCACCTATTTCCATTATTTTAAAATGTATTTCCATACATTGTTTTATCTCTACCTTTTAGCCTATTTCAATCCCTTCCCCCCAACACACCCCCACTAGGGCTGTCACTTGCTCATCCTGCTTTCTACCCTTAATGTCACCATTAGCACATTCCATAGCTAATATCACCACCGTCAACACCCCTTTGTCCTTTGGTCTATGACATCTTTGGCAATCTCTTCTTTGCCTCCACCTATCACTGGCCCTCTATCCAGCTCTACCTGTCCCACCTCCTCAACCAACTTATATTCCACCTCATTTCTATATTGCTTAGTTCTGATGAAGAGTCATACGGACTCGAAACGTTAACTGTGTCCCTCTCCGCAGATGCTGTCAGACCTGCTGCATTTTTCCAGGTATTTTTATTTTTGTGGCCAATTAACAGGCCACCTCTGGAAGCCCCGTCCAGTTAGGGATGGTGGGCAGCTGCACAGAGAGGAGGGTCAGTGGGAATGCCTGAGGCTGTGGGCTGCCTGCACCCCCAGCAGGAGAGCTGGGGGCCGGCCGCGCTGGAGTTGGGGGATTTTAAAAGACCTTAAGGGGGCGCGTTTACAATGTTTAAAGTAAGAGTAGCCACAGCTGCCAGGCCATCAGGGTGGAGGAGGAACCCTTCAATAGGATGGCCTGCGGCTGCAGTTGTGCCCTCTGGCACCTACAGATGAAAGTGGAGGAACGTAAGGAGGCCTCGCTGACGCAGCCCCCACTCCCCTCCCCCTGGAAGTGTCGCGAGAGGTGGCGGTGAGGGACAGCTGGGTGCTGTCAGGGCAAAATTGATGCTGTGTTTTTGGATGTTGTTGCCAAGGGGCAGCATGTAGGAGAGAAATAGGCTGGGGCCAAGGATAGATCCTTGGAGGAAACCAGTGGGAGGAGGAGGGAAAGAAAACATTTCAGGTGATTCTCGTGCTTTGGTTAGATAGATAAGAATGGAACCATGTGAGAGCAGTCCCACGCAGCAGGACAATTTTTCAAAATTCATTTATGGGATGTGGGTGTCGCTGGTTAGAGCAGCATTTATTGCCCATCGTTATTTGCCCTTGAGAAGGTGGTGGTGAGCTGCCTTCTTGAACTGCTGCAGTCCATGTCGTGTAGGTACACCCACAGTGCTGTTAGGGAGGGAGATCCAGGATTTTGACCCAGCGAGAGTGAAAGAACGTTGATAGTGGGTGATTCAGCCATGTTAATGCCATCGAATATCGAGGGGTGATGGTTAGATTCTCTCTTGCCGGAGATATTCAATGCCTGACACTTGTGTGGTACGAATGTCATTTGCCACTTGTCAGCCCAAGCCTGGATTTTGTCCAGGTCTTGCTGCATTTGTACACGGACTGCTTCAGTATCTGAGGAGTTGCAAGTGGTGCTGAATATTGTGCAATCATCAGTGAACATCCCCACTTCTGACGTTATGATGGAAGGAAGGTCATTGATCCAATGAACATCCATTCTTATCTATCTAACCAAAGCACGAGAGTCACCTGAAATGTCAGCTGAAGATGGTTGGGCCGAAGACACTACCCTGAGGAACTCCTGCAGTGATGTCCTGGAACTGAGTTAATTGACCTCCAACAACCACAACCATCTTCCTTTGTGCTAGGTATGACAATGGTGGGGCAGAGGTTAGATGAGGACTTTGTTGTCAACCATGTTAAAGGCTGCAGACAGTTCAAGAAGGGTGAGGAAGGATAGGTCACCTCTGTCACAGTCACATAAGATACCATTTGTGACTTTGATAACAGCAATCTAACAAATTTTAAATCAAATTTGTTGCCCTTCCCACTGATCCTAAGTTGGGAATAATATAGAATGTCACAATGATGTGACATGTGCATGTGTAATATTAATCTTTAGTATAATCAGCTGGTCAAATATACATATTGAACGCCTTTAAAAGGATTTTTTAAAGCAAACAAAGACACTAAGAAGATGGCTGCCACAGGTCACCTGATACATCTGTTATTACAAGTTGGTCAGTTTCTGGGAGTTTCCAATGTGGATTACAATTAGAACATGCCAAGGCAAACCTCCTATGGAACTTCACAACTGTTGATGTCAATAATTATCTCAAAGATGAACTGAAACTTGTCACTGGTTCTCACAATTTGCATTCCTATAAAGCTGCCTTTCACACAGAGACAGAAAGTCTACTGGGACAATGGCTATATGGCAAGTGTTGATATGTTCTCCCTAGTTCATCAGGGAAGAATGGGCAATTCAGAAGTGATGGCTGGGACATTAAAAAAAAACTAAAAACAGAAAATGCTGGAAAGACTCCGCAGGTCTTGCCGCATCATTGGAGAGAGAAACAAAGTTAACATTTTGCGTCCATATGACTGCTGAGTTTTTCCAGCATTTTCTGTTTTTGTTTCAGGTTTTCAGCATCTGCAGTATTTTGCTTTTACATTAAAGTAACTAATCACCTAAGCCATAACACAATAGCCAAAGTCTGTCCAAACATGAGCTAATCAATTACCTTCTGAAATCATTATGGAGAGGTCATGTGACCAGAATCACCATTTTGAAATGTCTTTTATTACAACACCCTGATTGCTTTTAGCAATCAGAAGTAGTAATCTACAAATGGAGCAGTAACACCATCTCGCTCTCCCTGCTGTTCTCAGGTCTGGAACCATATCTCTGTTAAGCTTGGAATCCATTACAGAGATAGAGAATTTCAAATCGAAAATAACTTCAGATACCAAAGCATCAGCTTTTGGAAAAGATGGATTTCGGTTCAAAAGGGACTGTCTCCAGAAATTGCAGTTTACATCGGTCTCAACCCCACTGGAGATTCCAGGCCACCATGAAAAATCTGCCTCAGCCACAAACACTAGCAAAGGAGTCCTAAACCAGGAACTCTCTAATTTTTTGCTTTTTACCATTGAATCTTAATTTGGCCAAAATGTAACCGTCTCTACTGTATAATTTGTAACACTGCATATGTGTGTGTGTGTGTATGTTTGATGTGTGTGTTTGGTGTGGGTGTGTGGATGTGTATGTGTGTGTGGATGTGTGTGTGTGTGTGTGTGTGTGTGTGTGTGTAGGTGTGTGTGTGTGTGAGTGTGTATCTGTGTCCGCACATGCGCGTGTATGCGTTATGAAGGTTGGGATTTGAGTTTACTTTTTAAAATATCTTTACCTGGGTGGTTTTTTTAACACAATCAAAATTTACTCCTTTGTTTTTTTAACTCAATAAACCTATTGGACTGAGTTATTTTCAATTAGCATGTAAATGGTTAAGTTCAGATACTGAATTAATACCTTCATCCTTGTTACATTCAATTGAGGTGTGGGAAAGAAAGGCCGAGTCCTGACATCCATCCTCCTGGTTGTAACAAGAGGCAGAAATCTGATTGGAGGGAATCAAACACAGAATTCTGGGAAAGATGTGCATGATTTCCGCCTTGCAAAGTGGGTCTGTTCACAGACTCCAGGAACAGAATGGTGTCCAATGGTTGGGGCCTGTCCTCTGGTCACCAAAGTAAAACAATTACTTCCCATATCAAGTGTTGCCTGAGGCACGTCCATTTTAAAGGCGCTCACATTGTTTTTTTTTGCTATAACTCATTGACACCGAGCCCTGCAAAGGGACAGAATGTTTTCTCCACTCCCCCTACCTACCCCTCCCAATTTGTGTTCAGCCACAGCTGAAAGCAGCTACAAGCCACTCATGTCAAGAGAGAACCTAAATTCTTCCAAGGTGGTCTGACTGAAAACCGGCAGGCACCTTCTTGTCTTGCTTATGCTCTCTTCGCTGACCTCTCCCTCCAGTACAGGGGCCTCTTTAGCCAACCACAATGAAGGACAACAGGGAAGCTAACTGACCTTGAACTTAGGATGCGCTAACGCAGGAACCACGCTGAAGAGGTCATCTGCTGCTCCAATCTTGTCAAACCCAATTTATTTACTCAAGTCTATTAGCTTCTATAAGGCAAACATGCAGATGGAGCAAATATTCCCTGTTAAATATTTACACGCTCATTAAAATTCAGCAGCGAAACAGATTACGGAACGAGCTAATTCACACTTGTAATTGTAACCAAAATATTTAAAATCACTGTGGAATATATTGAATCCCTGGTAGATGCAGAGGGAGTAGCACATATCCAGGCAGCCTATTGCTCTTTGTTTTCAGTGTGTGGGGTACCTTCTGAGCTACAAAGCTGACCGCTTTGCTTTTTATGTAATGCAAATCAATTATTCAAAAACCTTCACATTTCATCTACCCAGCCATCTATTGCATAGACTAATAAACACACTCGTCACGGGGAGCTACTCCACAGGATCCAGTGGAGTGCTCATTTACACTCCATTCAAGAAATACCTGGCCCAAATGCTGATGCGATTTTTAGGCCCTGCCAATTAATTATTCAAAATTTAACAATTCATTTGCTCCACCATACATTCTGGAAGCTAAAGTGATAAGACTCAAATGAAAGAGCCTCCCTTGCAAAGCACAAGGGGCTTTCAATGGTACAGGGATCTACTTTGTCTATTCAGTTCCCTTATCACAACCCTTGTATACAAAATACTTTCAGATGATTGCAATGGATCAGGTGAAAGCACACTGACAGCAGATAAATTCAGGGGCCAGGAGCACACAACAAGATTGCACAAACTATAACCAGATTAATAGCCAGGTAATGGTTTGGTATGACATCTGCAACTCAATAGTAGTGCCACTACCTCTTGAGTTAGAAGGTTGTGGGTTCAAGCCCCACTCCAGAAACACAACGGTTACAAAAATCCCGAAGTTTTGAGTGGCTTGTCATGTGTGACACACCTTCCGGTTTGATATGCCTTAAGGTGTAAAAGGCTAATTGAACAATTTTTAGCTTGTTCATTAAGGTTAAATTAAAATAAACAAACTTACAGGGCTACAGGGATAGAGCAGGTGATTGGGACTTACTGGGCTGGGTTATGGAGAGTCGACATGAACTTAATAGGCCAAATGCCTTCTGTGTCATAATGACTTCAACTCTATGACTCATGGTAAGCACCAGAGGCTAGGCTGCTACTTCAGTGCAGTTACACCAACCTGTTTGTGTTCTCTCAGGTTCCCAAAAAGATTCCCAAGATGCTATTTATGCAAGAACAACAACAATAACTTGTATTTATACAGCTGCTTTAATACATTCCAAAGTGCTTCAAAGAGACATTATCAAACAAAATTTGACACCAAGCCACATAAAACTCTATTAGGGCAGATGATCAAACCATGATCAATGAAGTAGGTTTTAAGGGCATCTTAAAGGAAGAAAGAGAGGCAAGAATGATGGAGAGATTTAGGGAGGGAATTCCAGAGCTCAGGGCCTAGGGCAACTGAAGGTACAGCCACCAATGGAGGAGTAGTTAAAATCGGGGATGCTCTAGAGGCCAGAATTAGGTGATCGCACATATCTTGGAAGACTGTGGGGAGAATATAGAGATAGGGTGAGGCATAGTCACTTAGGGGTTTGAGAACAAGGGTGAGAATTTTAAAATGAAGGCGTTGATTGACCAGGAACCAATGTAGGTCAGCGAGCATGGGGGTGATGGTGAATGGGACTTAGGGCAAGTTAGGAAATGGGCAGAGTTTTGAATGACTTTAAGTTTAGAGAGGTTGGAACATGGAGGGTGGCCAGGAATGTGTTAGCATTGTCACTTCCAGAGGTAACAAAGGCAGGGATGAGGGTTTCAGCAGAGTCAGGTGGTGTTACAGGGATAGAAATAGGCAATCTTCTTAGTGATAGTGCAAATATGCAGTCAGAAGCTCATCTTGGGGTCAAATATGACACCTAGGTTCCAAACAGACTGGTTCAGCCTCGGACAGTTGCTAGGGAAAGGCTTGGAGTCAGTGGCAAAGGAGTGCAGTTTGTGGTAGGGACCAAGGGACCTCTGGTCTTTTCAATACTTAGTTGGAGGAAATTTCTGCTCAACCAGTTCTGGGTGTCAGACAGTCTGACAATTTACAGACAGTGGAAGGAGAAATGTTGGCCAGAACATTGGGGAACACACAATTCATCTTCAAATCACACCACAGCTGAATCACCAAAACAATACTTCAGTCCACTGATTCGTCCAAAGGACAGCACGTCCGACAGCGCAGCAGTCCTTCGATACTGTACTGCAGTGTCAGGCTATAGTCAGTGCTCAAGGGTCTGAGGCAGGCCTCAAATCCAGGACGTGCTGACTCTCAAGTGAGAGGGCTAACAATTGACCCAAATTGTGTTGGGGGCTTTTTAATTAATACACATTACACCAAAGCAGTTGTACATCAATGTGACTGATAGCTCCAAACACTAGGTTAGGATGTGGCCAAGGTGTCATGTGTCCGTGTGTCGGATGATATTTGTGGCTTGCTGCTGGGAGTTGGAAAGGTTTTTATTCAACGACAAAGTGACTGCTGATGTAATTTATTCATTTCAAGTTGCCTACCTGCTCCAGATTCAAGCCTGCAAAGCTGCTAGCTTGGATCAATAGAAAATCTCACTTTTTTTTTTATTCGTGTTTTACACTAATGATAGCTCGGCATTTCAATTTCCACCTGGACTTTCCTCCAAATCCCTAGCCTACATCCTTTTCCTTCACCTCATGCCCTCACTGTACTGGTGGCCACTTCAAGTAGCGACATTGTAAATGCATTGATGATTCCCTCATTCCCAACAAAGTCTTCCCAACAATGTCTTCACTGCAGGAGACCTTCATGAACAGGGAGGCTACTAGTAGTGCCATCAGAGCAGGATTTTCAAACCAGCTCCTGGAGCGGGTGGGTTGTGTTATAAGGAAAGGTTGGTCAGACTAGGCTTGTACCCACTGGAGTTTAGAAAAGTAAGAGGTGACTTG
Organism: Carcharodon carcharias; assembly: GCF_017639515.1. Lineage (NCBI taxonomy): Eukaryota > Metazoa > Chordata > Chondrichthyes > Lamniformes > Lamnidae > Carcharodon > Carcharodon carcharias. Next base: position 114,345,334 of record NC_054483.1, on the reverse strand, counting down.
ATTGAAATATGTAAGAGGGGTCTTGATAGGGTCAATGTGGAGAGGGTGTTTCCTCTTGTGGGAAGAATCTAGAAATAGGGGGTCACTGTTTAAAAATAAGGAGTCGCCCATTTAAAACAGAGATGAGGTGAAATTTTTTCAGTCAGACGAACTCTCTTCCTGAAAAGGGGGTGGAAGCAAAGTCTGAATATTTTTAAGGCAGAGGTAGATAGATTCTTGGTCAGCAAGTGATGATAGGTGGGATGCAGATTTCAGGTTACTAACAGATCAGCCATGATCTTATTAAATTGGCAGAGCAGGCTCGAGGGGCTGAATAGCCTACTCCTGCTCCTTGTTCATATATTTGTATGTTCTGGACTGCATCTGCAATGGGCCTAGATCTCTCATTCTGATAGAAAATGTATATGGGAGGCTACGTTCCCTGCTCTTTTCTTCACTTTCCCAAGAATCCAATCGCATGGTATGGGCAGTCAGTAAAGCCTGGCACTGCAGCCCGTCCCTAGATAATCTGCAGATGTCCCAGGAGCAGGCTGAACATAGAACCATACAACACAGAAGGAGACCATTCAGCCCATCATGCTTATGCCAGCTCTTTGAAAGAGCTATCCAATTAGTCCCACTCCCCTGTAAATTCTTTCCACTCGAGTGAGTGGAGTATAACATGGGAAAATGTGAAATCGTCCACTTTGGTGGGAAGAATAGAAAGACAGTATACTACTTAAATGGAAAAAGATTGCAAAACTCAGCAGTACAGAGGGATCTGGGTGTCCTGGTACATAAATCACAAAAGGTTAGTACACAGGTACAGCAAATGATTAGGAAGGCAAATGGAATGTTGGTGTTATTGCAAGGGGAATGAAACATGAAAGTAGGGAAGTTCTGCTATAGTTGTACTTGGTGAGACCATATCTGGACTATTGTGTAGAGTTTTGGTCTCCTTACTTGAGAAAGGATACAATAGCATTCAAATCAGTTCAGCGAAGGTTCACTCGATTGATTCCTGGGATGAGGGTTTATCTTGTGAAGAGAGGTTGGACAGGTTGGGCCTATGTCCAATGGAGTTTAGAAGAATGAGGGGTGATCCTATTGAAACATACAAGACCCTGAGGGGAAAAGACAGGATGAATACAGAGAGGATGTTTCCCCTTTTGAGAGAGGCTAGAACTAGGGAACACCGTTCAAAAATAAGGGGTGTCCCACTCAAGACAGAGATGAGGAGAATTTCTTTCTCTCAGAAGATCATAAGTCTGTAGAATTCTCTTCCTCAGAGAGCACAGGAGGCAGGGTCATTGAATATTTTTAAGTTGAGTTGGGTAGATTCTTGATCAACAAGGCAGTCAACAGGGATGGGGGGTAGACAGGAAAGTAGAGACCACAATCTGATCAGCCATGATCTTATAAAATGGCTAAGCAGGCTAGAGGGACTGAATGGCCTACTCCTGCTTCTAATTTATATATTTGTACGTTCATTTGTAAATATGGATATAGGTAAGGGTACCTCACAGCCATTTGTGGAATTCGCACATATCTTTAAGGATGGCCGACACCCAAAGACTATGGAGTTTCCAGACTATGTCCATGTTTCCTAATGGACAAATGGATTAAAACTCAATGCCCACAACCAACTTCCTATATATTGCAACGGCCTCCCCCCATCCAAACGAGACAGGAGTGTTAACCCAACAGCCAGCTGATCGAAACAAGACTTGAGATAATGAGTTTTATCTAAAGACTCAGAGTCCAGGGCAGACTAGTGAAGAACACAGACAAGACTACAGCTGCACAGAAAGGCTGTGCCATCTTTGCCTTTAAGAACCATCAGTAGAAATCCAGTTTGAGAACCAGACTCTGAAACTAGCTGCAAGTCTTCAAGCAGCCAAAGTTCTTAACCTGTTCCAGTTTTGAGGTTCACCTGAGAACCAACCTCCTAGATATTTGGCTGCAAGTAACCTCACAAACTGCTGTAAACCCTTCACTTTAGAAAACTCTCACTTCAACTTTAAATCATCAAATCCGAGACTGAATTAACAGTGATCTGTAAAACTTCACTATGTTTATTTGTATTCAATCTATGTTTGTGTGTGTGGATATATATATATATATACGGACGTGTGTGACATTGCGTTGATTTGCATAAAGAGAGTAAAAATGACCTTATTTTCTACTCACAAAAGTTTGCTGCTGAATTATTTAATTGGAATACACATTCCAAGGGTAAGAAAAAACACACCTCTTTCAATACAAAACATACTGATTACGGGCAGTCAGAAAGCAGATACATTCTGTCCATGACGCTCTGTCATAGCCTATCATGACTTTGAACACCTCTATTAAATCTGCCTTTAACCATCGCTGATAGAAGGCGAACAATCCCAACTTTGACAGTCTCTCCAATTAACTCCTTCATCCCTGATACCAATGTAGTAAATTTCTCCGGCACCCTCTCCAAAGCCTTGACCTCTTTCTTAAAGCATTGTTCCAGAATTGGATACAATTCACTATCTGGTGGTTAACCTGTGTTACACTGAATCACAGACTTACTCAGAATTTACAGCTCAGTAACAGGCCATTCGGTCTATTCTAAACTGATGTTAATGCATCACATGAGCATCCTCCCCCCCATCCTCATATATTTCTATTCATTTCTCCCTCATGTATTTATCCAGTTTCTCTTAAGCATTTCAAAGCAGGCTATTTGCGTGCATACTATGAAATGTTATTCTCCTTAATTTTACACAGGTTTGGTAAGCTGATGCACAGTCTTGATTCAGGGCTCCAGCCACATCGCTGGTGATAAATGATTTAACTACTGCTATTTTGAGGGAGAAAAGTTTATAATGGGAGGTTTCTTCTGGCTATTCATTCAATGGCCCTCTGAGATGTTGAATGGAGAAATGAGCTACCTCTTGCAGTTGATCTTACCGGGCAGGTTAATGGGATGTGCACCATGGTCTGGGACTCATGGCAATTATTGTACGTTAGTTCACCATAGCAGCATTCTCAGCCCTGAGGCAGAAAGTGGTAGGATTAAGCCTTCCTATGACTCAAGCATTTAATGTAGGCTGATATTCACTCTAGTGCCAGGCTAAAGAACTGCTGCACTGTCCTCGGATGAGAATTTAAAACGCAACCCTATTGGTTAAGATCTCTCGGCATCATTTGAAGGACGACAGCAATGCCTCTACTAATTAGAGTCTACTTGCCAACCAATTATCACCCTCTTCTCATGCAGTACAAATTGTTGTACCCTTTGAAATTTGGTATTCTTGCATCTGTCCTGATAAGTGCAAGATGAAAAGCTTCAACAGCATGTCTCCTTTTTCAGCAATGCTCAAGTTCTGTACTGTACTCCTATGCGACTATTAATACTCTTTTTGAACTGAACTGTGATGATTGAGTAGTTTCCGCACCTTAAAAAATATATCACAAAGTTTTGACTGTAAGGCAAAATTCTTTCTTTTTGAAAATAATCTAGATAATAAGACCTAATGGCTCCCAGCCTCTTTAACCCTTTAAAGGAAGAAAGACTTACATTTATATAGTGCCTTCCATAACATCTTGTTGTCCCAAATCATTTTACAGCTAATTAAATTCTTCTGAAGTCTAGTCGCTTTTGTAATATATGAAACACAGCAGTTTTAGCACAGCAAGATCCCATAAACAGCGAAGTGATAATGACCAGACAATTTCTCCGGCACCCTCTCCAAAGCCTTGACATCTTTCCTGAAGCATAGTTCCAGAATTGGATACAATTCATTATCTGGGGGCTAACCGGTGTTACACTGAATCACAGACTTACTCAGAATTTACAGCTCAGTAACAGGCCATTTGGTCCATATATTCTAAGCTGATGTTAATGCATCACATGAGCATCCTCCCACCCATCTTCATATACTTCTATTCATTTCTCCCTCATGTATTTATCCAGTTTCTCTTAAGCACTTCAAAGCAGGCTGTTTTAGTTATGTTGGTCAAAGAAAAAATATTTTGAACGAAAAATCTTTTTTGTCTGTTGACTAACAATTACCTGTGAAGACCCAGCCCTAGAAATGTCACCTCCTGGTGCCCATTTTTGCCACTTGATCCTATTCCCAGGCCCCTAACCATAAGCTGCACATTTATTTGTCCCTTGCAAGAAGTCACTTGCTGCTATGTAAGAAAGGTTAACTTACCACTTTTGTCTTTACCATTCCACACAAACATATTTATTCTCAGGCAAAGAAAATCAATTACTCACCACTGGCACGGTGACAATTATTGAATTAAAAGAGTTGGCATACCTCAATAGGAGAGAGACGATAATCAAACAACAGTGCCAAGATTGGCATTTTGTTCAGCTGTCCTTTGCATCATGCCGACCGCCAGTGGCAAAACATCTGGAACGCATTATCAGCACAGCGATGCATCTGTTAAACAGCCCACACAATCTCCCCCTGTTGATTCAATCCTCTGCAACTGTTTTCCTACTTGTACACAACTCCCATGTACCCAAGTCACAGCAAGTCAATGTTTCTCCTTCACTTTATAATCCTCTCTCCATAATCTCTGGAAGGTTTGAGGTCACAAACTATTCCTGCCTGGCAATTAGGAAGGCGGCTGGCTCAGAGACCGATGTCCGTGTGTCACCTCCATACCGAGCGCTCACAGCCAAATCCTGAAATCGCCCCCCACCCCCCAAAATCACCAACCAACTGGACACTTCCAGCACAGGGAGGTCGGTTCAATAACGGCTGAACCGGGCTTGAAAGGTGAACATCGCTCGGCGGTGAGCTGGGAGCATGAGTATGCAACGGTGTAGCAGACTGGAATGAGAACTTCCCAGTCAAATAGATGTGGGCTGAGTTCTCAGCCCTGCTTGTCATAGCATAGTATTGAGAAATCAAGGTGAAGGAGTCAGGCCCAAATGGCAGGGCACCGGCAAGTTTGCCAATTTGATTAAACAAAAGGGGGCGGGGGGAGGCCAGAGGTAGTGACTCAGAGACACCCGCTTTAGTTTTAAGAGCTGGAATATCATCATGAAAGGATGACTTTGGGGGGGTGGAGGAAAGGAAGTCCATTCTGAGGTCCCAGCAAAGAAAGAGTTAAAAGTACGAGACTGGGTGATGGGGCACAAGTTTGGAAAAGTAGCGATGACAGTCGTTTGGAATTCGAATTTGTAACTTCAGTTGACAGGGTGAGATGAAGTAAGATGGGAGGAGACGTGTATAAAGCACAAGTACTGGCACTGACCTGTTGGGCTGAATGGCCTGTTTCTGTGTTACAAATTCTTCACGATTCAGGGAACAAGGAAGGTAAGAGGAGCACTTCCAATGCTGGCACTGATTAAGAGCAGAGTAAGGCAAGGTTGTGCAGTGAATGTGCAGAGAGAGGGGAAGATGGAGGTTAGAAATCAAGGCTAATTTCTTTACCATGTCTGGGAATACAAGAGAGAAGCTGGGAAAAAAAAAGACTTGCATTTATATAGCACCTTTCACAATCTCAGGATCTCCCAAAGCGCTTTACAGTCAGCTAAGTATTTTTGTTGTGTAGTCACTGTTGTAATGTTGCAGAAAATTTGTGCACAGCAAGCTCCCACAAGCAGCAATTTGGTAATGACCCAACAATCTAATACTGAGGGATAAATATTGGCCAATACACCAGGGATAATACCCCTGTTCTTCTTCAAAATAGCAGCATGGGATTTTTTACATTCACCTCAGAGGGTAGGCATGCCTTGGTTTAACCCCTCATCCGAAAGGCAGCACCACTGACAATGCAGCACTCCCCCAGTACTGCACTGGAGTGTCAGCCTAGACTTCTGTACTCAAATCCTGGGGCAGGACTTGAGCTCACAATCTTCTGGCTCAGAGGTAAGTGTGGGACCTACTGAGCTGTAGCCTTCTTAAGTCTGGAAGCATTACTCAACTTTTTCGATGGAGCCGGACTTGATGGAGCATTAAGAATCGTTGAAGGAACAGGAATTTTATCTTGTTCTCCAGTGAATAGCATTACGAGCAATTGAGAAGAATCCCCACAAGTCACCCTCAGAATACAGAGTTTGCTGGGTCAGTCAGTCAGTCAGATGTGGCACTAGATTTAGTTGACTGCCTGTCTTGCACTAAGCATTAATAATCATGTAATTATGACAGCTGACTAGGGATTTCATATTTAAATATTATGCTTGGTTCAAAAACTGGGTACGACAGGGAAGAATGCCCATTTTAACTTAAAATTGTGCTTGGATAATTTGCGGTTTGAACACCTGTATACTGAACGTTCGTCTTCATTTCCCTTGATTAGGACTTTACCGGGACTGATGCTACACTTCTAAGAAAGAACTCCAGGCATTAGAAGCAGTTTTTACCTCTTTGGTTCCTGAGCATAAAGATGTGGACAGAAGACAAGAAATTTGCTCCAGTCACACCACACATTGTCAAGTCATGGAAATATCTTGAACAGCCTCTAGCAGCGAGTGCCTCTGTTTACAGTCACCTTGTTGCTACTTTTTACCTCTCTCATTCCTTTCCACTTAAATCACTGTTACCTCACACTGCTACTGGACAAGCCTATTGCAATAGGCCCAAACTATTACCAAGAGTCATCCAAGCGTGTGTGAGAATCTGTCTGAATCATACTCTGATATGGAAAGGGTTAACTTGCGAGTGAGTGACAGACTGACGTGAGGGGACATGTTTTATTAATTTTTTTTAACCACCTTTATTCATTTTTTTTTTTAAAAAAGCGCTTCAACCTCCCTGAGGCATTGAAGCGCTCTTTCTTGCGCACGTGTGAACTGGGCGCTAGGCCCGGCTCTCCCTCCTCCCCCTCCCCCGCCCGCACAGGTAGTGCTCAGCGCCGCTGCTCCCGATCCACGCAGGGCGAGCCTTAACTGGCCCGTCCGCGTGAAATCGCGGTGCAGAGCCGATTGCGGGCAGCTTCCTAACCACCCCGCCCGACCCTGCCGAGCAACCCCACTGAGGGCAAAATCCTGCCCCAGGTCCATCAACACATGGCTATTTGTGGGAGATGAGCGATATGCAATTCGGCCGCCATGTTTCCTCCATCACAACAGAGACTATGGGCTGGACTTCATGAGGGTAGCAAGCCAACCACCTTCAAAACAAGGCAGCCCGCCCTCCACCCTGCCAACCCTCCAGTGATAATACGCCAAGGGTGGCCTTAGTGAGGGTGAGCGTGGGACTTCTGTCCTTCTGGGAAAGGAAGTCCCGCCCTCGAGAGCTGCCAGACAATCTGATTGGCTGGCAGCTGAGTAGGCCCAGCAGCACCAGAATCAAGTAGTGGCCACTGCTGGGACTAACAAGGGAGTCCCCAGGAAAAAGCGTCATGGCTGCCGGACTAAGGTCGGGGGGGGGGAGCCAGGTTTTGGAGACTAGGAGGGAGGCACAAAGGGGGATAACATCTTGGGGGGAGCCCAATGCACACAAGGCACCCTCCAAAAGGAGGTATCTGCCTGTCTCCCCCCACCCCCCCCCACCATTTTCCTTCTCACCTTTTCACATCAGGTGAAGAATGAGCAGAGATAAAAACAAAAAAACTGCGGATGCTGGAAATCCAAAACAAAAACAGAATTACCTGGAAAAACTCAGCAGGTCTGGCAGCATCGGCGGAGAAGAAAAGAGTTGACGTTTCGAGTCCTCATGACCCTTCGACAGAACTTGAGTTCGAGTCCAGGAAAGAGTTGAAATATAAGCTGATTTAAGGTGTGTGTGTGGGGGACGGAGAAATAGAGAGACAGAGAGGTGGAGGCGGGTGGGTGTGGTTGTAGGGACAAACAAGCAGTGATAGAAGCAGATCATCAAAAGATGTCAACAACAATAGTACAATAGAACACATAGGTGTTAAAGTTAAAGTTGGTGATATTATCTAAACGAATGTGCTAATTAAGAATGGATGGTAGGGCACTCAAGGTATAGCTCTAGTGGGTTTTTTTTTTTATTTTATATAATGGAAATAGGTGGGAAAAGGAAAATCTTTATAATTTATTGGGAAAAAAAAAAGAAGGGGGAAACAGAAAGGGGGTGGGGATGGGGGAGGGGACTCACGACCTAAAGTTGTTGAATTCAATATTCAGTCCGGAAGGCTGTAAAGTCCCTAGTCGGAAGATGAGGTGTTGTTCCTCCAGTTTGCGTTGGGCTTCACTGGAACAATGCAGCAAGCCAAGGACAGACATGTGGGCAAGAGAGCAGGGTGGAGTGTTAAAATGGCAAGCGACAGGGAGGTTTGGGTCATTCTTGCGGATAGACCGCAGGTGTTCTGCAAAGCGGTCGCCCAGTTTACGTTTGGTCTCTCCAATGTAGAGGAGACCACATTGGGAGCAACGAATGCAGTAGACTAAGTTGGGGGAAATGCAAGTGAAATGCTGCTTCACTTGAAAGGAGTGTTTGGGTCCTTGGACGGTGAGGAGAGAGGAAGTGAAGGGGCAGGTGTTGCATCTTTTGCGTGGGCAAGGGGTTGTGCCATAGGAGGGGGTTGAGGAGTAGGGGGTGATGGAGGAGTGGACCAGGGTGTCCCGGAGGGAGCGATCCCTACGGAATGCCGATAAGGGGGGTGAAGGGAAGATGTGTTTGGTAGTGGCATCATGCTGGAGTTGGCGGAAATGGCGGAGGATGATCCTTTGAATGCGGAGGCTGGTGGGGTGATAAGTGAGGACAAGGGGGACCCTATCATGTTTCTGGGAGGGAGGAGAAGGAGTGAGGGCGGATGCGCGGGAGATGGGCCGGACACGGTTGATGGCCCTGTCAACGACCGTGGGTGGAAAACCTCGGTTAAGGAAGAAGGAGGACATGTCAGAGGAACTGTTTTTGAATGTAGCATCATCGGAACAGATGCGACGGAGGCGAAGGAACTGAGAGAATGGGATGGAGTCCTTACAGGAAGTGGGGTGTGAGGAGCTGTAGTCGAGATAGCTGTGGGTGTCGGTGGGTTTGTAATGGATATTGGTGGACAGTCTATCACCAGAGATTGAGACAGAGAGGTCAAGGAAGGGAAGGGAAGTGTCAGAGATGGACCACGTGAAAATGATGGAGGGGTGGAGATTGGAAGCAAAATTAATAAATTTTTCCAAGTCCTGACGAGAGCATGAAGCAGCACCGAAATAATCATCGATGTACCGGAGAAAGAGTTGTGGAAGGGGGCCGGAGTAGGACTGCAACAAGGAATGTTCCACATACCCCATAAAGAGACAGGCATAGCTGGGGCCCATGCGGGTACCCATAGCCACACCTTTTATTTGGAGGAAGTGAGAGGAGTTGAAGGAGAAATTGTTCAGCGTGAGAACAAGTTCAGCCAGACGGAGGAGAGTAGTGGTGGATGGGGATTGTTCGGGCCTCTGTTCGAGGAAGAAGCTAAGGGCCCTCAGACCATCCTGGTGGGGGATGGAGGTGTAGAGGGATTGGACGTCCATGGTGAAGAGGAAGCGGTAGGGGCCAGGGAACTGGAAATTGTTGATGTGACGTAAGGTGTCAGAGGAATCACGGATGTAGGTGGGAAGGGACTGGACAAGGGGAGAGAGAAGGGAGTCAAGATAACGAGAAATGAGTTCTGTGGGGCAGGAGCAAGCTGAGACGATCGGTCTACCGGGGCAGTTCTGTTTGTGGATTTTGGGTAGGAGATAGAAGCGGGCCGTCCGAGGTTGGGCAACTATCAGGTTGGAAGCTGTGGGAGGGAGATCCCCAGAGGAGATGAGGTCAGTGACAGTCCTGGAAACAATGGCTTGATGTTCAGTGGTGGGGTCATGGTCCAGGGAGAGGTAGGAGGAAGTGTCTGCGAGTTGACGCTCAGGCTGGCCACTTTCTTCCACCCACCATATTATGGCGGCAAAGGCAGGATTAGGCCCTTATCTGGCCAGTTAAGTGTCTCAATAAGCCTAAGGGCAGGTGGGCTGACTTATGCCATTCCTGCCCACTGCATTATGGTGGGGGGGGTGGACAGCTTGGGGGTGGGCAAGAAGGCTGTGCTAGCCACACATCTTATTTCATGTGCCCTACCCCCTACCTCAAACACACCCGACAAAGGGAGGGGGGGGCCCTAAAACATTCCCCCCATACTTAAAAGCAAGCACATAATCGATTGTCAAGCTCTCCGTCACATCCTAAGAACGTGAAAGGCACCATATGAATCCAAGTCTTTCTTTCAATATTGGCCCCACAGGAAGATGACAGCAGCTACACATCCCAACCAGACCTCCCAAAGAGAAATGCTAAGGAAGTGCAGTACTGAGGGAGGGCAGCATTTTTGGAAGTACTACGCTCATGTAGCAATGTTAAAGCAGGGCCCCATTTGCCTGTTCCAATAAGCTATAGAGATGTTAAAGATCCCACAGCATCACTCTAGGGAGAGCAGGGAGTTAGCTCCATTCTGCCAAGGCCTTGGCTAACTTGCCTCCCTCGATGAACATCACCAAAAGCAGATTGGCTTTAATTCCCTGGCAATCAGACACTGGTAGTGGGAGAATAACACTGATGAGAAAATCTAGACTAGTATTTTGTAGTACAGAACTTGAGCAGTACCGAAAAAAGAGACATGTCAAAGATTTTGTCTTGCACTCATCAGGACACTTCGCAGGAAGACCAACATAAGGGGAAAACAACAATTTCTACTGCATGAGAAGAGAGTGCTGACTGGCCAGCAAATGTACTCTGCTTGGTAGGGGCGTTGCCAAAGGGAATGCATTAGTGATGGTGACAATTAACTGACTAGCATCGTTTCAAATTTAAACCAGGCAGCTTGATCCTGATTGGTCAAGGCATTGCCCTGAGGAATGAGTCAGCAAATGGACGTCACTTATTTTGTTTAGCTGAAACGGGCACAAAGTGTGTACATGTTATTTCTGGTTGCAAAGAACAGACCCCTGTGTATATATATAAAATATATGTAGCTTCCAGTTCATGCAAATGCAGCACACTGACAATCTCAAATTGGTCAACATCATCCTCAGTACACTGAGAATTATTTAGCAAACGTCCAATCGCAGAATCCTGATGGATGCGAGACAAAAAGCTTCAAATGTCTCTTTTTTCAGCAAAATCTAGACTATTAAACGAATATTGCTTATTGTGCACATCACGGTGGCTGTTGTCTGCTAAAGTAAGTCACTGCACAGCGAGGTCAATCATCGGATGGGAAGCACTTGGGGAGATTTCTGAGAGTGACTGTGTAGACTCTTCTTGGTTTCTTATTATTTTGCTGTAGAGCTCAGTTGGCTGTAGATCTACAATAAATGGTTATGTGTTAAGTTGAACCAAAAGAAGGTGAACGTACAGACTTTTGCAAACCAAAGACGACAATGGTGTTTTCTCACTACAGGAGAATAATTCACTGATTCACTGTACTTGTCCGCACTTTACTATTTCACTGGTGATTTTCCAGAATTTGAAAGGTTTGCTCGATTAAAATATTGGGAGTTCATGAAGGAAATTTTCTGCACATTGGACTCTCCAGCGTTCAATTGCAAGCTTTAGGTGAAATTATGCAAACTCTGCAACTTGCAGAGTTTCAGGGGGTGTTGGCTACATTTTGGACAAGCTTGCCCTGGTCAGGCATAGCTAGACCCAGCAAAGGCTCTCTCTCGGCTTTGTTAAAAAAAAAGGCTTTTTTTTAAGCAAATACTGTAATTTCACTACAGCTTTCCTCTCCCCTCCCCACCATCACCACCCTCCACCCCCCACCCCCCCTCCCCTTCTCGAATCTGGCTAAGGAACTGCCACAAGAAGCAGACACATTCTAGAATGACAGAGCTGGCAGAAGGTAAATAGCAGCTAGTCTGCTTTTCGTGTGAGCTCCAGAGTCTGAACAGTTCATTCAGAGGCCAACAGTCACAGACTGATCAGCGCAAGACTTTCCATCACTTTTTATATCCCAGGTCTGTCAATGCGCTGAGTGATGTGATAGAGTCCAGGGACCTCTGAACAGGAATGTGCTTACACGAGGTACATTGATCATCCCATATTACCCTTAACCCTCACCCTGGTTTTTTCACTGTGCTGTGTGTTTACACTGCTCAAAAGAGGAAAAATGTAACTGCTGATCTGGTTGATCTCAGCTTTCACTAACTGGAAACAGCTTTAGATAATCACTTTGCAAAAGATCAGATGTAGGAAATTTGAAAGCAAAGCTTCTTATATTAGATGGGTTCCACTTCTCCTTGTAGCAGCCCATAAAACGAATAGGAAAGACCAACAATCTGGGTGGGGGGGTAGTGTGTGTGATGGGGGAGGGGTGTGTGGTTGGGGTGGGGGGGGCGGTGGTAGTGAGAAGGGTAACAAACAAAATTGACCACAATTTATGCTACTGCAGGCTCACATTCAACAGAGGATACTACCCTGAGGAACTAAAGCAGTGATGTCCTCAGACTGAGATAATTGACCTGCAACAAACACAACCATCTTCCTTTGAGCTAGGTATGACTCCAACCAGCGGAAAGATTTCCCCCAGTTCTCACTGGCTCGTTTTGCCAGGGCTCCTTGATGCTACACTCTGTCAAATGCGGCCTTGATGTCAAGGTCAGTCACTCTCACCTCACCTCAGGAGTTCAGCTCTTTCGTCCATGTTTGGACCAAGGCTGTAATGAGGTCAGCAGCTGAGTTATCAAGAGCTTTCAGTCCCTCCACCACTGAAAAATTATACAAGCTTTTAGTATCCCCACGTTCAAACACTCCAATGGTCTCTAAACAGACCTCCCAAGCCCCATTCTCCATATACTCCAACCCACCTAAAACCCTGCTGCATATATCCTGGCCCTTACCAGACTCTGCTAGGCCATCAATGTCTCCCTGTCCCCCTGCACTGGTACAGTCTCCAATGCATGTTTGTCTTAAAATCCCTCTGTTGTCTCACTTCAGTTGTTCTCCAGAATTTCCTTCAGCCCTGCATCTTCCTCAAACTCTCTGCTGCTCTCCTTGTGTGCACTTTTCTAAACCTTTCTGGGTGCATTGTGGCATTGCGAAATGCAGTGATCAGAGCAATACTTACTCTATACCATTTAAACATAACATATTCACATTGGCAGGAGTGGGAGGGGTAAAGTAGAGTGCATTTAAATAAAACCAGCTGACAGTAAACGACCTTTAAAAGGGTCACAGTGTAATGGATACTTCATGGTGTCAAAGAATCCTGTCGGTTTCAGGTGTCACGCATTTACAACCCTTGCGTATGAGAACCAACCTCCTTGGTCTCGTACACTTGCCAGGCAAGTGACAAGTATCCGATTACCTCCTTTAAAATGGGTGGGAGGGTCCACGTGACAGGCAGAATCAATTCTATTTTTCCTTAAAGGTGCAATGTTGAACATATGTTAGCTTTGCTCCAAACTAGACCACAGTGCACAGACATGAATGGTGATGTTCCTATTTGAAATCTGAGATCACGCATGCATTATTTCAAATTCAGATACATGTACAACCTCCAAACAGCATTAACGTGGACTAACCAATTTGGCGCAGCACCAAACCACCCTCAACCAGAGCTGTCAACATTACACAAACCTTAGACTTAAATCATCAGCTGGGAGTCAGACTTTAGACATGGCCTCATAGTCAGGCATAACTTTAGCTAAAAGAGGAAAAATCCAACTCAATGTAGGACCCATTCAGAGTGATTAGCAAAGCATATAGGATCTTGGGCTCCATACATAGATGTATTGAATACAAAAGCAAGGAGGTTATGCCAAATCTTTGTCAAACTCTGGTTAGACCACAACTAGATAACTGGGTCCAGTTCTGGTCACCTAGAAGGAGGTGAAGTTCCTTGAGCGGGTGCAGAGGAGATTTACCAGAATGGTTCCAGGGATGAAGGAATTCAGCGCCAAGGTTTGGTTGGTGGACCTGAGGTTGTTCTCTTTGCAGCAAAGGAGATTGAGGGGAGACTTGATAGAGGTGGGCAAGATTATGGCAGGTTTACTTAAGGTAGACAAAGAAAAGCTGTTCCCAATATCTGATGGTACAAGCGCTAGGAGACACAGATTTAAGATTTCAGGCAAGATATATGGAGGTGGGAATCAGGGACGAATTTTTTTTACACAGTGAGTAATAATGGCCTGGAACTCATTGCCTATGAGGGTGGTGGAAGCAGAGACAATCAATGATTTCAAAAGGAAATGGGATAGGCAATTGAGGGAAATAAACTTGAAAGGCTTCAGGGGCAGAGAGGGAATAGGCCTGACTGGATTGCTCCAGAGAGCCAGCATGGACTAAACTGGCATAACAGCCTCCTTCCCTGACATGGTAACTCTCGGAAAATGGAGCCGAGAGAGGAGATCAGCCAAGAACAAACTGACCATGCCTGAGGGGCTCAATGGCCTCCTGCTGCTCCTTTACCCCTATAACATTTCATGCCACTGTATATCAAGAAGGAACACCATTAAGGGGTTCATCATTAAAAGCAAGTTACACATTAAAAGAAACAAAACCACTTCAAGTCATTGCTTTCCCAGTCATATCAAAAGAAAGGGGCATTCCAGATGTGTTGTCAATCACTAGCTAAAATCAAGACTAATTATTACATTGCTGTGGTAAAAGCCAATTATCTGCACTACATTACTAATTTATTAATTGCATGTACTGCACAGGCAGAAGGAAGAAGAACATATGAAGAGAAAGGTTGCAATATATCCAACACTGAAGTAAGAATGACATTTTGGGACTTCTGCAAGCAATACTTTTCCCCCTTAGGCCTTCAGCGACTTTGCTTACAGGGTCACGAAGGCTGCCATGTTTGATATGGATCAAGCAGCTAATTGCATTGTAACACAGCATTCAGTTTGTGCCCACGAGGCATCTATACTAGCTCTGGTGCCACACACTGCGAGGAAAGAGCACCATCTCCTTAACAGCTGCAGACACGGATGGAGCAAAAATAAAAGCACACTTCCACTCTAATAGCGTCTTCCGGGCGTTAATCCTTTTTGGCCAAATGTTTTTTTTGTACCGTCAGGGTCAATAAAAACTGCCCATGGAGAAACAAGACCAAAAACACTTAATGGGAATTGTTAATGCAAAACATGGCAAGTAGACCAAGTCTGATAGATCAGCACGGAGCACTCCATCACAGTTGATCAAGTCACAAGGCTCAAAATAGCAACACCTTAATGTGGGTCTAATGTGAGCTGTAGGCTCAGGCTTGATAATAACCCACGTCTTCCCATATTTACACTAATGACAGCTTTGGATCTTCAAACTCCAGGCACATAGATATTCAGAACAAAGGGACATTTTCTGTGCGGGTTAGATAGTCCCCGGGTTAGATTAAGGAGCATTCAGCACAGGAGATGGCAATTCGGCCCATCGCGCCTGTGCCAACTCTTTGAGAGCGCCATCCAATTACCCCCACGGCCCTGCTCTGTCCCTTATGGCCCTGAAAATTACCCCCATCAAGTGTATACCAAATTCTCTTTCTGAAAGTTACTACTGAATCTGCTTCCTCTACCCTTTCAACAGGTTATGTGGCTAAAAGAGGGGGAGGGTAATGTGTGAGGCTGAGCACTCCAATGAGTTTTACCCTGCAATGATCTAACTTGAGTCATGGATTAAATTATCCAATATCCAAATTGAGCTCAATCTTATGCACTTTATTTCTTTCAATAGTCACAATTTAAATATTTTTTTAAGCATTTGCACTGTGCCTATGAAGGTGAAGAATATCAGTCTTGAGGACACCTGAAGTCATTACTGAGTACACGCAGGTCATAGATTAGATTTACAATAAAGCTCTCCCTACTCTGCAAATAATGCATCACCATTCCAATCTGAAGCCCCTTTTATGGGTTGGATTCCCAGATAGCATCAGTGACCTTACTCCTGTCATTTGCGCTACTAACTCCAGCTATCTCTAATCTGTCTCTAATCTGAACAAGGATATGTATAAAAGATGTAAGGAGAGAATTCCTCACTACAGTTGGCATAGCTTTGGAACTTAACCATCCTAGCCACACATAGCCTCTCTCACTGAGACTGATAACTTAGAGTCAATTGAGTTCCAGACCATTTTACATCGTGGATCTGGCCCAAGGCTCTTCTTATGTATGTCCCAGTGCTGTAGGACACCAATGCTAAAGCAGCTTTATAAATGAAAATTGCTGTGGTATTTGCAACTTACAGTTTTTAGGGGATGTTCATGCAATCAGTCTAGGAAAGATGCGAATCCAAGCCGCAGAGATCAAAGTAGGTGCTCTAGCGCATTCTAGCACCAAATCCAATTGTCCCATCTCTAATGAAACGTTGCACTGTCATGTAGATTTGTCTGGGAGTTGGAGGCATAGAGGTGAGCAGGCTATTTGTGTACAGAAGCCTCATTGGTTGTTGTGAATGGTGCCATGTGCTTTAGTGACATCATGAAGGGGCTTAAGACGCTCACCCTCTAAAGAAAGACTGCATTTCTATGACCCCTTACATGACATCAGGATGTTCCAAAGCACTTTGCAGCCAATGAAGTACTTTTTGAAGTGTGGTCACTGTTATAGTGTGGGAATATGGCACAGTAAGGTTCCACAAACACAAGTGCGACAATGACCAAATAATCTGTTTACTTTTTTGGTTGGCTAAGGGATAAGTATTGGCCGGAGCAAAATGAAATGGTTTGCTAATTCAACAATTCTAAGGGAAGTCCGCTCACAAGAACACAAGGAGTAGGCCATATGGCCCCGTCAAGCCTTCTCTACCATTCAGATATGATCATGACTGATCCTAGGCTTCAACTACATTTCCCCACCCACTTCTCATACCTCTAAATTCCCTGAGACACCAAAAATCTGTCTATCCCAGCCTTAAATGTAGTCAGCAATGGAACATCCACAACCCTCTCGAGTAGAGAATTTCAAATATTCTCAACACTTTGAGTGAACTAATTTCTCCTCATCTCAATGATCAATCCCTTATCCTGAGACTGTGTCCCCGTGTTTTAGATTCCCTGACCAGTGGAAACAATCTCTCAGTGTCTACCCTATCAAGCCCCTTCAAGATTTTGTAGGTTTCAATGATATCATGAAGGGGCTTAAGACGCTCACCCTCTAAAGAAAGACCGCATTTCTATAACCCCTTACATGACATCAGGATGTTCCAAAGCATTCTCTCATTCTTCTAACTCCAGAGAATACAAACCCAATTTACTCAGCCTACCATCACAGGTCAACCACCTCATTGCAGGGACCAATTTAGTGAACATTCGCTATACCACCTCCAATGCAAGTATATCTTTTCTTAAATGTGGAGACCAAAACTGCACATAATTTTCCAGATATGGTCTCACCAAAACCTGTACAATCACAGCAACACTTCTTTATTCCTGCACTCCAATCCCATTGCAATAAAGGCTAACATGCCACTTACCTTCCTAATTGCCTGCTGCACCTACATGCTAACTTTCTCCATTCCTTGTACAAGCATCATCCAAGTCTCTTTGAACATCAACACTTACAAGTTTCATACCTTTTAAAAAATATTCTACTTTTCTATTCTTACGACCAAAGTGAATAACTTCACACTTCCCTACGTTATATTCCATCGGCCAGCTTGTTGTCCACTCACGTAAGCTGTCTGAAGCTCTTTTCAGTCTCTGTATCCTCCCCACAGCTTCCCTTCCAACCTAGCTTGGTATCATCAGCAAACTTTGAGACATTGCTCACTGCCTCTTCACCTAAGTCATTAATATGGATTGTAAGTAGCTGAGGCCTCAGAGCTGATCTTTGTGGCACTCCATTATTCACTGCCTGCCAACTACAAAAAGCCCTGCTCATGTCCACTCTCTTTCTATCTGTTAACTAATCCTCTATCAATGCAAAAAAAAATTCTCCCAGCTTCATGAGCTCTGATCTTGTCTATTAACCTTCTGTATGGCACCTTATCAAATGCCTTTAGGAAATCTAGGTATACTACATCTACTGGCTCCCCTTTATCTACCATGCTAGTTACATCCTCAAGAAACTCTAATAAATTTGTCCACCAGGATTTCCATTTAGTAAAACCATGTTGACTTGTTTGAATCATGCTTTCCTAAGTGCATTGTTAAAACTTCCTTAATAATAGATTCCAGCATTTTCCCAACAACTGATGTTACACTACTTGCCTGTATCAAGTAGTGTAACATTTGTCAAATTGCAACCTAATGGGACCGTTCCAGAGTCTAAGGAATTTTGGAAAAATCACAACCAGTACATCCACTATTTCTGCAACTCCCTCTTTTAGAACCTTAGGATGTAAATTTCCTCACTCTTTTAGCCCCGAGATTACAGTCTATTTCTGGTACGAAACATGTGTCTTCTACTATGAAAAACAGAAAAAAATATTTGCTCAATGTTTCTAGCTCTACTCTATTTAGCACATTTCAAAAAAAAGATATAAAAATTTGTATTAATTTTGTTTACCACCTTGTATTTTGTCCATGCAGGAAGCTTGAAAGCAATTGTAAGGTAGATTGCTTCTCATTCAATTCACTATGGAAATACCTGTTTTCTAACAGTCTGCTTATTCAGACATGCATATTGGCAGCATGGCCAACTCATTTTCATCATCTCAATGGCAAATAAAAGTTGTGTTTAACTGCACTCATTTAACTGACTCCCATGCCAAATTTCGTGAAACAGAGAGACTGTAGAGGAAAATCAAGGTAGTAAACATTGAAACACAAGAAAAAGACTTCATTATAACCAGCCAGAAAAGTTAAGTGGAAAAGTCAAGGGTGTTTAGTTCACCCTGGCGGATGGACTGAAGAGCGATTGGACTTATTGTTGTTAAACTGAGGTTGAACTAAGCTAATTTTCTGAATATGTGACTCTGCTCCCTCCTGCACTGGCGACTGCACACTGTGAAATCATATGGGATGGGAAATCCTGGGAATCCTGATACGCAGCCCTGATGTGGCAAGTCCACATGCTGGCAGCAAGTTAATCTGCTGCATGGATAAAAATTCTGGGGCGTGTGGAGAAAAGCACAAATAAATAAAAACACAACGAGCCTCAACAAACTAAGGTCATTCGTGGAATCAGCGAGCTCACAATGAAAAGGATAAAAGATTGTCCTCTTCACTAGAATTTGATGGAGTCACTGTTTTCTCAAGAAACGAATGAAAGTTCAATTCAGGAGAATTGCACTCCCATCTTGTAGAAAGTGCCTGGAATTTCTGCACTGACTCCCACTGAGACACAAGTGAGACTGCATCGTTCGTTCCACGGTGCTCTTGAGAGAGAACGCCATATAGATGATTGGCCGTTGGCAGAGAATGCAACATGGGGGTCGGGGGGAAGGGGGGTGGGGGGGTGGTCCATCTTAACTCAACCCTCCGATGACATTGGGCGGGGTATAAAACTTCAGTGCTCTGGGCTAAGGCCATGGTGGAAGTCGGGTCGAGGAGAAGCCAAGGTTCCTGCTCCTGATTGTTGGGGGAAGAATCTCTCGGACTCAACTGTCATCTTCACCCCCTCTCCCTTCCCACTCCACTCACTCACCCACCACCGCAACCCCCCACCACCCCCCCAACACACACACACACACACACACAGAGGCTGGAATTTTCCAGCCCCATCTAAAGTCAATGGACTTTTGACTAGCCCACCACATCCCTCACGGCGGGTCCCACCTCAGTGGGGCTGGAAAATCCCAGCCATAGGCAAACACATACATCCTGCCGATGCACATTGCCAGGTCTCACACCTGACTCAAGTCAGCCCTCACAAAAATAAGGAGCAAATTCGAAAGCGCTTTTTGTGCAACATGAGATTTGTCACAGATTCTTTCTTTTTAAAATATCTCAACCGATCCCTTGCCCTCATTGATGGTTTGCTTTTTTTTTTGTTCACCTCATAATAATACTGACAATGAGCATGGGAAAATGCAGATGTGCGTGAAAGGTGCTGCTGCCCTTCAGCTAAGGCCCACAATTGTCTATGGTTTCCCCTGTGCGGACTGCTCAACTTGTGTCGAAACCCCTCTAATTGCCTATTTGCTTACACACAAAAAAATCAATGGCAGTGAACAGCCTGCAGTGGTTATGTCATTGTCGTACACTGACATCATGATATTGGCTCCCTTCCAGTCGTGTTGGCACGCCGGGTGCCTGGGGAGTCAAGGGGAGAGGCATGGAATTGGAACTGACGGGGTGTTACAATGAATCTACAGTAACCTTAAAAACCTGTTGTGGTTCAAGTTCTTTCATTCGGTTGCAGAGTTTGCAGGCTGTGGCCGAAAGATCCCATAGGGATGAGAAGGGTGCGACAGTAGTTTAGGATCACCGCAGCAACATTTCTGTTCATTGCAGTTCTGTTACTCTGCGCAAAGCGAGGGTGCCTCCTATGTCAACTGCAATTCCTCCAGTACTGCAAATTCATTACATGTCAGTGACACGGATGTGGGGAAGTGATTGATTACCGGAAAATGCCCCTTTAGGGCAGGAGTGAAGTAACTGGAAATTTTAGTCCATGCTTTCTACGGCTCTGAGCCCGGAACCCTACAACACCCTACAATGCATCGGAGAGAAAGCACGAAGGAGAAAGGAATAGAAGGATACATTGATGAGGTAGGGTGGTGGACATAAACACTGCACAGATCAGTCGAGCTGAATGGCCTGTTTTTGTGCTCTATGTTCTATACAATTCCTTGTAACACTATAAACAGCCAGTGTCAGCTACAAATATTCCCAGTTTTGAGACATGGGAAAATATGGAATAAAGCTTCTCATATTCTGGCCAACTGAGTGACCTCACCCCAATCTCAAACTATGTCCCACTGCATCGTTGTAAATATTTCCATTTCACAGAGCACCTGCTGTTACCATTTCCCATGAGATGGGTAATCTTCACGTTCTTCAAATTATTGTTGTGTGGTAACATGCCTATCGGGGTCAAGACTGTCCGAATTCATTTCACGCAGGATCCCAAGCAGAGGCTTTCAACTGGTCAGTCAGGAGGATTGGGGGCCGGTGAACTCAGGGCAGGAAGGTTGTAGAGCTGGGGGAAGAATACGGTGATGGGGAGGGAGGGATGGGCAAGGACAGGCAGAAGGATGAGAGTTTTTAGACTGGAAAGCATTGGGAGGACCTGGAGCCAAGGTAGGTCAATGAGGTTAGGAGCGTTGAGTTAGTGGGAACTGGTACAGGATGGGATACGTGCAGCAGAGGTTTCGGAGGAGCACAGGATGAGCAATAGACAACTGCAGTGACATCATCTCATCACACCTCATGTTTAAATTACTTTCGTCAAATGAACACAGCCCCACTGACGAACCTGAGTGCACCATCTGCTGCAATTTAAAGTCACACAGACCAGATGATCAGGTTTGTTAATCTGACCTCAGCGCCCAATTCAGCCTGGAAAGCAATCACTCAGGATTCCAACTCCTCACTGCCATGCCTCTGGACCCCCTGTTGCCACGTGGGCACAGGATGAAGGCGGAAGCTATGTGCAACGTCAATGCCACCGCTCTCTGGAACGTTCTGGGAACCGAGGCAGCTCGAAAGCAGTTTTTGTCAAGAGGCAACGGCCCTTTAAGAGAACAAGGTCCTGAGAAAGGGCCTTGTGTGGGAGTTGCTTTAATATCTGCTTTAAATTGTTCAGCGTAAACACACAGTGATGCTCTTTATTTTCTTAGCGTCGGCTAAGCTGACTAACAGACCACTAAAACAAACCTTAAGAACACATGTTTCTTTTTCCCCTGTTAAGCAAATAAGCCCAACTGCTCCTATGAATAAAACACTTGTTTTTCCCCAAACGTTTTATAAAGCTGAAACAGCATTGCACAAAGGACACTTGGGAAACATCCGTACGAAGTTGCGGACAGGGATTTTTAACCCTGCCTTTACGGAGACATGTTAAGGAAAGTTTGGCGTGAGATTAACCAAAAAAAAAATCACACAAAGCGGTGAGCACCGCTAATCCAATGGTACGTTCACCATCGCCGTTGGTAACCCTCAATGCACTAATACCATTGTGAGGTGACCACCCCCGCCAAGAACAACCTGAAGAATTGGTTAGCGCATCACCAGAGGCACGGCGCCATAGCAACCCTGCTGGGGGTCAAAGGCCGCCATCTTTACTGGCCATTTCTGGTCACTGGTCCGCAGGACTTGCCCAGTTACCGGGAACAATCCAACGGGCAGAGAGATACAACAGTTTTGAGTAAATACGCATTTACCTCCGGAGACACTTGGTGCTGCAGCAGATGTTCATTTTAATTATATTTCTTAATGAATTAATCACTCTCTTTAAAGAAATAAAGTGGACCCATTTGGTGATCCAGTGACAATTTTATCTGTTCACTTTGATAGAATCACAGAATGATATAGAACAGGAGGCTGCCATTCAGCCCATCGTGTCTCCTGCTGGTTCTTTGAAAGATCTATCCAGTCAGTCCCACTCCACCGCTCTTTCCCCATATCTCTGTAAATGTTTCCTCTTCAATGATATCTCCTTCTGAAAGTTACTATTAAATCTGCTTCCACCTCCTTTTCAGGCAGTGCATTCCAGATCACGACAACTCGCTGTGTAAAAAGAAAATCTTTCCTCGTGTTGTCGCTTGTCGTTTTGTCAATCACCTTAAATCTTTGTCCTCTGGTTACTGACCCTCTGCCAGTGGGATCAGTTTCTCTTTATTCACTCCATCAAAGGCAACCATCATTCTGAAAGTTAAGCTGCTTTTTTTAAAGAAATCAGAAATAAAACGACAGATAATGAGAAAGGAGGGATGCGCGTTTCTCACTTGGTTCTACAACAAGCTGATTAAAGTTTGAGGGAAAGTAGATCACTGCTTAAAAACGCAATCCTCTGCAGCAACAAACTGAGACCAAATGCAAGACCTGTGCACCTTATCCACCGAGCGCTGCATTAGAGCTTCCAAGATCGCATGCCATTTACATCTGATACAGGGATCAGATAACAGGCAATCTCTCAGCAGTCATGCCAGCCAACACCCTGTGTGCAGTTTGGGGGGGGCGGGGGGGGGTAAGGAACCTACTTATTACCAACTGGTTATAAACAAGCAGCAGCTGGGTCAACGAATGAGCCCATTGCTAAAAAATGCAAGCCTCCTGCTGAAAGTATCAGCTTCTGGGGCTGCAGTGCCTCAAGAAACTTTCCCTTTCCTCATTTCTCCTTCTGGCTCAGGAACACTCTCACCTCTAAGCCAGAAGGTTGAGAGTTCAGATCCCACTCCAGGATTTTGAAGCAAATTCAAGGCCGGCACTCTCGGTGGACTGCTGCACTTTTAAGAGGTGACGCTTTTCAGATAAGGCATTAAAACAAGGCCCCCGTCTTTCCTGGCAGTGGGATGTCAAGATCCCATGGCACTATTTCAAAGAGGAGGAGGGGAGTTCTCCCCACTTCCCTCAATCGACATCAATAAAAGACAGATTATAAGATCATTTATCTCACTGCTGTATCGGAGAACTTTCCGCACACAAATTGGTTATCATTTTGTGGCCACAGTGACCACATTTCAATACCGCTTAATGAGCTGCAAAGTGGTCTGGGGCATCCTGAGACCTTGAAAGGTCTCAGGATACAATTCCTTTCCATCTTGGAGATGTGAACTCATGCTAGACTATTGCTCGATGTGCGGTCAGCTTCCAGTACTTAACAGAGGGAGCCAATTTGCAGGCGAGAGCCTGGACTGAGAGCATTGGCTGGTTCTTTGTGACTGTGCAGGAGACCAAGTTGAACCTGGTCCTGTCCTTGTCCAATGGTGTGTGTGTGGACAGGGTAATATCACGCCAATATTTCACCGAGATAGAGGAGGCGGCATAGTGGGATTATCACTGGACTAGTATTCTGAGGTCTGAAGATGAAACCATAGCCGATTGTCGTAAAAACCCATCTGGTTCACTAATACCCTTTAGGGAAGGAAATCTGCAATCCTTACCCGGTCTGGCCTACATGTGATTCCAGGCTCACAGCAATGCGGGTAACTCTTAAAATGCCCTCTAAACAAAGGCAATTAGGGATGGGCAATAAATGCTGGCCTAAGCCAGCGACACCCACACCTCATAAACAAATAAAAAGGATAGGGATGGTCCATCGCAGTCTTGCCTAGCTCAATGTGAGAATACAGGCCACACAAACAAACATGCACAGTGCGCACATGGTTATAAACCACACACGCTTCCCAGCAAGAGCCACTGGCTAGCAATCAGGTGCCTGATTTTGGCTGCACCCAGCCCATGAGTTTCAAATCCAATCACCAACACATCCCACTGCAAGCTAAGAGCAGAATAAAATAACTGTGCAGTGTGGACTGTACATTGGGGAATTGTCTCCAAAAAAACAGCTGCAGATTTGACACAGATGCAAAAAAAAAAAAATTTCCAGTTGCACAATGAGCAGAGACTCAAGGACTTGGCTGCAGTTGTGTGTGACAGTTCAGTGCAGTGCATTCAACAATACGCTCCACAGCACAAACACACATCCTGCACATAAATTTCTTCTCCATAAACCTGGGACAAGCGAAGCTTTCATGGCTAAAAAAAAACATCAAATGTATTTTCTAAAACTGATGAAGGACGGAGACTAATTGCTTTGTGGGGTCCTGCGAGGCAGTTGGAGGGACTGCCCTGTCACCTGATATGTGGCGGCAACCAAAGCAAGCCGGTACTCACAGGCAGCTGAGTCAACAGCAGGTCGCAGGACAACGACTTCACAGTCAAAGTAAAACCCGCAACAGGCCACACAGCGAATATTTCCCTCAGATGCGGTTCCCTTCACATATACCGCTAACAACGGAATAGTGGGAGCGCTATACCTGGAATTTATAGAGCACCCTTTAACCCAGTAAAACGTCCCCAAAGTGCTTCACAGGAGCACCACACAACAGTATCCGATAGCAAGCCATGCACGGACATTTTGGCACGAGTGATCTAGGTTTTAAGGAGGAGACAGAGAGGTGGAGAGATTTAGGGAGCTGAAGGCATAGTCGGCAATGAAGGCAATGATGAAAATCTGGGATGAATTGAGGAGATACTCCCCTCGAGTGAGGGTGATAGGTGAAGGACTTCCTCAAACTTTGGAACCAGTCAGGTAAGTTAAAAGCTGCCCCGGTCCACATTTAATACTAACTTTTATTTGGTTCACCTCTCCTATTTCACCGGCAGTGGGGCAAAGAGCATGAAGCTGTAAATCAGATTGCTCTGACCTTATTGTTTCCTAATGCTGTCATTTGATTTTACCACTGCCCCAAATTAAGATCGGTAAAATGGAGATATCAAACTGGATTTCAATGTTCTGTTTGCCCTTCTGCTCCATCACTATCGTCAGTGTGCGTCAGGTGGAGGGGGGTCTAAGAAACTATACCAAACCATCATCATCATCTGTAGATTAGCTGGGTTCCCAGGCAATGGGAGGCAGAGTGAGAAATGCCATTGGCTCAATTTGATCCCTATTGCTTTGCTGAGTCTGGTGATATGTCCAAATATTATAGACATTTGTTTTTAAGCATTTGGCAATCAGTGCAGAAAGACTGAGGGATGTAGGGAATGGGGCTGAGGTTATAGGCATCGGTCTAGATGGATAAAATAGTGACAGTTAGAGCTGACAGGTTCTGGCTTTCTCCATCAGCAGTGGGTCAGAATCCCGGAATTCCCAGCCTCGACACCGTAAGAGGGAGCGTGGTCACTACATGGACGCTGCAGTAACAAGGGCCTCTGCTCAACATCTTACCCAAATGACTGCCGTGGGTGAGATTTCAGTCTGCAGCATCGGCCTAGGTCACGTGCTTGACCCCAGACTCGGGGGTTCGACTCTGCAACCTTTCACCCCAGAAGATGAGAGTGAGGCAAGATGACATTTCGAGACCAGGCGGGCCGTGATTTGAAAACGGCCCATAGAGTGAGGAGGCCGAATGGGCTGGACGGTCTCACGTCCTTCCATTTCTGTCACATATCCGTGTTCAAGAAAATCCACCACCTCAGGGACAGCTAAGGACGGGAAATAACCGCAGTCCGGCCAGCAAAGCACAGATCCTGCGAATGAATAAACTGGATGTCTCTGTTCTGGGTGATGAGAAGATTGTTTGTTGCACATCGAAGATCGCCTGATACTGGTGGACTCTACGTCCAAGGGAGGAGAGAAAAAAAAAATGGAAAAAGGTCAAAAATAAATCATGAAACCCAGTCCAAATTTTGTCTTTGAATGCACTGCTTAGCCTGTGGGGAGAGAGCGAGGACCAACTAACCCTGAACCAATTCAGAGAGAATGCACTCAAAGTGCATGGGAAAGTGAATCTTTTTAATCGTTGGACTCAAAGTGTAGAATCTCATCATCTTTTGTTGGCAAACGTTTTAAACTGCCTGGTCTGTCAGTAATTAAAGAGCGATAACAGCCTGGGAATACACGGTACTGTCTCTAGGTGGGACAGGACAGTGATGTAATTGGGGAGACAATGCTCCTCTGCCATCATCGATGGTATATTATGATCCAAATTTATTACAATAGGTGAGAAATTGAAGAAGCATTATAACTGCTGTCATTGCTGCAATGTTGGATGGGATAGCAGAGCTTTCAGAGCAACTAAGGAAGTGTGAAATAAAAGCAGAAAATGCTGGAAAAACTCAGCAGGTCTGGCAGCATCTGTGGAGAGAAAGACGGAGTTACTGTTTTGAGTCCGTACGGCTCTTCTTCAGCTCTGAAGAAGTGTCATATGGACTCAAGGCGTTAACTCCGTTTCTCTCTCCACAAAAGCTGCAGAGTTTTTCCAGCATTTTCTGTTTTTATTTCAGGTTTCCAGCATCTGCAGTATTTTGTTTTTAACTAAGTAAGTTTGCCTCCTACAGGAGCTCTGCCCTTTTGAATTGTTAAAACACAGGACGATCTGCCCCAGGACAGAAAACTTCATTAATCCCATGACAGAGTTGTCAGCCATGACTCAGCGGCTAGCACTCTCGCCTTGGAGTCAGGAAATTGTGGGTTCATGTCACACGTCCAAAACTCGAGCCCGCAATGCAGGATGACACTCCAGTGCAGCGCTGGGCTGTCCTTCGAATGAGACATTAAACCAAGTGAACTCAAGTGAACATTAAAGATTCCACATCACTGTTTCAAAGTACAGGGGAGTTCTCGCTTGTGTCCAGGCTAAAATTTATCCCTGAACTTACATTGTTAGAACAGATTGGTCATTATCTCGTTGCCTTTTGGGGGAGTTTGCTGTGTGCAAATCACCTACCACATTTCCTATATAATACAAGCAACTATACTTCAAAACTTCATTGGTTGTAACATGCATTCGGACATCCTGAGGTGGCAAATGACATTATATTTCCTTTAGGACTTTCTTGGTAGAACATGTCTTTCTTGGGAATGTTTCAGTTAGGTGGGAGGTGTTAAGAGTGGCCCATTTGGGGTGGCTCTTCTCCATAGTAGAGAAATGCCCTGCTTATGATCATTACCTCCACTGAAGGCGCAGTTAGATAGGCTCTCGATGGAAAATGTTGCTTACGGTAGTATTGATGTCCCACCACTAGATGCCATTAGCACCATCACTGAACTTTACAGTATTTTTTTTTAACTGTGGATCCCATATCCTCTACCACACTTACTCATTCTTCCATTATTTAGTGCAGTTTTTTTTGTATTTCAAACACTGATTTTTTTTAATTCATTCATGGGAGGTGGGCTTTGCAGGCTGGGCCAGCATTTATTGCCTATGCCTAGTTGCCCTTGAGAAAGCAGTGGTGAGCTGCCTTCTTGAACAGACCATGTGGTGTAGGTCTACTCACAGTGCTGTTAGGAAGGGAGTTCCAGGACTTTGAGGGGCTTCACTGACGTGGATAGATCGGGGAATATGAGATTGTTCTCCTTAAAGAAGATCGAGAGGAGATTTGATGTCCAAAATCATAAGGGATCTGAGAGAGAGAGAGAAACTGTTCCTATTGGTGGAAGTGTTGAGAACCAGAGAACACCAATCCAAGATGATTGACGAAAGAACCAAACGGCCACTGGGAGAAACTTTTTTTTAATGCAGCGAGTGGTTAAGATCTAGAATGCACTACCTGAGAATGTGGCGGGGTTTGATACAATCGGGGTTTCAAAAGGAAAATTGGATAAGACCCTGAAGGGAAAAGGAATTGCAGGGCTAAGAGGAAATGGTGGTGGATTGGGACTAGCTGAGTTCTTGAAAAGAGCTGACTCAGAGACAGCAGGGCCAAAGTACCTCCTTCTGTGCTGGAACCATTCTATGATTCTACGATAATATTAATAGACTATTCAAGAACGTTATGACATTTTCACTACCTGCTCGTGTAATTGGCACTTATTCAACTCATGTTACACTCTGTCTCTATCTTTATGCATTCCAACTATCTCAGATCCATTTTATTATAAGACACAGCAGAACGAGGTGCGCCAATAACCCAGAAAGGGCCGTGCACGACACGGTTTCACATAGCCACCATTTTGTGCTAACTACTCTCCATTTTGCTCAGTTGGTCCTCCATTTTGTTTGTTGAATTAGGTTTGTCTGCACCTAACTGTGATATATACAGGTGCAAAGTGTGCAAAAGACATGCAGTGTTACCGTACTAACTTTTCCCTCCACTTGGGACTCCTGAGGCCCATTTACAGACCCCAGTAAATTGGGTGCAGGCAGGAGCCTCAATGCTTATTAAGCTGCTAACATCCAAGCCATCATATGGATTCCTTCTTACAGAAAGGAATATTTCATCTCATTTAGCCAGCATGAAATCCCTCAGCATTTTCCCACTAACCCTGAGTATAAGATTGTCAAGAAACTGCACCAAACTGTAAAATACTTATTGTGCACAGAGACACACACACACACACACGCACAAAAAAATGCACAGCCTTCCAAATGTTAAACCCTTGGTGCAGTGGAATGGCCAGATCCTGAACTAATTATACTAACCAATGGATCAGGCTTTCCAAGGGGATCCCTTAACATGAGAGGGCAAGGTTGGGGTTCCCTCCAACCCCAGCACCCACACTCAGCTCAGCAAACAAAGCAAATAAAGTCAAGAGAGAGAGAGAGAGAGAGAGAGACACACACACACACACAGACACACACACACACACACACACACACACACACACACACACACAGAGAGACAGAGACGGACGACCGGACAAAGCACAGCTTCAACTCATTCACTCAGCCAGTCCCAGACTCGCTTTCTCATTGCTCTCCCTTCAGCTCAATAAATAGCAAACTGACGACAGCCCACCTTTTCTTATTGTTGCTGTTCGGATATAAAACGTGCTTTGACTAGCCCGCACAGGAGAGAGAAGACAAGAAGAGGGAGAGAGATAGAGAGAGAGAGAGAGACAGACAGAGACAGAGAGAAAATAAAAGGTGACTTCAAAACTAACACCAGAAACAACTGAAAAATAAATTCCAAGGTGGAACCTGCAGAGATCTAACCTACATTTCCCAAAACTGTTGCTTACAATTAGGTCGCTTCAGCAAGGTCATTCCATTCAAAACGTTTCAAAACTTATAACTCTTGATTTTTTTTATTCCCCCCCCCCCCACCTTAAAGCTTGTGAAGTGAGTTTTAAAAGTTGCCAGTCGCCCCATCTCTCACACACACACACACAAGGCTCCCACTGAACACACACACACACACTCACACTGAACAACTTGCAGAGGGGGAGGGGGGGGGGGTGGACTCCTTACCGTTCCCTGCTCCTTCCATGGTTTCTCTCAGCGCTTGAGCATCCACCGCACCAGCAGAACACAAAACCCACCCCCGACCGACCGCCCGACCGTCCGCCTTTAAACCAGCGCTGCAAAAATCTCGCTGGCAGCACAAGGTCTGTGATCTTCCCTGAGCCGCTCTCTCTCTCTCTCTCTCACACACACACACACACACACTCCTCGCAAAGCTGGGAGTGAATCCTCCTTCGCCAACCCAGGAGTCGCAGTTCCAAACGAGCTGTCAAAATTGCACTGTCCCCGCCTCTGAATGCTGTGTCCAGCCCACCTGCTCCCACCCCCTCTGCTCTCTCTCTTCAGTCCTGGCCCTGAGTGCACTTTAAAGGGACGGATAGCGAGCAGTTCTCTCTCTCTCTCTCTCAAAGCTGACATGTTCTCGTCCTCAAGCCTTTTAAGAATAAAAAAAAAACTACGTGGGGGAGGAGTTTAATTTAAAAGACTTTGTTAATTTTCTTTTCCCTCTTAACCCCTCTCATCCTGGTTAAGCCTCTCAAAGAGATTGCATTCCATTCCACAGCACTGGATGGTCAAACTTTTCTCTATCTCTCTCTCTCTCTCTCTCTGTGTTTGGGCTTCTCTTGTGCAGTTCTGCAGGGCAGTGACTTGAAGGGTATCACAGTGCTATTTCCACCCTGTGTGCATTTTGCAGCAGACTCCATTGGATTGTGAAAAGCAGTGATTGTTTTTTTTTCTCTCTCTCCCTCACCGAGGACAGTGATGTTGATATTTTAACACCATCCTGGCTGAAATCAAACAACTCACCCCGGGGCCCCCCGACCTATTTACATTTCACCCCCCCCCCCCAAAATGATTATACATCAGGTTAGTGGGCAGCACTCTCGCTTCAAGAGTGCTGCAAAGTCAGAGGTGCCGTGTTCTCCAGCTGAAATGGCAAACCAAGTCAAACCACACTCAGACGGGGTGTCAAAAGATTCCTTGGCACTATTTCGCATAAAAGCAAGAAAGTTATTTCTGATAATCCCGAGTGCCCGCTGAGGTGAAGTTCTTTGGCGGTGACACTGCCCATAGCACGTGTTAGCGATTAGTCACAGTCATACACAGCCATTCCTTTATCAAAATACTGGAACTCCCTACCCAACAGTGTTGTACGAGCACCTTCAGCTCAAGTAGACAGCAAAACATTGGGCAGGTTCACCACAGTCTTGACCACCCCCCCCCCCCTAATATTTTGTACAGCACTATGCTTTTGTGAGGGTGCAGGTTAAACTTCCTTCATGAACCTAAGATCGCTCCCACCCAGAATAACATGGAAACACCATCGCGTCCAAGTGCCACAACATCCTAACATGGACACACATCACTGTTCTTTCATCATTGTGAGAGGATCTTCACCACACAGAATACAATGGTTCAATAAGGCCCTTGTCAAGGGCAACCAGGGGCAGACAATAAATGTTTCCCTTGTCAGCAATGCACGGATCCCAATATTTTTTTTTCAATGCATGTGTGTTTTTGTGTGTATAATGTTTATACAGTAGACAATCTCTTAGAGCTTTGCAAGTTAAGGCCAAGTAGAGTCTTTAAGCAAAGCTCGAGAGATAATTAGATGAGAAGGTGTAGGCATAAATACAAGCTCCATTTCAAAGCTGCACCTCCTTGTTTTAGATTTCAACAATACCTTGATTTAATATTCTTAATTATGCTTAAATCGCCAAAGCCTTTTCCAATTTCGGAAGCAGCTAAGTAGAGTTTGTTGGGGAATAGAAGTTTCTCTTTGGGACGGTATGAGAAAGTGGGAGCCGCAAGAATGAGACACTACCGCATCCCCAACTATTGGAGGGTGTAGGTACAGAGTGACTAGTTTACATAGGAAGATTCCATTATAAATGTGGACAGAGAAATATCTAATGACTAAAGATTGACAGGAAGTGCATGCAGACATAACATTTTTCATTATATTACCTCTGCAAAAGGTTCATGCCCGCTGAGTATCCATCATACTACAGTGCCAAAAATATTAAAAAGGAGAAGGCCACCTTATTTTCTGCAGGGTTCACTGAGCATGACCTCTCCCCAAGTGCTAGAGCTGCAACACACAAATAGCTGCTGTTCAGCGTAACCTTAATTCAACAACATCTTGCATTCATATAGTGCTTTTAATGCAGTAAACGCCCGAAGGTGCTTCACAGGAGCATAACTGAACAAAAATTGATACTGCACCAAAGGAGAAGACATTAGGACAGATGATGAAAGCTTGGTCGAAGAGGTAAGCTTTAAAGAGCATCTTATAAAGGAGGGAGAAGCAGAGAGATTTAGGGAGGAAATCCCAGAGCTCAGGGCTTAGGCGGCTGCAGGAAGTCAGGGATATACAAGAGACAATAGGAATGCAGAGAGCTCAGAGATTTTAGGACTGAAGGGGGCTATTGAGATAAGCAACTGCTTTCTAATTGATCTTGTGATGTTCCACTGTTAGGAATATCTTAGGACTGATCGCTGTCCGGCTTGGGCTAAGGTACAGCAGCACTCAAGGAGTTCAACCATTAAGGACCGAGTCATGGGCATTAGGACTCGATGTGCATCAGCATCACCACCGGCACACTGTGGCTCCAAAATGTACTGCAGCAATTCAACAAACTCCCCAACTGAGCAGGACAAGAGTACCAAAAAACTGGCTAATGTTTCAGGTGTAGGGCCCTTCTCTATTCTGATTGATATGCATCCCACATGTTTGTCTCCTCGAAATCATCCTGGATATGTTGAGTGAGAAAATGCATCTTTCTTTAAGTTGCCTAAATGACATTTTTCAACAGCAACAACTTACTTATATCGCACTGTTAACATAATAAATTTCAGTAAGATTTACAAGAATTCAGCATTTTCCAAGCTGCTTTGCATACATTGTACCAAACATAAAAGGTCTTGGCACAGGAATTGCTATTCAATGAGAAACTAAAAATCTCAACACAGCAAAAAAAGGGGTTTTATTTTGTTAATAATAGGGTGACGAATGAAGCTGACACAGAGTATATAATGTAGAGAGCATGAGTGAATTGAGTGCAATACCATCTGGAATCAAATGTGCTGAAATGAGTTAAGGTATGGCATGCTGGATCATAAAGAATACATGAGCGTACAATTCAGTGGGTATATCTATCCATTTGTGATTTTCTGCGCTGCATCTAATCCCTATTGAGATGGGAAGCAGGAAGGCCCATATTTCCTGATGACCTACACAGAATAGATTTTCCAATTATAATCTCAAAGTTGCTCTAGGTTTGCTGACCCAGCTGTGGAGAACTTGCCAGAGAGGAGGCAGAGTATTGTATACCCTTAAATTGTACGCCCTTAGAGGCTACTTACTTAAAGGGGAATGGGTCAATTTAAAGGGATGTAGCAACTTAAAAAGGTGCAACTCCTAATAGTCTTTGCAGGGACTGTTGATATTTTAATGCGCAAGCAAGTCTGTTCAGATAACAAAACCATTCCTGGCAGATCTCTAATGCCTGACACAAGAGGCAGGAAACTGGGACCATGGCTAAGCAACAGTGCTGGGCAGCACTGCAAACCCCTGTTCAATGTTTGATCAAGTGGAGAAGATTAGTGGAAAGGATTGCCCCACCTGGTTACGCTGCCCATAGTAGAGCATCACTTAGGAAGGAAAATGCCTCATCCGAGGCTGGAACAGTGCAGAGGGAGCCTTAGCTTTACAACTAACTTTGCTGGCAGTGTTTGGTGAAGACATTGGGCACCTGAACTCAAGAGGAAATGTCCGTTCATTCCTCACCTCCATGAGCGTACAAACTAAATCTTGGAATACCGAAGAGCCTGGTTGGGCTCAAAGACTTTGCCTCATCCTTAAATTCTCTCAACTGTTTTTATTTCTCTTCCCATTCTCTTTCCTGTCACACCAGCCCTGGCAAGTATATCTAACCACAAGAGTGAATAACGTTCGCAGTTTAAGAAACAAATACTTTTGCACAATTATAGGGAAAATATTTTTCAGCAGAAAGTTAAGTTGTTTTCTGATAATTCAGCTAGCTATAACTGCCCTATTGCCAAGGAACAGTCACACGACCTACAGCTTCCCTCTGACCTGTGCAAGTGGGGCCCCATTCCTATTTCAAAAGGCAGCAAATCTAGTGATACAGGATATCCAAAGTCACTCCTGTTCGATTTATTTCCTCTCTAACTTTGTTCCTTTCAAATTGCAGGTTGCCGTTAAGTAAGGTGCAGCGATTAATCCCATCAACACCACCACCCCCCCCCCCCACTTAATGACACAAGTTTCACGTAAATGTTTTAGCACCAACTTGTTCCCCAGCACTGTCCAACCCCAGCACTTTCACATGAAGGTTTAAGGCGTTTCAGCCTCCGAGATGTTGCGTGTCAGTCAGGCATCTGTAGAGCGGACTATTGTCGATCAAGAGTGCACGAAATGAAACAATAAAACTGCGAACGATGAGGATTGGAACTGCACTGTAGCCAAAGGGAAGCTCATTGCTCAGATAGCGTGCAAGCATTGGGTGAGAGGCCGAGTAGAAGGGACCTCAAAGTTACTGCTGGGAGGTGAGAGAAAAGAAAACAGCCACCGCGCAGAGAGACAAAAGGTCCTTACCCCCTGAGCTAAGCACCAAAATAGAGATTTGAATTGTACAGCGGATTTGAAGCTGAGTGCTGAATAATTTCTCAGCCACCCTGCCCCCAACCACCACCACAATTGTGCTCTCTCTCTAATGAGAGAAAAACTTAAGCAAATGGTTTCAAGTAACATTCTTCCCGACAGAGAGAAAAAAAAATCACAGATGCACACTGCATACATAATCCCTCCAAAAAAAAAAAAAAATAATTAGCAAATTGATGAGCTTTGCAGTGGAATCCAGCTGCTTAACACCAAAGCTTTGCAGCTGTGGATAGTCATAGCCCATCCAGCAGTGTCCAATGCACAAGGAGCAATTACAGCCTCCCTTTGAGAACATCAATTTTGTTGATCTCGAGAGCGAGTGGAAAGAGTGGGAGACAAATGCACAAATTGCATGGCAGTTAATCAAAACAACATTGCTTTTTTTTTCCTCCCCAGCACCCCCAACCCCCCCCCGCCCCCACAACCCACCAAAGAGAAAATGCTGTAAATCAATCGGCAGGTCAAGCAGCATCTGTGGAAAGTGAATCACAGCTAACGCAGGTCGATGACCTTCCTTCAGAACTTGAAGAAGTTTGGAATTTAAAGTTTGTAAACACCTTACCCCCTCCCCCCATTTTTCCCTTGCTGCTTATAAACCATTAAGTTTCTCATTTTGTCCACTTTAAGTTAAAAAGTGGCCCACCTGAAACATTAACTCTGTTTCTCTCTCCACACAACTTAGGATCTCTCAGGCCTTGGGTTGCATGAGTCAGGCCATGTTTTCTGATCCCCACCCCCCCCCCCGGGGGAGGTGGTGGTGGCGGCACAGTGTTATTGTCACTGGACTAGTATTCCAGAGACCTAGGGTAATGCTTTGAAGAGCTGGGTTCGAATCCCGCCACAGCAGATGGTGAAATTTGAACTCAATAAAAATCTGGAAATAAAAGTCTAACGATGACCATGAAACCATTGCTGATTGTTGTAAAAACCCATCTGGTTCACTAATGTCCTTTAGGGAAGGAAATCTGCTGTCCTTACTTGGTCTGGCCTACATGTGACTCCAGACCCACAGCAATGTGGTTGACTCTTAAAAATGCCCTCTGAAATGAGGGCAATTAGGGATGGGCACTAAATGCTGGCCTAACCTGTGACGCCCACATCCCATGAACGAATATATTTTAAAAAAACCTAGAGTTAAAATTGGACCAACAAGATCCAAGTTGATTTTTTTTATTTAGGTGGCCGCGGAGTCAGGGAGCATTGCTGGCCCTCTCTCAATAATCACGGGGGCAGGGGTGGTGGAGAACCTTCGACATCAACTATAACCAAGAGAGGGGGCCCGGTTCAAAGACTGATCCGAAGGACTGCAACCCAACAACGTGCACAATTGCAGTTTGGCGCATGGACTTAGATTAGATCCTTGACCTTGGACTGAGGTTTGAATCTGCAACATTTTGTCCCGGATGGTTGAGTCAAGCTGACTCTTCAAGTACAAGTGGGATGGAACACATAAGCGTGTAGATTATACATGGTGTATAGAAGGAAGCGGCTTAATGGTCTTGATACTTCATATTTTCTTTTGCAAATCTTGCATCTACTATATAGCACATTTCAGGTAGTACAACATCCAATGGCAAGAATTTAATCAAACAAAATTTGTTACCACAAGGAAATATTAGGGCAATTCATCAAAAGCTTGGTCAAGAGGTAACCTTTAGTGGAGAGACTTAAAGGAGGAGAGAGGTAAACATGGAGAGGTCTAGGGAGGGAATTTCTGAGCTTAGTGTCTAGGCTGCTGAATGCACAGTCACCAATAGCTGTGCAAGAAAAATCAAGGATGCTCAAAATGCCAGAATTGAAGGGATGCAGGTAATGGAGGATTGTCAGGTGATGCAACCTTTGTGGAACTCAGTTCCATGTAGGGCATCACAGGATAATGAAGAAGTGTGCGGCCGATGGCTGATTCAACCCCCTCATTAGACTGGGAGACTGCAATCATACAAATGGCACCCTGGCTGAGATCATGAACTCAACACAGATCCATAACCAAATCCAGGAGCTTTCGCGTCTCCATGGTTGAACATAATATAATCTTTAACCATCAGAAAGGGACAGGGGAAGACAAGCCTCCTGTGTCAAAGAATCTATAGTCCAGTAGAAAGAACATATAGGCACACAGAGCCTTCCCAGTCCCAGTATTTCACAGTCAATGAAGTGCAATGCCTGTTGCAACATGTAGAAATTCAGCAGTCAATTTGCACACAAGATCCCACAAGCAGCAATGGAATAATAACCAGGTAATCTGTTTTTTTTTCAATGCTATTGGTTGGGGGATAAACTTTGGCCAGGACACCTCTTCTATAAACAATGCATTGGCTCCATTTATCATGCCAGGCCAGCCAGAATCTCAGCTTAACATCTCAGGGCTGATTTTCAAATTGGGGCGGGGGGGGGGGGGTGGTTATCAGATGGACAGTGTGGTCACACCACCCACCCAATGTCCATGCCAACACAGCTGAGGCATTTTAAACGTCAGGCCTCATTTAAATATGCACAGCAAGCTGCAAGACTGAACTGCTCCTATATGACTGCACTTAAGATAGCTGCAGTTAAGTCTCTGGAGTGAGGCCTGAACCCACAACCTCCTGACCCAGAGGTGAGAATGCTACCAATTGAGCCAAGGCTGGCACATAATGGTACGTTCCGAAAGCGTGAATTTTCAGGTATGGGATTTTTTTACACTGCCTTGTAAAATCTTTAACATTTGCACTCAAAAGGATATAACCCAGAGCCAAAACCTTGCACTTAAACAGGGGTCCTGCCCTTTTATTATTCTGCTCATGAGAGGAAACAGACAAGTGAAGATTAAGAGACAGTAAAAGAATAACACCTCAGCCCCATGGAGCTTTTGATCTCTTTGTGGTCAGTGGAGTTCTTCAGTCCAATAAATAGTCTTTCATTGTCGAGAATCATGGAAGCTATCAACCCGAAACTCAGAACCTTCATTTCCTCCTGATTTTCCACATTGATCTCTGCTGCCTACAATTAATCTTCTTCCTGTCCAATCCCTTGTTACTTACTTGCTGACATATCCTTGATTCTATAGGGGGGGGTGGGGGGAGTGGTGGGGATGATAAAATCTGCAATAACAGAGCTGCTAGATCTGCTTATTATTATTCCCTTTCATATTAAAAAACCTCCTTGCTTCTAAAATCTCTACATCTTTTTTTTTTCAAAAGCCAATATCCGCCATGGATGGACTTTTTAATTTTGATTCATTTCCTTTCACTTAGTACCAAGAACTGGGAGAGTATGGAGGAGGAAAGTGATTTAGACATAAAAAGATGTTTATCCATCCCACAGAAACAGGTCATTAGGCCCAAACAGTCTATGCTCCACAAGTTTGTCCTCCCACCCTTCTTCATCTAACCCTCCCAATATATCCTTCCGTTCTTTTCTATGTTTATCCAGGTCCCCTTGAATGCATCAAATTAGAACTTTCAATAAAGGCAGGAAAATCAGGAGTTGTTTATTCAAGATGAGAACTTCTAAATTTTTGCTCCTCTCGGTTTAAATAGGTTTGGTAAGTCGATCGCACAGTCACGATTTAGAATCCCAATCCCATCTCTTGTGACGATTGCTTCCATTTAACAGCATTCATATCTCTGGATCAGGTTAGAGGATTAATTAAGCCTCTTCCCGGGCCTCGAACATATAATGTAGGTCGACCATCCAGTGCAGGACTGAGGAACTGCTGCACTGCCCCTGGATGAGAAGTTTAAAAACTCAGACCCGTCTGTTCAGATCGATGTCAAAGGTTGCTCGGCGCCATTTGAAGTAAGAGCAATGGAGCTCTCCCAGCGTGCTGGCCAACATACACCACCACCAAAAAAAAAGGGCAAATTAACTGGTCACTAACTGTTTGTGGAAAAATAGAAAAAGAAGAAAATAGAAAGAATTACTTAGCGATGTTTCTAGAAGTGTATACAGTATACAGCTTCACAGAAATACACAGAGC
The DNA here is from genome assembly GCF_017639515.1 of Carcharodon carcharias. NCBI lineage: Eukaryota > Metazoa > Chordata > Chondrichthyes > Lamniformes > Lamnidae > Carcharodon > Carcharodon carcharias. Next base: position 114,307,104 of record NC_054483.1, on the reverse strand, counting down.
GACTTGGAAGTGCAGCCTAAGGAAAAGTAAAGGAAACAATGTGCATCGCATCAAAACACAATTGTGTTTTGAACAGAAGAAACAGAACTTAGTCCTTTAACTGCTTCAAATACAAAAGTCTCCTTACAATATTAAACGTGCAGAATTGTCTTTCTCAATTGAAAGAGCCCCTGCGTGGATGTCAGTGTTGTTGGGCTTTATCCACAAACCAGGCATAGTTGATTGTGAAAATAAGGGCATGCAACACATGCAGAAGGGAAGTGCTTACACTCAAAATGCTCCAAATAAAGGAGTTAGCAACACGTACCGGGCAATGCAGTTCCCTTTAAGTGATCAGCCCAGGAAATATTTTGACCTGAGCATCTGTATTGCCAGCAACCACACTGAGATTGAACTGAATAGCAATGATCACACCAAGTGGTGACTTCAATGGCATCAAGCCGGGCATCTGGGCACTTTTTTTTGGCAGCTTACCATCTCCTTTTCCTGCGGAACTCCTTTGACAACACCGCCTTCCACCAAATGAGAGAGACGGCGCCCCCCCCACCCCCATCTGCCCCCCCCCCACCCCACCTGCCCCCCCCCATCCCATCCCACCCCACCCCCCACCTCCCACCACACCCACCCCCACAACCGCCCCCCCACCCCCACCTGCCCCCCCCACCCCACCAACCCCACCCCCCCACCACACACCCCCCCCCCCCCCACCCCCAAAAACGGTTTACTGCCAAGGGACCTTGCGCACTCCCTGTCACGTGGGACACCCTCAGTCCCCATGGGAAGGGCTGTCCTTCAGCTGGTACCTCCCACAACAGTGAGGGAAACCACAAGAGGGAGCATGGGAATAGCTCCAGCACATTAGCATGGTGGAATTCCCATGGCCTGTCTCATCAGTCCCGCTTCACAAAGGCTGTGCAGAACTGAAAATTTTCAGAGAGAATTATTTCGGTTTACATTCTGCACCAGCTTCCCTCAGATGAATCCTCCGGGCCATCAGCAAGCCAACCTTGATGGAACCAATCTAGTTAATCCATTTATCTCCCTCTGCTGCATCTAGCTAAGGCCTAAAGCTAGGTTAACTGATAAAGCAACTGACAAATAAGCATTGCCTGGGTAACTGCTAGCAGGATGAGCTGATTATTCAGAGAGATAATTTTAATTAAAAGCCCACTTCCTCACTCTCATATGGTCCCTCGTTGTTTCTTTTTTTTAATTAAATCTTTATTTCAGTAACTTGCTCAAGGTTTCCAAGGGGAAAGCAGAACTACTTCAGCATGAACACATAACAATTCTAAAAGGAAATAAAAACACTTCTGTTTCAAGGTTTCAATACAGAATTGCACGCAGCACAATGATGGAACTCTCCTTTACAGCCTCCTGAACCTTTCTCTTTCATAAACTCCCCAGGAAACTCTGATAGATTGTATTTTATGAAGCCATTAAGGGCTATTCTCATCAGAGAAGACTGAGGGAGTTACATGATTCATACACATATTAGACAGTTAGACTGTAATTAAACATCAGTGTAAGTGTGGCTGTAGGCTACCAGGGAACTGAGAATAGAATGCTTCATCGAGCAGCTAGAATATGTTGCCATAAATCCTCCCATCTCCGCCCTCCCCAATGGGACAATGACACTATGAAACTCCTTCAGCTTAAGATGTTGCTGGGAGGTCAAAGAGAGTAACACCCTCTACCACCCACCTTTCTCCTGAAATTCTTGTTTATTGTTCTGTATAGAGAGAGTTGCTATGGAGGCTGATTAGTGGCATTGCGTGGATCACAAAATTCAGAACCTCAGAAGATCGTGTTTCTTAACCATGGCAGAATCTAGAAACCATGGAGATGCGAGTAAATGCCAAGGCTGAAGACCTTGACAGGCATTGCTATGATCCGGTCTGGGGGGGGGGGGTTGTGCAGGGAATGTCCTCAGAACTGGAGACACTTTAGATAGGTTGGAATACACGATCTTCCAGTAACAGCCTTCTGTAAAAACTTGAGGATACAGCCAGCATGGGAGCTGCTTAGGCCCAAAATCATCGAATTATTCATAACAAAAACAGCAACCTGCATTTATAAAGCACCTTTAATGTCCCAGGGGTGTTATCAAGCAAAAAAATTTGACACCAAGCCACAAAAGGAGATATTGGGATAGGCAACATTAAAGCTTGGCTAAAAAAGGTAGGTTTTAAAGAGCCTCTTAAAAGGTGGAGAGAGGGATAGCAGGAGGGGATTCCAGAGCTTGGGGTCAAGACAATTGAAGGTACAGATGAAAATGGTGGAGTGACGAGACAAGAGGCCAGGATTAGAGGAATGCAGAGATATGGTCATTTTGTGAGTAAACGCGCTCCTCGTGTAGTACTGAGGTTCATGCCAAGCATCAAATGGTTTGTGTTGACATCCGCCACTTTTTTCCAAGTCTGTGGTTACCTACTGGCAACTGCTGACAATAGTCAAACACAATTTCCCCCCAACACCCTCGCCAGTTCCGCCTGGTAATTCCCCCAGAGGTTGCTTTGAAAATGTTTTCCGCGCAAGAATGGAATTTTCATGCCATGTGCTGCCAGGAGACTTCCAATGCCAACTCGATATATTAATAGTATTACAGATATGCCCTTGTTCACATGCGCACATGTCCGTGCATCCTGGCCCATGGACAGTTTGTCTATCAGGCCATATACTGTTGTATCACCTCTTGGGATTGCAGAACTGATTTCACAAAGCCCTTGTAAAATAAAGGAAGAGAAATGCATTCATATAGCACCCTTCAGGACCCTCATGACACTTCATGGTGCGTCTCAGCCAATGAAGCACCTTGGAAGCGTAGTCACTGTTGTAGGAAATGCGGCAGCCTTTTTGCACACAGCAAGCTCTCACAAACTGCAGTGTGGTCATGAGAGTAGGTCACCTGTTTTTCAGTGACATTGTTTGAGGGATAAATATCAGCCAGGACACCCTGTTCTTTTTTGAAATCATGTCATGGCGTCACGGGTCCACCGGAGATCCCAGCTTAAGGTCTCATCCGAAGATGACAGCTCCGTCAATGCAGCACTCCCTCAGTGCGTTATCAGATTGTCAGCCTAGATGTTTCTTGATCCATAATATTGACCCTGGGTTGCCTCCAGTGACATTACCAGGAAAAAAGCAGCAACAAGTTAACAAGGGAGCCTCCTTTATTTCCTTATTAACACGAGGCTCGAGCACAAAGTTTACTTTTCAACAAAATGAAAACCTCTGAAACTAAATTAAACTGCCAATCGTATCAATCAAGATGCTTTGTTCCCCATGTCGCCCACCCATGGCAGAAGCTAATTTCACAGAGTGGCTCATCATAGGTAGCTTTCTTAGTCACCAGACATGGAATGAATTCTGGTCAATTTGTAATCATTTGCCCCTAAGGGGTACCACAACATTATCGCTGGTACGTTGAAAAGTTTGATATGATAAATTAAAAACTTCAGTCGCCAAGATTATAGCAGTAAAAAAAAAACTGGTGCGGACTACTCGCTGCAGTGAAGTTATCATTGGAAAAGCTGTTAGGACAGCACATGCTAGAGGCACTTTGGGTAGATCTAATGCTGGTGTCACTCTATAATCACTGAAGTGTAAACAGCAGGTGGTCTGGAGCAATGTCTGCTTCCTAGTAGCTTCTGAGTTTGCCAGACATCTGCCAACCTGAACAGGGATTAAATCTTTAAACCAGATTGTTTGCAACACTTTGGAATTCTCTCCCTTGACCCCTCCAGCTGCTCCACTGCCCTCTCCTCTTAAATACCCCCACCTTTAAACCCACCTCTTTAACCAAACCTTTGTTCACCTATTATCTGCTTCTGTGGCTCACTAACCTTCCATTTTAGTTGATGCCTCTTGTGAAGATCCTTGGAAATTACTTTTTGACATTAAAGACACTTTATAACTTGTTATAGAATAGTGCAGCATAGATGGAGGCCATTCAGCCCATCGAGTTAGTGTCAGCACTTTCGAAGAACAATTTTGTTATAGTCCCACTCCCTGGCTCTCTTCCCATATCCCTGCAATTTTTCTCCTCCAACACTTATCCTATTCCCTTTTGAAAGCTTCTATTGACTCTGATGCATTTCTATTACAGACATAGGATGAATGGAGCAGCTCTTGCTCCAGTAAGAGAGAAATGTAAAATGGGCCACTTCATCATTTTATCTGTTATACACAAAGTGCTGTGTGGATTTTATTTGAATTACATTAACCCAGTTTCCAATTCAAATATAGAAAGTTATGGCTATTTATTATGATTTCAGTATGAGAAGTCCAGATTTCAGGTAATTCCACTCTTCTTTGGTTTGTCTGTCTAGATGAAGTAAGCAGTAACCTTACATACTAAAGCATCAACTCATTGATACCCTAGAGACTATCTAATGTCTACAGAGTCAGACCAGAGTATACATGCTAATGTCTGCTTATCAGTATTATAATGTATGGTTGTGGTTTCCTGATGTACAGCCTTGATCCCCAAGACTGCATGTAAACAAAGCAAATTCAAATCGTCTTTAACGGGCGTAGCTACAGCTCATGTGCCACTGCACTTTCAGTGTAATTATTTGTTTTTTTTTTTTTACATGCCTTTTTTCCCTCAGCCTTTGGGTATTGCTGGCAAGGCAATTTATTGCTCATCTCTAACTGCGCTTGAGTGGGTAGTGGTGAGCTTCCTTATTGAACCACTGCAATCCATGTGGTGTAGGCAAATCCACAGTCATGCTAGAGGGGGAGTTCCAGGATTTTGACCCAGTGATGATGAAGGAATAGCAATAAATTTTCAAGACAAGATGGGGTATGATTTGGAGGAGAGCTCGCAAGTGGTGGTATTCCCATGTGTCTGGCAGAGATGCACTGTTATACACCCCTCTCAATCTTCCTTCTAATTGCAGTCAACATCCAGTGGCCCCCTACTGGAAAGTAGAGGCATATGGTAGTTAAGTGTTGGGCTTGGACCCAACCCAATTGACTGCACCATTTCCCACATAGCTGGAATACAGTAATGGGTTAAATATAAGAGGTTTAGGCCAGGGAGCTGGAGGAACCTTTACATGGAGGGTTGAGAGACTGTGGACTCACCGGTTGAGGCAGAGGCCATGTCAACATTTCAGAATAGGTTAGATAGGTAGTGGAGGGGAAAGGGGAAATGAGGGAAAGTACAGCACAAGATTAGGACTATTGTCCATGTCGAGGATCAACACCATCCTGGACTGATTGGGCTGAAGGACCTGGTTCCATGTTGCCATTTCTATTTTGACCAAATGTAACCATCCAGCAGAGTGAGGTTGCCAATTAGTGCTAGGTTGATACCATAAACCTACAGCTTTACTGACCAGGAATTGAATTGTCTAAACCCTTTTCTAGGTATATTGCAGCAGTTCAGCTCAATTATTTATTTAAAATACTTTTTTTAAACCCATCAATCGCCTCCCATTATGTTCCTATCAAGTTTGGAGATGGTTTTGTTTGGTACCTTAGGCACTGGGTAATTCTTTGTATGTGAACCAAAGCAGGAAGGTCAACAAGAGGTTGAATTGAGCAGGGCTTCACAGCCAAGCCTGATACACCTGACATAGGACCTTAAGAAAGTAGGAGTAGGAAAGGAGTGGGCCGGCCATACAGTCCCTCGAGCTGGTTCTGCCATTCGATAAACATGGGCTCTGCTGCACCCATATGGAAGCAAATTACTGCAGATGCTGGAAATCTGAACTAAAAATAGAAAATGCTGCAAATCAAGTACTCAGCAGGTCAGCCAGCATCTGTGGGAGAGAGAAACAAGGTAAACGTTTCAGTTCGATGACACTGCACCTACTTTGCTTCTCTCTCTGGTTGACACATGGATGTCATGGACCATATAGCTGCATATGGTAGCTGGCATTACCCTTCAATAAAGGAATACATAGGCCTTATTCTGAAGACTTAATGAGCATCTTGGGGAGCAGACAGTGCCCTGTGTGGTTCTGTACTAGTTGTTGTATTCAGTGTTGGAATCATTAAGATTTTTAATCTGATATCAATAAGAAAGGTTAAGGACATAGGAACATAAGGAATAGGAGGAGGGATAGGCTATCTGGCTCCTCCAGCCGATTCTGCCGTTCAATAATATCAATTACTAGGCTTTTACGTCAAACTCCACTTTTCCACCCTATGCCCATATCCCCCAATTCCCTTAGTGTCCAAAAACCTATCGAGCTCTGTCCTGAACATATTCAATGACTAAGCAAGAGCAGCTCTCTGGGGCAAAGAATTCCAACAATTTATAACCCTCCGAGCGAAGAAATTCCCCCTCGCCTCAGTCCTAAATGACTGACCCCTTATGCTGAGACTGTGAAGCAGAGTTCTAGACTCTCTAACCAGGGGAACAACCTCTCAGCATTAACATTCACATGTAGCTACTTCCCTTTGGTGCCTGGGGCAGGGGGGTTGGGGGGTTGGGGGGGGATGGTGAAGAGGGTGGGTTAGTCAATGGACATCGATCAGGAATGGGTAACACACTTGAGTTTTTCTTTACATCTGAACTGAGTTAGCTGATAGCGGCACCTGGGATGTTAACGTTGGCCTCAGTATCCCAGAGTTTAGGAAGGGGAACAGGCAACTAGGATTCCCATGTCTAAACGCTATCCATTGGCACCGGCCTGAAAGTATAGGCATGTAAAACGTCAAGTAGAGACAGGGTCAGATTTATCTGTGATGCACACCATAGTTGAGGAGCCTACTGCCTGCTACTATTTAGGTTAATGCACTGGTGAAGTGGGTGAGATGTAGGAGGCTGAGCAGTGACCTGAGATCTGATGGATAAAAATCACTGGGGTTGGAAAGGGTGGGGGAAATAGTTGAACCTAAGTTTGTTTGGCCTGGTGACATCGCCCTTTCAACCCTGGAGCTGCCTCGATGTCTCCTAAATCATATGGGGTCATGTTTCTGACAGAAATGAAGATACTTTGGCAGGAAGACCTTCCACTGAAGATGAATTTTAGTTGAAGACAAGAGAAAAGGATGAGCTGGAGATACCCAATAACCATACTTAACAGTTAAACCATGGCACCTCAAAGCAAAAGCTCGATGTGTGTGTCATTAATTTTTGTCCCTGCCTGGAGGTGAAAACTATTTGGTCTGGCCCGGAGTTTATTTTTTTGTTTGAGATTTCGTTCACACCAACTCGGGTCAGGAAAAGTCAGAATTCCGACCTGTGAAACATCTTCTTAAGTGGTTCTTGTGCACTGAGCAGTGTAAACGAATCAGAGGTGGGGAGGGGGGGTTGAAGCTGGCTGTGTTTCCCCTCCCCCCTCCCACTAATCCTCACATTACTCCAGCACCTGCTCAATCAAAACATTCCTCCGAAAGAGAAAAGAGAGAGAGAGAGAGAGAGAGAGAGCGAGCGCAGGGCAGGGGGAGTGTGTGGAATTCATTCAAAACGGCCCTTGATGTCTACCTCAGGATCTGGTTTCACTTCCCATTAACATGATCCTTCTCTCTCACGGAAGGCAATTCCTTTTGTGGGTAACTTAATAACAAGCAATCAAGACAAATAGTTGGACACTAGACTGCATTTTACCAGTGGTTAACAGAAAAATGTATATAATCACAACACAACAGGAGAAGATTCCAAGAACTCTCCAGGAATCGGCAGTAGGTTTCAACGCTTTGGAGATGAATACTTCTTGCTTTCTTTGGCTGTTTTTTTTATATATTTATCCTACAGAGGCTGACATTGGCTTCCAACCAACAGTCACGTGCAGCTGCCTACGTTCCAGAAATAGACTCTCCGCAATTCACTCACTGGTGGCAGCAAACTTGGGTGCCAGTCTCAGAGAGACCCCCCTGGGCAATTTGTCTTTCGCAAAGAAGGGACTTGCATTTACCTAGCACCTTTCACGGTCATCCCAGAGCACGTTCTGGCCAACAAAGTACTTTCCATGCAGTGTAGCCATAAGACCACAAGACATAGGAGCTGAAATTAGGCCATTCGGCCCATCGAGTCTGCTCCGCCATTCAATCATGGCTGATAAGTTTCTCAACCCCATTCTCCCGCCTTCTCCCCGTAACCTTTGATCCCCTTACCAATCAAGAGCCTATCTATCTCGGCTCATCCACAGCAGGGAGATACCTCCAGCATCAGGGAGTTCAACGCGATGGGCGGGATCATCCTGCAGCCAGGATCATCCAGTCACGTCGCAAGTCGACAGACTATTGGCTGGGCCGCTGCATCCCCCCTCCCCCACAGCCCGTGGCAGATCCCCCCCCCCACACAGCGGGGGGGCCAGGAAATCCCAACCGATAGCTTTAAGCAACAGTTGCTACACTGTCCGAATGCAAACAGCAACCGTTCTATTCTTTGATAATAGAAAGTAAAATACTGCGGACTCCGGAAATCCGAAATAAAAAGCAGAAAACGCTGGAAAAACTCCGTGGGCCTGGCCTCATCTGTGGAGAGAGGGGCAGAGTTAACATGTCGAGTCCGTCTGACTGGAAAATTGCGCTGAAGAGTAGTCAAGCCGACTCGAAATGTTACGCTATTCTTTCAAGTGGCAGAGTCACTTAAGGGGAGCACCCTGCCTACTGAATACTGGGTTTTGTTTGTTTTTTTAAAAAATTATTTTGTTTGATACACTTGACCAGGAAATATAACATTATTGGTATTGTCGGACTGATGCAGAATAAACACTGAGCCTGCAGAAATACGTAACGCAAGAGCTTCACCGAAAACCATCTTTTACTAAGCTGGCTGCATCTCACAAGGCCGCAAGGGAAGAGAGCATAAAAACAAAATACTGCGGGTGCTGGAAATCTGAAACAAAAACAAAAATAGCTGGAAAAACTCAGCAGGTCTGACAGCATCTGCGGAGAGGAACACAGTTAACGTTTCGAGTCCGTATGACTCTTCATCAGAAAGGGAGCAAATCATGTGATGTTGCATCATTTCCTGTAATGAAGTACACGCTATCTGATATTACAACATTAGAATTCGGAGGAAGTGATGGCTTGGCGCTGTTTATTGTCGCTGGACCGGTAATCCAGAGAATGCTCGGGGGACCTGGGTTCAAATCCCGCAGATGGTGGAACTTGAATTCAAAAATAAAAAAATCCGGAATTAAAAAAGTCTAATGACCACGAAACCCCATTGTCGTAAAAACCCATCTGGTTCAATGCCCTTTGGGGAAGGAAATCTGCTGTCCTTACCTGGTCTGGCCTACGTGTGACTCCAGACAAACAACATTGTGCTTGACTCTTAAATGCCCCCTGAACAAGGGCAACAAATGCTGGCCTAGCCAGCGATGCCCACATCGAGTGAATTAAAAAAAAAATGAACTGCTTATATGACAGGACACGCAAAGAAATTGGAGGTGTTAGGGGTGGGTGGGTGTAAAACTGACAGGATGGTGCATGGGGAAAGGGGGGGCCGGGGGGTGTGTGAATTGTTGGAATTTGAGCAGAACCCAGGACCTATCAGGTTCCAGCTTCATCTCACCTCCGGTATTTGGGTGGCTGCCATCTGAAACTACATCGAACAATAACTGTGAAACGTTCCACGCTGTCCTGAGGTCAACACTGTGTAAACATCAGTTTTTCTCAACCTGGAGAGTTTATGGAGAGATTTGGGCGGGGGGGGGGGACCTGGAGAGGGAAAACAGACCCGGAATTGAGCAACTTGATATGTTTCAAATGCTGTATAGGCCCTCACAGAAACTTAACAGCAAAGCCCACCACCCCCCATCCCATCAGAACTCAATTAATTCCCCTGTGAAGCTGTCAGCTCAGGGTGAACCCTCTTGTAAACACCAGGTACGTGAAAGATACTTGAGCTGACTGCAGTAGGTACTTTATAGGCTGCTGCAGCGAGGCCAAGGGTGTGTGCACAGGGGAGGAACATAGCTGAGCTTGCAACGCAGTCTCCTCGCTAGCTCACTGGGTGACATTCTCCCCTCTTGAGTCAGAAGGTTGGGGGATCAAATCTCTGCACAGAGACCAGGGCCAGAATTTAACAGCCCCGTCACAGCATGTCTCCACACCCCCACCCCACCCCACCCAACCCACTCCCCTCGGTGGATGCTGCAAGACACTTCAATCTCCGTTGGTGGGAGGGGCCGTAAAATATGCTCTGGCCATATAATCTGCTTTCCACTCCTGTGTAGTAGCGAGGGCGTGCCATACTGTTGGAGGTGCTGTGTTTTTTTCTCAATCAGACATTAAACCGGGGGCTCTACCGCCATCCCAGGTGGATGTAGAAAGAAGAGCAGGAGAGTCCTTCCCCAGTGTCCTGGCCAATATTTTTCCCCCAACCAACATCACTAAAATACATTACAGCATCCATTCACTATCACATTGACGGTGGGAGCTTGCTGTGCACAAATTGCCCGCCAAGCTTCCTGTGTTACAACAGAGGCTGCACTTCAAAAGGCACTCCTTTGGCTGTAAAGCATGTTGGACATCCTGAGGTCACGAAAGGCGCTATATAAACGTAAAAACAGAATTACCTGGAAAAACTCAGCAGGTCTGGCAGCATCGGCGGAGAAGAAAAGAGTTGACGTTTCGAGTCCTCATGACCCTTCAGCAGAACTGAGTTTTTCCAGGTAATTCTGTTTTTGTTTGGGATTTCCAGCATCCGCAGTTTTTTGTTTTTATCGCTCTATAAGTGTAAGTCTTTTACCTTCACCTTGGGGCCCAAGAGAGAATTCTGGTTATTACAGGCACAGTCGATCATATTGATGTTGGGCTGCACACAGTTTAGAGCCATAGAGTTAAAAAGCACAGAAACTGGCCCTTCGGCCCATCGTGTCTGTGCAAGCACCACATCAAGCACCTATCTATTCTAATCCCATTTTCCAGCACTTGGGCCCTAGCCCTGTACGCTGTGGGGTTTCAAGTGCTCATCTAAATACTTAATTTGATCTCTTGACTGTGTCCCAAAATAATGGTCTGCATCTAGGCCCATTTAGGCAGGCAACCTGTGATGCATGGGGTTGCAGTGGCATAGTTATTGGATTAGTAATCCAGGGGTCTGGACCATTGATCCAAGGACATGGGTTCAAATCCCACCAAGACAGACGGGGGGGGCGGGGGTGAGTTCAATTCAATTATTTGAATAAATCTGGAATAAAGAGCTATTACAATAATGGTGATCATTAAAACTACCAGACTGTTGTAAAAACCCAACCGTCCCCTAGGGAGGGCAATCTGTTGTCCTTACCTGGTCTGGCCTATACAGGACTCCAGACCCACAGCAAAGTGGTTAATTGCCCTCTAACAGCAAGTCACTCAGTTGTATAAAAGATGGTGGCTCACTATGACATCCTCATAGGAAATTAGGCATGGCAATAAGTGCTGGCCTCGCTAAAGATACCCACAAACCATGAATGAATAGAACAGTGACTTTAACTGAGGATTTTTTTTTTTTAAATCTATAAATAATCTCCTCTTCTATTCTAAATGGTTATAAATGGGGTCATTCCTACAGCAGCAGAAATAGCCGTTGAGCGTTGGGAAAACGCTTGGCTGGGAGTTGAAGGCATAGTGAACAGGCTAACTTTCATAATTAGGATGCCCTTTGAATAAATTTTTATTGATCCATCTTTCATACCTGCTTGGTTCCTCCTAAACAAAGTAAATCACTTCTCTCCAGCGTAGTCCTCTGCAGTAATGTCTGACACATAGCAAAATAAGATTTGAACTGAGGTAACTTGCAATTCGGCTGTACGGGTAGGAAGAGATTCACCAACGCATGGTTCAATTTGTGGGTAGACCATCGTAGCCAATTTTGGATGGAACAGACAATTCTTGTGTATCGGCCCAGAGCCTCTTCTCTACTATGACCTGCTAAGTGGAGCGTTAACAAGTAGCTGAGTACCACAGTAGCCAAATCCAAGCTTTTGTCCAGCCAGCTTAAGGAGCAGAGACCTCCTGTGTCCTCCAGTGAATGGAACTCACAAGGTAATGAAAGTTCCAATCAATACAGCCATATATGAGGGATGTCACAATTCCTGACCCTTGGTATTTGACCTCCCTCCCCAACTGACCTTTATTCAGAAATCCTGTCAGGACCTAATACCACCACCTCCTGCACCGAGTCATCAACTGATCTCAGCAGCCATCTGTAAATGTTGAATTGGTTCCCAGGATGCAATGTGCCATCCTTCAATCAATGAGAGAGAAAAAAAATCTTTGATTCATGCTTAATCACCCTTTTGTGTTAGTCTAATGCATAGAAGTGTCACAGAATGGACCTCAAAAAAAAAAATACACGTGCACCTGCTCCTGAAATACAAAGTCCAATTGCCATAATTGTCACAGGAATGTCCTAACAGTCAACTATTAAAATATAAACGATCCGCTCATTTCCGAATAGCGGACTGCTTCTCAACTGCGGCTACATGTAGAATAATGGGTTCATAGGCATGGTAATGAGATAGTGATGAATACCATGATGTAACAATGACATCAGCAGTCACATGCAACAGACTAAAAAGAGAAGATGGAATAGTCTGTACTAGAGAGAGATGTACTTACCTCAAAGCTTAGATTGTACTTTAGTGTAAATAAAAGAGATTTTGGACAACATGCCAGAGTTAGCCTTAAGTCACTCAAAGTGGTGGGAAACCTTCCCAATCCAGAACAGGCCACGTTACCTGAAGAGAGGTCCCAACAGTCTTTGAAAGTGCAAACCAAACCACAAACAAGTATAGCATGCAGTGGATTCAGCTCCATCTGAGGAAGAACTGGGGGAGAAAATGGGTTAAAAACATAGACTCCTCTGCTCGTCATCACATAGCATTATGGGGAGTAGGGCTAAATAATATCGAACCAATTGAGCTAGGCTGTGGAACACCGCTTGGTGTTACAGAAGGCTTTAATGTTATTTAAATGTGTGACGGGAACACAGCAACAGAAGCAGCTGAATGGGTAGTCTCCGTGATGGTGCCCCTCGTCCCCTTGGGATCAGCACCCCACGCTGTTGGCCAGACCCCCACATTGTGTACCATGTTTGAGGGCCATTAGTCCACCTCTTAAAACTGCTAACATTCAGATGAGTGTGCACATTGTATCTCATATCTTGGACTCCTGTTATGAAGCAGAGCAGAATCAAGACGAGTCATGTGAAAGGAACATTTTTGTAGTGATAGATTATTTATGCAATTCCTAACCCCACATGCGTGCAGCTCATTGCTTTGAAAAAAAGACAAATTATCGTGGTTTGGACCTCAGGTGTTTGGAGGTCAGACAAGGTTGGCTGAGTTTTTTTTCCAGGAGAGAAGAGTAGTGATAATAAACTGCAAACCAACTCCTGTGGATGCACGCAGTAGACCTGACTTCGGTCCTGTATGATTGGGGTATTATCTTATTCACAATAAAATGCTCAGAAATTTCCATGAGGAAAAACTACAGCTTTGGCAGATCCTCTAAACTCTCACTATCTGATACAACCCCACAATCTAGAGGGTCACTTCCCAAGGGCCCTGCATTCTGAACCAGCTCAACACAGTCACTGACTAAAGGACGTTTTATAACATTGGGTGAGTGAGTGTGCATGCGTGGGTGTGCTCTGGTGGGGGTGAGGGGGGGAGGGGGGGCAGATGTATGGAATTGCGGAATGTGCATGTGTGTGTGGGGGGGGGGGGTTTGTGGATTATATGAGTGTCTGTGCTTAGGATATACGTGTCTGTGTAGACACAGCTTCACTCTGATAGATCACCCTTTTCAATCTGTACAAAATGTGCCCAAAAGCACTCAGGTGGAGCTGGTCTCATTGTTTTACAATGGAGAAATCTCTGATAGCAAAATGCAGGAGGTAAAATCAGGGCTAGGGCTCTCTCTCTCTCTCTCTCTACCAGCTACAAATTGAAGTGAAAATCAGCCTTGATTCAGGGGGACATTGCAAAGTACTACACCACTCTCATCTTCTGGCTATGGTAGTGCAGTGGTATAATAAGGGAGTAGTAATCAATGAGCAAAAATAAAAATACCTGGAAAAACTCAGCAGGTCTGGCAGCATCTGCGGAGAGGAACACGGTTAACGTTTCGAGTCCGTATGACTCTTCAACACAACTAAGTAGAAATAGAAAAGGGGTGAAATATAAACTGGTTTAAGGGGAGGTGGGACAGGTAGAGCTGGATAGAGGGCCAGTGATAAGTGGAGATAACCAAAAGATGTCACAGACAAAAGGACAAAGAGGTGGTGAAGGTGGTGATATTATCTAAGGAATGTGCTAATTAAGGGTAGAAAGCAGGACAAGCAAGTTACAGATAGCCCTAGTGGGGGTGGGGTGGGGTGAAGGGATCGAAATAGGCTAAAAGGTAGAGGTAAAACAATGGATGGAAATACATTTAAAAATAATGGAAATAGGTGGGAAAAGAAAAATCTATATAAATTATTGGAAAAAGAAAGGGGGTGGGGATGGAGGAGAGAGTTCATGATCTAAAATTGTTGAACTCGATATTCAGTCCGGAAGGCTGTAAAGTGCCTAGTCGGAAGATGAGGTGCTGTTCCTCCAGTTTGCGTTGAGCTTCACTGGAACAATGCAGCAAGCCAAGGACAGACATGTGGGCATGAGTGCAGGGTGGAGTGTTGAAATGGTAAGTGACAGGGAGGTCTGGATCATGCTTGCGGACAGACCAAAGGTGTTCTGCAAAGCAGTCACCCAGTCTGCGTTTGGTCTCTCCAATGCAGAGGAAACCGCATTGGGAGCAATGAATGCAGTAGACTAAATTGAGGGAAGTGCAAGTGAAATGCTGCTTCACTTGAAAAGAGTGTTTGGGCCCTTGGACAGTGAGGAGAGGGGAAGTAAAGGGGCAGGTGTTGCACCTTCTGCGGTTGCATGGGAAGGTGCCGTGGAAGGGGTTTGAGGTGTAGGGGGTGATGGACGAGTGGACCAGGTCATCCCGGAGGGAACTATCCTTGCGGAATGACGCTGGGAGGGTGAAGGGAAGTTGTGTTTGGTGGTGGCATCATGCTGGAATTGGCGGAAATGGCGGAGGATGATCCTTTGAAGGCGGAGGCTGGTGGGGTGATAAGTGAGGACAAGGGGGACCCTATCATGTTTCTGGGAGGGAGGAGAAGGAGTGAGGACGGATGCGCGGGAGATGGGCCATACACGGTTGAGGGCCCTGTCAACGACCGTAGGTGGAAAACCTCGGTTAAGGAAGAAGGAGGACATGTCAGAGGAACTGTTTTTGAAGGGAGCATCATCGGAACAGATGCGATGGAGGCGAAGGAACTGAGAGAATGGGATGGAGTCCTTACAGGAAGCGGGGTGTGAGGAGCTGTAGTCAAGGTAGCTGTGTGAGTCGGTAGGCTTGTAATGGATATTGGTGGACAGTCTATCACCAGAAATTGAGACAGAGGTCAAGGAAGGGAAGGGAAGTGTCAGAGATGGACCACGTGAAAATGATGGAGGGGTGGAAATTGGAAGCAAAGTTAATAAATTTTTCCAGGTCCAGACAAGAGCATGAAGTAGCACCGAAGTAATCATCGATGTACCAGAGAAAGAGTTGTGGAAGGGGGCCGGAGTAGAACTGGAACAAGGAATGTTCCACATACCCCATAAAGAGACAGGCATAGCTAGGGCCCATGTGAGTACGCATAGCCACACCTTTTATTTGGAGGAAATGAGAGGAGTTGAAGGAGAAATTGTTCAGTGAGAGAACAAGTTCAGCCAGACGGAGGACAGTAGTGGTGGATGGGGATTGTTCGGACCTCTGTTCGAGGAAGAAGCAGAGAGCCCTCAGACCATCCCGGTGGGGGATGGAGGTGTAGAGGGATTGGACGTCCATGGTGAAGAGGAGGCGGTTGGGGGCAGGGAACTGGAAATTGTTGATATGATGTAGGGTGTCAGAAGAATCATGGATGTAGGTGGGAAGGGACTGGACAAGGGGAGACAGAATGGAGTCAAGAAAGCAAGAACTGAGTTCCGTGGGGCAGTAACAGGCTGACACGATCGGTCTGCCGGGACATTTCTGTTTGTGGATTTTGGGTAGGAGGTAGAAGCGGGCAGTCTGAGGTTGGGAGACCATGAGGTTGGAAGCTGTGGAAGGAAGATCTCCAGAGGAGATGAGGTCAGTGACAGTCCTGGAAACAATGGCTTAATGTTCAGTGGTGGGTTCATGGTCCAGGGAGAGGTAGGAGGAAGTGTCTGCGAGTTGATGCTCAGCCTCTGTGAGGTAGAGGTCAGTGCGCCAGACAACAACAGCACCACCCTTGTCAGCAGGTTTGGATCTGAGAGAACGGAGTGCAGCAAGTTCAGAGAGAGACAGGTTAGAGTGGGTGAGAGAAGCAGAGAAATTGAGACGACTAATGTCACGTCGACAGTTCTCAATGAAAAGATCAAGAGAAGGTAAGAATCCAGAGGGAGGGGTCCAGGTGGAGGGAGAATATTGGAGGCGTCCAAGGACCCAAACACTCCTTTCAAGTGAAGCAGCATTTCACTTGCACTTCCCTCAATTTAGTCTACTGCATTCGCTGCTCCCAATGCGGTTTCCTCGACATTGGAGAGACCAAACGCAGACTGGGTGACCGCTTCGCGGAACACCTTTGGTCTGTCTGCAAGCATGACCCAGACCTCCCTGTCGCTTGCCATTTCAACACTCCACCCTGCTCTCATGCCCACATGTCCTTCCTTGGCTTGCTGCATTGTTCCAGTGAAGCTCAACACAAACCGAAGGAACAGCACCTCATCTTCCGACTAGGCACTTTACAGCCTTCCAGACTGAATATTGAGTAGAACAATTTTAGATCATGAACTCTCTCCTCCATCCTCACCTCCTTTCCGATCCCACCGCCACCCCCCCCAACCCTTACTTTTTCCAATAAGTTATATAGATTTTTCTTTTCCCACCTATTTCCATTATTTTTAAATGTATTTCCATCCATTGTTTTATCTCTAACTTTTAGCCTGTTTCGATTCCTTCCCTTCCCCCCACCCCCACTAGGGCTATCTGTACCTTGCTCGTCCTGCTTTCTACCCTTAATTAGTACTTTCCTTAGATAATATCACGACCTTAAACACCTCTTTGTCCTTTTGTCTGTGACATCTTTTGGCTATCTCCACCTATCACTGGCCCTCTATCTAGCTCTACCCACACACCCACCCACCCCACCCCTTAAACCAGCTTATATTTCACCTCTTTTCTATTTTTCCTTAGTTCTGTTGAAGAGTCATACGGACTCGAAACATTAACTATGTTCCTCTCCGCAGATGCTGCCAGACCTGCTGAGTTTTTCCAGGTATTTTTATTTTTGTTTTGGATTTCTAGCATCCGCAGTTTTTTGCTTTTATCTCAGTAATCAATGAAACCTGGACTATTAATTCCTTAGAATGCAAGCTCAAATACCATCACAGCAGTTTGCTAATTTAAATTCTGTTTAAAAAAAAGCAGCCATCAGTAAAGGTGATCCTGACGATATTGGAAGGGAAGGAATTCTGCTACCCTTACCCAAGCTCTCTGGCACATGGTTTCAATTCCAAGCCAACACGGTTGATTCTTAGCTGCCTTGTGAAGCAGCCCCACAAAGTCACTCAGCTCAAACAAACCACTAGAAAGGCAGCTGTGGCTCAAGAACAACTACCAGGGGACTAGGAATGGGCAATGAGTATCAGACTTGCCAGCGATGCCCAATGACAATGACTTTTTTTTGAATTAAAGATGCATTTATCACCCGAGACTTTCAGAGGAGGGAAACATAAAATATTGGGTTTTCATCATTCTAACTCCACAAATGTAAGGTAAACAGAATTAACCATTAAAGGGTACAGGGTGCACAGTGACCTACAGCCTCCAAACAGCATCGAAGCACTCAGTTGAGTTTGAGATAGTGCATGCGTTATGGATATCATTTTTTTTAAATGAACTACTTAAACTGCAGAGTTGTTCCTGCTGAACTACTTACGGTATGCACAGGTTAATGTACAGCTCTCAGTATCCAATCAGTTCCCTCATGTAAGTGGCTGTAGCCAGTGGGATGATAAGAGTAACTAAGGAGAAACAGTCTCCACTGTCCAAGGCCCCCCCCCCCATTACTGAACTCACTGCTGGACACTTTCATCAGGCCTGTTAGCACCACCTTATGGCAATTCAGCAAAACTTCACCCACTGTAAGGAAGCTGCAAAAAATCTCATGCCAGTCTATTTGTTTCTGTATTTGTTTTGTTTTGCATTTTATCATTTGTATGTTTGTATATATTTGCATGTGTACCTGTATGTCAGTGTATATCGGTGTAAGGAATGTCGCACAACTCCACCCCAGCCTCAACTCATCTGCTACTATAATCCTCAACCATGCCATTGCTCAGCTATTCCAATGCTCTCTTGGCTGGCCTCTCGCCTTCCTCTATCTGTAAACTAAAGTCTGCTGCTAGCACCCTAACTTGCGCCGAGTCCCATTACCCCCCCCCCCCCCCAGTCCTCACTGACCAGCAACGGCTCGCTATCCGGCAACACCGCGATTTTAAAATCCTCACGATTGTGTTGAAATCTATCGCTGACTTCAGCCCCGCCCGGTCTCTGTAGTTCCCTCCGGACCCACAACCCTCTGAATCTCTGCGCTCCTCCATTTCTAGCCTCTCATGCATCCCCAGTTTCCACCCTTTCACCAGTGGGAACTGTCTTCAGCTGCCTAAGCACTAAGCTCTGGGTTTCTCTTCTTAAACCACTCTACGTCTCTCTCTCTCTCTCCTCCTTTAAGACACTCCCTAAAATCCACCTCCTTAACTAAGCTTCTGATCACTCATCCTAATACATCTTTTTCAAAGCAGGGAAGCAAGTACAAAAGCAAAACAGTTTTGCTAAAAGCTTTTACAAAATACTAGTTAGACCCCAGCTGAATTAACACTCCATTCTGGGCAGCAGACTTTAGAAAGGATGCCAAGGTCTTAGAGAGGGTGCAGAGGAGATCTTTTCTTTTAATTTGTTTGTTCCTGGGATGTGGGCGTCGCTGGCAAGGCCAGCATTTATTGCCCATCCCTAGTTGCCCTTAAGAAGGTGGCGGTGAGCTGCCTTCTTGAACCGCTGCAGTCCCTGTGGAGTAGGGACACCCACAGTGCTGTTCAGGGAGGGAGTTCCAGGATTTTGGTCCAGTGACAGTGAAGGAACAGCGCTGTACAGAGTTGGATTGCAGCCTGAAATCATCAACTTTTAAAAATGGAATTGGATAAATGTTTGAAAGGGAGAAAATTTCACATATGTAGGGAAACAGTAGAACCAACCTTGATGGGCTGAGTGGTTTCATTTTGTGCTTTATCATTGTATGAGGACTGGCAACAAATTGTGTCTGATAATGCTCCTGTGGAGCACCTTTGGGTATTTTTATCACGTTAAAGGGGCTATATCAATGCAAGTTGCCTTGTATCTCAGCACTTTGTGTATACCTGTCCTAGTTTGCATTGTCCATTGCTCTAACTCCAGGTTACAACTTGCCCTTTGACCCCACTCCCATTAGTCACTAAGACGTGGTTAAAACTGTATTGCCCTCTGACCTCTCTACCCATTCCCTCAAAAACCTCCTACTTACTTACGTTGTTGATTTCTGGTATTCCCTTTCATTCCTTCCCATCTCCTGTTTGGTGTCCTATCACACCTCTCCCTCACAACAAATATCTTTCAACATTAGGATCGCGAGATCCATGCAACTGCAATGACTTACATGTAGATGTGCTTGTCGATATATTCTTACACACAGACATAGATTTGTATATCCGGGAGGGAAGGATGGAAAGAGAGGGATTAAAGGAGAAAAGTTGCATCTCTATGTACTTTTAGTAAAGGTACAACTCACCCTCTAAAGCATCTCAACCTCAATGAGTTACTTTGAAGTGGAATTACAACTATGTTGGGAAACCTGTTTGTGGGTGTGCGCGTGTCTCCCCATCTATTGGCCTGTTCACAGTTTGTATTGGCAGACCTTCCAACCTGGAGTCAAAGCTTATAGGTTGAAGACACAAGCATGTACTGAAGGTCTGAGGGTTGTAGGCTGCAGACTCAAGTGTTGCTTTAGGCACCCGCACACCGCCCACCAAAAATAATCTGCTTTGCCACTAATTCCTCATTTATCTTGGTCAATGCAAAATACTAGATAAGTGTATATTTCTATTAAAGCTACATTGAGTTACATAGATTCTGCAGCAGAAACATATGACCCAACTGATCAATGCTCAACATGACTTTTCCAACCCTCTTCATCTCATCCGATCAACATAACCTTCTCTTGCATTCTCCTCATGTGTTTATTTAGCTTCCCCTTGGAATGCATCTATGCTATTCACCTTGACTGCTCCATGTTGGGAGAGGCCCACCTTGTTATCACATTGAGTAACAAATTTTCTCCCAAATTCCTTATTGGATATATTGGACTACCTTAGTTATAACCTTGATGATTTGGAGTCTCGCCCCCCCCCCCCCCCCCCCCCCACCTCCCCCACCCCCACCACCACAGGAGGAAACATTTTCTCTATATTAAAGTCCTTCAGAATCTTAACATCCCTACTAGGTCACCCCTGAACATTTTCTTTTCTAGAGAGAATGAATCCTAGCCTCTTCGGCCTCTCCTGCTAAGTATATCCTTACAATTCTGGCATCATCCACCCACCATTTACAGGGCACAAGTCAGGAGTATGATGGAATACTCTTCACTTGCCTGGATGAGCGCAGGTCCAACAACACTCAAGCTCAGCATTATCCAGGACAAAGCAATCTGCTGAATTGGTTTCTCCCTCCACCACCGATGCACAGTAGCAGCAGTTATACCATCTACAAGATGAACTGCAGCAACTCACCAAGGCTCCTTCAACAGCACCTTCTAAGCCCATGACCTCTACCGCATATGGGTAACCTCACCACCAGCAAGTTCCCTTCCATCCTGACTTGGAAATATATCGCTGCTCCTTCACTGTCGCTGAGTCAAAATCCTGGGACTCCTTCACTAACAGCACTCTGGGTGTAGTTGAGGGGAGGCAGTGGCATAGTGGTATTGTCACTGGACTGGTAATCCAGAGACCGAGGGTAATGCTCTGGGGACCTGGGTTGGAATCCCACCATGGCAGATGGTGGAAATTGAATTCAATAAAAATCTGGAATTAAAAGTTTAATGATGACCATGAAACCATTGTCGATTGTCATAAAAACTCATCTGGTTCATTAATATGCTTTAGGGAAGGAAATCTGCTGTCCTTACCTGGTCTGGCCAACATGTGGTTGAACTCTTAAATGCCCTCTAAACAAGGGCAATTAGGGATGGTTGATAACTTTTGGTCTAGCCAGCGACACCCTCATCCCATGAACGAATTAAAAAAACCCTACACCACACGGACTGCTGCAGTTCAAGAAGGCAGCTCACCACCACCTGCTCAAGGGTAACTAGGGATGGGTGACAAATGCTGGCCCAGACAGTGAAGCCTGGTGATCTTCTTTTGCACACTCTAATGTCTCTATCACCTTTATTTTATAAAAGTAGGCAACTATTCTGAATGGAGGTTGTCACCTTCAAACTAAGGCAATTTCAGAAGAAGACTCTTTGTCTCATATACACAAACTGTCCCCCATTCACGAATCCCTCCCAGCGGGTGCACATTGGAGGTGAAAGCAACAGAACAGATACACCGAGATAACAGAAGGGTGAAGGGGACAGTAGACACAAAGCCTACAAGCAGAAAGACAGGACTTTATCGCATGAATAAAAATAGCAATGAAGAGAAGAGCAAGCAGATATATTCCTCTTAGGGAAAAAAAATCCCAAGACCAGATTTTGAATTCATTGCACGAGCACACAGATCAAATCGCACTGTTGAGCTCCAGACTTTTGCATGCAGGGCACATACATATATAAAGAGATCAGACCCACTGCTGAGCTGCAGGAGGAGGGGCACTTAGCTACACAGCACAGCTTCACTTACTGTGTCGCTTATTCCAGATATTCTCCATTAAGTGCTTTCTTGTGTTCACTTTGTCCTTCGTAGCCTCATCTCCACTGTCAGTATGTGTTTCAATTCCTGGTTAAACCATCACTATCCCCAGTGCTAATTGTCTTTGCTGATTACAATGTGAGGAGTGTCCATTAAGTATTTAGATGTAGTTGGTTTGGGGCAAACAGTATCATTCCTAATGGTGACATCCAGAAATCTCATTCCTGACACTGGCACCCCGACTCCTCGTGCCCAACATCAGATCAAAACACTCGCGCTCCGACACCTCACACGCGACGCTTCCGACCTGACATTCGCACCCTACAGCCTCATACCCAACAGTTTGACAAAACCGACACTGGCATCCTGACATTTGTACCCACCACCTCATACCTGACAGTGACACCCTGACATCATACGCTTGAACAGTCTGTTACCCGACAGCAGTGCCTGACTGGCTACCTGTCTGTAAGAAGCCTCAGACCTTAACGTGCTAACTAAACAGACTCGCATTCGTAATTGGATGTTGGACAACTTAAAACGTTCTCTTCGGCAACACTTTTGGATATGTTCAAATCTATAATAGTACTGCTTTTGCACAATTCGAGGGGGTGTAATTTAAACGTTCACACGCTGACTGAAATTCTAATGACAATGCTTAAAAAAATAAAAGCCATATTAGGTCTGAAAACAAACCTTTAACTCTCTGATTTCCACCTTTGCTGCTCCTGGCCAAGTTCTTTGCCAGTTGTTTGTCCTCAACATGTCTCTCTCTCTCTCTCTCTCTCCTCCTCTCCAATAGCTTGGTGTTAAATGATAGAACTCACTAAGCAGGGAAATCCATCTGGGTAGCAGATGGTGCTGAAGCTGTCTGATAATGCCGGTCTTAGTCATTTCCTATTCACAGTACATCAGTGAGGAAACGGCTGGTTTCTAAGGACTGATTCACTGAGGTACGTAACTTTCATTAGCACACTAAACTCTAGCAATACTCATTGCACTGCACTCTTGAGTCATTCCAGCCCCAAGCCCCGACACCAAGTCCTGAAGGATTGTGGAGCTACTTCCCTCCCTCGTGTTTCACTTCAGCTACGATCTTCCAGGTTCTTTAAAAGCCAAGTTTAGGGTTATCCATACAACACTAGGAGGGCTTGTGATGTAGCAGGTAGCACCTCTGCCTCTGAGCCAGAAGCTCCTGGTTCGAGTCCCACCCCAGGCCTTGATGGCCAAGGAAGGTGTGCTCGTCATGCGGCCAATCAGGTTGAATATCAGCCTGCGAATCCTTCCAACACCCGCCAATGGCAGGTGGTAGGAGCGGGAGAGATTTCATGGTAGAAAGAACATTGGAGCCTCCACCATCACTATCCACAGCTCCAGGCTACAAGATGTAAAATCGTGCATTGCCACAGCGACTTGAACTCTGAGTGGACTGTAACACACCGCCACTATACAATATTAACCGATTTACCTCTTCTGGCCTTTTCAACCTGGGGGGTGGCTGCAATGTGGCTCACAGCCCTTAAGAAAGAAAGACTTGCATTTATATAGCGCCTTTCATGACCTCAGGACATCCCAAAGCACTTTACAGCCAATGGAGTCATTTTGAAGTGCAGTCCCAGTTGTAATGTATGGAAACACGGCAGCCAATTTGTGCACAGCAAGCTCCCACAAACAAAAATAGCAATTTGACAAATGGCCAATAATGACCGGATCATTTGCTTTTGGTGGTGTGGATTGAAGGATAAATATTGGCCAGGACAACCAGAGTGGGGGAGAACTCCCCAGCTCTCCTTCAAAACAGTGCCATGGAATTGTTTACAGCAGTTGAGTCCTCAATTGGGGGTCTCATCCAAGAGACTGCACCTCTTGACGGTGCAGCACTCCCTCAGTACTGCAGTGCTGGCTTACATTTTGTGCTCAAGTTTCTGAAGGGGGACTTGAATCTACAATCTTATGACTCGGGAGTGAGAGTGCTAAAAAAAAAAAGTAAAATGCCCCTGATTGGGCGTCAGGTGCGTCCATACTCTGCACCGTACGGTGCGCTAACTATAAAAAGGCTAGCATGCAGGTACAGCAAGTAATTGGGAAAGCTAATAGAATGTTATTGTTCATTACATGGGGAGTTGATATACAAAAGTAGGGAGGTTATGCCTCAATTTTCAGGGTCACATCTGGGGTAGTGTGTACAATATTGGCCTCCTTATTTAAGGAAGGATGTGAGTGCATTAGAAGCAATTCAGTGAAGGTTTACTGGACTAATACCAGGAATTGGGGGGGGTTGTCTTATGAGGTAAGGCTGGACAGGTTAGGCTTGTATCCTCTGGAGTTTAGATGAGTAAGAGGTGACTTGATTGAAATCATTAAGATCCTGAGGGGTTTTGACAGGGTGGATGTGGGAAGGATGTTTCCTCTTGTGGGAGAATCTAGAACTAGAGGTTACAGTTTAAAAATGAGGGTCACTCATTTAAGACAGATGAGGAGAATTTTTTTCTGAGTGCTCTCTTTCTCAAAAGGCAGTGGAAGCAGAGCCTTTGAATATTTTTTTAAGACAGAGATAGATAGATTCCTGATTAACAAGGGGGTGAAAGGTTAATCGGGGGGTTAGGCAGGAATGTGGTGTCGAAGTTACAATCAGAGCAGCCGTGATCTTATTGAATGGAGGAGCAGGCTCGAGGGGCTGAGTGGCCTACTCCTGCTCCGACTTCGTCCGTTTGTATAAATTTCTCAGATTAATCGGAGCCCAGCTGGATGAGATTTTTTAAATCGCTAGAAACATAGGAAATAGGAGCAGCAGTAGGCCATTTGGCCCCTCGAGTCTGTTCCACCTTTCAATTAGATCATGGATGACCTTCTACCTCAACACCATTTTCCTGCGCTATCCCTCATGTCACTTGATGCCTTTAATATCTAGAAATCTATCCATCTACGTCTTGAGCATACTGAATGACTGAACCTCCACAGCCCTCTGGGGTAGAGAATTCCAAAGATTCACCATCCTATGGATGAAGCAAATGCAATCACACACATGACTGCACCACCAGATGCGTCTCTACATATTTTTCACCGTGGGGAGGGAAGGACATGTTAAAGATAAAATAAGAAATTGAAAGCCGGGAGAACTGGAATGGAAAGTGCTCAGCAGTGTGGAAGGTCAACTGGCAAAGAGTATGTTTGCCCTCAAGATCTTGTGTCCAGGCACATTCATTTCCTGACATTAAACCAGGGACGACAATTTCAAAGCTACTCCCTAGGTTGTGAAGATCTATGCAGGACATCCAGGGTTTCCAGCTCTGGTTGGACCTATCCGGGAGATGTCGGTGGACAGCGGTGATGTGGTGTGAGCGGGTTCTAAGGGAGAGGAAAACAAACCAATCTGAATTAAGCAGGGAGGGTGAATAATGATTCAGGTTTAAAGGGGAAACCCTTCACTCACTCCTGCGGGCTTGGTGTGCAATCCGATGTCATGGTTTCAACCAGGGGTACTAAAAACTGCTAAAACCAAAGAGGAAATATTTTATCGCTCTCGTTCTCTCTCCCCATCTCATGTGTTTTTGACGGAATGAAGCGACCCAAACCCCCCAGCTCGTGTCCATTGCACTCGGTCAAACGCTTGCTGCTCACGCCCGATCCCTCAATGAAACATAAACCCCCAAAAATCCCATCACGGCCCGCTTAAGATCCCAGCTAATCGATCCTCCTGGCTTGCCTTTCGGTTTAAGGTTCGAATTTGATTGGGTGGTGTTGCCCTGGATGTGATGTCACCGTGTGACACTGCCTCACGATGGGACTAGTAGTTTCTTTCCCGTTCTTGGTGGCTGATGGCGATGAATCATGGGATCGATTTGTTTAAAATATTGTTTTTTAAAATCACCTGGATCGCTTCCGTTGACCACCGGGAGGTTGATGACGATTCCAGTAAACTCCCAGCCATTCCGGGAGGGGTTGGTAACCCTAGCGACGTCGCAAGGTTGGGAAAGGTGCTACAGAAATGCAACTTTGCTCTTTCTTTTCCAGAAAAATCGAATCACTCCCAATTTATTGTCCATTAGAAATTAATTTCTGGCACGTTGCTCGTTCATCGAAAAAAAAGCTACATATAAATGAACAATAAAAGACAGAAAATTACCCTACCACAAAAGTCTAACTTTGATTAAATTAATGTACTGGAATAGTATTTAACCTGCCCCAAAAGGGTCTCTGGCCAAAACTTAACCTGTATTTCTCTTTACAGATGCTGCCTAACGTGCTACATATTTCCGGTATTTTCAATTTGTTTATTGCTATTTGCACCATCAGCTGGGTCGTCTTTTGCCAGGGTCAGTTTTGCAGGAGGCTCTGTCTCTCTCGCTCTCTCTCTCGAGGGTTCATCTCCAAAGCCATCTAAAAAGGGCTCAGTGACCTGCCCAATCTTAAAGCTGAGAGACAATCTGAAGGGTTGCCACGTATTTCTATCCACATAAAGGGAGGAGGAAATTCTGGGGAAAATGCGATCTTGCAGTCAGCAGCAAAGCCCCTGCCCACAAAGTTCCAACGACCTCCGTGTCACGGATTTCCCCTTTCCCAACACCAGTTTCAATCTATAGATAAAAACAAAACAAACTGCGGATGCTGGAAATCCAAAACAAAAACTGAAACAGAAACACCTGGAAAAACTCAGCAGGTCTGGCAGCATCGGCAGAGAAGAGTACACTTGAAGTTTCGAGTCCTCGTGACCCTTCAACAGAACATGAGGACTCGAAACATCAACTATGCTCTCCTCCGCCGATGTTGCCAGACCTGCTGAGTTTTTCCAGGTATTTCTGTTTCTGTTTTTGTTTCAGTTTCAATCTGTTGCCAAGGCATCCAGCCAGCAGTGATGTCACAAAGCAGGGTAACAACCAATCACTTTGAAGTATTCCCACAGACAGAAAAACCGGGAAGTGAAGACCACAGAATCCTTTCATTCAGTTTTCATCTTAAATTTTGCAAACAGCAGAATAAATAATTGGCACATAGACACACGGGATTTAGGTACTAACTAAAGTATCGTAACCAAATATTTTAAAAATCCAGTGAAATTTAGAAATTTAGAAATTTGTTGACATTCAACAAATATAAAGTTACCTTTTTGGGGGCCGGGGAGGATGTTTAACAGTAATTATGAATTTAGTACATCTTTAAAAACTCGGTTACGCTTCATTCAACGAAGTGTAACTTTTTCAATAGTTTTTACAGTGAGACTAAGTGTACAAGGGTGGAGGTTCTCATCAGTTCAGTGATTTCTAATTGATTACATTTTTGGAGGGCCTCAATAGCACACCCTTTGGTCTGACAGTGACTCCTGGATTTCTATATTTCACTGCGCACGTGCGGACTCCAGAAGCTGCTGTCAGTTTCAGGGGAGTGAAATCCAGACCGTGAACTTCTGATTGTGACTGGAGTATTTCCTATTCAGAGATGGGCAATCCTCAACTACCGCAACCTTGCCCAGTTATCAATAATGTATCATTTGCCTTGGCAGCCGCTGTTCAAATGTGGAAGTCGTTGCGAAGCAGCTTTTGGCAACTTTCCAGAGGTTAGAGAGTCCCCGCTGGTCTCCCCCTCCCTTAACGCTGTTGCTGAGAGTAGCTGTTACATGGTCTCTATTACTACAGCAATTAATTAAAGATCCCTTGAAGTCAGTCTAAGAGCATGGGGTACATCAGTTAATACTCTTGATGAATATTTAATTAATTTGAAAAGTCATGCAGTCTGTTAAAGTTATCTCCTAAGATCTCCTGTCAGATTTCAATCCTTCCAACTCATTCTGAGCTAAAGTGCTCCTCGATGAGGCTAAGCCTCATTCTTGAGCGTTAACAGAACCATTTTAATCTGCAATATTCTGAGGAATGTCTGTGAAAAACCAATCCAAACTACTAACAAGCTAACTACAGGGGTGGGGGGGGGGCGGGTGGGGGGAAGTGGGAGCAGAATAAACAGACAAAACAATGAAGGACAGGCAAACAATAGCAGCCAGAACTCAGTCTCATGCAGACTCTCAGAGTGAATCTTAATTGAGTCTTTAATTGACTGTGTTACTAACGACTGAATTACCAAACACCAACAAAGGCAAGGCAACTAAATCAAATTGATACTGCACCTTACCTGTTCCCATTTGTTTCCTGCTACTTAGCTAATCGTTTCCCTCATCCTTTCTGAAAGAATCCTTCCAGATGACATGCTGGATACAGTCTGGGAAGAGAATGGGGTGTGTTAGTAAACAGGTGATAAGAACGCGGCTACAGATAGGTAGATTTTTCAACACAGAAAACACAAGATAGTTTATGAATGCGGATCTCATGAACTTCCCCAAATTCCAGGACCCCGTTCTGAAAATCTCCAGTGGTGACCAGCAATAGGTTTTACCTCCAATGTCTTGTTCTGCTAACGGCCTAAAAAAAAAGGTGTCCGAAGTAAATTCAATGGTAAGTTTCTAAACGGAATTGGAAACTTACTTGAGAGAGAAAAGAAAATGCAGGCCCATGGGATAAGAGCAAGGGGGGTAGGGGGGGGGGGAGAAACAGAGTGGGATTCATTGGATAGCTCTTGTGAACGTACGAAATAGGGGAAGTAGGCCGTGGGGCCCCTCAAGCCTGCTCTGCCATCCAAAAAGATCATGGCTGATCTGATTGGTGTTTCAAATTCCACATTCCCATCTACCCCTGGTAACCCTGGATTCCCTTGCCCAACACGAATCTATCTCTGCCTTAAAAATGTTCAAAGACCCCCCCACCCCCCCCCACCAACTCCCCCCACGCCTCCACTGCCTTCTCGGGCAGAGTGTTCCAAAACCTGCTGAGAAAAAAAATTGCTTTTAAAAGAGCCGGCACAAACACGATGGGCTGAACGGCCTCCTTCTGGGCTGGACGATTCTGAGACTTCCCCGGTGGTGCTCGGCTGATTCGGGTGGGGAGAAAAGAGCAGAGTTTCACAATTGGAGGCTGGACAGCAAAACAAAGTGGACACCATATCCCCCAACCCCTGGGAGGCCCAGAAATTTCAGTGACTCCCAACTATCAGCTATTCTTAACGAAAGGCTTAAATGTGAGGTCTAAAAAAAAAAAGATCAAATGATCTGATTGGTGAGTTTGCATGGCTTGTTACATTACTGCGAGTGATTAGTCTAGACACAGGTACCAACTTAACATCAGTAATGTATCGTGAGAAACTGCAGTCTCACCTTGGAGTGACTCCCACAATATAACACGGAGGGTGTGACAGGGAGTAATTATACCCCAACGTAAATCCTTTCACCAATGTTCTTTCTAATGTTTCAATTAAAAAGGCTTTGATCCTGCCTAAACATGGTTCATATCCGTCAAAAAAGCCTTCGAGTTCCCATCACATTCCCCAGCGCTGACACTCTCTGTTTGACAATAGCAGAAACATAATTAAAGGACCTCCCAGTTGGCATGGCACTGCCCGAGGCAAGACTTAGTTGCAAAGTAGAACAGTCCCAGGTTTGACCCACACGGAGCTGACTCATCTCATTTTGGTTGGCATTAGTGGCTACACAAGATTTTTTAAAAAAAATTTGATGTGCAAGTCACTGGTGAGGCCATCGTTAGTTATCCATCCCCAAGTGCCCTTGATAAGGTGGTAGTGAGCCATCTTCTTGAACTGCCGCAGTCCTCGTTTGCTGTAGTGGTTTGATAGTCTTGCTCGGCCATTTCAGGGGATGGTTAAGAATCAACCACATTGCGATGGGTCTGAAGTCACATGTTGGCCAGACTGGGTAAGAGTGGCAGATTTCCTCTTTTGAAAGACATGGGCGTTAATGGCAATAAAGTAGTTTCATGATCACTAATGAGACCAGCATTTTATTGCAGATTTATTAAGTAAACTTAAAAGTCCTCCTGCTGCCGTGGTGGGATTTCAACTCGTCTCTCCAGTCTTCGTCTGGATTACTGCATTACCAGAATGCCACATTGTCTCTGGGTAAGGAACCAGAAAAACCAGCCAGAGTGCACAAACCTTTGGAAATGGCAGGACAAGTTGGCGAGGCTGTTGTTAGAACGGCATAACGGGATCCTGGGCTTTATTAACAGAAACAGAGCACAAAAGCAAGGAACTTATTGCTGAAAAATCACTAGTTCGGCCTCCGCTGGAGTACGGTGTTAAATACTGGGAACTGTACTCTGGGAGTAACGGAGAAATTGTGGGAGAGATTCGCCAGAATGACACCAGGACTTCAGTTTTGCAAAGAGACTGCAGTCTCCTCCGAGCAGAGACGGTTAAGGGAACATTTAATAGACACTCAAAATTATGGGATGTTTGACAGAGTAGGTTTAGATAAACTGTTTCCACTGGCAAGGAGGTCAGTAACCAGCGGACATATAGTTTAAGATAATTGACAAAAGAACCAAAGAGGAGATGACAATTCTTTCCCCCAGTAAGTTATGCTGATCTGGAACTCACTGCCTGGGATGGCGGTGGAAGCAGATTCAATCGCAACTCTCCAAAGGGAACTGGATAGTGACTTGAAGGGGAAACAATTACAGGGGTATGGGGAAAAGAGCAGGGGAATGAGACTTAATTGGATGGCTCTTTCAAAGAGCCAGCATAGACTTGATGGGCCAAATGGCCTCCTTCTGTGCTGTGCCATTCTATGGTTCTAAAGACTGGGGAGTCTAAAATGGAACTGACTGCCTAGCTGCACTGTCTACCCTATCAAATCACCTCAGCATCTTATATGCTTCAATGAGAAATTGAGATGCTTGTCCTGTGTAAAACTAGGTGGGAGTTACTGCCACCTGGTGGCCGCAGACAAACTGTTTGCAATCTAGGAAGAATTAGTTTGGGGTGGATGGTTACAGCCTTTTCACAACCCACCCTATTTCATGACCAAAGGCCACTTCTAATGTCATATCAAACAGCACCAAGCTTGACCTTAAGTTGACCTCCCGGTGAGGGCAGCAAATCATGTTTAACCTGGAAGCATTAGGCCATTGTCTAAAAGAGGCTAAAATTAAGACATTAAAAGGAGGGTCTTATTGTTCAAAGGCAAAGC
Organism: Carcharodon carcharias; assembly: GCF_017639515.1. NCBI lineage: Eukaryota > Metazoa > Chordata > Chondrichthyes > Lamniformes > Lamnidae > Carcharodon > Carcharodon carcharias. Next base: position 114,276,180 of record NC_054483.1, on the reverse strand, counting down.
CACATATGTATGATTTAAAGTAACAGCCACAATGATTAAGAAGGGCAAGTCTTTCTTCTCTGTCCTTAACAGGCCTCAGCAACCCAGGGGTGGATAAAATAGCAACTTGGCCACCCACCTCCCCTCACTGTCCTCGTGATAACAATCCACCAGCGCTTTCAGGGATGATAAGGCATAAGTGGAGGAGCAACCTCTGCTATTCACCAACTTATAGGTTGTTCGCTATTACCTTGGCTCACACACTGGGAATGGGCTATCAAGCAATTTACCATAAGTCAGGTTCACTCCAGCAGAGAATCAACACTGGTGAATGGAAGGTGCAAGTATGGAAGAAGAACCTTGTCTTAACATTAAATATTCCTGGCGTTGGGGGAGGGGGAGGATGGTTGTGTGGTGGGAGGTGGGTTATCTTGACTTTATGTACTGGTGCATCCAGGACAAAGCAGCCCACTTGATTGGCACCCCATCCACAAACGTTCATTCCCTCCACCACCGACACACAGTAGCAGCAATGATACCAACAAGGTGCGCTGCAGGAATTCACCAAGGCTCCTTCAACAGCAGCTTCCAAACCCACGACCACCACCATCTAGAAGGACAAGGGCAGCAGATAGATGGGAACACCATCACCTGGAAGTTCCCCTCCAAGACACTCACCATCCTGACTTGGAAATATAATCGCCGTTCCTTCACTGTCACTGGGTCAAAAGCCTGGAACTCATTCCCTAACAGCGCTGTGGGTGTACCTACACCATATGGACCGCAGCAGTTCAAGATGGCAGCTCACCATCATCTTCTCAAGGGCGATTATTGATGGGCAGTAAATGCTGGCCTAGCCAGAGAAGCTCACATCCCACAAATGAATTTTAAGTGTACTGCAGGTGATAGGCATTCAGCTTCTGAAAGACATCTCTCTGGACTGATTTCAATGGGAATGATGCACAATTGTTGACTATTCAGATATCATCTGTTTAACACTGATACACAAAAGTTACCAGGACTTACTCTCTGCTGCTTAACATCCATTACCAGAACACTGAGATGAGCAGGCAAAGCTTAAAATTCCTCTCCCCGTTATGTAACGATGAAGAATTTTTAAAAGCTGGTCTGTTTTCCTTGGGTTGTTTGAATGTAACAAAAAAGTATGAGCACTTGGTTAAAACGGTGGGTATTTTTGGCAGGTATGAATCACGACAAGTCAAAGCCAAATCTGTACATGACACGTAGGTCGAGCTGAACATTATGAACACTCAGTACATCAGCCATGTGTCAGTTGGCAGCGCACTCACCTCCAGATTCAGAAGATTGCAGATTTAAGCCCCAGTCCAGACTGGAGGGCAAAATCCAGGCCGGCACTCCAGTGCGGAACTGAGGGGAGCTCTGCCATCTATTTGGATGAATTTTTAAACCCAGGCCCCATCTGCCCTTTCTCAGGCAGATGTAAAAGATCCCAAGAGACCATCTCAAAGAAGCGCGGGGGGAATTATCACAGCCTCTAAGTCCAATACAAAAAAAAAACCATTGAGCATCTAATTCAGGGCTCGTTCTGATATTAACTATTTTTGAGGAAGAGAGGGTGCAAGCTATGTAAAGTGAGATATAATAAAGGGACACGGAGGTTAAAAACTTGACCTGCAATTACCTCATCCTTGAGTAAATGAGTCTCACAAATTGCCCACTTCAATCATCAGCCTCTCTCTGTAAAGTGCCGAATGATTGTTGGTCAATGTTTAAAATAAAAGAGTTATCGCTTCTACTAAAAGTAGCAGAGGGGTTCGGGAGCTCAGGCAATTTTCACTCGATTACAAGTAGATTAAGGAGGGAGGTGTTTGACAGAAATAGATTGAAAGAATAGATGAAAAAAGTGTAAATTTTGAGAGACCCCCTTCAATCAGCAAGCCCTCATAAGAGACATCAGAACTAATGTGCAGCCCTGGTCTCGAGCTTAGAGTGCTGGATTCCCTGGATCAGATTCCACAGTTGGACACCCTCTGTCCTAGAAAACTGACCCAGATGAAAGCAGTTAAGTGTCAATTTTTGTCTCGCTGCACATGCTGGTTGATCTGATTTTGTAGACCCTCGTCTTTGAAAGCTGTAATTTTAGATACCACTATGCTCCTATTAACTTAAAGTCAGATTTATTTTCCACTAAAAAGCAAATTATCCAATTATGGATATTAAGCAATTTACAATTAAAAAGAAGATTTTATATTTATTAATGCAATCTTGTGGATTTCAGCATAGTTTGCTCATTTTAAAGCTCCTATTGTGTGCCAGGTGCAATTTCCATGTTTTACTAACCTACTTTCTTTCAGTTTGAGTTTAGCTCTTCAGAAATCAAACACTCAGCCGACCCCCCTCACCCCCACTACTACCACCCCCCCCCCTTTCTACTGGGTTTCTCCCTCTTTATATAGAATCCCAAGAGAATTGAATCGAGGGAGGTTTGCGTGCCACGCTGGAGTTGGGTGGTTGGTTTATATTGTAGGGTTGAAGGGTGCAGCAAGGATATAACCCAGAGAGCTTATCCCACCATTAACACTGGATGGTCTCAGTTGGATAGAGAGCTGCAAGGATGTGCAAGGCTCCTATGAAGCTCACTTGGTGTGGAATGGGATAGTCAGACATTGCTTCACCAGAGACCGCTCAAAGCATCCTTATGGAAGCAGAGAACAAAGTACAAGGTGTCTGTGAAATGAAGGGATTAAAAGAAAGGATTATCCACGGAGATATTGCCCAAAGGATATTTTCCTTTGGTCTTCACTGTCGCGGGTCCAAATCCTGGAACTCCCTCCCTAACAGGACGTGGATGTGCCTACACCACAGGGACTGCAGCGGTTCAAAAAGGCAGCTCACCACCACCTTCTCAAGGGCAACTAAGGATGGGCAATAAATGCTGGAAAAATATGTTTCAGTGCTAGCCATTTAAGCTTCACATGCTAAATGCTGAGCTTTATCAAAAAGGACTGGAAACTAAAATCAACAAACTTACAGGTAGCAAGATTGTTCTCTTTTAAGAGGAGAAGGTTGGGGGGGGTGAAATTGATAGAGGCTTTCAAAATAAGAGAGGGGTTTGGACAGCGTACAGGGAATCTGTTCCTGTTGTCAGGAGGGTCACGAACCAGAGGAGAATTGATTTAAGGTGATTAGCAAAAGGTCCTGAAATGAGAGTAGGAAAAGCTTTTTGACTTACGTGGTTAGGATTTGGAATGCATTGACCGAGAGTGTGGTGGAGGCAGATTCAAATTATGGATAAGCACCCGAGAGGAAAAGGTTTGCAGGGCTACAGGGAAAGGGTGGGCGAGTAGGACTAGCTGAAGACTTCTTGTAGAGAGCCAGCAATGGCTGGACAGGCCTGGTGTAACCCTCCTATGATCCAAATGTGCCTTTCATGTCCTTGGGATATTCGGAGAGTACTACACAGCCAATATACTTCTTATAAAATATAGTCAGTGCTACCATGTCAGCAAAAGGATCTATTTGCTGCACAGCAAGACCCCACGAACTGGATGAAAGGCCAGTTCATTTGTTTTTGCCAATGATGGAAGGATGTTGACCAGGACACAGCGAGAACTCCCTACTCTTTCAGAAGGGCCACAGGATTGTTTAGCCCAACTGAACCGGCAGAGGGCGGAATCGTCCCAGACGTGCACTAAGTGCGCTAGCCAGCAGGATAACAGGACGTTTTACCCTCTGGCTGCAATGGCAGCTTTTCAGGCCGTATTATGCCAGCCCTGCCTCATTAACTCATGCATTCCCAGGAAACACGCTCTTACGATGGCGGGCAGGCCCAGACTCACCCGTCATGCCATCGTCTCGCCACTTAATCACGCTGGGCACCACGTTTAAAGTGCAGCCGCAGCCTGGGGTGGTGGGATTGTCTTATGAGGAGAGATTGAGGAAACTGGGCCTGTGTCCTCTCAAGTTTCGAAGAACGAGAGGTGATCTCATTGAAACTTCCAAAATTCTTACAGGGAGTGACAGGGTAGACACAGGGAGGATGTTTCCCCCTGGCTGGGGCAGGCTGCAGAACCAATGGACACAGTCTCAGAACAAGAGATGGGCCATTTAGGGCTGAGATGAGGAGGAACTTCTTCAATCAGGTGGCGGTGAATCTTCGGAATTCTGTACCCCAGAGGCTGTGGAAACTCAAATCAGTGAACATGTTCAAGACCGAAATCGATAGATAATCTGATAGATTTCTGGATGCTAATGACATCAAGGGATATGGGGATAGCGTGGGAAAGTGGTGTTGAGGTGATTAGCAATGATCTAATTGAAGGGTGGAGCAGTCTCGATGGGCTGAATGGCCTATTCCTGCTCCTATATTCCTATGGAGGAGCATCACTGGAAAGGCCAGCTTTTATCGCCCATCCCTAATTGCCCTCTTCGCTCTAGTATTCATTAATTCTGATGAAGAAGAAGAAGGAAGACAACCAGAGTGTGAAATGAGGTGAAACGGCGGTGAAGATTTGACCTGGAATTACCTCATCCCCAAAGACAGGAGTTGCACAGCCCAGTTTTGAGTGGCTGTTTCACTGGTGACTCTACCCTCGCAGTGCTGAGTGATCTGTACTAAGAACAAAGAAAAGTACAGCACAGGAACAGACCCTTCGGCCCTCCAAGCCTGCGCCGATCATATTGCCCGTCAACTAAAACATTTTGCACTTCTGGGGTCCGTATCCCTCTATTCCCATCCTATTCATGTATTTGTCAAGCTGCCTCTTAAACACCACTATCGTACCTGCTTCCACCACCTCCTCTGGCAGCGAATTCCAGACACTCACTACCCTCTGCATAAAAAACTTGCCCCGGACATCTCCTCTATAGTTTTCTCCTCTCACCTTAAATCTATATCCCCTAGTAATTGACTCTTCCACCCTGGAAAAAAGCTTCTAGGTAAATATCAGATAACTTTCGCTCATCTGAAGACTACAGGAAGAAACTCCCCATGAATATTCATTCTGAGTTCATTCAACCATTAAATGAGTACGTAGCTAAAAGCTCTGGTTAGTTGACGGTTATTCAGTTTATCATGTTACTGTGAGTTAATTTTAAGGCAAGACATGATGATGTTTTCTGTTGGGCGTTTCTTACTCTTTGAAACAGTTCAGATCTGGAAGGGTTCCAAGTTGCCTATCTGTATGAATACAATCTACAGAAACCAGGTGTGCATAAGTTCAAGTCTCAACAAGTGTCCAGCTCTCAAATTTACTGCTAATTGTTGCATGAGCCTGCATGCCATTGTAATGCAAAGGTGCTCGACAGAACAAGGGATAACAAGGGACTGGAGAATACTACTGCCCATGGTATGATGTATAGAGTCACATGGTAATAGACAGAGAGAACACCCTGGAACCAGCCTGCATGGAGGTAATAACACCACACATGACAGTTACCTGGGATCTGTAATTAGTTAAACAATAAAGGGTCCATTTTTAAATGTATAACTCTCAAGATCTCACCACTGAGACAACTACAGAACCTATATTACAATGCCACTCACCTATATCTCAGCCCCTTGGCAGACCCACTAATTGAGAATGCCGTGATGGCAGTGTTCAATCGTGCAGGATAGTAAAGTTGACATACCCAGGGTCCTTATGCTGGGGACATCAGAGCAACCTGCCAAGCCTCTTTTGACTGTACCTTCCAAACCTGTAACCTCTACCGCCTGGAAGGACAAGGGCAGCAGGTACCTTCAAACAAAACCCAGAACACCAGCAGCTGGAAGTTCCTCTCCAAGCCATCGCATCATCCTGACTTGGAACTGTAATCGCCGTTCCTTCAGTGTCGCTGGGTCAAAATCCTGGAACTCCCTCCCTAAGAGCTCTGTGGGTGTGCCTACACCACAGAGACTGCAGCAGCTCAGCACCAGCTTCTCAAGGGCAGCTAGGGATGGGAAATAAACACTGGCCCAGCCAGTGACGCACACAGGCCATGAAAGAATTTAAAAAATGCTCCATTGCCAACTTTCCAATGTCTGCCATCTTGCTGGACCCATTATCTTGCCCTGGGCACCACAACCCGAGAGAGAGAAAAGAAACATGATTTCGAAAGCTTTTTGCGTTGTTTCATCAAAATCAGATTCCAACAGCTTACAATTGCTGACAATAGAAATGGGAGGATTGTGTGGCTGTTGTTCAGTTAGCAGGAAATGTAAAATAAACTCCTGGTCAGAAAGGAATACACTCAAGGGCAAGAATGCAAATAAATATTTTTAAGTGTCTATTCCTGACCTAGTGTTAATGACGCAGATGCTTCAGTTAGTTCCTATCTGTCTTCATTTCAGGGGTACTCCCTAGCAAGCTGTCAGCCAGAAAGACTTGGGAATATTTTCTGCAACTGAATTTGTACCATTGTTAAATCGAGATTAAAATATTGAGTGTGTCGAACTACACCAAATGTATGTATCAGGTCCACTTTAGTCTATTGTGGCAGGAGAACTGCACAGTTTATCTCTAGAATAGTTTCACGGGATCTTTTATGTCCACTGGAGAGACTAGCCAGAGCCCAAGTTTAGTGTTTCATCTCAAAGACAGCACTTTTGACAGGCGGCACTCCCTTCAGCAGTGCACTGGGAGCGTCAGCCTAGATTTGTGCGCTCGAGTCTCTGAGGTGAGACTTGAACCTGCGATCTTTTGCTTCAGAGGCACATGTGCCACCAACTGAGCCATGGGGCTGACACAACAGAATTGTAATCTTTCCTATCCATCACAATAAGGCATTTCATGGGACAGAGGTTGGGTAGATGCATTGGGAAAGTCATTCGTGGGTTCGTCATGGTCTGATGCCTTTGGGGGTTGGTGGGTGGGGGGGGAGTAAAACCGGGTTAGTGGAACGATAAAGTCAACCCATCTCCACTGTAAAGGTGAAAACAGTTAAGTTCTGCCAATGTTAATTAACTGTACCCGAACGCTCCCTTTTTCGGCTCTATGCATTTGTGCAGAATGACACTTTTGTCAAACACTTTTCACAAAGGTGATATCTCATTAGGCACGATTAATTTTAAAGCATCAAATTTCGGAGAGGGAGAAGCAATGTAGGGATTGCGTAGAATGCACATAAAACCGCCCCTTCAATTCTTTAGAAGGCCATTGTTCAGTCGAAGTTTCCAGCCTTAATCCCTGTGCTAGGTTTGCAGGCAGGGTCTGGTCAGCAGGTATTTTGGGTTATAAACTGTTGCTTTCTGGATGAGCTTGCCACAAAACTACTTTCAAAAAAATGTTCTCCTCAAGTTCGACAGCGTTGGCACTCATGGTGAGGCAGTTACCGAAAAAAATCAGGGTTACGGTTAGAGCTAGAAATTCACTGGCTCCGTCCATTGTGCTCCACTGCTTGCAATCAGCCAGTTCTTTCAAGGCAGTGACTGATATTCAGTTCCAGTCAATGGAACACCTAGCCACAGGTGTTCAAATCCCCAATTGTCACGTGCTCGGTCAGGCTGTACCTAAAGCACTGCGCAGGGGTGCAATTGCCAAGAATCCAGCTCTTTGAGAGGAAAGCAACAATACCGACCTTTACCCCTGCTATGTCAGAGGGTTAACAAAAAGGCACTCAGCCTGGAAAGCAGGCATCTCAGAGGGGGAGCCCCCCAAGAGACAGACTGAGAACTTTGACCAAAATAGAGAGGTTAACCCCTAAGATAAAAGCAAAATACTGCGGATGCTGGAAATCTGAAACAAAAACAAAAATATTTGTGGAGAGGAATAGAGTTAACGTTTCAAGTCCATATGAGTCTTCATCAGAACTAAGAAATATAGAAATGAGGTGAAATATAAGCTGTTTGGGGTGGGGGGGGGGGACAGGTAGAGCTGGATAGAGGGCCAGTGATAGGTGGAGGCAAAGAAGAGATTGCCAAAAGATGTCATAGACAAAAGGACAAAGGGGTGTTGACAGTGGTGATATTAGCTGAGGAATGTGCTAATGGGGACATTAAGGGTAGAACGCAGGTCGAGCAAGGTACAGATAGCCCTGGTGGGGTGGGGGGAAGGGATCGAAATAGGCTAAAAGGTAGAGATAAAACAATGGATGGAAATACAACTTAAAATAATGGAACTAGGTGGGAAAAGAATATATATATTTAAAAATATATAAAAAATGATAAATTATTGGAAAAGGGGGGAAATCGGAAAGGGGGTGGGGATGGAGGAGAGAGTTCATGATCTAAAATTGTTGAATTCAATATTCAGTCCAGAAGGCTGTAAAGTGCCTAGTCGGAAGATGAGGTGCTGTTCCTCCAGTTTGCGTTGAGCTTCACTGGAACAATGCAGCAGGCCAAGGACGGACATGTGGGCATGAGAGGAGGGCGGTGTGTTTAGACCCATCTTTTGTTTCTTAACTTGCTCCACTACCATCTTCGTTTGCTGTGCACCATCATCCCTTCTCTCTCCTGCCTTCCACCGTGGCAGATGATCTTCCCTTTCCCCCGCCTCTGTACTTGCATCTTTTCTCATCTAAATCTAGCACTGTAACCATCTATACCCTTCTCCCTCAAATGCTGACCTAGTTTCCCCTTAAATGTGTCTATACTATCCCCTCCAACTACTCCCTGTGGGAGTGAATTCCACTTTCTCACCACTCTTTTGGTAAAGAAGTTTCTTCTGAACTCCCTATTGGATTTCTTGGTGGTTATCTTATATCGATGGCTTCTAGTTCTGCTCTTTGACACAAGAGGAAAGATTCGCTCTGTATTCACTGTAACAAAACTTTTCATATTTTGAAGACCTCTGTTCAGTCACCCCTTCAGCCTTCTTTTTGCAAGAGAAAAGAGACCCAAGCCTGTCAATACTTTACTGTTATGTATACCCATGTATTTCTGGTATCACCCTTGTAAATCTTCTCTGTGCCCTCTCCAGTGCCTCTAACCCCTTTCCATAACATTGGGGTCAGAACTGCACGCCGTACTCCAAGTGTGGTCTAAACAAGGTTTTATACAGGTTTAGTACAACTTCTCCAATTTTCAATTCTATCCCCCTGGAAATAAAAGCAAACCACGCATTTAGATTTTTTCTGCTTCAAATGTAGGCATTGGGAATAAACACAAATGGGGTTTGGAGCGAAGCAACACTTGTGGCCATGTATCCTGCTGACATACATGGGGGTGGAACCTGCTGCCAATACAACACCCACCCAAGGTCTCGGATCGCCGAGGGACGGACAGATGGACGGACACACACACCACACACACAGGTTAGTGATGGCGGGAAGGGGGTCCTGGTGTGGTTGGGAAAGGTTTCGGCAGCAAGGCCAAGCCCACCTCCCCGATTCACAACGCCAAGTCCCTCAATCAGGCACAGAGCGCCTTTGAACAAGGGATTTCCTTGGGAGCCCTGCATGGGTTTGCTTGTTTTGCTTCCCGCCGTGGACTTAATTGGGATGGGGGGGGCGCAGGGTGATCCCTACCCACCATTCTCCCACCTGATTAAATACCCACCCACCACCAAACTCACCATGGGAGAAGGGCACAAGATTCCACCCGTTGTTTCAACCCACGCAAGGGTAGCACCTTAAGGGAGATAGCAGAAGACAACTGGTGTTGCTACGTTATACAGACAAGGCCCTTTAATATAGGAAGAGAAAAAAAAAAAATCGGCAAGAAAACCAAAAGGATTTTTCTTAAAATAGGAAAGCTTGAGAAAGTTAGCCAAGTAACAGAATTTGCCTTTAATGTCATGCTTTACATAACTAGGATGGGAGTAGTGGGATACAGACCCCGGAAATGCAAAATGTTTTAGTTGACGGACAATATGATCGGCGCAGGCTTGGAGGGCCGAAGGGCCTGTTCCTGTGCTGTACTTTTCATTGTTCTCTTTATCATATCTCTCAAAACATAATTCCAAAGCACAGAAAAGGATTAATTTGAAGTGCAGTCACGTTGCTATGGAGCCAATCATGGCAGCCGCTTTACACATGGGCAGTCATGGGTAATGGAGGAGTGTTGGCTCCGACTCAGGGGAGAACCCATTGCTCTTTGTCCAGGATTGGACATTAGTTTTCAATCCCTGGAGACTCTGAGCTGGTGCTGGAGGTTTGGCAGGCCCAACCTTCAGCGAGATGAGCAATTCTGTGGAACATTTCCAATATATTCATCTTCTTGCCTAATTCTCAGGAACCAGAATGTAGCAGTTTACATCGTTGTCAGCCATGGCTCAGTTGGTAGTACTCACACCTCTGAGTCACATGGGTTCAGCATTCAAGTCCCATTCCAGGGCTTGAGCACAAAAATCAAAGCTGGCTTATCCAGGGCCAACACTCCCTCAGCACTGCAGTGTCGGAGGTTCCCTCTTTCAGATGGGACATTAAACTAAGGCCCCATCTGCCTGCTTGGGTTGGGACACAAAAAATTTTTGAAGAAGAGCAGGAGGGGTTATCCCCAGTGTCCTGGCCAATATTTATTCCTCAATCAACATCACTAAACAGAACAAAATTATCTGGTCATTATTATCACATAGCTGTTTGTGGGAGCTTGCTGTGCACATTTTGGCTGCCACGTTTCCTACGTTACAACAGTGACTACACGTTAAAAAGTACTTCATTGGCTGAAAAGTGCTATATAAGTCCTATATATAAAAGTGCAAGGCTTTCTTTAAGTATTCTTTTTAAGAGATTCATTCTTGAGACATGGGCACCACTGGCAAGCTTGGCATTTATTGTCCACCCGCCATAAGGAACAGCGGGTGGATAACAGTTTAATGCAATGGAGAGTCTCACTAGGTCAGATCGGAGAGACTCAGGCAATCAGCCACTCTGGTTTAGGACTGGCCTCAAAGACAGGCAAAAACTGGGTAAGGGCATTAGGGAACCAAAAATTGGGTTTTTAACAATAATCTCGTTTACCGATGCCAACTTTTTAATTTCTAAAATTCGCATTTGCGGAACTGTCAGGGTGGAATACACCTTCTCTAGATTATTAAACCAGTACTATAACGACACCGCTATACCCCATGAAGACAGTACATTGGTGGACGGGACTTTTGCGGCTGACTTTACAGAATGCACGGTGCTTTGTAAAAGCAGAAAGTGTTACTCAATATAAAAGATTTTGGCCCCATTTGCAACAAAAACGTTTTTGTGCTGCCAGTTGGAAAAATTGTGTTCCATTGTTACAACGTATTCTAATGGGATAGGTACAGAAAATAATCATAAAAAGGCTACTGGAATGTCAGCCTTCATATCCAAAGGACTAACAAATGGGGTAGAAGAGATGCTTCAGCTATGCAAAGCACTGATCAGAGCACATCAGGGGTAGTGTTTAGCTCTGGACACCACAACTTACGAGGGAAATATTCACCTTGGAGGGTGCGCAGTGTAGCTTCACCAGAATGATACCTGGACTCCAAAGGGTTAAATCACAAAGAGAAATTACGCAAACGAGGGCTGTATCTCTCGCGGAGGGGTGGTATAGTGGAAATATCACTGGACTAGCAGTCCAGTGGTCCTACCTACTCTCTGGGCAACTGGATTCAAATCCCACCATGGCAGCTGGTGGAATTTAAAATCAATTAAAAAATCTGCAATTATAAAGCTAGTATCAGTAATGGCGATTATGATAACTATCACTGATTGTTGTAAAAACTCATCTATTTGGTACATGCCCTTTAAGGAAGGGAATTTGCCATCCTTACCTGGTCTGGCCTACATGTGACTCCAGGCTTCTAACTCTTAACTGCCCTCTACAATGGACGAGCAAGCCTCTCATTTCAAGGCAATTAGGGATGGGCAACAAATGCTGGCCTTGTCCTTGCAGCAACAACCACATTCCACATATCCCTAGAAGATTAAGGGACGGTTTGATCAAAAGTGGTCAAGATATAAAAGGAGAAAAATAGGACAGATTGAAAGAAACTGCTTCTGTTGGTTGGAAAGTCTAGGACTAGGGGGCAGAGCTTAAAGACCAGAGCCAGACCTTTCAGGAGCGAGGTTAGCGAAGTCACCTCTACACGCAAAAGGATGGTAGAAGTTTGGAACTCTTGTCCACAAACGCATTTGACGCTAGATCTAGTGTTAATTTTAAATCTGAGACTGATAGACTTCTCAGGCTGATTCAGCATAATGAATTAGTCCTTAAAAAAAAAATGCAGCTTTCGTCTTTCCTTTTGTGCCTTAATTAGTCCTTGAACCGACCTCTTCATACTGTGGAATTCAGCCACAAGTTTTTGATCTCAGTATTAAGAGTTAATGACTTTAAAAGGCTAAGAAGTGGAAGTGAATTTACACAAACAGACTCCATATAATCAACTACGGTACCATTATGTTAGTACCGGTGATTTTTTTTGTGAAGGTCAAAGAGGTACATCTGGAAGAAATCTGGTGATACTGCTTCCAGCCAGTGAAGTTCACATGCAAACACTTAAAATGTGTTTTTATTTTCTCTTTAAAACTAGTTGGCACAGGTGTGAAACAGAAAGGAAAGCACACACCAGGACGTTTAAACAACTGTGATGGACAATTTCCAAATTCAGAATGGCAAACAGGGATAAAGGGCCCAAATTTCTCATTAACACGGTATAATCATAAAAGCAAAAAACTGCGGATGCTGGAAATCCAAAACAAAACTAAAAATACCTGGAAAAACTAAGCAGGTCTGGCAGCATCTGCGGAGGGGAACACAGTTAACGTTTCGAGTCCGTATGACTCTTCAGCAGAAGAAAGTAAAAATAGAAAAAAGGTGAAATATAAGCTGGTTTAAGGGGTGGGGTGGGACAAGTAGAGCTGGATAGAGGGCCAGTGATAGGTGGAGATAGCCAAAAGATGTCATAGACAAAAGGACAAAGAGGTGTTGAAGGTGGTGATACTATCTAAAGGAATGTGCTAATTAAGGGTAGAAAGTAGGACGAGCAAGGTACAGATAGCCCTAGTGGGGGTGGGGTGAAGGGAAGGGATCGAAATAGGCTAAAAGGTAGAGATAAAACAATGGATGGAAATGCATTTAAAAATAATGGAATTAGGTGGGAAAAGAAAAATCTATATAAATTATTTGGAAAAAAAAGCGGGGGGTGGGATCAGAAATAGGGTGGGAATGGAGGAGAGAGTTCATGATCTAAAATTGTTGAACTCAATATTCCGTCCGGAAGACTGTAAGGTGCCTGTATATCATCGCTATCCAGTGTCTCAGAAAATCATCAAAGAGCTTCAGGCCCAGTGTATCACAATGAAGTGCAATGTCACACCAGCAAAAGCAGCAGCCAGTTTGTACACAGCAAGATCCCAAAGCACAAACTGGAATGGCCCTAGTTGCTTGGAAGTTCCACATCATGGACACTTAAGCTGTTTATGCTACAGCCCTCTGCGGGTTATTTTGAAACAGCTATTAACCAATTTAAAGACCGAGCACTTGGCCAACCTGGAGGAGGTGCTAAGAAGATTCACGGAAGCTGGTGTACAATTAAAAAGAGAAATGTACATTCCAAATGCCAGGAGTTACTTACCTGGGTCACTACAACCCATCGAAAGAATTGGTATTACACGTGATGCTTTTCCTTATGGTGCAGGAGTTGTGTTCTCATATAGAATGGAAGATGGGTCAGAAAGGCCCATTGGTTATGTCTCCAGAACCCCCTCTCCACAGCCATGAAGGGTTATTCCCAGTTAGAATAAGGAAAATTAATCAGTGGTTTTCGGAGCGAAAAAATTCCACCAGTACCCGCATGGAGGACATTTCACCATTAGGTCAGACCATAAATCATTAGTGGGTTTATTCAGGGAGGATAAGTCCATTCTGCCAATAACATCAGAAAGAATTCAATGTTGGGCTTTGATACTATCTGCGTACGAGTATACCTTTATGTACCGTCCTGGCTTACATTTTGCAAATGTGGATGCACTCAATCATCTCCCATTACCAGACAGCACTGTACATGCTCCAGTGCCACAAGAAGTTGCGCTAGTACTGAATTTCTTGGATTCTTCGCTTTAGCGTACGAAGCAAAAACTGGGAATTGGATGAACAGAGATTCAATTTTGTCGAAAGTCAGAGGCCTTGTATTGCAAGGGTGGTCAAATCCATCAGTGTCTGAAGAGACGAGACCATTCCATGCCCAGAAAACAGAGTTAAGTTGTCGAGATGGGATCTTGTTGTGGGGTTCAAGAGTTGTTGTCCCTTCACAAGGAAGGGAACCGCTCTTGACAGAGCTTCACAGTGCGTATCCAGGCGTGTCAAAGGTGAAAATGCTTATGTGAGCTATGCCTGGTGGGCAGGCATTGACGGTGACATTGAAAGCATGGTCAAGCACAGGCTCCATTGTCAACAACAACAGAAGTTGCCTGTTTTAGCTCCACTGCATCCGTGGGAGTTGCCTTGTTAACCCGGGGTTAGACTACATATTGATTATGTAGGACCATTCTTAGGTACCATGCTTTTGTTGATCACAGATGCACATTCTAAATGGATGGTTGTATTCCAAGTCAGATCACCAACATCGAGCGCAACTATTGAGAAGCTGCATCATTGTTTTAGCAAACACAGCCTACCCGAAATCCTCGTTTCTGATAATGGTACAACCTTTACCAGTGCAGAGTTTCAGAGATTCATGAACTTAAATGGGGTCAGACATATTAAACAGTCCCATACCATCCCTCATCAAATAGTTTAAGCTGAAAGAGCTGTTCAAATCTGGAATGAAGAGGTTATCCAAAGGTATTCTAGAAACTTGACTTTCCTACTTCCTTTTCAATTATCGTATGACACCTCGTTCAACTACGGGTTCAACAATGTCTGAATTATTGATGAAATGCCACTTACGTACAAGGTTAAGTCTGGTGTTTCCAAACTTGGAAGGGAAGGTAGAGAGGAATCAGAGTAATCAAAAATTGGATCACCATAATCATAGCAAAGCTCGCACATTCACTGTAGAAGACAAAGTAATCGTGCAGAATTTCAGAAGTGGATCTTGTTGGGTTCCTGGAACCATTGTCTCACAGACTGGTCTCTTATCCTCCCAACTGGAAGTGAAAGATAGAGTTGTTCGAAAACTTATGGACCATCTTCATGATAGAGAGACATTCCAACAACCAACTATTCTGCCTGTGATTAACGTCGAACCATCAATCCCTGAGGTGACTGATTGACCTAGAATAGACATACCTGATGTCTCTGTAAAGTTGTCTAACCCAGAACTGCCACTTTCTAATGACATGAACATGCTGTAGTTCCTGATCACGTCGATCCTGTGGGGAGCCTCAAGCGGTAGAGCTATACCATTCTAATCGAATAAAGAAAACATCGCAGGAGCTTAATCTTTAATCATCTGAAGTTGTATATTTGTACATGTTGTTGGATATTTAAAAGTTCTCTGAAAATAGAAGCTGTAAAAACACTAAAGGGGGAGGAAGTGTTGTGTAGTTGAAGGTATAGCCTCTCCTGCTAGTTATCGGGGGGGGGTCACATGATCTTCTTGGAGGCTCCGACCAATGAGCTCTAAGTGTGGGCAATCTGCTTTTAGGGGTGGAGGGGGTGTGTGTGTGTGTGTGTGTGTGTGTGTGTGTGTGTGTGTAATAAAGAGACGGTGTGCTGTCTGACAAAAGTCCTGATCGATCATGTAGCACCTGAAAAGCTCTCTGTAATAAAAAGTTCATCTGTTTCTTGCTGAAACCTGTCTGGTCCGTCAAGTCATTACACACTTACACCACCACATTAAAGCGCACCGGTTGGAGAACCTCAGCCGGTTAACGTGTTTGGAGGGATGCTGGTATTGATCCTGCAGTCGAAAGGAGAATCACATCTCAGTTTTGAATATGCAAACTCGAGGCATTTCTGTAATGTATCAACATTGGAATTAAAATAAACAAGTTTAACAAGTCTTGTTAAAAAGCAGGAATGCAATGGGCACGTATTTTATGGTGCACTAAAAATAGTACCCAGAGAATATTAAAGCCCCAAGAGAGAAGCGGAGACCTACCAGATTGGTTTTCCACTCGCGTTGCCTCAGAGTGAAGGGTTGGGCTGAAGGGGTTGAGGGGGAAGATGCAGGCAGTTTACCACGCCTGGATGCCTGGTCAGTTTAGTTACATCCTGGTCAAAAGGCCTCTGTGCAGTCAAAGCAGCTAAGGGCCTTACAAAGTTTACCCTATTGTAGCACATAAACAGTAGTGTTCAAGCTGAAAATTGAACCACTATTTTACACAGCTGTAGCTTGGCGACGAGTAAAATACCTTCATAGAACCATGTTTTATCAGCCTAAACTATAGAAACAGGCCTAATTTTGATAAAACTATTATTCTTTCATGGGATGTGGGCATTGCTGACAAAGCCAGCGTTCAGTATCCATCCCTAATCGTCATTGAGAACAGTTAAAAGTCAACCACATTGCTGTGGGTCTGGAGTCACATGTAGGCCAGACCAGGTAAGGACTGCAAATTTCCTCTCCTAAAGGGCATTAGTGAATCAGATGGGTTTTTATGACAATTGATGAGGATTTCATCATCACTAGCTTTCAATTCCAGATTTTTATTAATCAATTGAACCCATGCCCCACGCCACCATCTCCCCTGCCATTGGGCAAGGCTGCTGAGAAAAAATTTGGCTGAGCCAATCAAAATCTTCGATATGAATTTTTGTTGGGCATGGGTATTAGTGGGTGTGGAGCAACAACAGGAAAATGGAGTTGAGGTGAAGATCGGCTATAATCTAACTGAATGGCGGATCATGGTTGAAGGGCTGAATGGCCTACTTGGGTTGCTGCGTGTGTGTGTGTGGGGCATAACCAAGGACCACTACAAGTGGAAGGTCACGTGCGGTGCATTTTCTTCAGCGCTTTCAACCTGACGCTCCTCGAGTCCAAACTGCGGAAGCGCAGAAGTCTTCACAACGATTGCCTGAGTTTGTGTTATGAAAACAGGCTCCCCCTTTCCAAAGGTGGACCTTTGAAAATGTGGGATTCGGTTGGGGGTGCCGGGATGAAGGAAGTAATTGGATGCTCCTTCAGAGAGATGGCAGAGCCCCAAAAGGGCCGAATGGCCTCTTTCTGTGCCGTATGAACATGCTAGCCAAATGAAAGGCAACTATGGAAGTGTCGACAGGCCAGTCAGCACACTTGTGAGACGGTGATGAAGTGGTGATGGTGGGAGATTTGCATTCTGTCGACTGCTGCCTACATTCAAAAACCTGATATCAGTTAGCCAGCCTGCCAAGTTATGACATGTTCAGGAATACATGCTGTAAACAGGCGCAAAGCTAGCAGGTCAAAAGGGGTGTGGCCCCCAGGCTTTGATTCTAGGCCTGGGAGAGATGAATTATCTGTAGCAGCTGTGATGCCAGAAGCAGCGAAAAAATGGGATGGGCGGGGAGCGGGTGGGAGAAAGGGCAATGGACGGCTTTAATGTTTGCCTTTTGGGGGGGGGTGGGGGGGGGGGGCGGAAACGAGGCCTCCTTGCATC
This sequence comes from Carcharodon carcharias, assembly GCF_017639515.1. NCBI lineage: Eukaryota > Metazoa > Chordata > Chondrichthyes > Lamniformes > Lamnidae > Carcharodon > Carcharodon carcharias. Next base: position 114,258,804 of record NC_054483.1, on the reverse strand, counting down.
TCTTTTAAATACAAGCAAGAAACGAGCTGCATATCTGATTCCATGGCTTCCAATTTGCCAAAAGCCTAAAATGTGCTTTTAGGCAGAAGACGCCAGTTGCTGCTAATTTAGAAATTTCACAGCCAAATTCAACCCGTGCTACCCACCCCTCAAGTGAAAGCCTTGCAGCTGTTCAACAGCCATAGTTTGGGAGCCTCCCCTTAACCCCCTCACAGGATCTCAGTTGCTTATGCGCCGGATGTGGAACAATTTAATGCTCCACAGAAAGAAAATGATGGTAAAAGAGCAAAAATCATGGCCACCTTTGGCTTTATTTAAAAAAAAAAAGAGAATGACAAGGTTTACAGGGTGGAGGGAATGGGAGAAGGGAGAAATTTGGTAAGTCCTTTAACCAGGAAGTTAAATTAAGAGCCAGGGTTGTAACATAGCAACTGGCAGACTAAAAGACTAAAAGAAGCTCTCCTGTTTCTTATCTGACAACTGACAGGTATGTCACAACAAAGCAGCTAAAAGCTCCACCTGGCTACAAACATTAAGACAGGAAAAGAAAGAACTTGCATTTCGATAGCACCTTTCATGATTTCAGGACATCCCCAGGGACTTCACAGCCAATGGAGTACTTTCTGTTTTGAAGTGTAGTCACTGTGGTAGCGTAGGAAAGGCAGTATCCAATTTGCACACAGCAAACTCCTACAAACAGCAATGTGATACTGACCAGAAAAATCTGCTTTTAGGCATTGATTGAGGGATAGACATTGGCCAGGACATCGGGGAGAACTCCCCCGGCTCTTCTTCAAACAGTGCCGTACAATCAAGGGGCAAATGGGGCCTCAGTTTAACTTCTCATCTGAAAAGGTAGCATTTCCAACAGTGCAGCACTCCCTCGGTGCACCACTGAAGTGTCAGCCTAGAGTTTGTGCTCGAAGCCCTGAATTTAATATTAGCCATTAGGAACCGTGAAAAGATGGTGGGGGAAGGTGTGGAAGCGGGTCATGGAGGAAACGCAGACTTCTCAGTGCCCTTAGCGCTCTGAACAAATCCAAAGGAGGAATAAATTCCATTTACTTCGGCAACAACCTCAGAAAAGCTGATGAGCGGCTTCAAAAAGAATCCAAAACCGGGAAATGCTGACAACTCAAAAAATAAAACCGCAACTGAGTCAATGGTCTGTGACCATGGGTTATTATTTCAAGGCAACTGAATAAGTTAAAATTCCTTTTTATTACACTGTATTTCAGGATTATTAGTGCTTGGGGAAAATCCCAGTTCCTTTCACTGTGAGAAACATAATCCCAGTTCATGCACGAAATGTGAGAAGCAGTTAAAACAAAAGCAAAGTGGAATGCGAACTCGTCATGACCGAGGCTGCAGTTACACTAGATATTCCACATCAATGGTCGCCACCTCTCCGCATTTGCCAGCAGAGTGTATTAAGTATCATAGTTGTTCTTTGTGCTTCAGATCGGAGTTCCGCTGTACAGTGCGAATAGAGAGGTAATCCCAGATCTGAAACTTTTTTTTGCCGGGATTGTCAAGCCTGGACTAGCTACCACGGGGGATGCAGGGGCATGGAGCTGGCTCCGACCTGTACTTCTGCTGGTCAAGAAAAATTCAACCAACGCTGGTGATTTAATGAATCCCTCCCTCGCCGTGAGTAAATGGCAGAGGGGTGCGTGAGCATTTTAACTTATCCTTTTAGGAAAGAAAGCAGACCTTTAGTGTCTGCTCCAAACTGGCAACAGACCCAGACAATCAAAAGACTAGCTTGTCCAGTCCAAAACCAACCTGGAAACACTGCTCACCTGGGCTAATAGGGTCTCTTCTCAGAGACAATTCTCCAGGAATGCTCTGGAGCCTCCAAAAATTAACACAATCTCCTGGCAACACTGCTTCAGGCAGCCAGGGAGAGAAAAGCATGGTTTTCTTGCCATTCTTTCAACATTAATAGTTATAGAAACATTGGAAATTGGGTGTGGTGAAAAGGGGAAAAAAGGCTCTTTGACCAAATAAAGCCATTGGAGAAGTCATGTGATCAACCCTCCAGGAATACACCCAACCTGAGGTGGCAACCCCAGGCTAGACGGATAGAGGGATGCCAGAGTTACAGTAACCTAGTAAGAAGCAGCCAGGCATGAATTTACAAGGGAAAAAAATCCCTGCCTCACTAACTTCCTTAACTACTCAAGGATGTTGCAGATAAATTGGGTCACTGTACTCCCCATCGTATGGTACAGTTTATTTCAAAGTTTCTGGCAATGTTCCAAATGAAACTGCTTTTTTCTTAAAAAGAAGAAATAGGCAACAGAGAGTATTCACGAGAGGTACAGGCAGACAGGGTTTGGGCTGGAGTTGATTAGAGTCTCACAGGTCTGTGCAGAATAGTGATGACAATACAAATGAAAATGTAATCATAATTCATAATATAGTTATAGACAGTCATTAAAATAAAAATATAATCTTTAAAGGGTTGCACAATTATGAACATTTCAGTAAACATGTAGCAATGAAAGGTCCACTGCACTCTGCATTTTGTATCAAAGTCCATGTTGCCAGGTTCATTAAATTCTCCATCATTCACATAACATTTATAAGTTTTATAAAATAGGGGATTGGGCTGTCTCAGTCTATTCGTTCTACACCTTACTTGCAGAATGGTGCCTTTTCTCCTTAATTCCATCATATTTTCCCTTTTGTGTGGCAATAGAAGTGGGACTCAATAAATGAATAAGATTATCTGGTTATTTTCATGTTGCTGTTTGTGGACCTTGCTTGGCTGCCATTCACCACATCACAATGGTGATCAAAATTTATTGACTCTCAAGCAGTTTGGAATATTCTGAGGTTATAGAAATGCAAGGCTTCCTAACAGCACTTTGGAAATACCTTCACCACGCTCTGCAGCGGCTCAAGAAGGCCTAACGCTAACATGTCAAGGGCAACCGAGGCAGGACAATAAACTGGCCTCGGTGATGCCCATATCCCAAGAATATTCTTTTTTAAAATTCATCTGCACCCAGGCACCTCCAGAAGCCTGGACAGCACCAGACATTAATTCTAAGCTGAGTGCCCTACCCACATCCAGCCAACTCCAGCTGCCTCTATATAGCAGCTTGGGTTTTGAGAAAGGCAACCAAACTTTGCCACCATTCTGAATTACCAGTGCACAGTGCCAAATCCTGGAAACCAGCTGCACGAGGGAGCCCGCTGTGCTGTGCACGATCCCACTAGAGTCACCTCAGAGTCTCTACAAAAAAACTGCTGCTTACAGAATCATCTAGCATAGGGCCAGAGACGAGCGCTGTACCTAGATACTGACCTTCATGGGTAATCTCGTCCAGTGAAAGACCCCAACTCTCAAAAGCTCATGAGACTATTCGTCTAACGAACCTGCCAACAACAGGTTTTCCTGCTGACTGGGCTTGGCCAGTCTCGGCAGTTTCACGTCGGTTCCACCAAAATTGCTGACTCTCTACCCTTGTGATCTCTCGGAGTCAGGTTCCCAATCGAGTGAGCTGTGTCAGAACATCTACTGCAGCCTCAGAGAAAAAGTGAGAAACCAGATTGGGGCAGATGAATATTCAAACGAATGAACATTTAACGGAAGAAACACACAAAGTTCATTCAAAGCTTTATTCAACTTTTGAGAACTGGGAGTCCTTCCAATTTGGTCAAAAGTTCAGTATGGTAATGTTGTATCCCAAACTTTCATTTAGAAGCTTTGAGTACATGCTCGCATCTGCGTTGTAGCAGGGAAGCACACACAAGCTTAATCTTCAGTAACATAACTCAGTGCATCAGGACATTGTATAATGAGGCACTAAGACCAGTTCTCCCTCCAACACGCTCCAAGGTTGCATTCTTCACCCCACGTTTCTCTTTTATACGCTGCCCCTTGATGGAACAATACACGTGTCTATTCATCACTGAGGTTCCTCTCTCCACTATCGCCAAGGATCCTTGACTGTTTCGGCACTGTCTGTCTGTTAGGCATCAAGTCATAAATGACCCATTACCTTCCCAAACAAAAGTAATTCCACATTCTTGTTTTTCCCATTCCACCTCCTTCTCCTGACACTCCTGACTTGTGACTTGTGGATGGTGGACAGGCTCTGGGGAGTCAGGCGGTGAGTTACTCACAGAGATAAAAACAAAAAACTGCGGATGCTGGAAATCCAAAACAAAAACAGAATTACCTGGAAAAACTCAGCAGGTCTGGCAGCATCGGAGGAAAAGAAAAGAGTTGACGTTTCGAGTCCTTGAAACGTCAACTCTTTTCTTCTCCGCCGATGCTGCCAGACCTGCTGAGTTTTTCCAGGTAATTCTGTTTTTGTTGTGGTGAGTTACTCACTGCCGGATTCCTAGCCTCTGATCTGCTCTTGTAGCCATAGTATTTATATGGCTAGTCCAGTTCAGTTTCTGATCAATGGTAACCCTCCCAGGATGTTGATAGTGGGGGATTCAGTTGTGGCGATGCCATTGAACGTCAACTGGCGATGGTTAGATTCTCTCTTATTGGAGAAGGTCATTGTCTGGCACTTGTATGGCACAAATGTTACTTGCCACTTGTCAGCCCAAGCCTGGATATAGTCCAGGTCTTGCTGCATTTGGACATGGAGGAGCTGGCTAAATTCTTCCTCTGAAGCACTGCCCGTCTCAGTCCCTACTGTAGTGTTGCATTGCTCTGTGTTTGACTGAGAGTCTGGTAACTGACCTATACTCACTCGGCTTAATTGGTTAAGCCAAGGTGTGAACACTGAGCAAAGAAAACAGACACCACATAAGCAACCAGAAGTGAAGCTGCAAGCAGGAGTGCAGGCATTTTGTGATTACAGAGACATTTAAAAATTCTTGTAAACAAACCTGTTGCACATTTAGAAACTGGTGGCATCTCTGCGTCGATCGGGGACAAATTAAATATATAAAATATATAAACACCTACCATACCCATACCCAGTAGCAACACAGAAACCCTCATCAGTACTATCACATTCGGAGTCAACTTATAGCCAACACTCTTCTTGATGGTCTCCACATAAACAGCTCATCCAGGACACAGCTGTCCACAGCCTATTTTCAAGTCCCATTTGCCCAAGACCCCTGACCCCCCCCCTTAGAGATTACACCACACTCCTGTTCAGCTCCTGAAGGAATTCCTGAGAAAAAGCACAGGATTTACACCACAGGCACACATGTACAATTCAGCGAATGGAGAGTGAACGTGAGAATGGAGAGGGAAAAGGTGAGAGGCCAGACAGAGAGAGAGAGAGAAAAAAGAGATGAAGGAGACAGTCAATGCAGATGGTGAAGAATAACCTGATGAAGTAAACAGAGCTGAATTGAAATGAAAATGGAAAATTCTGGAAATATTCAGCAGGCCAGGTAGCAACTGCGGAGACAGAAGCAGCGCTCGCGTTTCAGGTCATGAATCGGGGGAAGTTAGAAATGTAACAGGTTTTATGCAAATACACAGGCAGGAAAAGGGAGGAGGAAAGGACAACAGGGAAGGTCTACGACAGGGTGGGAGGCAGGAGAACTGAACGTCAGCCTGTGTTAGTGGGTGTGCATGCATGTGTCTGCTGCTGTGGCAGCTTGCGTTTAGTGCAGTGTCTGTGCTGTCTGTCTAAATAGGCCATAGCGACGTCAGTCCCTGTGGACGTGGAGCTGTTTTTAAATCAGATACTTTCCTGCAGAGGTGAAGGGCATGTCACCTACCCTGGGATCTAAACACTGCTGTGGTTCATGTTTCCCGAGCTGTTTGTTGCCACTTGTTTAATTAACCTTATTGCATGGATTGTGCGTGCAATTTAATTTGTGTCTCTTAGACTCTGGGCTTTAGTCTGTCAGTTCAGGAAGTCAATGAAAGAAACAGTTGTTTGTTTGCATTTAATTTAAAAAAAAAAGTGCTTTTTTCTTGGTGCCACTTTGACTTGTTTACTGCTGGGATGTGTATGAGCTGCGCATTCTGGAACTGAGACACTCAAATCTTTCAGGCTTGTACTTTCTTTCATACTTCAGTCCATGATGAGAATGCTGCAACTTGTTTCGTGTCCAAAATGCCTCTGCTTCCTGGTCTCAGTACAGAGCCAGAAGGGGAGGAGCAGCTGCAATTAAAACGGATGGAAGCAGCCCAAAGACCTTCGGGTAGGTTTAATTTTAAAAATGGTCTGAAGGAGCCCACGTCTCTTTCCCTGACATCAGGAGGAGCGGTCGTAAGATGTGCCCGAGGGCCTTTAGCATTTCTCACGTCACTTGCTGTCTAGACTTACATGTCGTGTGGTGTCAGCCCTGGCTCAACAGGTAACACCCCCATAAAATCAACCTTCTGACTCAGAGGTAAGTCCCACTCCAGAGGTTTGAGCATAAACAAAGGCTAACATTACAGTAGAGGACTGAGAGACAGCTGCACTGACATCTTTTGGATGAAATGTTAAATCGAGGCCATGTGTGTCCACTCTGGTGGACTTGAAAGATCCATATGGCACCATATCAAAGAGCAGAGCAGGTCTTCTGGTGTCTTGGCCAATATCCATCCCTCGGTCAACACCACAAAAACAGATTATCTGGTCATTATCGCATTGCTGTTTGTGGGCGTTTCTTATGCCAAATTGCTTCCATTTCCTACCTTAAGATAGTGACAATACTTCAAAAGTATCTCATTGGCTGTAAAGGACTTTGGGACATCTTGTGGCTAAGAAAGGTGCTATATAAACGCAAGTCTTTGTTTCCTTTTTTTAAAAAGGAAAAGTAAAATCAAAAGGAACATGGGAATGAGATTGGGAATGAGAGAATAGAATGCTAACATAGATACACGCAATACCCTAAAACTTGCCACAGTTGTATCTTGGAACCAAATCTTTGTCACAGATGCTTCGACTGTCCTTGCCACACCTGTGCCACATTTTTATATTAAAAAAAAATTTGCTCATGGGATGTGGTCATTGCTGATGAAGCAATTTATTGCCCACCCCTAATTGCCCTTGAGGAGGTAATGGTGAGCCGCCTTCCTGAGCCCAAAGAGAAAAGTCAGAAGTTAACAACTGGCTCGGCGCACAGTCCTGTCTCAAACTGGTCAGGGTGATCCCAGGTTCAGCCTCTGGTCCACACAGCGCTGGCTGATCAGAAGCCAAGTTCTCAACTTAGAAGATTAAAGGTTGACCTTGATCGCACACCTTTCTTCACAGTATATGACTGGGCTTCTCTAGGCAAAAGAATGAGCCATGCATTCATATAGCGCCCTTCACAACCTCCCAAAGTACTTTACAGCCAAAGTACCTTCTGAAGGGTAGTCGTTGTTGTAAAGTAGAGCACATTAACAAATCATAAAGTAATCAGAGGTTTCGGTGCCTGTGAAACCAAATCCAGCTCGAATTTGTACAAGTCAGCATCCTTGCTCCCTTGTGTGTGAAGGGCACTAAAACACACAATCTTGGGCTACGAACGAGATGAAAAAAAAACAACGATCGGGGGTTCCTGCAATTAATGGCTACACATAAATTTCCACTGGAAAATGCATAGACATTGCGGAGGTGAGAATCGGGCAGGTGCATGATGCCTTCCATGGAAAGATAGCCTCCACACTTGGCCTCGAGGGATGGTGACGTAGGCAGAATACCAGAGGGTTGGCTCGAGCACACGGAACTAGCTGCCAAAAGCAGTCCGCATCTTCATGCCGGAAACAGAAAGCACTGGGCGGAGGCGATTTAAGCACAGGCGCGGGGAGTATAATTTGCCCAGGTCGGGGGAACAAAGCATGAACTGTTGCGCGTGAAAATGCAATGGGAATTCCTATGGATTGTTCCGAGGCACTGATCAGCAGGGATTACAAACTCTGGCACCTAACACTGCTCAGAGTTTGAACAGCAATGGACCCAGCAAAGATTGATCGGTAATGTGCTGATCATTTAATGTTGGTTCAGGCCTACTTACCAACGGCTGTGGGGGGCGAAGGAGGAGATAAATGGGGAGATAACCAGAGATAGCGGATTTGCCAGTGGGAACGGAATATCCCCGATCCCTGCACTAACTTCATAGCTGGTGCCTCAGACAGAGAGGGGAGGCGATGGCACAGTGGTATTGTTGCTAGACTCAGCGACTCAGGTTCGAACCCCACCACGCAGTGGAATCTGCATCAAATTAAAATCTGGAGCTAATGATGACCATAAACCCATTGTTGTTTGTTGGAAAAAACCCATCTGGTTCACTTTAGGGAAGGAGATCTGCCTGGTATGGCCTACATGGTGACTCCAGATCCACATGTTGACTTGTAAGTGCCCTTTGAAATGGCCTAGCCAGCCACTCGGTTGATCAAACCGCTACTTTCAAACAAGGCGTGGAACCAGACAGGCCACCCAGCATCGGCCTAGGCACCAGAAATGACAACGGCAAACCCTATCAACCCTGCAGAGTCCTCCTTACTGACATCGGGGGGGCTAGTGCCAAAATTGGGAGAGCTGTCTCTCAAACAAGTCAAGCAACACATCCTCATGGACATCACCATCCCTGGGTAGGGCAGACCCAGCAGAGGTGGTGGCACAGTGGTATACAGTTGGGAGGGGGCTGCCCTGGGAGTACACAACTCCACACCCCATGAAGTCTCAAGGCATCAGGTCTAACATGGGCAAGGAAACCTCCTGCTGATTACCACGTACCCCCCTCCCTCAGCTGATGAATCAGCTCCTCCATGTTGAACACCACTTGGAGGAAGCACTGAGGGTGGCAAGGGCACAGAATGTACTCTGAGGGGGGGGAGACTTCAATGTCCAGCACCATGAGTGGATCGGTAATACCACTATGGACCGAGCTGCTGGCGAGGACATAGCCGCTATACTGGGTCTGCAGCAGGTGGTAAGGGAACCAACAAAAGGGAAAAACATACTTGAACTCATTCTCACCAACCTGCCTGTCACAGATGCATCTGTCCATGACAGTGTCAGTAGGAGTGACCACTAAACAGTCGTTTTAGAGACTAAGTCCTGCCTTCACATTGAGGATACCCTCCATCGTGTTGTGTGGCACTACCACCGTGCTAAGTGGGATAGATTTTGTACAGATCTAACAACTCAAGACTGGGCATCTATGAGGCACTGTGAGCCATCAGCAGCAGCAGAATTGTATTCAAACACAATCTGTAACCTCATGGCCCTGCATATCCCTCATGCTACCATTACCATCAAGCCAAGGGACCAGTCCTGGTTCAGTGCGGGAGGGCTTGCCAGGAGCAACACCAGGCTTACCTAAAAATGAGGTGTCAACCGGGTGAAGCTATAACACAGGACTACTTACATGCCAAATAGAGTAAGCAGCAAGCAATAGACAGAGCTAAGAGATCCCACAACCAACGGATCAGATCTAAGCTCTGCAGTCCTGCCACATCCACATCCTGGTGGACAATTAAACAACTCACTGGAGGAGGAGGCTCCACAAATATCCCCATCCTCAATGATGGGGGAGCCCAGCACATCAGTGCAAAAGATAAGGCTGAAGCACTTGCTACAATCTTCAGCCAGAAGTGCCGAGCGGGTGATCCATCTTGGCCTCCTCCGGAGGTCCCCAGCATCATAGACGCCAGTTTTCAGCCAATTCAATTCACTCCATGTGATATCAAGAAAAGGCTGATGGCACTGGATACTGTAAAGGCTATGGGCTCCGACAATATTCTGGCAATAGTGCTCCAGAACTTGCCGCGCCCCTAGCCAAGCTGTTCCAGTACAGCTACAACACTGGCATCTACCCAGCTATGTGGAAAATTGCCCAGGTATGTCCTGTACACATAAAGCAGAACAAATCCAACTCGGCCAATTACCGCCCCATCAGTCCACTCTCCATCATCAGTAAAGTAATGGAAGGGGTCATCAACAGTGCTATCAAGCCACACTTGCTTAGCAATAACCTGCTCACTGACGCCCAGTTTGGGTTCCACCTTGGCTACTGCTGATTTCATTACAGTCTTGGTTCAAACCTGGGCAAAAGAGCAGAATTCCCAAAGTGAGGTGAGATTGACTGCCAATGACATTTGACCAAGTGTGGCACCAAGGAGCCCTATAAAACTGGAATCAATGGGAATCAGGAGAAAAACTATCCACTGGTTGGAGTCATACCCAGCACAAAGGAAGATGGTTGTGGTTGTTGGAGGTCAGTCATCTCAGCTCCAGGACATCACTGCAGGAGTTCCTCAGGGTAGTGTCCTAGGCCCAACCATCTTCAGCTGCTTCATCAATGACCTTCCTTCCATCATAAGGTCTCAAGTGGGGGTGTTCGCTGATGATTGCACAATGTTCAGCACCATTCGTGACTCCTCAGATACTGAAGCAGTCCATGTCCAAATGCAGCAAGACCTGGACAATATTCAGACTTGGGCTGACTAGTGTTAAGTAACATTCACGTCACACAAGTGCCAGGCAATGACCATCACCAACAAGAGAGAATCTAACCATTGCCCCTTGATGTTCAATGGCATTACCATCACTGAATCCCCCACTATCAACATCCTTGGGGTTACCATTGATCAGAAACTGCATTGCACTAGCCATATAAATACTGTGGCTACAAGAGCAGGTCAGAGGCTAGGAATGTTGCGATAAGTAGCTCACCTCCTGACTCCCCAAAGCCTGTCCACCATCTACAAGGCACAAGTTAGGAATGTGATGGAATACTCCCCAGTTGCCTGGATGAGTGCAGCTCCCACAACACTCAAGAAGCTTGCCACTGTCCAAGACAAAGCAGCCCACTTGATTGGCACCCCATCCACAAACATTCACTCCCTCCATCACTAACACAGATAGCGGCAGTGTGTGCCATCTACAAGATGCATTGCAGGAATTCACCAAGGCTCCTTAGGCAGCACCTTCCAAACCCATGACCACATGTAGAAGGACGAGGGCAGCAGATACATGGGAACACCACCTCCTGCAAGTTTCCCTCCAAGTTGTTCAGCATGCTGACTTGGAAATATATCGCCGTTCCTTCACTGTCACTGGGTTCAACATCCTGGAACTCACTTCCTAACAGCACCGTGGGTGTACCTACACCACATGGACTGCAGTGGTTCAAGAAGGCAGCTCACCTCTGCCTTCTCAAGGGCAACTTGGGGATGGGCAATTAATGCTGGCCCAGCTAGCGAAGCCCACATCCCATGAATGAAAGAAAAAGAAAAAGTCAGTCAAGTACAAGGCGTTTACTGCCAAGTGTTAATTTCTTGCCAGCTGTCCAAAGCTCAATTCAGCAGACACAATGAGCTATTGTGTATTTTATTTTTGCGCTTACAGCAAGGGGTGTCAACTCAGAGAAGAATAACTTTATACTTCAGGTACCCAACACAGACATCAATGACACGTGTCAAGACTCAGCATAGACAGCTAGAAAGTAACGCTTGGGCAGACAGGACATCTTTAAATATATACAGTGGAGAAGAATGAAAGAGAGGACAGACAGATGAGGAGAGTGGATAGATATGGAAATATATCTCTATCAGTAAGATAATGGAGAGACGGAGGAGTGCAGATACAAATATCTTTTTAAAAAGAAAAAAGGCACGAGAAAACAATTCCGACCTGCAGGGTTAAGTACAAAAGCGAGGAGATGGTTGCCCATAGCTTTGGTTAAGCCACGTTTGGAGTGCTATGGGCAATTCCAGAAAGGATATTAAAGCCATGGGAATACTGCAAGAGATTAGTTCCTCGGATTGGCAAAGGGTGGGACATAGTTTTCCCCATTTACATTAATGATTTGGGACTCGGGATTCAAAATTGCAATTTCAAAATTTGTGGCTGACCAGATTGGAGGCTACAGAAAAGGAAGACTGTGATAAATGCGGGAAGGCATTTAATAAATCTGCAGGGTAGCCATGAAATTTTCAAATGATCTTCAATGTAGATAAATGCGTGGCGGAACTCCACTAGAAATCTTCCTTCAGTCTGAAAAACACCGTTCACCACTATTCTTCGTTTCCTGTCACTGTCAATTTCGTATCCATGTTTCTACCGTCCCTTTTTTATTCCATTAGCTGTAACTGTGCTCACAAATATGTTGTGTGGCATTGTATCAAATGCCTTTTGGAAGTCCAGATGCACCACATCAACAGAATTACCCCCATCAACCCTCTCCGTTACCTCATCAAAAAACTCAAGTTAGTTAGTTAACTATGACTTGCCTTCAACAAATCCATGCTGGCTTTCCTTAATTAACTTGCATTTGCCCAAGTGATTATTAATTTTGTTCCAAATAATTGTTTCTAGAAGCTTCCCCACCACAAGCTTAAAACCGACTGGCCCGTGGTTGCTGAGCTCATCTTTTACACGCTTTTTCGAACAAGTACTTTGCATTTTACAGTTGTTGTAATGCTCCAGTCATCTGGCATCATCCCTTGAGGCTGAGGAAGATTGGAAACTTATGGCCAGTGTTGCCACAATTACCACTCTCACTTCCTTCAATATCCTTGGATGCCCTCTACCTCCATGCACAAACCCACTTTTTGGTTCCTAATCAGCCCAACTCATCCTCTTACCATCCTTTTTATGTTAGCTGCCAGTTTCTTTGCGTTCTCTCTCTCTTTTTGCTTCTCTCATTGGCTTTCACAATTCCCATCTGTATCTATACTCGACCTGGTTTGTAATTGTATTATCCACCTGACATCTGTCATAAGCACATTTTTTCTATTTCATCTTAATCCCTTAATCTTTCATCATCCAGGGAGCTCTGGGTTTGTTTGCCCTACTTCTCCCCTTCGTAGGAAGATACCTTGACTGCATGTAAGCTATCCCCTTGGCTGGCCCATTCTTCAGTTAACAGTTTATGTCTGTTAATCTTTGAATTTGATTTGCCTTTGATGTTAATTTATTCCCAATCCATTCTTACCCCATTGAAGTTGGCTTTCCCTCAGTTAATTGTTCTTACTTAGGATTGCTCCTTGTCCATGGCCAACGTCAATGTTTCCATTGATCATCCTTATCTTGTGCCTCTAGAAACGAAAGCATCAACATGTGTCCCCAAGTGTTCTATCAGAGCTGCGCAACCAGAATCATCAGCGAATGATCAGGCCGAGTGAGGATATTGTTACCAGCTGTGAAGCAATTTATTCAGCTTCTAGTTACCAGAGCCCATCCTCAGACTTTGTACATGCTGAGTTTTGAATTAACCACAGTGATAAAACACTTACAGAACTCCAGGCCAATTGACTAGTATCAGTAACCAGCAGGGACTGCAGAGGAGACCTTTTACATTGTTTCTCTCTCCACTGCCAGACACAGAGTTAATGTTTCGGGTCCATCTGACTTTTCTTCAGAGCTGAAGGGTCAGACGGACTCAAAACATTAACTCTGCTTCCTTCTCCGCAGCCAGACCTGCTGAACCTTTCCAGCATTTTCTGGTTCTATTTCAGATTTCCAGCATCTGCAGTATTTTGCTTTTACCTTTCGCATTGCATCTCGTGAAGCCAGGGAGCTGGGCGTCCAGGGGCTGGTCTTTAGCTGGTGCGGCAAAACATTCGGCTTTCCAATCAACGCAAACAAACCCACTGGAGGCAGCAGACAGAAGCCAATCGGCATTGCGCCTTTTAGGAATCGTTAACCCCATAAAGTGGATGGGATGGGCAAGTGTCAAAAAAAAACAATGAACATCATGCAACAACAACATGCATTTATATAGTGCCTTTAATATGGTAAAACATCCCAAGGTGCTTCATGGGAATGATATCAAACAAAACTTGACATCGATCCATAGATGGCGATATTAGGACAGGTTACAAAATGTTTTGATTAAGAGGCAGGGATTAGGTAATGTCCTAAAGGAGGAGGGTAAGGAGAGGGTTAAAGGAGGGGATTCCAGAGTTCAGGGTCTTGGCAGCTTAAGGCTTGGCTGCCAATGGTGGAGCGATTAGAATCAGGGAGACACAAGAGGCCAGAATTAGACCAGCGCAGAGATCTCAATGGGTTGCAGGACTGGAGGCGGTTGCAGAGATAGGGAGGGAAGCTGTCATGGAGGTATTTGGAAAACAGGTAATGAATTCATAAAAATCGGGGTGATGATGAACCCTGAGCCAATGCAGGTCAGCAAGCACAGAGGTGACCAGAATTTGGTGCAAGTTAGGTGCGGGCGGAAGAGTTTTGGATGATAGCGGGAGGAAGGTCGAGTCCAGCCAGGAGGGTATTGGAGTATTCAACTCTTGAAGTGACAAGGATAAGAGTTTCAGCAGCAGATCCTTTGAGGCGGGGGCAGAGATGGAAGTAAACACAGTGTAGGTGCAGTAGAGAAGACAGGAAGCTGCCTAAATTAAACAAAACCTCATGCCTGCAGAGCACAGTGGTGTCATCTGAAGGAGCGTATGCTGCAATCTGGGTTCAAGGCATCAGCTATATAACGCAAACTGTGCTATAAAATGGTAACAAACTTAAGCTGGTGTATCTTCCTTTTTCTTGCTGCTTCTTTATTCCTGTTTATATGACAGTATTGGCAGAAACAGAGCCATGACATAAATGGAAAACATGCTAGCAATGTATCAGCAGGTCTCTCTGCATCCTTAAGGTGCAAAGAAAGACTTGCATTTCCGTTGCATCTTTCACAACCTTAGAACATCCCAAAGCATTTCTTTAAAATGTGTAATCTAGAAAATATAGCAGCCAATTTATGCACAGCTAAATCTCCCACAAACAGAAATGTGATGATGACCAGATAGTTTGTTTCTGTGATGCTGATTGAGGGGTAAATATTGGCCAGGATACCGGGAGCTAACTCCCCTGTTCTTTTTCAAATGGTGCCTTAGAATCTTTCACATCCCTCTGAGGGGGCAGATGGGGCCTTGGTGTAAAGTAGCATCTGACTTAAGGACAAGTTAATGTCTTGGTTGCAACCTTTTAAGAGCAGGCTGGATGACAGGTTAAATCCAAGACAATAACTCATCTTTTCTCTTCCGAGATGCTGATGGATCTGGTGTATGTGGTGTTCAGTGGTTAATTGATCTATAATTATGTTAGTATGCTCACTGATCTATGTTCAACTGTATTTGATTGCTTAAGCCTGCAGGTGGAGCTAGAGGGCCAAGCAACTGACTCCATACAGAAGGTTTCAGAATCTGGCTGAGAGCGTGTGTGTGTGTGTGTGTAGAAATCCTGTAATTGCTGAGATATTTTCAAGTACTGTAAATAGACCTGTTGTAGATTTAGAACTCTGCTCTGAGATAAATCAGATATATAAGATTTACAGCAAACCACTGAATACATAGCAGTGCACAGCTCCAGTATTTTCTGATTCTATCTCGGTTTTCTAGGTTTTATTTTATTCCATCACTGATTCGAACAAGGTAGTGTTAGAGCTCCCAGAGATGTGGAGACCTACGTCACATTTGCCGCTTACTTAAGTTTGTATCGAGAGATTGTGGCATCTACACACTGGCTCCCCTACCTCGCACTGGCAACAGAATTGGAGAGCCACAGCTTAATGGTTCCTGATTTCTGCCAAACAGGTTTGAGGAGTTGGGTATCTTGCCTTTTTTTTTTTAAAAAGCAATGTAAACAAAGGAATGTTGGCACTTGATTGTCCCATAATTCAAACTAAACAATTTGGAGGCTAACCACCAGTGGTTGAATAGAGGTGGGGGGGGGGGGCAAGGAATGGCACAGCCGCAAATTTGAACAGTGTGGAACTCTGCCCAGTGGCTCATAAGAATCATTGAATGGTTGCAACAAAAGGAGGAGGCCATTCAGCCCACTGTGTCTGTGCTGGCTCTCTGCAAGAGCAACTCACCGAGTCCACTCCCCCATCTTTTCCCGTAGCCTTGCAACTTTTCTCCCTATGGATAATTATCCAATTTCCTTTTGAAAGCCACAATAGAATCTCAGGCTGTGCACTCCAGGTCCTAACCACTCGTTGCCTATAAATTCCTCATGTTACCGCTGCTTCTTTTGCCAATCGCCTTAAATTGGTGTCCTCTAGGTTTTCACCCAGCAGCTCCTCCCCATCCACTCTGTCCAGGTGTCTCAGGGATTTTCAACACCTCGATCAAATCGCCTCTCAACCTTCTCTTCAAGGAAAACAACTCCAGCTTCTTCAATCCACGTAGCTGGAGTTCCTCATCCCTGGAACCATTCTTGCGAATCTTTTATGCACCCTCTCTAATCCTTCCCAAAGTGCGGTGCCCGGTACTGGACACAATCCTCCAGTTGAGGCCCAACTGGTGTTTTATCAAAGTAGCAGTGCAATCGGTACGCTGCTGGCATGTATGACAGACCTTGCCTGAAAATGGAAGAAACTGAGCCAAGCTGATTCAAGGAGAATTCAGAACAGCAGTGCTCGTTCACACACAGCAGAACCGCTCTCACTGAATCCCTTCCCCTCCATCGCCCCTTCTCTCACCCGTCACACAAGATGTTTAGGCATGGCAACCAGAATTTTCTTCTCCCAGAGGGTCGTTAATCTGTGGAATTCTCTTCCCCAGAAAGCAGTGAAGGCAGGGTCACTGAATGTATTCAGGGCGGAGTTGGGTAGCTTTTTGAGAGACGAGGGAACCAAGGGTTATGGGAGCAGACAGGAAAAAGTGGCAGTTGAGACCACAATCAGACCAGCCATGATCTTACCAAATGGTGGAGCAGGCTCGAGGGGCTGAATGGCCTGCTCCTATTGTTCCTACATTCAAACTGGCCCTTTAAATGGAGCGTACAATCATCAAATGGGAGAAAGAATTTGTTACAGAGCATGCTGCCACTTAAATTAGTTCATCGGTGAAGCAGCACAAAGCACTTAATGTGGAAGGAAGCTGGTTTTGATTGTGAACTGGCACTTTGCCCTTGATGAGCCAGGATTATGTTTTTGAAACAAGGAGGGGAAGAATTCTGAATAAATTTTCCATCTTGCTCAAAGCAAGTGCCAACAAAAAGTGCCTCATTTCCACCGTGAGGGTCACGAATTGATGGGGATCCAGAGAGGTGCAGAGGTCATTCGGTACGCAAAGGGTTACCTTCCACAGTTGCCTTCACACCCACATGTGGGATGGATGTGCGCCAGGAATTGCTGGATCAGCGTCTGTGCTGCTTGTGTTGGCTCTGACTGCCGGTAGTGCCGGGCATTTGACCAACTCTAAAAGGAAATTAACCTCAGCCCCTTATATTGCCACACACACACACACACACACACACACCACACACACACACACACACACACAGCAGGATGAGCTGATCACAGCTGGGTACCCTTGGCCTCTGGGCTTAGTGGAACAGTAGGCTGCTCCCCCTCCCCTCCCCAATTGTCATTTGAGGGCACCGTCAAGTTCAGCTGCGAAGGCCACTGCAGTCGAACAAGATAATTTGGGGGTGGTGAGGGCGTAGGTTTGAGACAGCTGGGGACTTAGAATCACAATTAATGTACCACTGCCAGGAACTCGGAATCACACTCATTACTGAACCTGCAGGTATCAGATGTAGGCACAGAATGGGACTACAATGTAATGAGTTGCATGCACTTGAAAACACCCCGATGTAGGGTGGTGAATAGATTGGAATCAACTTGGGGGGAGGGGGGGTGGTGGGGGGGAATGTCAACAACAGAATATATTTATATAGCATTTTTAACATAGTAAAACTTGCCAAGATAACTCTCAGGAGTGTGGTCAAATGAAAACAGACACCAAGTTAAAGGAGATGTTAACACAGGTCATTGAAAGTTTGGTCAGAGGTCAGGGTTTTCAGCAGACAGAGGTTTAGGGAGGAAATTCCAGAACTGAGGGTCTAGACAAATGAAGGTACAGCTACCAATGGAGTGGGGGGGAGGAAATGGGAATGCACAAAGAGCCCAGAGTTGGAAGAAAGCAGAGGCCACAGAGGGTTGTAAAGCCGAACGAGGTTGCAGAGATTATGGAGATGGATTTTAACAGGAGGATGAGAATTTCTAAATCATGGTGTTGGCAGACGGAGAGCCAACGTAGGTCAGCTAGCCCAAGGGGAATAGGTAAATAGAACTTGGTGTTAGTTAGGATGCGATTAGTAGAGTCTCGGAGGGGGACATGTTTATGGAGGAAGAAAGATAGGAAGACATCTAGGAGAGCATCGGAATAGTCGAGTCTTCAGTAACAAAATTGTGAACGAGAGTTTCAACAGCAGGTATGCAGGGGCAGTTAGAGGGTGTTGTTAGAGGGAGGGAAGTGGGAAATCCTGTGATAGAGAAGACTATGGGGTTGGAAGTTCAGCTCATGGTCAAAGAGCGTGGTTCAGCCTGAGACAGTGGCCAGGGAGAGGGTGGAATTGGTTGCTAGGGGATGGGAGTTTGCAGCAGACGTCCAAGACAATGACTCTGGTCTTCCCAACATTTAATTAGGAGAAATCACAGGTCATCCAGGACAGAGAGGGTGAGGGTGAGAGAGAGAGAGAGAGAGAGAGAGAGAGAGAGAGAGAGAGAGAGAGAGAGCGCGCGAGAGAGAGGGCGGTGAAGCGGAGCTCGGTGTCATCAGCAGGCACGTGGAACCTGATGTCACATCTTTAGATGATTCTGCCGCCGAGGGGTAGGATGGGGCCAAGGACTCGGGGACTTAAAAGGTGCTGGACTGAGAAGAGAAGTAACTGCACGAGATTCTCTTGCTATGACAGGGAGTGAATCCAGATTAGAGCAGTCCACTCAGCTGAACAACTGAGGAATGGCAAGAGAGACAGATGTCATGGTTAGCCATATCGAAGGTTGAGAAGGATTAGCGGGGATAATGCACCATGGTCACATTACCGCTAGCTTGTCTCAAACCACAAGTGATGATACTAAAAATATAGTGTGAACTGACAATGAGAAGTAAATTAATGAAATTACCATCGTCAACCAGAAGATTACTTTCCCTCTCTTTGTAAATACCTATGGAGTGAAATTCGGCCACAAAATTTAACAAATTTTAAAACGGGATAACAACTGTTAAAGGAATTTTTATCTAAGTGCATTTGGTCTTCCAACGTTAAAAATCTCAGCCAAGCTGGAGATATAATTTTGTCTGGTAATGCACACTTCATGTGCTTGTATTTAAGTTTTGTTGTGCACTGTCTTAGCCAAGTCATTAGCTTGTTTACCAGAATAATCTCACTGTGATGAGAGATCATTAAACTCCGCCAGCCTCTGACCCTCCCCTTTAATACTCACTGCGGAGGGTGCAGAAACTTCAGTGGATTTTGCTGTGCGCCAGTTCTCAAATTCACAAACTGCTCCATTTTGTTCTCCAGGAGCGGTTGGAGTCTATTTGGCCCATCATGTCTGTGCCAGCTCGTTGAAAGAGCTATCCCATTTCTCCCACTCCCTCATTCTTTCCCATAGCCCTGCAAATTATTTTTTCCTTTTCAAGTGTTTTTACAATTCCCATTTGAAATGTTATTACTGAATCTGTCATATTGTCAACACTCACTGTTTTCACAGAAAGAAAAATGAAGATTAATCATAATTATGCAAGCTCAAGTTTCTGTGCTAAAAGAAGGTAGAAAGCCTGACTTAACGGCCAGTGAACAAAATCGCATTGTCTGCCATCCCAAGTTTTAAAGCCAATTACTGCCGCAATTTTGCTAGTCGTTAATTATAATTATAAAGAAAAACAGGCATTCTGCCATCATCCATTAAAAGTGGAATTTGAGGCAATGTTATTTTTAAAAAAGAAAAACAGCTTCCTACCAAAAGAAGCATTGAAGCTGTGGTT
Organism: Carcharodon carcharias; assembly: GCF_017639515.1. Classification (NCBI taxonomy): domain Eukaryota; kingdom Metazoa; phylum Chordata; class Chondrichthyes; order Lamniformes; family Lamnidae; genus Carcharodon; species Carcharodon carcharias. The sequence goes on along the minus strand of NC_054483.1, from coordinate 114,239,162 downwards.
CCTGTAGGTGAATAATACCTTGGGAGTAATGAGAGGAGTGTTGCAAGTCTGGATTCATCGCAATACTGAATCACATCCAACAGGTGCAGATTTGCTTCCTGTGTGTGCATGAGTGCGTATACGTGTGCATGTACATAATATGTACACGCACATGTGTACGCACACATGCGCACATATGTGTGCACGTACAGCGTGCACGTGTACACATATAAGATATATGTTTGTGTATATATAGATGTGTATATATATTTATTTTTTAAACACACAAAAGTTGTTTTGTGTGTACACTAGCGTACATATGTATATTACATATGCTCTCAAAAACATGTATGAGTGCATATATGTTATATTGTGCACACAAACAACTCATACATATAATCCATACAAAGCGCCTTTAACATAATGTGTCCCAAGAAGCTTCACAGAGGCATTCAAGAAAAATTTGACACCAAGCCACATAAGGAGCTATTGGGACAGGTAACCAAATGGTTGATCAGAAAGTTAGGTTTTAAGGAGCATCTCAAAAAGGAGGAAAGAGAGGTAGAGAGGTTTGGTGAAGGAACTGCAGAATGTAGAGCCTGAAGCTACAAGAACCAATGGCGGAACGATTAAAATCAGGGATGCACAAGAGGCCAAAATTAAAGACATGCAGAGATCTCAGAGAGTTGTGGGCTGGAGGGAGATTAGAGATAGGGGTGGGTGGAAACATATTTCTACTTTATAGATAAAAAAGAAAAACATTCTATGGTTATTTACATTATACCTTATTACAACTCAGAGCATCCCACAACACTTTACCTAGTGAATTTAAAGAACAGTTACTGTTTTGTAAGCAGACATGACAACTCTTTTCCACAAAACAAATTCCCACACAGGACAGCAATGAGATCATCGATCAGTTAATCTCTCTTTTTGGCAACGCTGGTCAAGTATTCATTTCTCATTTAAATTTTGTGAATCATCAGCTGAAATCTCTGCTGGGAAGCGCCAGGTAAAGTGGGATCTTTAACTGATACTGTTGTTGGGGGGAGGGGGGGTAGAAAACAATACCCTTGAATTCACTTTTGAACAGAGGCTTGAGGCTCGGTGACACAGGTTGGCTTCTGTTTCCCTGACATGCTGGCCGGCAACAAGGCACTGCCCACCTACAGAATAGAAACTTACTGCCAATGGTAACGTCATACATGTCCAGAAAATTGGCAACATCAAAAAAAAAGAGCTGCGTGTGCTTACCATCTGCTCGTGTTCGCGGGATTATTGAAGGGAGGGTAGCTGCAACTGAGCAGGAACCAGATCAATACTAATGAGCAAGCAATCAAATATATATCGTCTAACAAAGTGTGGGAAAGCCAAACAAAATCCTCCTCTAATTCTTTGGCAAAACAGTCAATAAAAGTACTGTTTGTTATTTTCTTAACAGAGACAGATTGAGCTGAATAGAAAAATTTGGAAGTAATGTTTACTCCCAGCACAATGAATCTGTATTTCTCAGTGCAGGAGCTCACAAGAGAATTATAGGGAGAAGGTCACTCAGTCCACCTTAATTCACTCACTTAAGACTTATAATAATGCTCCTTACACCAGCCCGTGTCCAATAGACGGAGAGCCTGTGCCACTTGAAGCCCCTTCCCAACATATCCTTCAATTTTATGAGTAGGACACTTTCATACCATTAATGCCCAGCTAGTGTGTGATGCCAGTCACCTCATTTCAGATCTAAATGCCAGATACCCAGGAGGCTGTCCCAATGCATTTATCATCAACAATGTGTAACGCTCATCACCATGACACCAAGTCATGTACATTGATTGTGATCAGGGCTATCTTTGGCATCAAGGCTTTTTACTCCATAGACAGAGAAGGACAACAGATTATAACGAGACCATCGATACTACCAGAAATGGATTAGGAATTCTCATGTCCTGTTTTATGTTCTTAGGTAATTCTAATGGAATGTTGCAATACAGCCAAGGAGAGTATAAAGAATCTCGTGATTCAATGTCATGTGCTATGTAATAGCAAGAGGGAAGGCTTGATGAGTCCAGAAACGAAAGCTCACGACGATAGAGAGAGGGTGGAAAGATCATCCTCAGCTTATGGCAAGTCCACTATCTTCGTATCAGTTGCAATGGAGACATAGTAGTCAGGATTTCTCAGAGCCGAAACACCTTAAATATGCCTCCAGCAGCCATGTTTGTAAAGGGAGGGTGTTGTCGAAGTTTGTAGTGCCAATTAAAAAGGGCCGAGAATGGTGGGGATTATTTGTGCCCTCTCTATGCCTGGGACACCTGACTTTCACCCTTGAAGGGAACTCGGAATCATAGAATAGTTACAGCAGAGAAGGCCACCATCCAACCCAAGGTGATTGTGCCAGTTCTTTCCCGCTCTTTCCTCTGCAAATCTTTCCCCCAAATGCACATCCAATTCCCTTTTGCAAGCTATGATTGAAACTGCCTCCACCACACTCGCAGGTGGTGCGACCCAGATCCTAACCACTCACTGCACAAAGATGATTTTCCTCATGTCACTGTTGGTTTCCAGTCCTTCCGCCATGAAAAGAGTTCCTCTGTCTCTACTCTATCTAGACCCCTCACGACCTTGAACCCCTCTTAATAAATCTCCCCTCAACCCTACCATCTCCAAAAAAAATAACAACCCCAGCTTCTCTAATCTATCCATGTAACTGAAGTCTCTCATCCCTTTCTTTCCTGCTGCCTCTCTAGTGCCTTCATATCCTTTCTAAAGCAAAGCTGCATCATAAATTCTTTGCTCTTGTACCCTATGTCCCAACTGATAAAGCCCAGGCTCCCATGACCTTCTTAACCACTTTCTTAACCTGTCCTGCCACTTTCAACAAATTGTGCACATATACTCCCAGGTCCCTCTGCTCCTGCACCCACTTTGGAATTGCACCCTTTAGTTCATATTTCCTCTCCTTGTTCTTCCTACCAAAATGTATCACATCACGTTTCTTTGCATTAAATTTCATCTGCCACTTGCCCGCCCATTCCATCAGCCTATGTCCTCGTGAAGTCTATCAATATCTTCCAAGTCCTGTGTCAGGTGCAAATGTTGAATTTTTTTTTTTGCTATCTGTAACCTCAGGGCCTTTACATGCCAATGCGTAGTGATGTATTTTGATATACTCTAGTATTTGTCACTGTTCTTGGTGTTTAGAAACAAAGAAACTTTGCCAAATACTTTCAACTAACATGGCATTGTGCTTAAATCTCAAAAGTGTAGCAGCGTCAAGGCAATCAGTGAAAACAGTGATGTTATATCACGAACCCACAACTGCACTCATCCACTTTCATTAAATGGACTGTGCTCAGTCAGAGAAGGAGGTCTTGTGCAGTGGGTAATGTCTCTGCCTCTGATCCAGAAGCTCCAGGTTCGAGTCCCACTCCAGGATTTGATAGCCAATGCTGCCAAACAGGCTGATTAACAACCTGTAAATCCTTCCAACATGGTAAGAGTGGGAGAGTCTCCCGGTCAGCCATGCCTGTGGAGTGGCAGCCCTTAAACTGGCAACAGGTTGGGTGACATGTTCCAGGTAAAACAAGCTGTGGAACTTGCATTTATATAGCACCTGAAACACAGGGCATTCTATAAGCTTTGCAACCAATTAACAACAGCTTGCATTGATTATAATACCATTAACACAGTAAAACCTTCCAAGGTACTTCACAGATGTTACCAAGCCATATAAGCAGATATTGGAACAGGTTAAAAGGGTTAGGGTTAAGGAGTACAGCTAAAGAAGTTGAGAGATTCAGGAGTAAATTCCAAAGCTTATTAAATATTTTTGAAGTTTCTCACTGCTATAATGTAGGAAACAGGGCAGTCAGTCAGTCAATCTCCCATCAAGCAAGCAAGCTCCCACAAACAGCAATGGGATGATGACCATACAATCTAGTTCAGTCATGTTGGTTGATGGTTAAATATTCTCCAGGACACTAGGGAGAACTCTCCTGCTCTTCTTCAAATAGTGCCATCAGTTCCTTATGTCCATCTGAGAGGACAGAAGCTCTGTTAACATCTTATCTAAAAATGAAGCATCCCGCAGAAGGAGATCTCTCTCTTCTGTCCCTTCTTGAGGAGCCTATAATGTTCTTTTTGTTCTCCCGGTTGGTAGGGGAACAAATCATGAAATCCTGGCTAGGAAGTGTGGAAGAGTGGTGAGTGTAAAATACAGCATGTCTTTGACATTCTTCAGTCATTGAAAAGACTTCAACAGCAAATTGTTTTTGAATGTAGTGTAGGGCTACCAACTCTGGCATATTCCTAGAGATTTCATATATAACATCCTGGCTTCAACTGCCTCATCCCAAACTCTCACCAATAGCCACTTGATATATCCATCCTTGTGATTTACCCTTTTCCCATGGCTAGTGGATGGTGACAGGCTCTGTTACACGCTTGGACAATTCTTGACTGTTAGTCAAAACAACTCTTTTTTTTCCCCATGAGAGGGGCATGTTGGTGGGGTGGTGAAAAAGGCATATGGGACACTTGCCTTTATCAATCAAGTCATGGATTAAAAGAGGGAGGTCATGTTGGAGTTGTATAGAACCTTGGTGAGACAGCTGGAGTAGTGTGTGCAGTTCTGGTCGTCACATTATAGGAAGGATGTGATTGCACTGGACGGGGTGCAGAGGAGATTCACCAGGATGTTGCCTGGGATGAAACATTTGAGTTATGAAGAGCGGTTGGATAGACTTTGGTTGTTTTCATTGGAGCAGAGAAGACTGAGGGGTGACCTGATCGAGGTGTACAAGATTATGAGGGGCATGGACAGGGTGGATAGGGAGCAGCTGTTCCCCTTAGTTGAAGGGTCAGTCACAAGGGGGCATATGTTCAAGGTGAAGGGCAGGAGGTTTAGGGGGGATGTGAGGAAAAACTTTTTTACCCAGAGGGTGGTGAGGGTCTGGAATGCGCTGCCTGGGAGGGTGGTGGAGGCGGGTTGCCTCACATCCTTTAAAAAGTACCTGGATGAGCACTTGGTACGTCATAACATTCAAGGCTATGGGCCAAGTACTGGTAAATGGGATTAGGTAGGTAGGTCAGGTGTTTCTCACGTGTCGGTGCAGACTCGATGGGCCGAAGAGCCTCTTCTGCACTGTGATTCTGTGATCTCCAATGCTTTCTTTCAAACGCTTTAATTTCTGAGTTTAAAGGAAATGTTTAAAAAAAAGCCCATCTGTTTAATCCCGCAGTGATTTTTCTCCTGACTGTCCACAGCAATGTCCTGGAAATAAATATTTAATTACTGGAGATTCCGGGGTAATTCTGAAGGGTTTACAATCCTAGAGTAGGGGCTTAAGGTTACTTTTTTTATTCATTTAAGGGATGTGGACTTCACTGCCTGGGCCAGCATTTATTGCTCATCCCTTGTTGGACTTGAAAAGGTGGTGGTGAGCTGCCTTCTTGAACCGCTGCACTCCATATAGCAAAGGTACACTCACAGCACTGTTAGGAAGGGGATTCCAGGATTTTGACCCAGAGACAGTGAAGGAGTGGCGATATATTTCCAAATCAGGATGGTGAGTGACTTGGAAGGGAACTTCCAAGTGATGGTGTTCCCATCTATCTGCTACCCTTGTCCTTCTAGATGGTCGTGGTCATGGGTTTGGAAGGTGCTATTGCAGGAGCCTTGGTGAATTTTTGCAGCGCATCTTGTAGATGGTATACACTGCTGTTACTGCGCATCGGTGGTGGAGAGAGTGAACGTTTGTGGATGTGGTGCCGATCAAGCGGGGCTGCTTTGTCCTGGACGGTGTCAAGCTTCTTGAGTGTTGTGGGAGCTGCACTCATCCAGGCAAGTGGAGAGTATTCCATCACATTTCTGACTTGTGCCTTGTAGATGGTGGACAGGCTTTGGGAGTCAGGAGGTGAGTTACTCGTCGCAGGATTCCTAGCCTCTGACCTGTTCTTGTAGCCACAGTATTTATGTGGCTAGTCCAGTTCAGTTTCTGGTCAATGATAACCCCTAGAATGTTGATAATGGGGGATTCAGTGAGGGTAATGCCAATGAACATCAAGGGATGATGGTTGGATTCTCTCTTGTTGGAGATGGTCATTGCCTGACACTTGTGTAGCATGAATGTTGCTTACCACTTGAAAGCCCAAGCCTGGATATTGTCCAGGTCTTGCTGCTTTTGGACATGGACTGCTTCAGTATTTGAGGAGTCAGAATGGTGCTGAGCATTGTGCAATCATCAGCGAACATCCCCACTTCTGACCTTATGATGGAAGGAAGGTCATTGATGAAGCAGCTAAAGATGGTTGGGTCAAGGACACTACCTTGAGGAACTACTGCAGGGGTGTCCTGGAGTTGAAATGACAGACCTTTAACAACCACACCATCTTAATTTAGAGTCATAACTAGCACAACCAGCAGAGAGAGATTTCCCCCGATTCCCACTGACTCCAGTTTTGCTGGGGCTGCTTGATGCCACACTCTGTCAAATGCTGTCTTGGTGTCAAACTAGGTCACTCTCACCTCACCTCGAGAGTTCAGCTCTTTTGTCCATTTTGAACCAAGGCTGTAATGAGGTCAGGAGCTGAGTGGCCCTGGCAGAACCCAAACTGGGCATCAGTGAGCAGGTTATTGCAAAGCAAGTATCACTTGATAGCACTGTTGATGACCCCTTCCAATGCTTTACTGATGATCGAGAGTAGATTGACGGGGCAGTAATTGGCTGGGCTGGATTTGCCCTGCTTTTTGTGTACAGGACATATCTGGGCAATTTTCCACATAGCCGGATAGATGTCAGTGTGTAGCTGTACTAGAACAGCTTGGCTAGGGGCGCGGCAAGTTCTGGAGCACAAGTTTTCAGTCCTATTGCCAGAATATTGTCAGGGCCCATATAACAAACAAACAAGTAGAAGCAAAGCAACAACGCCACAACTCCAGAAGGAATACAGCTTGTAAATCAGTAATAGCTATCTATATTTATCTAAAACATAAACGCCCTTCATCTAATGTTCTCTTTATGGCTAGCTTTCACCGGAGTACAGAAGATTAAAGGGGTGATTTAATTGAAGTATTTAAGATGATTAAAATATTTGATAGGTTAAATGGAGAGAAGCTACTTCCTCTGTTGGGGGAAGAGTCCAGAACAAGGGGATATAAACTTAAAATTAGAGCCAGGACCTTCATGATGGATATCTGAAAGTAGTTCTTCACACAAGTAATAGTGGAAACCTGGAACTTGCTCCCTAAAAGAGCCGCTGAATAGCTATTCTGAATAGCTGGGAGTCAATTGAAAAATCCAAAGCAGGGATAGGTTTTTGTTAGATAAAGGGCAATATGGCATATGGAGCAAAAGTGGGTAAATGGAGTTGAGATACAGTTCAATTGTAATCTAATTGAATGACAAAATTGATGTGAAGGCTGAATGGCCTACTCCTGTTTCTGCTCCACGTCATACAAATTTGTGCTGCACTTCAAAAAAAAGTATTTAGAAACATAGGAACTCAGCAGCTATACAAAATATCAGAGCCAGAATATCTGCATGCTCTTAACTTGTCTCTATACAAACTAAACCAGTGTTTACTTAATAAAAAGTAGACTTTGTAGCCTTACAAAGGACACAGCTTCACCTTAACAGCAATGCATGGTATAATGCTCGTCTCCACAAGAAGGTACTTACATTGATAATACTTTATCTCATCTCAGACAAGCATGTCAGATACCACGCACAGCAATGCAATGCATAATCAGTTAATCTGCTTTAGCAGTTACGTGTAAGTGAAGAAAGTAGGAAGAATTCTGTGTTCTTCTTTGAATAGAGCTATGGGATCATTATCAGTCTGAACCACCAGACTATGGACAGGCTTGGAAATGATAATTCATGAAACTAAAATCTCCTCAGTAGTGCACTGAAGTGTCAGCTTAGATTAGGTGCTAAAAAAAAAGTCCACCCCCATTTCACTAGGGCATGTTCGAGGTACAAGAAAGGAGGGAGAGAGAAAATGGGGCACTATAAACCAGATAGCCTGATATCAGTAGTAGGGAACATGTTAGAATCTATTATTAAGGGTATGCTAACAGGGCACTTGGAAAAATCACAATATGATTAGGCAGAGTCAACAGTTTTATGAAAGGGAAAATGAGTTACACAAATCTATATTAAAGGTTTTTGAAGGTGTAACTTTCAGGGTAGATAAGGGAGAACCAGTTGATGTAGTATTTTTGGATTTTCAGAAAGTATTCGATAAGGTACCACACAAGAGATAATTATTCAATATTAGGGTTCCTAAGATGGGAGTAACATATTAGCATGGATTGAGGATTGGTTAATGAATGCAAAACAGAGAGTAGGAACAATCATTGTGATCATTTTCATGACAGGGTGTAATTAGTGGAGGTCCACAAGGATCAGTGCTCAGGCCTCAACTATTTACAATCTATATCAATGACTTAAATGAAGGGTAAAATATGTGTTCAAGTTTGCTGATAATACAAAGCTAGGTGGGGAAGTAAGCTGTGTGGAGGACACAAAGATGCTGCAAAAGGATAGAGTTAAGTGATTGCACAAGAGGTGGCAGAAGTGTGAAATTATCCACTATGGTAGTAGAAATGGAAAAAGCCAGAATATTTTTTAAAAGGCAAGAGACGGGTAAATGTTAGTGTACAGAAGCATCTGAGGGTCCTTGTACGTGAATTGCAGGAAGTTAACATGCGGATACAGCAAGCAATTAGGAAGGCAAATGGTATGTGAGCCTTTACTGAAAGGGGATTGGAGTAAAAGAGTAGTGAAGTCTTGCTGCAATTATATGAGGTGTTGGTAAGAACACAGCTGGAGTACAATGTACAATTTTGATCTCCTTCATCTAAGGGAGGATTTACTTGCTCTGAAGCACGTGCAAAGGTTCAATAGATTCCTGAAAATGAGAGGGCTGCCCTATGAGGAGAGATAGAGTATAATGGACCAATATTCTCCAGAGTTTAAAGAATGAGAGGTTCTCTCATTGGAACGTACAAAATTCTTAGGAGGGCTCAATACAACAGATGCTGAGACACTGTTTCTCCTGGCTGGAGAGTCTAGAACTAAGGTCTGTATCTCAGGATAAGGGGTTGGTCATTTAAGATGGTGACGTGGAAACGGCCCTGCACTGAGGGTTGTGAATCTTTGAAATTCAGTATTCTAGAGGGCTGTGGATGCTCAATTGAACCATATAGATCTTTGCACATTCAGGGTATCAAGGGATAGAGTGGGTATAGGGCAGGCAAATGGAATTGATGTGAGCATTCTACCATCTACCAGACTTGAGGGGGCATAGGACCTACTTCTATTTGTGCACACAATAACAAAGATTTGTATTCGTATAGCACTTCTCACAAACAGAAGGACCCCCAAAGCGCTTTACAGTGAATGCAGTACTTCTGAATTATGGTTACTGTTGTGGTGAAGGAAACAGGGCAGCCAAACAGCAAAGTGCAAGGTGATCATCAGTTTCTTTGTGATGTTGATTCAGAGATAAGTACTGAACAGAAACACCAGGAAGAACTTCCTTGTTATTTTTTGAAATACTGCCAATTATTTTATATCTACCTGAGGGGGCAGACGGTGCCATGGCTCCATGTCTCATCCAAAAGACAGCACCCCCAACAGTGAAGCACTCCCCCCGCCTTGGAGTGTCAGCCTTGACTTTTATGTCCTGGAGAGAGACTAGAACCCACAATTTTATGACTCAGAGGTGAGAGTGTTACCCACCGAGACACAGCTGACGCACACAAAAATAAGGCAGTAATTTCATACTAACTTCTTCTAACCTATCGAATATCAACAAGCACCTCCCAATCTGCAAACGTCTCTCAGTTTAAAAAAAGCAACTCAAAACGAATTAAGGAGAGGTGCAGCAATTAAAAGTTTGCGACCTTAAAAAAGGGTCAGGTCACCTTAAACATGGCTCCACCAGGGCAGCACAATTTCACACTGTACAATGCACAGTACAAACCTCCAGTCGCTATATAACAGCACGTCAACTGGCTTAGAGTGAACGACAAAGAAAAAAAATCAGAAGATTTCCACTCTGTATGAAACAGTCAGAGATGCAAACGGCGTCTCTCTCCACCTCAAGACTACAGATTACGTCAACAGTGCCAGACAACTTAGTTAAGTAGGTCCAATGCACTTGGTGTCATTTTGTGCATTTTAACAGATCGGACCAGAAGCAAAAAGAAAACACCACCCAGCAGAACAAAATATTTTAAAATTGAGTAGAGCTGGAATCCAAAACCGCAGAGCCCAACTCAGCCAAACCCACATAATTAAAAAAAAAATGTTTCCTCCATAAAATAACAAGGAGTTTATTAGGAGGTCCTTACCTCTGGAAATTCTGATGCCTTCCTCCAAAGCAGTGGACCGAACCCCTTCTTTCGGGAGAAGGGGAATGGGCGAGAGGGCAGACGAGACCCACCAATTGTGAGCTATTAGAAGTGGGCTTCTCAATGCAAAGCTACTTGCACTCTGTTTGTAAACTGCTGTTAAGATGACCAGACGCCTACTGAACATTTACAGGCAGACATGCACTGGGATTCTGCAGCGTGAAATAATGGAACTCTTACTTTCCGTGTGTGGACGACACAGACTATGAATAAGCTTGACTAATGCACATGATTTGCTATAACAGCTGTTCCTCCCAGCCCCACTAGTGCCAGAATAATGATGCCACTTTTATTCCCCTTACATAGGGCTCGGGGGGCACTGGAGGGAAGAGTTGTGCAGTTTCACGGTAAAGAGGAAACAGAAGCAGAATCAGAATCGACCCCGTACAGAATCCATCACTCACCGCCTATCGACTCGGTTTCCACCGCCCCCCCCCCCACCACCACCCCCAACTCCTCGGAGCTGGACCAGTACAAGAGGGCTACAGCCGCCTGCGGACCCCCGAGGTCAACGGGTGCAAGACGCTGCGATAACCTCGCCCCAGCCCGCACACGACTTTCATGGCTGGTGCAGCTAACGGCTGAGCACATTCAACCGACAACAGATTCCGTGCGGACACTTCCTCTAGTTCCCTCTGCATCTGTCAGTAACGGGAGTTGCTTTCGAGTGCCCAACCCCCTTTTTCTTCTATCGGAGGGAGGTATCGAGGAGAGGGAAGGGGGACTCTGAAGGGTTGTTTGACTGACTACAGACCACATGCAATCTGCTGCCTTGATATTAAGGGAGGGGGGGGGGGTGGTGGTGGTGGTCTCTGTCCTCAACACCCGAAACCTGTTCGGCAGCTCACGACCTGTTTCAGGTGCTGCAGTTTCTCCCCCCCCCCCCCAGTTTTAGCGTCCAAACATTTCCAAGTGAAACTCATCAGCATTGAACATTGAAAAATGGATTGAAACCCCCGACTGGAAATTAAAGCGTTCAACAACAACAACAACAACAACAAAAAAACAACAAATCCCGAAACAGATTCATTCCCAAAACGGAGATGGAAATTAGATGACTTTTTTTTTTAGAAAAAAAAACAATGTAAGTGTTATGTTTCTAACACTAGCTGGGAGCCCTCTTCTTGGCCCTACCAGGCTCTCGGATGTCTTAAAAACTCGCTCAAGTCGAAAGCCTAACTAATTCCTTCTCCTCCTCTTGCCGGCCACATGTTGAGCTGAAATAATCTGAATTTCCATGAACTGTTGTTTTTATTGGGGGGGGGGGGGGTGGTGCGGCCGACGAAGATCTCAATCGCCACTTGAAGGGTGAGTAGCTTGAACAAGGTGGAGCACCACACACTTCATCGCGGACAGGACCCACAACAGCAATTTAGCGCCCTGCATTTACATGGCGCCCTTAACGCAGTGCCTGAGGCTTCCCAGGTCCATTCAAAGACAAAATTTGACACTGAACCACATAAAGTATCCTAACCAGTGACCGAAAGGTTGGTCAATTACAAGCCCATCAACTCCCACAGCTACAGCTCCTCACACCCTACTTCCTGTAAGGACTCCATCCCATTCTCCCGGTTCCTCCACCTCTGTTGCATCTGCTTCAATGATGTCACTTCCCAAAATGGCGCTTCTGACATGCCTTCTTTCCTCCTTAACCAAGGTACCCCCCCCTCCCCCCACTGTGGTGGACAGAGCCCTCAACCGTGTCCGACCCATCTCCCGCGCTTCTGCCCTCACACCTTCCTCTCCTTCCCAGGGTTCCCCCTTGTCCCCACTTTTCACCCCACCAGCCTCCGCAGTCAAAGGATCATCCTCCGCCACTTCCACCATCTCCAGTATGATGCCACCACCAAACACATCTTCTCCTCAACACCCCCTGTTGGCATTCCGTAGGGACTGTTCCCTCCGGGACATCCTGGTCCACTCCTCCATCACCACAACACCCCAACCCCTTCCCACGGCACCTTCCCATGCAAACGCAGAAGGTGCACCTCCTTCAATTTGGCCTACTGTATTCGCTGGCTCCCAATGTGGTCTCCTCTACATTGGTGAGGTTAAATGTAGACTGGGTGACCACTTTGCAGAACACCTTCAGTCTGTCTGCAAACATGACCCAGACCTCCCTGTCGCTTGCCATTTCAACACACCACCCTGCTCTCATGTCCACATGTCCGTCCTTGGCCTGGTGCATTGTTCCAGTGAAGCTCAACGCAAACTGGAGGAACAGCACCTCATCTTCCGACTTGGCACTTTACAACCTTCAGGACTTAACATTGAATTCAATAACTTCAGACCATGAACTCTGTCCTCCATCTTTACCCGTTTTTGAATCCAATTATCTTTTAAATTTTTATTTATTTAGTCATTTAAATTTTTAAAAAATCTTTTTTCTCCAAACCACCCTCCCAATCACCCCACCCCCCTCCCCCCTCCCCTCCCTTTCCCTCCCCCGCTCCCCTCCCCTTCCCTCCCCTCCCCCGCTCAACCCCAACACAAACAGGAAACTGTCACTTGTTTTTATGATACAAAAACAGAAAATGCTGGAAAAACTCAGCAGGTCTGGCAGCATCTGTGGCAAGAGAAACAGAGTTGATGTTTCAAGTCCGTATGACTCTTCATCAGGGCTCTGTATCAGATTTCCAGCATCTGCAGTATTTTGCTTTTAACTTGTTTTCATGTTTTGCTTTACAGAATGCTGACCCTTGTTCTGTTATTAAACCATTCTGCTATCTTGCCCTAATGCCACTATCAGCACCTACTTTAGTCTTTAACATTACCATTAACACTCCCTTTGTCCTATGTCCATGACACCTATGTCAAATTTCTCCTTAGCTCCCACCCATCCCTGACCTCCTATTTTGCTCCAACTGCTCCTCCCCCTCTTAAACAATATAAAATCCATCACATTTTTACTTCTCTTTAGCTCTGAAGAAGAGTCATAAACACTCAAAACGTTAACTCTGTTCCTTTCTCCACAGATGCTCAGTTTTTCCAGCATTTTCTGTTTTTATTTAACGTTATTACATCATTCCACCCAATTACATCATTGCACACATCATCACATCATTCCGCACATTATTCCATCATTCCATCATTTCATGTATCATCACATCATTCCACACATCATTACATCATTCCACGCATCATCACATCATTCCACGCATCATCACATCATTCCACGCATCATCACATCATTCCACGCATCATCACATCATTCCACGCATCATCACATCATTCCACACAACAACATAATTACATCCCACCACTAATGACATCATTCCATCAGATCCCTTGCTCTGTGCCAAGTTACCTGATCTCAGTCTGCAGATGGCCAACAGGTTTCAACTGGTGCTTGGGCTACTGAAGAGAAATTATTAGCCAAGGTTTCATCCCTTCACCTTAACCTGCATTCAGTGATTCATGCTGGAAATGGTACGTGCTCCAGTGTCAAATGAGAATGGAATCAGGTTTGTGTGTGAAGTCCCTGTGGTAAAATAGACTGTTGACAATCTCAGGTGAAGAGTGGGTACCTGAAACAAATTGAAAGAGAAAAGAATAATCTAATGCAATACTTTGCCAGGGGTCTTTGATAAACATATATTTGAAGTACAGGCTTAAGAATTAAATACTTATATGCATTTTCTGAGGGCACATGCTTTAAAACACAAATGAGCTCTTACCCTGGCTCTGCTCTAATCATGCAGCCAATGGCTAAAAGATTAAAGATTAATCTGAAGGTGCACTCTTATTGCTTTTTGCTGCTGGACTGATTCTCCTCTCCTGCTCTTTGATTTCCTAGCACTTCCAGACTGTTCAGAAAGAATAGCCCAGCTTACCCAACCTGAGGACAAATAAGAGGTGACAGGTCCCCAAGGCGAGTGCAAAAACACACACACAGCTGAGAGATGTCATTCTCCCTGGGATGAGCCTCTTCAACCTGCCAGGTCCCTGTCTGTGGGATCTCTCCACTCAGAAGCCATTTGAGCACAGGATGAACTGATTATTCAAAGAGCAAGTTAATTATAAGGTACAACCCATGCTGAATTATTTATTTGAATGCAATTAACAGCCTGTCTGTTCTAAACACTTGGTTTAATAGAAAGGACAAGATTTGGGTTGTCAGTTGGGGGAGGGGGGATTCTTGAGTTGTAGTCATGATGTATGGTGACAATGAAGCTAAAGTTAGGAGTGAGGGAAGGAGTAGTTAGTGGTCTGATATCTAATGCCAGTATTGATTTAGTCATTCAACTTGCTATTTTGTGCTCTGTGCCACATAAAGAATCTGACACTTTCTCAATGTGAGGCTGCATAATTATTGCGGTCACTGATCTCTGCCAGGGAGGTACTAGGCCCTGGGATATGGTGGGTCAGGGGAAAAAGGTCAGTATTAGGAAAGCTGTGGGCGTGGGTGTTGGGTGAGCACAAGACTGTGAAGCTCCTGAAGTCTAATACTCGCTCCCAATCTCTCCCTTACATCCACTGATGAAACACCTTATAATGTTAAAGAAAAGGCACTACCTGAATATAAGCTGTTTTGCAACCACTGAACATATTGCAACACCAGGGAGCATTTAGCTGGTTTCCCAACGTTCAGCACTTCTAAGGATAAGGTGAGGGAGAAAATCAATAAGAAGAAAATAAAATCGTTCCCAGGAATGATTTTGCATTCATATATCACCTTTCACAGAGTGTCCCAAAGTGCATTACAGTTAATGAAGTACTTTTGAAATGTGGTCACTGTTGAAATATAAGAAATGTAGCAGTAAGCTCCCACAGACATAAATGTAATAATAATCAGATTAGCTCTTTCAGTGATAATGTTTGAGGGATGTAATTGGCCAAGACGTTGGGGGAAAGCTCTACTAGTGTACTTCCAAATAATGCAATGAGACGTTTTACATCCACCTGAGAGGACAGACGGGGCCTCAGCTTAATGGCGAGTATTTCCAGACAGTGCAGCACTCCTTCAGCACTGTACGTGAATGCCAGTCTGGAATTTGGGCTCAAGTCCCTGGTGCTGGTCTTGAAATCATGATGTTGTGACTCAGAGATGAGGGTGCTACCGACTGGCAGATGGCTGACACCTAGATTTGTGCAGAATAATTCAATGCGAAATTGGTCCCTGTGACATGCTCAAGTTCTTTCTTTTATTCAGCAGCCCCTTGAAAATTCACATCCAAACTTCTACAATTCTTTCATCCCAAACAACTTTGTTCTTTTAAGGAGCGGGCCGTCTGAATAAACAGTGACCCCTTCCCTGCTGGAACCATTCCTGAAGCAGCTAGAGTGCACTAGAAGATAACAGGCTGCTTATGTGCACCTACTCCACCTGAGACGTGCATTGCATCCCACCTTGGCAAGGCTTACAGGGCATGTGTCTGACACCACCGGGAGGCCCAGTGTAAGTCAAGGGTGGAATACCTGTTTCAGCTCAGTTTGAGAAATTGGTTTGGAGGTGAGTGCAGCATGTGCAGTGGATGAATTCTGGCCAAAAAAGAGAAAGACTTGCATTTGTATAGCAACTTTCACAACCACAGGACATCCCAAAGCACTTTAGAACCAATGAAGTACTTTTGAAGTGTAATCACAGTTGCAATTTAAGAAACATTTTTTATCATTCATTCATGGGATGTGGGCTTCGCTGGCTGGGCCAAAATTTAGTGACCATCCCTAGTTGCCCTTGAGAAGGTGGTGGTGAGCTGCCTTCTTGAACTGCTGCAGTCCCTGTGGTGTAGGTACACCCACAGTGCTATTTGGAAGGGAGTTCCAGGATTTTGACCCAGTGACAGTGAAGGAACTGTGATATATTTCCAAGCCAGGATGGTGAGTGACTTGGAGGGGAACTTCCAGGTGGTGGTGTTCCAACCTATCTGCTGCTCTTGTCCTTTTAGATGGTAGTGGTCATGGGTTTGGAAGGTGCTGTCGAAGGAGCCTTGGTGAATTCCTGCATTGCATCTTGTAGATGGTACACACTGCTTCTACTGTGCGTCGGTGGTGGAGGGAGTGAATGTTTGTGGATGTCGTACCAGTCAAGCGAGTTGCTTTGTCCTGGACCGTGTCAAGCTTCTTCAGTGTTGTGGGAGCTGCATTCGTCCAGGCAAGTGGAGAGTATTCCATCACACTCCTGACTTGTGCCTTGTAGATGGTGGACAGGCTTTGGGGGTCAGGAGGTGAGTTACTCATCGCAGGATTCCTAGCCTCTGACCTGCTCTTGTAGCCACAGTATTTATATGGCTAGTCCAGTTCAGTTTCTGGTCAATAGTAACCCCCAAGGATGTTAATAGTGGGTGATTCAGTGATGGTAATACCATTGAACTTCAAGGGGCGATGGTTAGATTCTCTCTTGTTGGAGATGGTCTTTCCTTGACACTTGTGTGGCATGAATGTTGCTTACCACTTGACAGCCCAAGCCTGGATATTGTCCAGGTCTTGCTGCGTTTGGACATGGACGGCTTCAGTATCTGAGGAGTTGCAAATGGTGCTGAACATAGTGCAATCATTAGCAAACATCCCCACTGGTAGCCAATTTGTGCTTAGCAAGCTCCCACAACCAGCAACGTACTAATAACCAGATAATCTCTTTCAGTGATGTTAATTGAGGGATAAATATTGGCTAGGAGACCTGGAGAACTTCATCAAAATAATGCCATGGATCTTTTGTGTCCACCTCATTTAAATGTCTCATCAAAAAGATATTGTTGAAATCACCTTACTTCATTGACATAATACAACTTCTCCTGTACATGTACTTCATGTGCATGCATTTCACATAGTCGTTTGGTAGTACAGAACTTGAGTATCGCTGAAAAAAGACGCATCAAAATTTTTTGTCTTGCACTCATCAGGACATTTGCAAGAATATCAAATGTAAAAGGAACAGCAAACTTTGATTGGTAGAGGCATTGTCACAGAGAATGCACCACAGTCCACTTGCCAACCAATCAGCACTCTCTTCTCATGAAGTATAAATTGTTGTTCCCTTTACATTTGATATTCTTGCAACTGCCCTGATGAGTGCAAGATGAGAGTCTACGAAATGTGTCTTTTTTCAGCGATAATCTGTACATTTCCTTAACCAATCAAAAATAAGCAAGGAATTAAAGCACTTCCAACAATCCAAAAACAGACACTCTACGTCTCACCATTTCAACAACAGACGCACGAAAAGGTAAAGTTGACATGCACACAGTGTGTGAATGCGTGCATTGAGATCACAAGTCAGTAGCTGGTATTCATTTTTCACTTGCTAATCAAAAATGCAATTAGCCACGTCTGGATTCCCAATTAGCCACATGTGCCTAGTGGCTGACATCTTGGACAACGCGGCTCAGACAAAATCCAGGAGAGACCAAGGACACCTTTTCCTGGCTCCCTGGTGGAGGGGGAACTAGACTATTGGAGGTATTATTGGTAGTCTTGGGCAATCATATTGCAAACTGGTAGATAACAATGCTTGGTCTGACCTGAACTTATCTATACTTCCAGGTTCAGGATATTTTCATCAAACCAACATTCCTCTGGCATAGCTTTTGCCACTTTGCAGCCTGGGAGCAAGGTGGAAAGGTGACAGCTTTGCTGAATGCTTCTGTTCAGTCTGCAAGCATGAATCTGAGCTTCCAATCTCTTGCCATTTGAACTGCATCCCTCTGACCTCGCCTTCTACACTCTTCCAATGAATAACAATGGAAGTTCAAGGAAGAGCATCTTTCGATTTGGCACTTTACAACCTTCCAAGTTCAACATCCAGTTCAACAATCTCAGATCCAAACCACTGCTGCCATAGGCCAGGATTTTTAGGATGGTAGGGTTTCCATTCCCGCCATCCAAAGAGTTGGTGGGGAACACGTTCCCACCAACACTGCCTGCCACACAGTCATTTAATGCTCCAATGAGCCTTAACTGACTGGAGGTGGGACTTCTGCCCTTCATTTGGGTGGAAGTCCCGCCTTGGAGAGCTACTGGTCAAACTGCAGCTCTCTAGCTTGTGCAGCGCCAGAAGTTGCAGTGGCCAAGACTGGAACTACAAGCAGTCAGCAGCGCCTCACCCCAGGACTCAAGGAACAGGTAAGTTTTGGGCAGGGAAGGTAGTGAAGGCCTGGGGTGGGGGGTGGGGGAGGCGCGGTTGGGTATTGGGTATAGGGAGATTGGGGCTTCGGTGGAGAGTCTGGGGAGGGAAAAGGAGGTCCTGCGGATACCGGACCTTAAGAGGAAGGGCACCCGATTTTAAAAGGGGGCTGCCGATGGACATGTCCCACCCAAGGCTTAAACCAGGTCTTATTTTTGGGCTTCCCCCCGTACCCTAGGACTCTTCCTGCCAGCCTGAAAATTGGTTAATAATTGGCCACTTAAGTGCCTCAACTGAGGTAAGGGTGGGCTGGCTGGCCAAGGCCTCGCTGCCTGAGCATGATATTGTAGGGTTGAGCAGGAACCCAGCTGAGGAATTTTACATCCACCCCCCATCCCCCACCCCACAACTTTTCCAGTTTTCTATTATCCGCAATATTTTGCTTTCGTAGGAAAGTTGTGCAATGCTGTGAGCAGCTTCGCAAACAGCATCCAGAAGACCACCCAACCCCTTCTGGCATTGAGAAGCAGGGGTACTTTGGCCAATTATGTTTTGTTTTATTCATTCTTGGGATGTGGGGCAGCATTTATTGCCCTTTTTCAGAGGGCATTTTAAGAGCCAACCACATTGCTGTGGGTCTGGAGTCACATGTAGGCCAGACCAGATAAGGATGGTCGATTTCATTTCCCTCATTAGTGAGCCAGATGGGGTTTTTATGACAATGGTTTCATGACCTTCATCAGATTTTCAATTCTAGATTTTTATTGAATTCAAATTTCACCATATGCTGTGCTAGGAGCATTATCCTGGGTCTCTAGAATACCAGTCTGGTGACCATACCACTATGCCACTGCCTCCCCTTTGTGCCTGTCTCTCCAATGTCAGAGGGCTGGGGGCAGGCAGACAGGCCCTGTTACTGCTGGTGTTAGGGTCTTTAGCAAGTGAAGATCCAGGAAATTGAGGTGTCATGCCTACCTTGCAATTCCAACGCTTGTACCTATCTTGGGCACAGTTGGGCTGAGCCCCTGGCAGTGGTTGGCAAGGTGAAGGAGGTGAAGATCCAAGGCCGAGTCGCGATCTCACCTCTCTCTTCTTCGTGCTCAGGAACTGGGCATTCTCTCGCTAAAATCTGACAGCTCACAGGCACTCCTTTCCGCCGGATTTTCCTGTGTCTGGGATATCGATGAAACCTAATACACCCAGAGGTGCAGCGGAAATCTCTCTCGATTTGTGCAAGTGTACACCAAGCCACATTTAACTTGATGACAGAATTCCAACTAAATTTAGCAAAATTAGCCCAACAGTGATGAAAGTGATTCATCTATTAATTAATTAAGTGAACTCATTATGAATATAGCTCATTGCTTGGGAATTAATTAATACGATCCATTGGGGGTCTAAATTTGTAGGTGATGTTGTAATTAGATAAATGCCACTAGTTATGCAGATAAGCTGTTCTGTATTTAATTGTATGTGGAATGGAAAATATATTGATGCATTTTGGAAGGGAAAAGGAGGAGAGAAAACATGGACTAAATGGTACAATTTTAAATATGATGCGGGAACAGAGAGATCTGGGGCTTCCCTTACACAAATCTTGGCAGCCGGCTGGACAATGTACATAGAAAATACAGCCATTCGGCCCAAGTCTATCTTGACATTTATGCCCCCTTTTGAGCCTCCTCCCACCATTCCTCACTGTCTGACAGTTCATCAGAACCATCACCACCTGAAACATTGGATTAGATTTAATACAATGGCAGGAACCATGGCAGCCAGGCCCCCTTAACCGCAGGAGAGGCCCTGCGCCAGTCTCCCAGCGATGGGAGAACCTCCCCCCCCCCCCCCGATTAAGTCAGGGGGCAGAAGGGGAATCCCGGATATCAATTAGGCTCATTAATGAGCCAATCAACACCCATTATCCCTGAGGCTACCGCAATTTAGTGATGGCTCAGGGATGAAGCGGGGGCTGCAAGGTTTTCCCACACTGTTGGAAAGCTGCCCAGCAAACCCTCTCAGGCCTGTCCGTAGCCTCCCAGCTGTGTTGGGAGGGGTGGGGGTCCCTTGTTATCAGGCGCCCTTTGCCCAATCGAGGGATCTGGCATCGGGAAGTGGAAGAGCGTTGGTGGTGGAGGCCGCTATAAGCCACACCACTGCCCTTGCCTCTGATCCTCCTCTAAACCCCACCCTTGACCCTCTCTTACCTTTGTTCCATGTCCCACCATGTTTCTGGGCCTCTGGTGGGTGCAGTGCCACCAGCTGTCACCACGCCTGCTAGCTTTGGTGGCAACGAGTAGCTGCTGGCCTCTGATTGGCCGGCAGCTCACGGCGGCGGGACTTCTATTGCCGGGGACCTCAATTGTGGGTGAGGTCCAATGGTGGCCAATTAAGTGCCTGAACGACATTAGGAATCAGTCCTGGACTCCAGACTTCCAATAAATCTGGAGATTACTTTCTTTCAAACAAACATTTGGGGGTTCTGTGCCTTCCATTTAATGTTTGAAATGACTGCTGATGATCAAAATCTATTTAAAGTACCGCTACTTACTGTTCTCTGCTTTTTGACGCAAAGCAATTGGAATTGTCCTAATCTTGGCCTACAGGCTAAGAAACAGTTCTGAACAAGTTGTTTTATTCATCCATTTGACATCCAGCTATCTCCTTCGAGAGATTAAATCAATTTGGGCACCTATGCTGAGAGTATTAAGTGCCTTGGGCTTTGTGTTTACTGAAGTGATGTGTAGCTGGAAGTGCTAAAGCTGTACATTATGTCTCTGTGGTTTAACATAAGCGGAGTTTGCAAACAAAACACTTACACATCGTTACCTGGGGCTTTGCATAATGGAGGCTGCAATGACTATCTGATTCACTGGGCAATAACCCAATCCAACGGCAGTTAAACAGCACACTCAGAAATCACAAAAAGGTTTGCTACTTAACATCGTTCCCAACATCCCAGTTTGTTTAAAAGTGAGGATACCCTCTGGGGTGGTGAACTCGGTAAATGCTGAGTGCTTGACTCCCAGTACAGAAGGTTGTGAACTTGTATCTTCAGAGCTGGCGGTAACTAAAATCTCTTCTGCTTAAAGGCGGCAGAGTATTTTTGTATTGATCCATCTGTATCAAGTTGCTGGTGAAGAGTTTTACCTCAGCGTTGGTGCTGAGAAGCTTACAGCACAGAAGGAGGTCATTCAATCCATTGTGTCTGTGCCAGCTCTTTGCTGGAGCAATCCAAAACTAATCCCACTACCCTCCTCTCTCCCTACAGCCTTGTATGTTTCTCAAATATTATCTCATTTTCCCTTTAAAGTAATGGGCGCTGCTTGAACCATTCCATGTGGTAAAGTATTGTATCCTCCAACAATCCTCTATGTAGAGAAATTTCTCACAACCCTCCTGGTGCTCATTTTAAATTGATAATTCCTCGTTACCAAATCCTCAATCAAAGGGAATAAATTTCCTCTATCCACTCTTATCAAAACTCTTCCTAATTTCAAGGATCTCTATATAAAATCATCAAGGCAAATATTTCCAATAGAATCTCTTCTTGTCCTCATGTCATTGCCTCCAGGATCCCCTCAAGAAACTATTCTGGGCACAAAAACGGAAAATGCTGGAAAAACTCAGCAAGTCTAACAGCATCTGTGGAGAGAAAGAGTCCGTATGACTCTTCAGTATTTTCTGTTTTTGTTTCAGATTTCCAGCATCCGCAGTATTTCTGCTTTTAACTAATCTTGGCTCCTTGCTCTTCCTTGTCTAGAAGCTGCTCCTTGGTGACATCTTTCGCATGTATGATGACGACACCCTCTCTACCTCTACCTCTCCACTAACTCGCTTGATCTGTCCACTCCCTCCATGTTGTCAGACTCCATATCTCAATATCTGGTCTTGAATCAACTGCAATTTATTCCAGTGAAACATTGGGAAAATTGAAGCAGTTTGCTTCAGTACCCCACACCTTGCCAATAATTCCATTTCTCCTTGCTGGCCATTACCTTGGGCTGAAACAGCGATCTAGGCATCCCATTTAACCCTGAGCTGCCATTGAAAAGACTGCCTACCTTCATAACATTGCCTGGATCCACCTCTGCCTCGGGCTATCTGATGCTGTAACCAAAGTGGTGTCTTTAACTAAAAATGATGTTACTCATTACTCATTACATTACTTGCAATGTAATTAGAATTAGAATTATGCAAGACGTATAAGGTATTGACATTGCTGTGTTATTTTTATTGTAAACATTGTAAACTACTTAGTCGATAAAATCAAAGGAGAAACAATCATAATTTGCTGGGTCCTACGGTTGTTTGCAATAGGCAGGGTACTGACCATACTCAGCTGACCTGTGTTTGCAAAGCTCAGAACATAATGTCTAACATTAGATGTGGTTCTGCAATTGGACAGCACTTTCTGAACAATCCCAAGTGTGCTAAGAATTACACTAACAACCAATTTAAGATTATCAGTCCGGCTCATAATGTAGCTCACTTATGCTTGCCAGAAGCTACATATATTCATATGCAGGGACCTGTCCTCTGCAGGCAAAAAGATCATGTCCAAGCATCGAGCCTTTTTTGAATTCAACAAATGTGGGGAGCAAACATTCTCTGATGCATCTCCATGGCATCACCTTGACAAATCAGTTGACTTGCCAACCAATCAGCACAATTTTCTCAAGCAGTATAAATTGTTGCTTCCTTTGAAATTTGGTATTCTTGTGACTCTGTCCTGATGAGTGCAAGATGAAAAGATTCGACAACATGTCTCTTTTGTCAGCAAAATGCGAGCTATTCTCTATTTTCCACTTGAAACCATCATGTAAACTCCACCATCAAGATTTTGCACTTCAACATCACACCTCATCGCTATGCGCAAAGTGTGAAAAAGAGCAAGTTCATGTGCTTTCACTTGGCCTCAGGGTAGAGTCTATCAGCAGTCTGTATGTAATTTGGCCTCAGAATGCGTCTGTTTATTGCAATTAGTGCTGATATCCTTAAAGGGGCAGGTCAGCTTACAGGCAGTCACCAGTTTAGCAGCAAAATTAATGCATGTGGTGCCAATGCTTCTGTTCATCAAAAGGAGCATGGTTTGGATTATTCTCTGAATTACCATCCTTCTCGGGTAGACTTGATCTGTGAATACAGCAATAGAGTACTTTCAGCCTTTTCTCAGTCCCTAGCTAATAACCTCTCCCTTGACATTTCACTTAAATTTCCATGTCATGCTTGACAAAGTATGAAGAAACAAAGGCTGTCGGCAGTCAGTTGTAATGTAGTGATAGGGGCCTTGATTTTAACCTGCAATGGATGGTGTAGTAACTGTAGACACTTGGAGACAAGATCAATGAGTTGATTGTCAATTTTAGGCTCCAGGTCAATTACTAACTTTTTAGCTTTTTTTTAAGGTCTATTTTTGTGTCTGATGGGATCTGTCACACTCCAGATATTATACATTAAGGCTCTGAAATTTCCTGGAGGTTCTCCTATACCTTCGATAGAATGTCAGCAAAAACCTTGTAGAGAAACATGAGAAAGATGAACAGGATCGTCTTCTAAGATAACCAAATGCCCCAAGGTGCCTTACGAGGGCATAAGCTGAGCCAGAGGAGATATCAGGGTGAGTGAGACAAAGGTGTAAGGAGGAGCGAGAGAGCTGACAAACAGAGTATTTTAGGGAGAGAATTCCAGAGTTAAAGGCCTAGGCAGCTGAAGGCGTAGCCAACAGTGGTGGGACTAAGTGATTGGGAGATGCAGAAGGGACCACAGTTGGAGGAACATGATACCCTTTGAGGGTTATGGAGCTGGAGGAAGTTAGAGATAGGGAGGGGCAAGGCTATGGAAGGATATAGCCATGTGAATTTTCAGATCGAGACATAAGTGGGCCAGGAACCACTGTTGGTCGGGGAGCAGATGAGTGAATGAGACTCGGTACAAGTTAAGACTAGTGGCAGCAGAGACTTGGAGAGTGGGGGATGGGAGGCCAGGCAGGAGTGCATTGGAATAGTCAAGTCTAGAAGGCGCAAAAGCATGGATGAGGGTTTCAGCGGCAGATGAGCTGAGGAAGGGGCAGAGATGGGAGATGTTGCAGAGCTGGAATTAGACTGTCTTGGTGAGGGAAGAGAATACGGGACCAGAAACTCAGCTCAGATTGAAGGAGGACATTGAGGTTGTGAACAGTCTAGTTCAGCCTCAGAGAGGTGAATGGAGTCAGTGATGAGGGAGCGGAGTTTGTGTTAGAAGCTGAAGAAGGTGATTCTGCCAATATTTGTTTACTAATAACACACAGGCTGATTTCTAGGCTCTGACGCTACACAGTACAGAAACTGCAATGTTTTAAGCCCTGTTTTACTTTATTACAATATCTTGTTTAGATTAAATTAAGCAGTACTTTATTGGAGCTGGTCACAGCTGGATGTGATTAAGCAGACCGGCAGGCTCCAGTCAGTCTAACATCCAACAGCAAGCAAAAGGAACCAATACTTAATAAACACACTGTCCTGAGTTCGCAAAATGCCAGTAAAATGTACATACACCATTGAACTGAAATGGTAAATCCTCTTAAAGCAGTTAACCATAGTGTGATCATACCACCATTTATGATATGTACACTGGGGCAGAGGAGCCTTTTAAGCTATTGTATCCAACGGAGCAAAACCAACCACAATCAATGACATAAGTGCTGAGGGTTAAATCTTACCAGAATGCAACACAGAGATAAAAACAAAAAACTGCGGATGCTGGAATGCAACACTCCAATTCTCACAAAAATTGGTTATTGAAAACTAGTTATCGCTGGAAAATGGATCTCAGTAACACAGGCCTCTGACCTGGCATACCAAAGAATTATGGGGAATGACTTGATGTCTCATTCCTGCCATTGCTATGAATGCCAGGACCTTCTCCTGGAAATAATGCTGGCGAATAGGAGGACCTATCCCAGTCAAGGTGTCCATGTGTGGCTTGGAGAACTTACTGCTCAGGACCTCTCATTTGTTGATTGTACACACGAACAAGGTGCAGGAGTAGGCCATTCAGCCCTTCGAGCCTGCTCTGCCATTTAACAATGTCATGGCTGATCTGATAGTTACCTCAAATCTGCATCCTGCCTACCCCCAATAACCTATCACCCCCTTGCTTACCAAGAACCTACCCACCTCTACCTTAAAAATAATAAAAAAAACTCTGCGTCCACCACTTTTTCAGTTCCTTATATTCTGTCCAATCTTCTGGCCTTCCACATATCTTTGCACAATTATATACTTTTTACTTAAGTTTGATACTATCTTTAACCTTTCTAGTAAACCACGGATGGTGTGGTCTGTGCCTTGGACTTTTTCTTAATTGTTGGAATGTATCTGTTCTGTGTAATCTGAAATATCC
Source organism: Carcharodon carcharias (assembly GCF_017639515.1). Classification (NCBI taxonomy): domain Eukaryota; kingdom Metazoa; phylum Chordata; class Chondrichthyes; order Lamniformes; family Lamnidae; genus Carcharodon; species Carcharodon carcharias. Next base: position 114,213,324 of record NC_054483.1, on the reverse strand, counting down.
CCTTAAATGTTTGCTACTGCATCTCTATTCGTCGATCCCTTAAACTAATTTGCCAATTCGGTCCAGACAGCTCTGATTTCACGCCCTCATAACTGCCCTTATTTAAGTTTAAAAACATAGGCCAGAATCTTCAGGCCGGTGTGAGGGGGTGGGCCCCACCTGCCAACATGTAAAATGACGCGGGGTCATGTCGGGCATGTGTCCCAACATCACCGCGCATCATTCTGATCTTCAGTTAGGATGGGGCACACTGGAGTTGGCTCTGCGCCCGGCGAACTGTCAACGCCCTATTAAGGCCATTTAAAAACTAATTAAAACAATTAGCAGGGCTTCCTGTCCAACCTTAAGGTTGGCGGGGGGGGCAGGCGAAGAGTCCAGGCGGCCTTCGCATTTATCGTGAAACCTTATCCACGGGCGGGATGAGGTTCCATGAAGGGTTTATAAATCCGATAAATTTTTTAGTTAAAATTCATTGACATGTCTCAGCTCATGTGACACTGTCACATGAGGGGACGTGTCTGAATTTTTTCTTCTTTATTTAAATTTTGAAAAGTGAAATTAAACTCCCTGAGGTAGCTGCGTGCCTCGGGGAGATATCTGCGCTCTTCCGCACATGCACGCGTAAGGGTGTAGGCCCGGGCTTGACCTACTCCCCCTGCCTGCACAGGGAGTGCTCAGTGTTTGCGGGTGCTTGTCACGCTAGGCGGGCCTTAATTGGCCCACCCGTGTAAAATGGAAGATTCAATCAGGGTTAATCAACAAGCCATTGAAAAGATTTCAAAGTTTCCAAAGTAAATTTATTCACATATACACTGCAGGAGATTCACAGGCAGATGTGCCCAAGGGCAGTTACATTGATAGACAGAAAATGCACTTGCCTGGCTGAGTGCAGTTCCAACACCACACAAGAATCTCAATATCATCCAGGATATTAGGGGAGACAGTGGCATCCCACCATGGACAGCTGTTGGAATTTGAATTCAATTAATCAATCTGGAATTGAAAGCCAGTCTCAATGCTGGTGACTATGAAACCATTGTTGATTGTTGTGAAAACCCATCATGTTCACTAATGCCCTTTAGAAAAGGGAAGCTGCCATCCTTACCTGGTCTGGCCTGCATGTGACTCCAGACCCACGGCAATGTGGTTGACTCTTAACTGCCTTCTGAAATGGCCTAGCAAGCCACTCTGTTCAAAGGCAATTAGGGATGGGCCTTGCCAGCGATGCTCACATCCCAAGAAAGAACAAAGGAAAACAAAGAACGAAGCAGTCCGCTTGATCGCCACCTCATCCACCACCTTAAACATCCACTCCCTGCACCACCTGTGCACAGTAGCAGCAGGGTAGCTACAAGATGCACTGCAGCAACTCACCAAGGCTCCTTCAACAGCACCTTCCAAACCCACGACCTCTAAAAGCACAAGAGCAGTAGGCGCATGTGAACACCACCACCTCCAAGTTGCCCTGCAAATCACGCACCATCTTGACTTGGAAAAATATCGCAGTTCCTCCACTGTCGGTGAGTCAAACTCCTGGAACTCCCTCCCTAACAGCACTATGGGTGCACCAACACCACATGCACTGCAGCAGTTCCAGAAGGCAGCTCACTGCCACCTTCTCAAGGGCAGCTAGGGATGGGCAATAAATGCTGGCCCAGCCAGTAATGCCCACATCCCGTGAATGAATACATTTTTAAAAAAAACTTTCCTTTATAAAACAATATATATTTTGTGTGCAAAATAGCTGCTGCATTTACCCACATAAGTTACTGCATTTCAAAGACAGAAAGAAAAGAGAAAGTCTTTCATTTAAATAGTGCCTATTACGACCTCAAGACTTCTCAAAGTGCTTTACAGCCAATGAAATAACTTTGAGGTACAGTCACTGTTGTAATGTAGGAAGCACAGTGAATTTGTGCACAGCAAGCTTCCACAAACAGCAATGTGATAATGACCAGATAATTTGTTTTGGGATTTTAATTGATAGATAAATATTGGCCAAAACACCAAGGATAACTCCTCTGTTCTTCTTCGAATTAGAGCCTGGGATCTTTTACATTCACTCAAGAGAGCAAAGGGGCCTTGGCTCAACAGTCGGCTCCTCTGACAATGCAGCACACCCTCAGTGGGAATGCCAGCCAAGATTTTTTTGCTCTAGTCTCTGAAGTGCAACTTCAACCCACCATCTTCTGACATTGAGGTGAGAGTGCTATCCTTTGAGCCATATCTGACACAATGAACACGCAAAGCAATTCAATGTACGCAAATCACTTAGAAACTATGGCAATGAACCATCCTTGTACTGTATTCTGGATGGAGAGTGATTCACTCCTGCACAAACTCACAGGACACCTGAAACAAAATTGGCCCCCAGCAGCTCTGAGTGTGTATTGCAGTTCCAGTCACATGGTGAGAGTTAGAGTGAGGGTCTGAGATGCAACATTCCTTCTCCTCACCATGCCTGATCTTGGAAGCTGGTCGAAAGTATTCCCATTTCTGAGTGTTTGCAAACCCAATGGTCGTTGCCATGTTGGATGGCTTGGACTGGGCCTGTGGAGAGTATTTGCACCACCGTGAGTGATTTTAATTTGAACAGCCTGGAATTAAATCATCGATATGGAATCTCACAGTGGCAGCGAAGGATTGCAAAGGTCTTTCTCACGTACAATAGACCCATAACTCTTCGATGTCCCACACTGAAAGATTGGTCAATGACATGTCATTGATTGTGGATATTGTCTTTAATTAGAAGTGTGGTTGAGAGTTTGTCTCAGTGATTTATAGAACAGTTAACTAATTGATAATTCAATGGGATAAAATTATCCAGTTGCTGAGCGTCAAAAATATAATTTCTCTCCATGCAACAAAAATGATCTATTTGAATCAGACATTGATGAGTGTCTGTCCGCAAGAAAGACCCAAACCTCCCTGTCGCTTGTCATTTTAACACTCCACCCTGCTCTCTTGCCCACATGTCTGTCCTTGGCTTGCTGCATTGTTCCAGTGAAGCCTAATGCAAACTGGAGGAACAGCACCTCATCTTCTGACTACGCACTTTACAGCCTTCCGGACTGAATATTGAATTCAACAACTTTAGATCTTGAACTCTCTCCTCTATCCCCAACCCCTTTCCGTTTCTTCCCCCTTCCTTTTGTTTTTTCCAATAATTTATATAGATTTTTCTTTTCCCACCTATTTCCATTATTTTTAAATCTATATCTTTTATGCCTTGTTAGCCTTTCCACCCCACCCCCACTAGAGCTGTACCTTGCGTGTCCTGCCATCCATTCTTAATTAGCACATTCATTTAGATAATATCACCACCTTCAACACCTCTTTGTTCTTTTGTCTGTGACATCTTTTGATTATCTGCTCCTATCACTGCTTGCTTGTCCCTACAATGCCCCCCCCCCAACTTCTCTCCCCCCACACCACCCCCCCAACCCCCCACCTTAAACCAGCTTATATTTCACCCCTCTCCTAATATTCACTCAGTTCTGTTGAAGGGTCACGAGGACTCGAAACATCAACTCTTTTCTTCTCCGCCGATGCTGCCAGACCCGCTGAGTTTTTCCAGGTAATTCTGTTTTTGGTTTTTTTTATTATTATTATTATTGATGAGTGTAGTCATTGTAAGTTAAACCTTTCATACTGTTATGGGGATCATGTGACTGCACAGACGAATCAGCCCTAAACGCGGGTAGTATTAGGAGCGGGGCTTTCTAGCTTTGGTCTCAGCGCAAGCATGAAGCTTCATCAGGAGCCTTTGTAAATAAATTTTACTGTTTCATACAAGAAACCTGGCCAGCACTCCAAGTTTATTATAATTGGCGACGAGGATAAATAGCTCCAACGCTGCACCTCGTCTCTTGAATGTGAGTATTTAGATTTTTAAGGGAAGAAAGAAAAGTATTCTCACCAGACATGCCACTCTTCAGCAGAATTGACCCATACGACTCACTCAACCATCAAAGACTGGAGTCAGTACATAGAGAGCCCAGGTTTCTACTTTGTGGCGAATGAATGAACGGCGGAGGAGAAACAGAAGGCAATTCTTCTAAATGCCTGTTGGAGCATGACGTATAACCTAATCTGTAGCCCGATGGCCCCGATCGTGCCAAATTCCAGATCCTTTACCGAGCTAGCAGACCTCGTGAAGGCACATTTTCAGCCTAAACCGTCAGTGATCATGGAAAGATTCAAGTTCAGCCCTAGAGTAAGGGTGAGTCGCTTGCAACGTACATCGTGAAGTTAAAACAGTTAATGGAGCGCTGTGACTTCAGTGATACTCTAAACGACATGTTCTGAGATCATTTGGTTTATGGCGTATACGATGACACCATTCAATGCTGTTTGCTTGCAGAAGTTAATATAGACCTGAAGCGTGCCATGGAGATAGCGCCAGCAATGGAGAGCACTGAGAGGGCTTTGCAGAGTGTGCAACATGGCGCCGTTCTGCAGTTGGTGGCACGAAGACCAGGGAGATAACCACGAAGTGGGACACGGTCCCTACCCGTTCGAGAAACCAAAAGAAATACTGGAAGCAGCTCACCAGTAATTCAGAAATTAAAGTGTTCCCGATGTGGGGATAATCATGTACCAGAAACCTGCAGATTTAAAGAGGCAGAATGCCACTACTGTCACAAATAAGGGCATGTTGTAAAACAGTGCAGGGCAAGATCAAAACAGCCATTCAGACAGCGGGTCAAGTTGAATGAAGTGCACAATATAAATGAACCAGAAGCTGCTGATACTGATATCTATTCCCTTCTCAACCTTAAGGCCAGGAAAACTGCAACAATCACTGTTACCCTTCAAGTGAATGGGAAGCCACTAGTCATGGAGGTTGACACAAGAGCACCGACCACAGTGGTGGGCGAACACATCTTTCAATACCTCAGAGAAGGTACCCAGCCATTGAGTTTGGAGCGAGCTAAAAAAAAGTATACTGGAGAGGCAATACAGGTGAAAGGCGTCGCCTCTGTACCCGTATCCTACAGGCGACAGACAGCCCTGCTGACAGTGATTGCTGTACCAGGTGAAGGACCATGGGGTCTGGGCCATGATTGGTTGAAGGAAATTAAACTAAACTGGTCAGAAAATTTTCAAGTCAGAACTGGAGGAATTCCTAAGTTGTTAAAAAAAAGTATGACAGAGTATTCCGAGATAAGTTGGGAAAAATAAAAGGCCTACAAGCTAAAATATATGTGGACTCTGAAGCAACACCCCAGTTTTTTAAGGCAAGACTTGTACCTTATGCCCCAAAGGAGAAGGTGGATGCAGAATTGTGCAGTTTGGAGAAGTTAGGAATAATCCAGCCAGTCCCGTTTTCAGAATGGGCACCACCCGTAGAACCTGTGACGAAACCAGATCAAACCATTTGCATTTGCGGAGATTACAAATTAACTGTGAACAAAGTTGCTAACTTAGACAAATACCCAATCCAAGGATCAAAGAATCTGTACCCTAAACTTGCAGGAGGAAGATCCTACACTAAACTGCACATGAGCCATGCATATCAACAGCCAGAGCTGGACAACACATCAAGGGGGTATGTCACCGTAAACACGCACAAGGGCCTGTACCAATATGCGATGTTCCAAAGAACTATGGAAAGCCTGCTACAAGGACTTCCCAAGTTACGGTGTACCTGGATGACATCCTGATCACAGGATCAAAGGAAGCAGAACATTTGGCCAACCTAAAAGAGGTGTTGAAGAGATTTTTGGAGGCTGACATACATTTGTAAAAAGAGAAGTGCACTTTCCAAACGACTGAAGTCATGTATTTGAGTCGTCGAGTGGAAGGTTTGCATCCATTAGAGGAGAAAGTTAGGGAGATCAAGGAAGCACCCTCTCCTACTAACGTCACTGAGCTCGTCATTTTTTGGGCTTGGTAAATTATTACAGTCACTTCTTGCCTAATCTATCGACAGTGTTGGCCCCTTTACACTTATTATCGAAGAAGAACCACAGATGGTCCTGGAAGGTACAGCAAGAGGAAGCCTTCATAACAGTCAAGAAGCTTTTACACTCATCATGTCTGCTAGTATACTATGACCCGGCTAAGGAATTAATACTCAGTTGTGATGCACCTCCCTACGGAGTGGAGCGGTATTGTCACACTTGATGGAGAATGGATCGGAAAGGCCAAGAGGTTATGTCCCCAGAACTCTCTCTGCAGCCAAGGAGAGTTACTCACATATTGAAAAAGAAGGCTTATCTTTCATATTTGGAGTAAAGAAGTTCCATCAATATTTGCTTGGTTGACACTTCATAATGTCAGATCACAAACCACTGTTAGGTTTGTTCAGAGAAGATAAGAAAATACCACCGATAGCCTCTGCTAGAATTCAAAGGTGGCTTTGATTTTGTCGGCATACGAATACACTTTTATGCACCGTCTGGGTGTACACATAGCAAATGCAGACGCCCTCAGTCATCCTCCTTTGCCAGACAGCATTACACATGCTCCAGTACCACAAGAGGTTATACTTGTGTTGAACTTCTTGGACCCCTCACCAGTCTGTGTGAAACAGATAAAGCATTGGACAAACCCGGATCCAATTTTATCAAGAGTCCGAGAACAGGTATTGCAAGGATGGTCAAATCCACAAGTCTCTGAAGATTTAAAACCATTCTACGCTCATAAATCTGAACTGAGTTGTCAAGATGATATCTTGTTATGGGGAGCAAGTGTCATCATCACTTCGCAAGGAAGAGAACCACTATTGACAGAGCTTCATAGTGCACATCCTAGCATTTAGAAAATGAAGATGCTCTCACCAAGTTACGTCTGGTGGCCAGGTATAGACAGTGATATAGGAAAAACGGTAAAGCACTGTCTCCAGAGCCAGCAACAGCAGAAGTTGCCATTTTCAGCTCCACTGCATCCGTGGGTGTGGCCTGGTCAACCCTGGGTTAGACTACATATAGAATTATGTAGGTCCATTTTTAGGTACCGTGTTTTTAGTGATCATTGACTTGCATTCAAAGTGGATGGATTTGTCTGAATTGAGAGCACTGACATCGTGTGCAACTATTGAAAAGCTGTGTCAATGTTTTAGTGTACATGGCCTACCAGAAGTCATTGTCATGTTCATTGTCATGGTCATTGTTTCGGACAACAGTACTGCTTTCACTAGTATGGAACTCCAGAGATTCGTGAACCTAAATGGGATTAAACATGCCAAACAGCATTGTATCATCCCTCATCTAAGGGGTTAGCAGAAAGAGCAGAACAAACTTTTAAAAACAGGCATGAAGAAACTATTCGAAGGAACGTTAAAAAAATGAATTTCAAGATTTTATCTCAATCATTAACGACTCCACATGCAACTACTGATTCAACATTTTCAGAATTGCTAATGAAATGCCACCTTCGTACAAGTATTCATTAACTTAGAGGAAAAGGTGGAGAAGAACCAGAATAGTGAATAATGATGTTCACGCTAAAGATCAGAAATTTACTGTGGGGGGGACAGATTTTGTAGGAAATTTTGCAACTTTTTTTATCCATTCGCGGGATGTGGGCTTTGCTGGCTGGGCCCAGCGTTTATTGCCCATCCCAAGTTCCCCTTGAGAAGGTGGTGGTGAGCTGCCTTCTTGAACCACTGCAGTCCATGTGGTGTAGGTACACCCACAGTGCTGTTAGGAAGGAGGATTTTTGACCCAGCAACAGTAAAGGAACAGCTATATATTTCCAAGTCAGGATGATGAGTGACTCTAGGTGGTGGTGTTCGTATTTATCTGCTGCCCTTGTCCCTCTAAATGGTAGTGATCATGGGTTTGGAAGGTGCTGTCTAAGGAGGCTTGGTGAGTTCCTGCAGCGCATCTTGTAGGCGGTACACACTGCTGCTACTGTGCGTCAGTGGTGAAGGGAGTGCTTTGTCCAGGACGGTGTCAAGCTTCTTGAGTGTTGTGGGAGCTGCACTCATCCAGGCAAGTGGAGAGTATTCCATCACACTCCTGACTTCTGCCCTGTAGATGGTGGACAGGTTTTGGGGAGTCAGGAGGTGAGTTACTCGTCGCATGATTCCTATCCCTCTGACCTGCTCTTGTAGCCACGGTATTTATATGGCAGGTCCAGTTCAGTTTCTGGTCAATGGTAACCCCCGGAATATTGATAGTGGGGGGGATTCAAAGATGGTAATGCCATTGAACATCAAGAGCCAATGTTAGATCCTCTCTTGTTGGAGATGGTCATTGCCTGACACTTGTGTAGTGCAAATATTATTTGCCCCTTGTTAGCCCAAGTCTGGATATTGCCTGCGTTTGGACGTGGTTTGCTTCAGTATCTGAGGATTCGCAAATGGTGCTGAACATTGTGCAAACATCAGCGAACATCCCCACTTCTGACCTTATGATGGAAGGAAGGTCATTGATGAAGCAGCTGAAGATGGTTGGGCCGAGGACACTACCCTGAGGAACTCCTGCAGTGATGTCCTGGAACTGACATGATTGACCTCCAAAAACCACAACCATCTTCCTTTGTGCTGGTTATGATTCCAGCCAGTGGAGAGTTTTCTCCCTGATTCCCATTGACTCCAGTTTTGTGAGGGCTCCTTGATGCCACACTTGATCAAATGCTGCCTCAATGTCAAGGGCAGTCACTCTCACATCACCTCTGGAGTTCAGCTCTTTTGTCCATGTTTGAACCAAGGCGGTAATGAGGTTGGGAGCTGAATGGCCCTGGTGGAACCCAAACTGGGCGTCAGTGAGCAGGTTATTGCTAAGCAAGTGCCACTGGATAGCACTGTTGGTGACCCCTTCCATTACTTTACTGATGATGGAGAGTAGACTGATGGGGCGGTAATTGGCCAGGTTGGATTTATCCTGCTTTTTATGTACAGGGCATAACTGGGCAATATTCCACATAGCTGAGTAGATGCCAGTGTTGTAGCTGTAATGGATCAGCTTGGCTAGGGGCATGGCAAGTTCTGGAGCACAAGTCTTCAGTACTATTGCCGGAATATTATCAGGGCCCATAGCCTTTGCACTATTCAGTGCCTTCAGCCATTCCTTGATATCACGTGGAGTGAATCGAATTGGCTGAAGATTGGCATCTGTGATGCTGGGGACCTCTGCTCTAGGCCAAGATGGATCATCCACTCGGCACTTCTGGCTGAATATTGTATCAAATGCTTCAGCCTTATCTTATGCACTGATGTGCTGGGATCCTCCATCATTGAGGTTAGGGATATTTGTGGAGCCTCCTCCTCCAGTGAGTTGCTTAATTGTGCACCAGCATTCACAACCGGATGTGGCAGGATTCCAGAGCTTAGATCTGATCCATTGGTTGTGGGATCTCTTAGCTCTGTCTATTGCTTGCCTTGGTCTGGGTACAAGCATGTAGCTTCATCAGGAGCCCTGTAAATAAAGTTTATTGTTTCTGACAAGAAGCCTGCCCAGTAGTCCAAGTTATTACAATGAGTTAATCCATTACTTATAAATGACAACCCGCATGTACTAATCAGTAGCGGCGCACCTCTTCCATTATAGCATACCTGACATTTGTCATCTGTGTCCTGGGAGCTGGCAAACAATGCTGTTTAACAAAAACTATTGTTGCTATGGGGGATCTAATTACTCCTGCTCCATAGCCATGGGACTTGAATAGCATGCGCGTGCTGTTTGGACAAGTGCTGGGCATGGTCGTGTTCCCTGTTGGTTTAGGATAGGCGAGTGTAGGGGAGTTCGGTTGAAGAATCAGAGGGCTGGATTTTCAGAGGGATCAGAGACAGGCCGTACCAATAGAGACCCTCCTTGCCTGCATGCAGGAACACCACAGGCCACCCTGTAGAGGCCCCTCCCCTCTCCCACCCCCACCCCCACCCTTGCATTTGGGCTTGGCTGAATCTCTTAATTACACATTTAAAAAATGTTTGGGAGCAGGTGCCTCCATGTTAAAGTCTCCTCTCTCTACCTATCCTCTATTACAGCCTGCTGCTCCTACGATTGGCCCTCCAGCTTTGAGACCCTTCCCACCATCCTAAATTGGATGGTAAACTTATCTCCAGGCCGTTCATTGACCACCTTGGGGAAACTTACAGCTGGGTGACAATTTGACCCCGGGTTGGGTTCGAGACCTGGAAACAGTCCCGACCCGCGGAGGGAACCAACCCAGAGAGTTTGCACACGGGTAGGAATCTCTCTGAGACAAGACTTACACACATCAGTTTAATATCTTCCAGATCAATGGCGGTTTGGTGGTGGGTTACATGTGTGAATCTTAGCAGTGGCTCTTCTCGCACTTGGCCCGGCATTTGGAGAATTCTACATTTCCATTTGATGGATCCAAAGTCTGTCTCTTCCAAATCCAAATTCCTCCTGAGCATCAAGAGGCAAAACTCACAGCACGAAAACTAACGCACTCGTCCTTATCCCTTACAGCTACTGAGCTCTTTCATCTGATCTGCTGTGAAGGGCTGGAGCAGTGACAAGTTTTATTAAACATGGTGAAATGCCTGAACAGCCACAACTGTTCTTGAAGTGGTTATTTGTTGGTATTAGTCGCAATGTGTCTGTTCGCCTTTCATTTCCTTCTCGCTATTTAACAGTTCTAGCTGTAGTTTGTGTTGTCCCTTGTGCAGTTGCTGCAATCCATAATAGTCCAGAGATGGACGCAAAAGGAATGTATTTATTAAAGAAAAGTTGAAAGCAACTTTACATAAGGCGCCATTCAACACCTCCTGCTTGCAAATTCCATCTTACAGAGTATCTGACTTCAGACTGGATCTAACCAGCTGTCTAATTACAATGTGCATTCAGCAATTCCTGTTAGTAAGGGAATGTCTCTAAATTTTCGTGCCCTTTTTAATCATTACATAGATAACCCATAAGAGGGAAAAAAAATAAAGCACTAAAATGATGGAATCTGAAGCAATTTAATTACAAGAATCCAAAATGTTGTATGTAGAATCACACAATGACACAGCACAGTGGGAGGCCATTCAGCCTATCATGTCACTGTTGGCTCTTTGAGTTATCTAAGTAGAACCAACCAATCCTGTTTTCACATAGCCCTGTAAATTTTGCCTTCTCAAGTATTTATCAAGTTCCCTTTTGAAATGTACTATCGAATCTACTTCCACTGCCCTTTCAGGCAGAGAATTCCACAACTCACTGCCTGAAAAATTGTCATCACCTTCAGTCTGTGTCTTCTAGTTACTGACCCTTCTGCCACCAGAAATGGTTTTGCCTTATTTACTCTATCGAGACCTTTCAGAATTTTGAGCACCTCAATCAAATCCCGTCTTATTCAGCTCTGCTGATAAGGAGAACAGCCCCAGCTTCTCCAGTCTCTCCGTATAAGTGAAGTCCCACCATGATCTGATTGAGTGGCAGAGCAGGTTTGAGGGGCTGAATGGCCTGCTCCTTCTCCTATTTCCTATGATCCGGGAATATTATATTCTAGTAAATCTCTTCTGCACTGCCTCTAAGACCTGGACACCCTTCCAAAAATGTGATACCTGGAATTGAGGATGATAATGCAGTGTTTTTTTTTAATTCCTTCATGGAATTTGGGCTTCGCCGGCTGGGCCAGCATTTTTTGCCCATCCCTAGTTGTCCTTGAGAAGGTGGTGGGTGAGCTGCCTTCTTGAATCGCCGCAGTCCATGTGGTGTAGGTACACCCACAGTTGCTGTTAGGGAGGGAGTTCCAGGATCTTGACCCAGCGACAGTGAAGGAACGGCGATGTATTTCCAAGTCAGGGATTTATGTAGCTACAACCCAGGTCTCCCTGATTCTGCACATCAGATAGCATTGTACCATTCTGTTAATCTGCCTCTCCTTATTCTTCCCACCAAAATGAATCACCTCACTTCTCTGTGCTAAATTTCACCTGCCGTGTGTCTTCCCATTCCACCAGTCTGTCTGCAGCCTTCTGAAGTCCGTTACTATCTTCAGTGTTTACTATATTTCCAAATTTTGTGTCATCTGCAAACTTCGAAATTGTATCTTCTGCATCCAAGTCCAGATCATTAACAGTAAGAGCTGTGGTCCTAATGCTGACTCGTGGAGAACCACTGTCTATTTCCCACAAGTCTAAACATACAGACATTTACTACCGCTTGCTGTTTCCCATGCCTTAGCCAAATTTGTAGGTGCTGTCCCTTTAAATCCATGGCTTTTAATTTTTCTGTAACTTCAGAGGCAAGGAGGTTCAGATAGTTGGATGTTGGGATAGCTCCCCGGCACTGTCCCACCTCCAGGAGAGTTTCCCACGGTGCACAGCCATGGGAATCAGTATTCCACTCCACGGAAGCAGGCGGCCAGTTAGGCCGATTAAAGCCTCACTTTAGCAACCATTCTTCAAACCTGCCGGCATTTTCCCGGGATTGGGCTGGATCCCCTCTGAGTCAAAAACCCAGGAGCTACTTGGAGGCACCCTTCAGGTGGCGGGCTGGAGATTAATCAGAGCCCCCTCTCAATGCCTCAGTGATGGAGCTGCAAGGTTGAATCAGTCAATCCTGTGGAGGAGTAGTCTTTAACATTGAAGATTCTAACAGCTGTGGGCGTTATTTATTTTTAAATTCTCTGCAGCTATCTGAGTGTGCTCCCATTTTGATGAGCCCCTGCGCTCCCCTTCCTGCTTCAGCAGCGCCCACCTCTCTTGGTTGGGCTGTCAGCCACCAGTGCTCCAGGCCCTCTACTTGGACTTTCCAAATTCCTCCTGCTAAGGCAGTGGCCATGAAAGGGACTGCAACTCAGAGCTAAATTAAGTCTGAAAGAACTGGATGATGCTTGCATAGCTGTCAAAAGTTCCAGATAGCATTAAAAATTTTGTTAAAAGCTAAAGGATGACCACAAAATTTCTAGCATTCAAGTGGAAAGCAATGGACCTCTACCTGAGTTTACTTAGTTCCAAAAATGCATCGAATGGTATTTTCAAGCCTTCAAAATTGCCAAACCTGATAAACAAGCCTTTAAAATTAAAATTGTCCCACAGACTGAACACATCAGGTATGTCCGAAAACCATCTGAAGAATGCAGATTTTTTTTAAAAATTCATTCATGGGATTTGGGCATGGCTGGCTAGGCCAGCATTTATTGCCCATCCCCAATTGCCCTTGTTCGGAGGGCATTTAAGAGTCAACCACATTGATATGGGTCTGGAGTCACATGTAGGCCAGATCAGGTAAGAACAGCAGATTCCTTCCCTAAAGGATGTTAGTGAACCAGATGGGTTCTTACAACAATCGGCAATGGTTTTATCATCAGACATTTAATTCCGGATTTTTTAAAATTGAATTCAAAAATAGGATTTTGGGATGAATGGGAAATGGGATTTGAAACTGGCTCCCAGAACATTACCCTGCGCCCCTGGATTACTTGACCTAGTGATAATATCACTACAACACCGCCTCCCCCTGGTCAACACCTGAAGATCAATTACAAGTGAAGTTCAACTTCAGAAAACGCTGCCTGGAATTCATGTTCCTGAGGCAAAACTGTTAGAGACTAATGATCAGTGCCTAAGTAGATGAAGAGACAAGAGGCATGAATGTGACTTTACAGAAGCTGAGCTAGCTGACTGAATAATTGAGCTCATGATAGCATTGACCCCAATGGAAGCATTCCAAAACGGCATCTTGGACCAACCCAAAGTGGACTACTATAAAGTGGACGCAAGTAAAATGCCATAATAATGGGTAGACCGAGTCTACAGACTATGTGTAATCCTCCACCAATGACACGATAGCCAATAAAGGCAAACCTAGTAAGCAATGTGGGCAGTGCAGCCTCTTGCATGTACCCAGAAAATGCCCAACTTTTAACACAGTATGTAAGGCATGTGGGCACCAGAGGACACTGGAAGCACCAATGCAGAAATCAAAGGCCAGAACAAGTGGATTCAACGTCACGAGAAGCCACAACCAGAGGCCAGACAGGAACAGCATTCCAGTCAACCAAGAGCGCGTACTAAGCAGCGTCAAGAGAAAAGCCACAAACTGTCTAGCCCAAATGACATAGTCAGATGGTGCGATGACCAGACCATTAATACACAAAGGGAGCCGATACTTAGCACGGTGAACATCAAAGAATGTATTGGCACAATGGTACCAACAGAGGCCTTTGCCATCCTCTAGATTATATGCCCACAGATGCAGGGTCAGCACAACCTATATGCAAAACTGGTGCAAGTCCTTCCACTTTGCACACTGAGATGTATGTACACACAGAAGTGGCAAGTGATGATTTGACCAACCAATGCCAAAGTCCACACGTACGATGACTTGGAGATTCCATCTCTGGGATCCATTGCACTCAAGTGTCACTACAAAACCTCACCCTGTTCACCCCAGATGTTTTATATTGTGGACAACATAGATCCAATGATTGCATGTCTGCTGGCATACAAGGACCCATTCTTAGTCACCAGCCATGGCAACGTAAAGGTCATGACAAGGAACAGAGGCCACAAGGAGCAACATCAGAAACCCTGTGCTTACACTGGGAGAAGGCAACCGAACTGCAACCCAGATCACCAGCCAACAGGCTACAGCACACATTTTCACGTCCCTAAGAGGGAATTGGTGACCACAGATTTCCATTGGATTGGTCATGATTACGCTTGGCAAAGTACTGCAGTGTCATTACCTTCTGCACTATGGTCAACCAGAAAACTGCCCAACTCTTACCGCCTGCCATCAGGCATATTGGAAGGATTTACAGGCTGATAATCAACCTTTTTGGCCTTGTTATGTACACACCTTCCATGGCTATCAAGTCCTGAGGTGGGACTTTATCACAGAGCTTCTGGCCCAGAGGTAGGGACACTACCACTGCGCCACAAGACCACTGCACACATCTATAGTAATTATGGTTTTATTAAGTGTGTAATGTACCTTTAAGAATAATACTTGTTAGGCATGATCACATGATCTGTGGTAACCAATAGGAGAATATCACAGGCTACCTCAGGAGTCAGTGCAGAGACAGAGTTGGAGTTGAAAGTACACGTGTAGTTGCTGCTGAGTATATTGTGAATAAACTTATTGTTTCCACCCAAGAAGTGTCTGCAGATCAACTCTATCATTAATATCACAGCTCGGCCACCCTACAACAAAATCACACTATTTGAACCAACTATGTACACCTATTCCCAACATGCACACTTCATCGTCTTGCTGAACCAATGTGGAATTATTATTCACAGACAAGTTTGAACAAAGCTCCCTGGTCATCATTCGTTGATACTCCCAGGAGTATGTGATGCCTTACTCAAAATACAGGGGAAGACGAGAGGTGCCCATGACCGACATGTGGGTAATGAATTACCCAACCTAAACATCAGACAGAAAGTTTGGATACAACGCTCAACTGATGGCACCTGGAGTCAGCAGAAATCGTCAGCATAGGCCCAGGACCAAGATAGTGTCAAGTACAAATACCAAAAAGCATGACAGATGCCAATCAGAACAATGCTACAACCAGAAACACTGAGTAATCCTATTGGCAAGACTGAAGGCTCAATACAAACTAAGCACCCCTAACCAGCATTCTGAAAACATACAGCAGCCTCCAGCAAAGGTCACCATAGCTAAAGCTAGACAGATAAGCAAACCACCAACCAATACCTTTCAGAGACATATACATTTATTGCTTTGTGTCAAAGTACATTCAGACACTTTGGTTTGGATTATCTGTGCCCGCGGCATCGGTGGCATGAGCGGACAATATGGCCTGATCGCATTCATCAGCGCCAGGTTTCGCAGGCAGCACCACATCACTTTTAGGGAGCTCACAGTTGGTCTCTACCTACCAGATCAACCATATGTGGGTGGCTTTTCAATCGCTGCAGGACTAGGGCTTGCTTGTGGAAGGGGGAGAAGTGGCCTCAGGCCAGGGAAGAGGCTGCAGTGTGAGGGCTGTACTGGGAAAGGTGGGGGTATCCCAGGGTCTGTATGCGGGAACATGTTGATCTGTGCAAGTGGCCTCAAGGGGGTGAGGGCTGAGGAGGCAGTCTCCAGAGGAGATGAAGCCAAATGCACATGTGAGGATATGAAAAAAAACTGGGCGATCACTTTGCAGAACACCTGCGGTCTGTCCGCAAGAATGACCCAAACCTCCCTGTCGCTTGCCATTTTAACACTCCACCCTGCTCTCTTGCCTACATGTCTGCCCTTGGCTTGCTGCATTGTTCCAGTGAAGCCCAATGCAAACTGGAGGAACAGCACCTCATCTTCTGACTAGGCACTTTACAGCCTTCCGGACTGAATATTGAATTCAACAACTTTAGGTCGTGAGCTCCCTCCCCCATCCCCACCCCACCCCCTTTCTGTTTCCCCCTTCCTTTTGTTTTTTCCAATAAATTATATAGATTTTTCTTTTCCCACCTATTTCCATTATTTTTAAATATTTTTAAATCTTTTATGCTCCCGCCACCCCCACTAGAGCTATACCTTGAGTGCCCTACCATCCATTCTTAATTAGCACATTCGTTTAGATAATATCACCAACTTTAACACCTATGTGTTCTTTTGTTCTGTTGTCTGACATCTTTTGATGATCTGTTTCTATCACTGCTTGTTTGTCCCTACAACCACACCAACCCCCTCCACTTCTCTCCCCCCACCCAAACCCAGCACCCCCCACACCTTAAACCAGCTTATATTTCACCCCTTTCTTGGATTCACTCAAGTTCTGTCGAAGGGTCATGAGGACTCAAAACGTCAACTCTTCTTCTCCGCCGATGCTGCCAGACCTGCTGAGTTTTTCCAGGTAATTCTGTTTTTGTTTTGTGAGGGTATGTGTGTGTGTGAGAATGGGTGGGGATGCCCCTTGAGCTGGCAGCGAGTGAGATGCCAGTGAATGTGTGATGGGCTTGAGTGTGTGAGTTTAGAGTGATGAAATGGTTGCCATACCCTGGCTACACAGATGAGATCATTCATCTTCTATCTGCATTGGATCGCCAGCCTCTACAATGCAGCATTGGCACTGATCACCACTGCCCTCGCCTACCAAGCCAGAGTGGTAATGTAGCTGCCCCTCCTGCAGCCAGAGCGGGCGTAGAGAACATCACAGTGGGGCCTCCACAGTGTCCAAAAGGCGCTTAAGGGCTGCAATTTTCTTGCCTTTCGGGGCCATGTCTTCTCTGCTGCAGTCCTGGGCTGGAAACACTGAGCACAGCTGTACTTTAAATGTGGTGCCTGGCGTGATGAAGCAATGAGGTGATGGTACGGCAGGTGAATGAGAGCCCACTCACCATGGAAATGGTGTATTTCCCGGGAATGCATAAGTGGGTTTGGGACGATACTGCGTGAAAATCCAAAAACATCATTTTACCCACCCGCTATGCACTTAGTGCAAATCTGGGATGATTCCGTCCACTGTTATTTTCTTTTGCTCTCATGTAAATAGTTTAACTCTTTAGGGGTAAACCTATAGTTAGAAAGAAAGGGGATGTTGTGATATGAGGTATATCTTTAAGGGAGCCTATCTTAAACTAGCGTCAGTCATTACATAAATAAAAACAAAAAAACTGCGGATGCTGGAAATCCAAAACAAAAACAGAATTACCTGGAAAAACTCAGCAGGTCTGGCAGCATTGGCGGAGAAGAAAAGAGTTGACGTTTCGAGTCCTCATGACCCTTCGACAGAACTTGAGTTCGAGTCCAAGAAAGAGCTGAAATATAAACTGGTTTAAGGTGTGTGTGTGGGGGGCGGAGAGATAGAGAGACAGAGAGGTGGAGGCGGGTGGGTGTGGTTGTAGGGACAAACAAGCAGTGATAGAAGCAGATCATCAAAAGATGTCAACGACAATAGTACAATAGAACACATAGGTGTTAAAGTTAAAGTTGGTGATATTATCTAAACGAATGTGCTAATTAAGAATGGATGGTAGGCCACTCAAGGTATAGCTCTAGTGGGGTTTTTTTTATAATGGAAATAGGTGGGAAAAGGAAAATCTTTATAATTTATTGGGAAAAAAAAAGAAGGGGGAAACAGAAAGGGGGTGGGGATGGGGGAGGGAGCTCACGACCTAAAGTTGTTGAATTCAATATTCAGTCCGGAAGGCTGTAAAGTCCCTAGTCGGAAGATGAGGTGTTGTTCCTCCAGTTTGCATTGGGCTTCACTGGAACAATGCAGCAAGCCAAGGACAGACATGTGGGCAAGAGAGCAGGGTGGAGTGTTAAAATGGCAAGCAACAGGGAGGTTTGGGTCATTCTTGCGGACAGACCGCAGGTGTTCTGCAAAGCTGTCGCCCAGTTTACGTTTGGTCTCTCCAATGTAGAGGAGACCACATTGGGAGCAACGAATGCAGTAGACTAAGTTGGGGGAAATGCAAGTGAAATGCTGCTTCACTTGAAAGGAGTGTTTGGGTCCTTGGATGGTGAGGAGAGAGGAAGTGAAGGGGCAGGTGTTGCCTCAACAAGAAACTTTTTCTCTTTCTCTCAAGTGCTAAGGAACGCAAGCTCCAACAACTCATCGACACCAACACCCATCTAGGACCCTCCACCCCTGCCTGTCCCTCCGTCCCCACCCTTTCTTCCAATCCCAGCCCCAGCCGTGTATTCACTATACCCCCTGACCTTCCCCTCTCCGATGCTGAACGTTCAGTGCTCAGCAAAGGACTTAGTTTCATACCCTTACGCCCTCACCTCAATGAATTTCGGGCTCGGCATGATACTGAACTCTTCTTCCGCCGTCTTCGTCTCCGGGCTCACTTCTTTGGGCAGGAGTCCTCTCCCAGTTCAACGGATCCTTTTACCCATCTCCAATATTCTCCCTCCACCTGGACCCCTCCCTCTGGATTCTTACTTTCTCTCGATCTTTTCATTGAGAACTGTCGGCGCGACATTAGTCGTCTCAATTTCTCTGCTCCTCTCACCCATTCTAACCTGTCTCTCTCTGAACTTACTGCACTCCATTCTCTCAGGTCCAACCCTGACATTGTCATCAAACCTGCTGACAAGGGTGGTGCTGTTGTTGTCTGGCGCACTGAGCTCTACCTCGCGGAGGCTGAGCGTCAACTCGCAGACACTTCCTCCTACCTCTCCCTGGACCATGACCCCACCACTGAACATCAAGCCACTGTTTCCAGGACTGTCACTGACCTCATCTCCTCTGGGGATCTCCCTCCCACAGCTTCCAACCTGATAGTCGCCCAACCTCGGACGGCCCGCTTCTATCTCCTACCCAAAATCCACAAACAGAACTGCCCCGGTAGACCGATCGTCTCAGCTTGCTCCTGCCCCACAGAACTCATTTCTCGTTATCTTGACTCCCTTCTCTCTCCCCTTGTCCAGTCCCTTCCCACCTACATCCGTGATTCCTCTGACACCTTACGTCACATCAACAATTTCTAGTTCCCTGGCCCCTACCGCTTCCTCTTCACTATGGACGTCCAATCCCTCTACACCTCCATCCCCCACCAGGATGGTCTGAGGGCCCTTAGCTTCTTCCTCGAACAGAGGCCCAAACAATCCCCATCCACCACTACTCTCCTCCGTGTGGCTGAACTTGTTCTCACGCTGAACAATTTCTCCTTCAACTCCTCTCACTTCCTCCAAATAAAAGGTGTGGCTATGGGTACCCGCATGGGCCCCAGCTATGCCTGTCTCTTTATGGGGTATGTGGAACATTCCTTGTTGCAGTCCTACTCCGGCCCCCTTCCACAACTCTTTCTCCGGTACATCGATGATTACGTCGGTGCCACTTCATGCTCTCGTCAGGACTTGGAAAAATTTATTAATTTTGCTTCCAATCTCCACCCCTCCATCATTTTCACGTGGTCCATCTCTGACACTTCCCTTCCCTTCCTTGACCTCTCTGTCTCAATCTCTGGTGATAGACTGTCCACCAATATCCATTACAAACCCACCGACTCCCACAGCTATCTCGACTACAGCTCCTCACACCCCGCTTCCTGTAAGGACTCCATCCCATTCTCTCAGTTCCTTCGCCTCCGTCGCATCTGTTCCGATGATGCTACATTCAAAAACAGTTCCTCTGACATGTCCTCCTTCTTCCTTAACCGAGGTTTTCCACCCACGGTGGTTGACAGGGCCCTCAACCGTGTCCGGCCCATCTCCCGCGCATCCGCCCTCACGCCTTCTCCTCCCTCCCAGAAACATGATAGGGTCCCCCTTGTCCTCACTTATCACCCCACCAGCCTCCGCCTTCAAAGGATCATCCTCCGCCATTTCCGCCAACTCCAGCATGATGCCACCACCAAACACATCTTCCCTTCACCCCCCTTATCGGCATTCCGTAGGGATCGCTCCCTCCGGGACACCCTGGTCCACTCCTCCATCACCCCCTACTCCTCAACCCCCTCCTATGGCACAACTCCATGCCCACGCAAAAGATGCAACACCTGCCCCTTCACTTCCTCTCTCCTCACCGTCCAAGGACCCAAACACTCCTTTCAAGTGAAGCAGCATTTCACTTGCATTTCCCCCAACTTAGTCTACTGCATTCGTTGCTCCCAATGTGGTCTCCTCTACATTGGAGAGACCAAACGTAAACTGGGTGACCGCTTTGCAGAACACCTGAGGTCTGTCTGCAAGAATGACCCAAACCTCCCTGTTGCTTGCCATTTTAACACTCCACCCTGCTCTCTTGCCCACATGTCTGTCCTTGGCTTGCTGCATTGTTCCAGTGAAGCCCAACGCAAACTGGAGGAACAACACCTCCTCTTCCGACTAGGGACTTTACAGCCTTCCGGACTGAATATTGAATTCAACAACTTTAGGTCGTGAGCTCCCTCCCCCATCCCCACCCCCTTTCTGTTTCCCCCTTCCTTTTTTTTCCCCAATAAATTATAAAGATTTTCCTTTTCCCACCTATTTCCATTATAAAAAAAACCCCACTAGAGTTATACCTTGAGTGCCCTACCATCCATTCTTAATTAGCACATTCGTTTAGATAATATCACCAACTTTAACTTTAACACCTATGTGTTCTATTGTACTATTGTCGTTGACATCTTTTGATGATCTGCTTCTATCACTGCTTGTTCGTCCCTACAACCACACCCCCCCCTGCCTCCACCTCTCTGTCTCTCTATCTCTCCGCCCCCCCACACACACACCTTAAACCAGCTTATATTTCAGCTCTTTCTTGGACTCGAACTCAAGTTCTGTCGAAGGGTCATGAGGACTCGAAACGTCAACTCTTTTCTTCTCCGCCAATGCTGCCAGACCTGCTGCGTTTTTCCAGGTAATTCTGTTTTTGTCAGTCATTACATGCCTTGGCAGGATGTGATGTATTAGTTCAATGACTTGTAATCAGTCTACAAGGAAGAGTGGTAGAAGTCAGATATACTGTACTTAGCCTCCTAGCGAACACCATCTGTATATAGTCTTACTTTCAAATAAAGAACCTACATTATTGTTCCCCCAATCCTTGTGTATGAACGGTACATTTACATTGACGAGAAGAAGAACATAACATGCACTAGCTTTATAGGATAGAAATGGACCCCTAAATCATTTTGCCCTTCCACAGCTCATAGTCTCTCACCATTGAGAAGCTAATTGCCTTTCTCAGGTCCAAAGTAGATGACGCTGCACTTTGCAACATTGAAGTCCAGTTGCAGAAGTTTTGTCCTCATTTAGTTTGGTGTTATCTCTTTGTATTTTCCTTGTGTGCAGGACATTGGCCCAATTGTTAAATACATGGGGCCCAAGCATCCCAGTCCTGATGGAACTCCGGGGCTTAAAGAGCTTTGAACGACCCCACTGAAAAATGAGTCACTGATGGTTGGGCTGGGCTTGGGGCCTCCCAGACTCAGGATTCAGACTGCTGATAAAAACTCTATTAATAACACCAGTGGGTTGCCCCAGAAAAATAGGCAAGGACTATACTCAAGGCCATAGACTGCAAGCAGCCATTTCAGCTTTCAATAAAGTGAATGGAATCCACCCTAGAACTGATGGAATCTGACATTAAATTAGATAAATGAGCAAAACAAGGAGCCATCAATATGAGATAGTCACTAATAAATCCAGTCAAGGAGTCCAGGAGAAACTTTTTTTACCTAGAGAGTGGGAGCCAAAGGTTACTGGGAGAAAGCAGGAGAATGGGGTTGAGGAACTTATCAGCCATGATTGAATGGTGGAGCAGACTCGATGGGCCGAATGGCCTAATTTCTGCTCCTATGTCTTATGGTCTTATGGTTGGAATGTAGAATACGCTACCACAAAGAGTGGCTGAGAGGAATAACGGCGATATATTTAAAGGGAAGCTAGATACCATAGATGTCAACATATAAGTCGACCTTTGAAGTCCCAGAAATCGCTCCAAAAATGGGGCGTCCACTTATACGCTGAGTATAAAAGTGAATTGCTGGCCTCAATGTAGGTGGTCACCATCTTTGTCGTTTGCCACACGTGGACTGCTCTGTGTGGACACGTCTTAAACTCCTCTGCATCTTCGCAACACATCCTGTATTGTCTGCTTGACCCCTTACACCCAAAAGTTACTGGTAAGTGAAACATCCTTTTTGTGGGGTGACAAATTAATGCTGACCACTAATGCGAGTACAGCATGTCATGGCTGAAAAGCGGGGAACAACTTTATATGCTGAGTGTGCGCAAAAACATGATCTTTGGGGCTGAAAAACTGGGTTCATGTTACACACCGGGTGGACTTAAATACCACCGTGATCATGGTAAACACATGCTGGAGAAAGGAATAGAAGGAAATGTTGAGGTTAGATGATGCAAGAGCATAAACACCAGCACGGATCTGTTGGGCTGGTTGGGATTTCTCTGTGGTGTAAATTATATGTAAATCACATAATATATGCAAGATACACAAACCTATCAGGACAATAAGTACTGGAACTAACATTCTGAAGGATCACCGTTCAATAGATGATCTCATCACGAGATTATATTTGCTTAAGAATATAACTTAATATAACATTGACAGCAATTGTGGCAGGACTGAGACACATTGTCAAGAGTATGGTAGAGGGAGAGTTACTCTCTATCGAACCACTATGACCTTGATTTGATCTTGTTGCTGAAAGTGGTCTATTTCCCAGTTCTACCATCCTTCACCTTAAATGCACATTTCACGTGAAAACACCATAGTAAATGTCTTGTTTTATTGTGTCAAGCACTTAAGTGCAGGCATGGAGAATCCTGTGCGGCACTGAACTCACACAGCTCAGCACAGATTGCTTTATTACAAAGCCATTAGCCTTATCAGGCTTTTCTCAGAGGCACCATCCAGTCTGTTATTGATCAATGGAATACTCCAGGCTGGGTAATCAAACATAATTTGCTGCCAATAGGTTTGAGTCTGCTAAACTTCCAATCTGTTGCTTCAAAAGGTAAAACACAGCTCACACCAACAGCAGAAACTTGCGCAGAGTTGCCAACTCTTCAGGGTTGTCCTGGAGTCGCCAGGAATTAAAGATTAATCTCCTGGGCTCCGCTGTTAAGAAACTTGGGTGGGAGGGGGGGTGGGGGGGGACCAAAAAACGCGAGTTAGAAAAACACCAGAGACGGGAAAGATGGTTCCCGCCCGGCAATTAAGAAACTGTTAAGGAAGTGGGCAATTAAGCCCATTAGTGATGCAATCAACAGCGATTTTACGTGGCCCCTCCTGATTTGAGTTGGTCCGATCGAGTGTAATGCCTGAGGTGGCGGTGCGCCCTGCAATATGTAGAAGCAGCCGCTGACTAAAGTCACCAAGAAGGCCCCCCCAAGAAGCGGAGGAGATCTCGTAAGCAGAGCTATTCCACTTACGGGTACAGGGGCCTGACCCAGGACCCCCCCCCACCCCGACCTTTCCAATCTAGGATCTCGTCCAAGGCCATGAGTGTTATGAATTCCTTCGTTGCCGACATTTTCGAGCACATCGCCCCCACCACCCCACCCCCACCCCGAGGCTTCGCACTTCACTCGCCACAACAAGCGCGCACCATCTCGGCCAGGGAGACCCAGAATGCCCGTCCGCCTCATGCTGCCAGGGGCACTGGTCAAACACGCCGTCTCCGAAGGCACCAGAGCAGTCAACCAAATATACCAACTCCGCTCCAGTCGCTCGTCCTCAAGGTTATATTTTAACAAACACATTTCCGGGCCATTCTCCCAGGCGGCATTTACGTTTTTGCTCAAACCTCAATCCCAGGGCGGGGAAATAGAATAAAGAGGACTGGGTTTTTTTAATGAGGTTTGCTTTCAGGTGCTTGATTGTGCTGCATGGACGTATTTTGCAGCACTTTTGTCACGCCCTTTATTCAGTGGAGGTCCGCAGCTCCCTGGGACAGCTGCCTACCTTCAGGTTGCTCGCTAGTTAGGTCGGTGCCCCCCCTTTTCCCAACCCCCACCCCGGCAGCGCTGAACATTTCTCAGCGTGCGTTTCACGCCGTTTGTCCGATAATTGGGCCAGCCGGCACATAATCACAGTCGGCAGTCGGAATCCCATTTCCCGTCCACTTCGGGGCCCGCCAATCGCATGTGCCCGACGAACGATAAATTTAGGCCCGGGGTGGGGGGGGGTGGGGGGTGATGTGGGGACAGTGGGAATGTCACTGGTACTTGTAATCCAGAGGTCCAGGCTCATGTTCTGGGGACATGGGTTCAAATCCCACTACAGCCGCTGGTGGGATTTGAATTCAGCTAACAAATCTAGAACTAAAATCTGGTCTCTGTAATAGTGACAAAACCATTGTTGATTGTGGTTAAAAGCTCATCTGGTTCACTAATGATCCTCCAGGGAAGGACATCTACCGCCCTTACCTGGTCTGGCCTACATGTGACTCCAGGCCACAAGAAAATGCTTGTCCTCTGAAATGGTCTAGCAAGCCGCTCAGTTCAAGGGCAGTTAGGGATGGTCAACAAATGCTGGCCTTGCCAGCCAGTGATGCCCATATCCCATGAAAGAATATAAAAAAATCTTCTCTACATCAACCCTGTCAATTGCCATTGAAATCTTAAGGACCCTTCAGTTCTGGCCAGTTCAGCTTTTCCTGACAGTTATAATTTCTCAGTCCTGGTATCATTCCTGTAAAATCTTCTCTGCACCCTCTCCAGTACCTCTATATCCTTTTTCTAACATGGAGACCAGAACTGGGCACAGAACACACAATTGGTGCGCAAAGGCTGTGTGACATGAGAATGGAACAACAGCGGAAGAATGTGGGAGCAGGGTTTGGTGGCGTTGGGGGCTGGTGGGGTGCGGGGGAGTGGTGAGGGAGTTGGAGATAGGAGGTCATGTTATGAAATCTCCAGGAGCACATTAGACTAGAGTTCTGCCCAATCTGAGAATGTCAAGTCTGGTGAACTAGCAGACGATAAATGAATGGCAGCCAGTTCCATTTTAATGGATAGATTTTTAATATAAAGCAAAAAAGTGAATCTTATTATTGTCTCTTTTACTTTCTTATAACAAGTGGCCATAATCTTGGAGCCTATTTCCTAATTCAATGCTCTCATATCTTGTGAAAATATTTCCTGTAACTCACATGCTTTCCCATATTCCTTCTGTATTTTGGTTTCATTTTCCTGTTTACACAAGTCAATGAACTGAGAAAACACAAAGAGAAATCTATACAGTACCATGACTTTTGCTTCTCATTGCATTTTCACAGGACATAGATGATTTTTCTTTTAAATCCGAGGTTATGTTAGGATCTTAATGAATTACGATCTCCTCCTCATGTTGCTTCTATTTTGCCTTCTTACGAACTTATGAATTAGGAGCAGGAGTAGGCTACTCGTCCCCTCAAGCCTGCTCCGTCATTTAATAAGATCGTGGCTGATCTAGTTTTAACCTCATATTCCTGCCTACCCCTGATAACCTTTCACCCCCTTGCTTATCAAGAATCTATCTACCTCTGCCTTAATGATATTCAAGAACTCTGCCTCACCCTCCCTTTGAGGAAGAGAATTCCAAAGTCTCACGACCCTGTTGGGCCAAGTGTCCTGTTCCTGTGATGTAAATATTATATAACAATGTAATAGGTACTAAGTATGAGTGCTGCTTTTGAACATTGAGAAGCTCCATATGTGTCAGTTAGGAGAACACTATTTTATGCAGCAAGTTATGTTCTGGAATGCGCTGCCTGGAAGGGTGGTTGAAGCAGGTTCAAATAGTAACTTAGAAATTGGATTAATACTTAAAATAGAGAAAAACTAAGGGAGTGGGGCTAATTAGATAACTCTTTCAAAGAGCCAGCACAGACACAATGGGCCCAATGGCCTACTTTTGTGCTGTTTGATGCAATAGTGCTAGTCATTTTTTTTCATTCATGGGATGTGAGCATCACTGGTTAGGTCAACATTTATTGTCCATATCTAATTGCCTTTATTCAGAGGGCATTTAGCCAACTACATTGCTGTGGATCTGGGGTCACATGTAAACTAGACCAGGTAACGACAGCAGACTTTCCTTCCCTAAAGGACATTAGTGAACCAGTTTTATCAACAATGGTCAATGGTGGTCATCATCAAACTTTTAATTTCAGATTTTTATTGGATTCAAATTTTACCATCCACTGTGGTGGGATTTGAAACATTACCCTGGGTCTCTGGAATACTAATCTAGTCTAGTGACAATATCACTATGCTACTGTCTCCTGCAGAACATACTTACACAGAAGCACAGCCAACATTTTCTCTGATGCTGGAAGGTCACTGTGTCTTGTCACAGGGATAAACTAATTCAAGCACTGTGATCAGGACAGATCTGTGTCATTTTATCAGCGAAGAGAAGGCATTGGATTCTCCCATAGCCTGGCAGGCTTTCTTCATCAGATACTCTAAAATGTCAGCACAGCGAGTAACCAGTGCATCTCGGGTTTAATGGTGCCAGCATATTTGGCCTCGGTGTAACATTACATCATTTTCTCAAATCTGCTTCAATTGATGTGTTCCATAAGACTCTTGAGATCAAGGCCTGGGATCCATGACTTATTCAATTCACTTGCTAATGTTCAAATAGCAGGTAAAAGTAATTATTAACATGAACTGAGACAAGAAGACTTTTTTAATACAGCCTCACAAAATGTGTCACTTACGGGCAACTGTGAAGCTAGCTTCAGCCTGGTGGAATTTTGTTTTCTCTCCATCTAAGCATTAGAATAACGTAATTGTGTTTGAGCTTACTCATTCAATGCTTTTACTCCTGTGGGACTGTGGGGAGAAAAAACTACAGGGAAAACACTTCAGAAAGCTAAAGCGGAAATCTAGATGAAATATTCAGACTCCCATCTTCATGAAGGGTTTTGATAGAGTTTATAGGGAGAGACTGTTTCCACTGACAGGAGGGTCAGTAATGAGAGAACACGGTTTTAAGATCATTATCAAAAGAGCACTAGAGATGGGTAGGGAGGAAATGAGAAACCATTCTATGATCTTGAATGCACTGCCTGAAAAGGTCGTGGAAGCAGATTCATTAGCAACTTACATAAACTGCATAAATTACTTGAAAGGGGAATAAATGCAGGGCTGAGGGGAAAGAGCAGAGGTTAGGGATCAATTGGATAGCTCCTTCAAAGATCTCAGCTCCAGGACATCACTGCAGGAGTTCCTCAGGGTAGTGTCCTCGGCCCAACCATCTTCAGCTGCTTCGTCAATGCCCTTCCTTCCATCATAAGGTCCAGAAGTGGGGATGTTCACTGATGATTGCACAATGTTCAGCACCATTCGTGACTCCTCAGATACTGAAGCAGTCCATGTCCAAATGCAGCAAGACCTGGACAGTATCCAGGCTTGGGTTGACAAATGGCAAGTAACATTCACACCACACAAGTGCCAGGCAATGACCATCTCCAACAAGAGAGAATCTACCTATTGACCCTTGACATTCAATAGCATTACTATCACTAAATCCCCTACTAGCAAGATCTGGGGGTTATCATTGACCAGAAACTGAACTGGACTAGCCATATAAATACTGTGGCTACAAGAGCAGGTCAGGGGCTAGGAATCCTGTGACGAGTAACTCACCTCCTGACTCCCCAGAGCTTGTCCACCATCTCCAAGGCACAAGTCAGGAGTGTGATGGAATAATTGTTTGGATGAGTACAGCTCTCACAACACCCAAGAAGCTTGACACCATTCAGGACAAAGCAGTCCACTTGATTAGCACCCCATCCACCAACATTTCCTCCACCACCAACACACAGTAGCAGCAGTGTGTACCATCTACAGATGCAGTGCAGAAACTCACCAGGGCTCCTTAGGCATCACCTTCCAAACCCACGACCGCTAGCATCTAGAAGGACAAGGGCAGCAGATACATGGGAACACCACCACCTGGAAGTTCCCCTCCAAGCCCCTCACCATCCTGACTTAGAAATATATCACCGTTTCTTCACTATCTCTGGGTCAAAATCCTGGAACTCCCTCCCTAACAGCACTGTGGGTGTATCTACACCACATGGACTGCAGCAGTTCAAGAAGGCAGCTCACCACCACCTTCTCAAGGACAACTAAGGATGGACAATAAATGCTGACCTAGTCAATGATGCCCACATCCTATAAATGAATAAAAAAAAGAGCCTGCACAGGCATGATGGGTCAAATGGTCTCCTTCTGTAGTATCTGATTCTATACAGAGGGGGAGAATTGGAATCAGGCCAATCTAGTTATGGCCCAGTCCAAAACTAATGGTAGTGGGTTCTTAAAACAAATGCACTATGGAGTCGGTTAGGAGACCCATGTGGAAAGTAGTCTATACTCAGCCTTTATACGTGAGCATTCACCTCCTTAACCCAAGGGGCTTAAGCCAACTTGTCCTCCTGCTTTGCTGAGGTTAAATAACCCAGCAAAGGCCATCACCCAGACCCATGTCTTTCCTAGACTGGTGACTCACCTCTTCTTGTCCTAAATAGCTGAGTCCAACATGATTCAGATTTAAACACTGAATTTGCAAATCCCACACAAAAATTTATCTGCTGCTGACAAAAAGGCTGGGGCATGAAGTCAACAAAGGGCAAGAAAACACTTCGTTAACAAATCCCACTTTGGCTATGACTGTCAACCTCCAGTATACCCCTGCCGTCCCATCATGCTCATTAGCCTGAATTTTGGCACTCGTCGGGCGGGTGCGAGTGGTGGGACCTGGGAGCAGACGGGAATCGAGCCCCCGACTGTGATCAGCTCCCCTCCCCCACCCCGGCCGCGATTTTACACTGACTGGCGTATTAATGGCCACCCAGTGTGAAACACTTGTGGAGAAAAGCTCAGTGCTGCCTTCAGTGTTGGGATGAGGGTGGGCGCCGATTTCACTGTGGGTGCTGTTGAGCACTTCCACTGAGATCCCTGAAGGCAGACAGCTACCCCAGGGAGCTGCAGACCTCCAAGTAATGAAAGCAAGCACAAAAATGCTGCAAAAAATGTCCATGCAGCACAATCAAGCGCCTGAAAGCATACCTCACAAAAATGCTGTTCTCAGACATTTCTTTTTGATTGATATCCTAATGGAGACTTAGCCCTGCCCATGGAGGAGGTCTCATCAAAAATGTCAAGCCCGCCTGGCCAACTGTAAGATAAAAGCAAAAAACTGCGGATGCTGGAAATCCAAAACAAAAATAAAAACACCTGGAAAAACTCAGCAGGTCTGGCAGCATCTGCGGAGGGGAACACAGTTAACATTTCGAGTCCGCATGACTCTTCAACAGAACTAAGTAAAAATAGAAGAGAGGTGAAATATAAGCTGGTTTAATGGGGGGGACAAGTAGAGCTGGATAGAGGGCCAGTGATAGGTGGAGATAGCCAAAAGATGTCACAGACAAAAGGACAAAGAGGTGTTGATGGTGGTGATATTATCTAAGGAATGTGCTAATTAAGGGTAGAAAGCAGGACAAGCAAGTTACAGATAGCCCTAGTGGGGGTGGGGTGGGGTGAAGGCTAGGGACCTGCTTTCTACCCTTAATTAGCACATTCCTTTAGATAATATCACCACCTTCAACACCTCTTTGTCCTTTTGTCTGTGACATCTTTTGGCTATCTCCACCTATCACTGGCCCTCTATTCAGCTCTAACCCCCCCTCCCCCCTTAAACCAGCTTATATTTCACCTCTTTTCTATTTTTACTTAGTTCTGTTGAAGAGTCATACGGACTCAAAACGTTAACTATGTTCCTCTCCGCCGATGCTGCCAGACCTGCTGAGTTTTTCCAGGTATTTTTGTTTTTGTTTTGGCCAACTGTAAGGTTGGATGGGCCCCGAGAAAACACTTACGATTGGGTCGCTAATGGGCTTAATTACCTGCTTAATTGTCGGCGGGCGCTCTTCCGATTTTTGCGCGCGCCCACCGAGCGAGGTATCGCACGAGTGGGTTATAACATCAGGACGCTCACCCAGTGTCATCTTGCATGGTTCGGGCACCCCCCCCCCCCCCCCCCCCCCCCCCCGCGGTACTGAAAATTCTGGCCATTGTTCTAAAAAAGGGGGCAAGTCATTGCCCTGTGTAAAGCATCACAGAGAAAGAGAAAAGCACCCAAACAATACGCACATAAGAACAACAGACAGGAAAAGATCTTCTGGTCCAATGCAATTGTGATTCCATGTTCATCACCATAAATAAACACTCCCCGTCCCAAACAAAGCCACAGGCCTCTTAGGAGAGGCTGAGAAACCAGATTAAAACCTAAGAAACAAAGAGAGAGAGAGAGAGAGACAGAAAAACAGAGAGTGCAAAGGCTTGACCTAACAGTTGTTGCTTCCCTGTGCCCCAGGGTGATGGTAGCCTTATCCTGTAATTAGTTTCTTCCTAAGTCTGGCTCTGAGTTGTCAGCTGCTTCCTTGTGAGACTGTGTGATAATCACATCTCTGATGAACAGCAGAAACCTGCACTCACATTCGATGAACTTGCACTCAGAGTTAGGTAGATGTTATTATTTTTGGACAGTAAATTGTTTAGTTTCCCAACTACTCTGTGAAAGGTTTATCAGCCACGTATCCTCATCTTGCCACCCAGGTTTGCCAGAAGGACAAATGTTGCTGACAGGGAGAAGCAGAGAGATGAGGGATTTATTTTTAAATTTCAGAATTGCCGTATTTAGTTTCCTTAATTCTTTCCACATGTTAATTTTAATATATTAGTTGATTTCCGTTGGCATTTCACATGGTGAGTCCAGACCAAGGCTTTAGGAGAAGCGGGGTTAGAGGGTCAGGGATATTTTAACAGGACCAGTCCCGTTGTTAAAAGCCGTGCAATGTGGGGGTGAAATTGGTTTGTGTCCAAGGACTGAAACAGGTTTGTAGTGAATCAGCAGCTGGGTTTCCACTGCTCCAGTTTTTATTTCCCACTGGACTTGGAAAATATTTCCAAGATTTTTCATTTCAAACCAAGTAAAACCAACAGTGAGACGAGAAAATGGGCCTCCACAAAGAGTTTGAGCTGCTGTGAAATTCAGTGGAAATCATTTTCCCTGGAGCCAAATGCCATTAACAATGCAATTGGCTCTCCATGATGTTGGACAGTGGGATTGGGACTATGCTTCATATTCTTCATATGTAAACTAAGGCATTGACTACTGTTGTTATCTTGGCTCAGTTGGCAGTACTGTCTGCTTTACAATCAGGAGGTCATTGGGTTCGCCGTCATTAGATTCAACGTCCAATCCAAGACTTGAGCACATACTCTGGGCTGACACATCAGAGCAGCACAGAAACAGTGCTGCTTTGTTAGGGAAGCTGTCTTTGGATGAGATGTTCAACTGAGGCTCCATTTGCCTGCTCGGGTGGGTATAAAACATCCCATCACCATATTCAAAATGTGGTGGGTCCTGAAAACATCTCTGTTGCATTGCTGAAGATCTGGTGTATCAGAATTAGCCATTCCACTTGTAGTGTTATTCTAGCATAATCCTACTTCAGCAGCCTTACCTAAAAGTCCACTCATGAATGGGTCATTCAATATATGAAGAAGAACTGAAATAAAAACAGAAAGTGCTGGAAAAACTCAGCAAGCCTGGTAGCACCTATAGAGGAAGAAACAGAGTTAATGTTTCAATTCCAATATAACTCTTCGTTGAAACAGAAGATGAGTCCAAAGAAAAGTCATATTGGACTCGAAACGTTGGGTGGAATCATCCCAGGTTATTACTAAGTGCGGTAGCGGGTGTTTTATCTGCCAGGCGCAATGGCGGATTTTCACGCTGTATTGTCCGAAACCCGCCAGGCATCACATTTAAATTACAGCCATGCTCAGTGCCTCCATCCCAGGACTGAAGCAAATAAGATATGGTCTCAAAAATCAAGAAGCCTGGAGCCCTTGAGCGCCTTTGGGACGCTCTGGAGGCCCACTGTGATGTCCTTTACCCCTGCTCTGGCCGCAAGAGGAGCACTTACATCGGCTTGGTAGGTGATCAGAAGAGGGTGACCATCCAATGCAGAGAGAGGATGAATGATCACATCCATGCAGCCAGGGTATGGAAACCATCTCATCACTCTAAACTCACACACTCAAGCGCATCACACATTCACTGGCATCTCACTCACTGCCAGCTCAAGGGACATCACCACCCATTCTCACACACATACCCTCACATGTCCATCTGGCCTCATCTCTGGAGACTGCCTCCTCAGTCCTCACCATCTTGAGGCCACTTGCACAGATCAACATGTGCCCCCCATACTCACCCTGGGATACCCTGCTGCCCAACAGTACAGCCCTCGCCCTGCAGCTTCTTCCCTTGCCTGAGGCCACTTCTCCCCCTTCTCCAAGCAAGACCTAGCCAGGGAAGCCATTGAAAAGCCACCCACACACGGCCAATCTGGCTGCCTGTGAGCCTCCCTAAAAGTGACGTGGTTCTGTCTGCAAAGCCTGGCGCTGATAACTGCGAGTGCTGACCAAAGCAAGGTAGACAAACAAACCTTGAAGTCATGAGTGAAGTGTAGCCTGATAAGTACATGCCTTATATAGGCTGTTGTGAAACACATTGGCGTGTTCTCCTTCCGATGTGGGAGGATAATCCAGTGTTGGGGTGGGGGGGTGGGGACGGTTGAGTCCGGCGGGCTGGCCTTATTATGATATGCTGATGTAGTACAGTGAGGTTCCCGACATCCAATGGCGGGGAACATACCCCTCCATCAGCGGACGATCGCAAACTGGTTTCACTACATTGTGAGACCGATCTTTGCCCTTCTCGCCGTATTGTCCACCCATGCCACTGAATACGCCAGACGACGGTGGGCACGGAAAAGCCTGCCCCTTATCTCTGTTCCTCTCTCCACAGATGCGGCAAGACCTGCTGTGTTTTCCCAGAAATCCCTGTTTTTATTTTGGATCTCCAGCATCTTCAGTAGTTTTTGCTTTTATTTTAGCGTGAACGAGAACTTCCTGACTTCAATCCTAAAATTGTCTGTCAATTCACCTATGTTGACAATACAGTTGAGAGGCTACAGAAGCTGGGATTCTTCTCCTGAGTCGGGGGGAACGATGGTGGAGGGGGGGGACGAAAGTGAAGCAGCAATTTAACATTATGAGTAGCTTTGATGAGAGTAGATAGGGAGAAACCTGTTGCTACAAGCAGGAGGGGTGGTAACCAGAGGATACTAATTGAAGATAATTGGGGATTTGAGTTTTTTTTTATATGCTGTGAGCTGCTATGATCTGGAATGGGCTGCCTGAAATTGTGGTGGAAGCAGATATAATGCCAACTTTCAAAAGGAAATTGTATATATACTTGAAAAGGAGACATTTGCAGGCTTGTGGGAAAAGAGCAAGAAAATTGGACTAACGGTATAGCTCTTTCAAAGAGCTGGGACAGAGACAATGGGCCAAATGGCCTTTATCGGTGCTGTAAGATTCAGTGAGGTCATGGGAGAGAATGAGAATGGCACCCGAAATTCTGAGTTTGTTTGAGAATTGTATCTGGTTCCGGTTTATTAGGGTTCGTGTTCCAACAAAGAAAAGTTGCAGTTCAATTGTGTCTCATTTTGGGAATCTCATTATAAGAAGAATATTGAACCTATCAAAAAGATGCAATGTCTACTCACTGCACCGATAGAAACATGGGAGGACATAGTAATGATGAGCAACTTATTCACTGAATATTCACGGACTGTTCACTGAAGCGCAAACGTTAAATGCAAAATTTATTAAAGGTGTTTTCAAGTTATGACATACTTGGGGAAGGTAAGAAAGAAAGGATTATTTTCACTGGTCAGT
Source organism: Carcharodon carcharias (assembly GCF_017639515.1). NCBI lineage: Eukaryota > Metazoa > Chordata > Chondrichthyes > Lamniformes > Lamnidae > Carcharodon > Carcharodon carcharias. The sequence continues at coordinate 114,179,236 of NC_054483.1, read as the reverse complement.
GAACAAGGAGCAGAGTCTATTCTTAAAACACAGAAAGTTATTAAGGATGAGCATTATCACAGGCCTCCATTAAAACAATCATGTTTAAGAGCAATAAATAAATGAGTAAATAAGAGAAAGGATTTGGAGTGGATGGATCTGGTGGGGAAAATCAAGCACCAGCTCCAATACAATGGGCTGAATGGCCTCCTGAATTGGAATTTATTCCTATGGTTACTTGAACCTACTCTATAGTGATTGCTATTATAATAAGTTCATTTGTTTATGGAATAAGTATTTTTAAAAAAGGAATGAATGTGGTGTCTGACTCTGACAGCTAACGATGGGAGGTATGGTATGTATTATATCAAAGCCTCAGCACAGATCAGTGTGTCATCATTTCTGATTGAAGTGCTAGGTGTGTTTGTTTTAACATGGAGAAGCTGAAAGACCATTGAATGCAGTCTGCACTTTGTCAGTGCACTATTGAGATTATAGATGCCCTTCTCTCTCTGAGGCAACGTGTCTTGACACATCATACATTAAACATGCTCGATACACTCTGCCAGTAACTTGCTGACTTGACAGTAGAAAATGCTGATTCTATCAAATAGAATGCACAGCACAAAAACAGGCCATTCTCACCTGTTCCTGTCTTGGCTTGCCACAAGCCTCCTTTCGCCCTATTTCATCTCACCCGATCAACATTAGCTTTTATTCGTTTCTCCCTCACGAGTTATTCCAGATTCCCCTTAAATAAGGGGAATATTTCCCTCTGACACTTTCCTCAAAAACTCCAATGCAGTAGTGAGTTCTAACATTCTAACCAGTCTTTGGGTAGAGGATTTCTAATGAAAGGTCACAGGGCTGAAACGTTAACTCTGTTTCTCTCTCCACAGATGCTGTCAGACCTGCCGAGTTCTTTTTTTCCCCCAGCACTTTCTGTTTTTAATTCCAGAATTGGAAAATGCTAGAGCTGTAACAGAATTTAAGCAGAGGCAAGGATAGGGGGATGAGGGGGAGAGGGAGAATGAACCAACCGGGGAGGTCTGAGATCAGGCGGAAGGCAGGAGAGATTAAATTACAAAAGAGATGATGGTACAAGGCCAAAGGAGGTGGGTTTGGGGCAAGTAAAGAAATAAAGGAAGGGCCTGGAGGATATAAAGATAGCAGAATCATTAGAAACATAGAAACTAGGAGCAAGAGTAGGCCATTCGGCCCTTCGAGCCTGCTCCGTCTTTCATCATGATCAGGGTTGATCATCCAACTCAATAGCCTGCTCCCGCTTTCTCCCCATATCCTTTGATCCCTTTCGCCCCAAGGGCTATATCTAACACCTTCTTGAAAACATACAATGTTTTGGCCTCAACTACTTTCTGTGGTAGCGAATTCCACAGGCTCACCACTCTCTGGGTGAAGAAATTTCTCCTCATCTCAGTCCTAAATGGTCTACCCCATATCCTCAGACTGTGACCCCTGGTTCTGGACTCCCCCACCATCGGGAACATCTTTCCTGCATCTACCCTGTCTAGTCCTGTTAGAATTTTATAGGTTTCAATGAGATCCCCCCTCATTCTTCTGAACTCCAGAGAATATAATCCTATTCAACTCAATCTCTCCTCATATGTCAGTCCCGCCATCCCAGGAATCAGTATGGTAAACCTTCGCTGCACTCCCCCTTCAGCAAGAACATCCTTCCTCAGATAAGGAGACCAAAACTGCACACAATATTCCAGGTGTGGTCTCACCAAGGCCCTGTATAAATGCAGCAAGGCATCTCTGCTTCTGTACTCGAATCCTTTGGCCATGAAGGCCAATATACCATTTGCCTTCTTTACCGCCTGCTGCACCTGCATGCTTACCTTCAGCAACTAGTGTACGAGGAAAACCAGTTTCTTGTCTGCCAACCAGTATTCTATCCATCTCAGTACACTACCCCCAGTCCCATGCGCTTTAATTTTACACGCCAATCTCTTATGTGGGACTTTGTCAAAAGCCTTCTGAAAGTCCAAATAAACCACATCCACTGGCTCCCCCTCATCAGCTCTACTAGTTACATCCTCGAAAAATTCCAGTAGATTTGTCAAGCGTGGTTTCCCTTTCGTAAATCCATGCCGACTCTGTCCGATTCTGCCACTGTTTTCCAACAGCTGCTGTCAGACAAAATGGGGCGGGGATTTATGGTCTGAAATTGTTGAACTGAATGTTGAATCTGGAAGGCTGCAAACCACCTAATCGACAAATGAGGTGCTGTTCCTCAAATTTACGTGGAGCTTCACTGGAAGAGTATAGGAGGCTGAGGGAAGTGGGGGAGTGGGGGAAGAATTAAGCACTTTGGAAGTGTTCCTGCTGCAATATAAGAAACTTGGCGGCCGGTCTACACAAGACAACTTCCCACAGACAACTCTTAAATAAATGACCAGGTCATCAATTTTAACCATTGATAGAAGTTGAAGTGTGGGCCAGACTATCACCCCTGATCTTCTTAGAAATAGTGTCATGGGATACATTATGTTCACCTGAGTGGGCAGACGGAACCTCATTTTAATATCTCATCCAAACAGCACTTCCAACACTCTGGAGTCAGGGGACCAACTCTTATGAAACAAAATAAGGGAAAAACTTTGACCATGGGGCTGAGGTCGGGTGGGCAATGCGCCTCTGGGTTTCTGGTGACCATCAGGGTGTGGTGGAGTGGGTAAGCGGGGGAAGCTCACACGAGTGGTGGGGGGATTGGGAGGGTTGCTGGTGACTATAACTCTCCCTGGTAGCCAACGGCCACAGTGACATACAAAGAAACAAAGAGGCAAGGCAAGTGTAGACTCCCAGGCTTCATCTCCCACAGGCTGTCTAGAAATGAGGAACGAAGGGTGTCCCTTAAGGAACGTAGGATAAGCAGTCAAAATAAAGGACAATCTCTAAAAACATGGGACAGTTGGTCAGCCTGATTGCAGTGCCAGCCTAAATTAGGTACCTCTGGAGTGGGACTTGAACCCACAGTTTTCTGAGTCAGATGTAAGAGTGCAACCTACTGAACTCCAGCTGACACTAACATTTGACATGAAATGATGTGCAAAGTTAGTCCTTCTAACTGTGACCTACTCTTGTTAATTCGTAACACTGACTATCCTGTGTTCGCACATGTATTTGTTCGAGGAGCTGTGTACTCAGACTCAGAAGCTGGTTTTGTACTGGAAAAAAATTGACTAACCCAGTTGGAAACTTTTTATCTTCCTTGCAAGTCACGTTACCATGGCAACCATCCACTGCCAAGAGACCTAACAAAGATACAATGAAGTAGTCTGTTATTGAGTCTAGCGAGATTTACTGGTTCTATGCATTCAGCTGAAACAGTGCCTCCTTTAGGACATTTCAACAGAAACCAATATTCTATGGAAAGACAGACTTACATTTGCAACTTTTAAAAAAATTTATTCACTCACAGGATGTGGACATCGCTGGCTAGGCAAGCATTGCCCATCCCTAATTACCCTTGAGAAGGCGGTGGTGAATCCCCTCTTGAATTACTACAGTCCGTGCGGCTTTAGGAAGGAAGCTACAGGATCTAGACCCAGCCACAGTGAAGGAACGGTGCTGTAGTTCCAAATCAGGATGGTGTGTGGCTTGGAGGGGAACTTGCAGGTGGTGGTGTTCCCATGCGTCTGTTGCCTTGTTTTTCTGGGTGGTAGAGGTCACGGGTTTGGAAGGTGCAATTGAAGGAGGCTCGGTGAATCACTGCATTACTGCTGCCACTGCACACCAATGGCGGAGGGAGGGAATGTTTAAAGTGGTGGATAGGGTGCCGGGTAAACTTGGATGGCACGTTGTTGGAGCTGCACTCATCCAGGTAAGCGGAGAGTATTCCGTCACCCTCCTGACTTGCACCTTGTAGATAGTGGACATGCTTTGGGGAGTCAGTAGGTGAGTTACTTGCTGCAGAGTTCCCAGCCTCTGACTCGTTCTTGTAGCCACAGCATTTATATGGCTGGTCCAGTTAAGTTTCTGGTCAGTAGTAATCCCCAGGATGTGGGTGGTGAGGAATTCAGTGGTGATGATACTGTTAAATGTCAAGGGGAGATAGTTAGGGGAGATCTCTCTTGTTGGATACGGTCATTGTCTGACACTTGTGTAATGCAAGTGTTACTTATAACTTAACAGCCCAAGCCTGAATGTTGCCGCCCAGATTTTGCTGCGTAAGGACATGGATTGCTTCAGTATCTGAGGAATCGCAAATGGTACTGTACACTGTGCAATCATCAGCGAACACTCTCCTTGTGTACTGAGTTAAAACTGGGTCCCACGAATATGAAGGCAGCTGCACTTTGGCAACATAAAAATACAATTAAAGAACTTACATGTATACAGTACCTTTGAAGATTTCAATAAATCCCAAAGCCAATTAAGTACTTTTGAAGTGCTGTAATGTAGGAATCCCGGCAGTCATTTTGCACACAACTAACTCACAAACAGCAAAGTTTTAGTGGTGTTGGTTGAGAGATAAATATTAAATCAGGGTCAACTGTAGGCCAGTTAGTATCACTCATGTCACCCCTCCACTCACCGAGTCACAAGGTCTGGGTTCAAGTCCCACTCCAGAGCTTCAACACAAAAATCAAGACCAACACTCCAGTGCAGTGCTGAGGGAGTGCTGCATTATCAGAGGTGCCATCTTTCAGATGAGACATTAAATCGAAGCCCCATCTGCCTATCTGGATGAAGGTAAAAGATACCATGGCGCTAGATCAAGAGTTCAAATCTCACCATGGCAAATTATGAAACAATGTACTCTAAAACTTTGTGTGCAAGCTGGTTGCTGTGTGCACTACAGTACAAGAGGGACTACACTTCAAAAATACTTCATTGGCTGTAAAGTGCTTCAGGATGTCCAGTTGTAAAAAGCAATATAAATGCTTTCTTTTATTTTTAATTGATAAATTTTACTGTTACTGCCCTAAGATTGATTTCACCATAAAAGCAGAAAACAAATATCTCACAAAAACAAAACAGCAGAAATATAGGGAAAACCAAACAGGTGTTAATCACAATTATATCAAATCTTCTCTACTTAAGGAGTCTTGCTCATCTTTTTAAAAGATGAGAATTCACCTTTCAAGGGGGGATTGCCGGATAATTTATGCCTATCTTTTGAATTCTTCTGTTTGAAAAGTTTGTGCTGGTGTCACTGGGGACCTGTCATTGTGGAGCTACTGAATCCATTACCGGGACAGTGTTTGAAGCAACATCAATGCAGAGGCTGTCGTAAAGGGGTCCCTCTCATCTTATTATTTCAAAAGCGCTTGTTGAGTTTGGCTCCCTGGCACTGCTGGGCTCTGAGACTCAGTGCACCGAGTTCCTGCCTCTCCTAATCCAGTTTGAGGTCAATGCTATTCATTGCTGGCACATCAATAGAAACAGACAGTTTAGGGGAGAATGTTGAACATGAAAGTGAAAATAGTCAGAATAGAAGAGAGAAAAGAGAGCAAAAAAGGGAGGTAAAGGGGTGAATGGGGCCCAATTGTTTACAATTTCTTTCACTGGCTTTCCTTCCTCTTTCTGAAGGTATGGGGTAATAATTTCCTCCGAATTTTGATTGTGCCTGTTTCAGACCCCGCTTCGGACTTTGTCAGAGCCCCAATGTTAGTGATCAGCAGGCAACACTATGCTTTCTGATTTAAATACATTTGGACATTGTGATGGCCTCACCACTTTAAACTGTGCATTTGATGCGTGTCCCAATGTCACATTTCAATGCATTTCACGTTTCTTTTATTATCAAAAGGAAAGGTTGTCCTTCTGAATCACTGCATTATCAAAGGTTACAAAAGTACATCGCACCTTTAATACAAGAGGCCAGCTGCTGGCGTCTCTCACTCCCTTATTTATCCACACCCCCCGGGGTTGGGGGGGGTCGATTGCACTGGTTAATGTGCTGGCTTCAAGTTCCTCTTGGGCTAATTTTATGCTTTGGAATAATAGAATCTTACGGCATACAATGGGAGCATCTGGCCCCTCCTGCCTGTGACAGGTTTTTGAAAGAGTGGGGCAATATTTACGTGTAGTGTCACTTTATCCTCTCAGGCCCCACCAATGATAATCTCATGAAACAAAGCATGATGACCTTGACTGCATTTAAGGGACTTTGTAAGGTCCCTGAATTTAAGGGGGTGGGCGAGGGGTGTATTCAGGTACAGCGATCAGCAGCCCCAAAGCAGCAGTGAACCCAGGTATTCCTGGTAACATGGATGCTCAGCCGATGTTAAATGACCTCCCATGGGCATCAGTTCAATCCTGCCGGTTGCCTCCCTGCTCACTCTGGATAGGAAGGGTCTGAAAATCCTGCAGGGCGGAAGTTGTCTGTTAACATGAGATGGGGCAGTGGGGATGGTCTTCAGCATCCTTCCATCCACATAAGATGGATCGGCATGTGGCAAATCCATTGGCGATGGGGTGTCTTCATATGGGGGACTTTTGCTGATAGCTGGAGAGACCAGTCCATGAGAGGCCTCAAATGCTGCGTGTGAAGTGGTTAGCAGGTTCTACCGTGGGTTGCTGCTTTTGGTGTTGGCTCCTGTTGCCAAGCTGCTGTAGCCACTGACCGTCACGGTGGAGCTTGCTGGCCTAAAGGTGATGTCGCCATTTCCCCCTTTCATTGGCTAGCATTCCCCGGATGGGAAAATCGATGTTTAGGACCATTATGTCACTCTTGCAAGCATCCTCGAAGCGGAGCTTCGGACGCCCTATTGGTCTTCTGGCTCCAGACACCTTGCCACACAATTAAATCCTTGGGTGTGTGCCTGTCTTCCATCCTGTGACCCTGCCGGAGACAGCAAAGTCACCTCCACTGGATGAGTGCCAACATACTGGGGAGATTTGCCTTTGAGAGGACCTGCTACGTTCGCCATCTTGTCCTTTCATGAGATACCCAGAATGCGCGGCAAACACCAAAGCTGAAAGCTATTGAGCTTCCTTTCTTGATATCTGTAAGTCTTCCTTGTTTCATGGCCATACAACCGGGTGCTGAGATCACAGGCCTCACAATACCCCACCTTTAGGGTGATCAGATTTTCTAAAGTCAAAACCGGGGCACAGGGCAGGGTGGGGGTCTGAGATGATTGACATGTTGGGTAACCAATGGTAGCAGTCTGGTGGGGGGTGCAGTTAAAGGTGGGAGGTTGGGTGATGACATCTCTCGGAACATGTCCCCTATTCCATAGATTGTTCAAAAGATGTCGTCAGCAATGGAGCCATCGGCACCAAAAAGGGAGGGGCAGCTCCCTTGGGGATGTCAAGGGGGCATTGAGGGGGAGGGACACAGGTCCACTGCTTGAAATGCAATGGGATGTGATGGGTGTTTAGAGGAAGAAGGACAAAATTTCACACAGATTTTCCCCCACCCGCAAGCCCAGGCCCAGTGTACATTTGACTAAAAGGGAAAAAAGCGGAAACTGGAACATTTGAACTATTTTTAGGAAATTTCGCGACACCAGGACATTTAGTGAAAAACTAGAGCTGTCCCAGCAAAACTGGGATGCCTGGTCACCCTAAGCATCTTGGTCCTAAGAGTAAGCTTGATGTTATCCCATGCATAGCTAGGGAAGTGGTGTGGTGCGGTGAGGTAACAGGACAAGTCTAAGCTTTTCTCGTGGTGCCTTGGGGAACGCTGCTTTGTCTAACAGGAAAAACGAAGAGAAGCCTTTCCCGTTAGGGGCCTCTTTTGGGCCTTGCTCGTTGAGCTCCAATGTCTTCAGCTTTCCCACATTCAAGCCAGCCAGTTAAAATTGCAGTCAGATCCAGATGACATCATCAAGATCCGATGACATTCCAGTGCAGAGAAGGACCCGCCCTCTTTCAAGAGAGCAGAATAAAACAGGGACCGGCGAGTTCCTGACAGCAACTACTGGCGGGCAAGAAACCAGGGTGATTTGATCTGCTCACCCACCCAGAAGAAACTAGGCAAACATGGTTAAAATCACCCCTTGGCACAGTTGTCAGAACGCATTTAGTGCCTGTTAAACGATACCAGGGTGGGTCCATATCTTGCAAGAGATGAAAAGAGGGAAGCAAAGAATTTAAAAATAGAAGACTGGGCGTCTTCCCCTTGAGAAAGGAAAAAATTAAAACCGATACGTTTTTACTTAAAAGGTAACGTTGCTCATTGATCTGTGTCGATCAGTAAATCTTGGCAGAACCCACCCACAATTTAAGCAGCCTCTTGGCAAGGACCACAGCTTGGGCTTCACTGATGGTTTTAGTGTGGAATCAAGATGGGCTTTCGAATGGATTGATACCAAAAAGAAGAAAAGAAACAGCAACTGCAGAAGGTGATGTTTAGTCTGGGAAAGTACAGTTTGGCTTTTCTTTCACCCCCTTCTTCTCTCTTTAAAATCATTGAAGCCACTGAGATTCTTTGATTCCTGACTTAAGCTGTAGTTGTTTAGGTTAAAAGGTGCTGATTACATTATTGACGAAAATATATTGCACTCCCTGATGGCTGCGAGTTTGCAGGATTCAGGCAAGACTCAAAGAGGCAGCAAGAGAATCAAAGAACGTGCATCCTTAAATAGAAACCTTTTCAGGGCCTGGAGCCCTCCAGAGTTTAACCTGCTCCAAGATAACACACTCAGATCTCAGCGTGAATGTGATAATAGCCAAGGAGAAAGTCGTGATCAAAGGCAGTACAGATGCCTTTCAGCAAGCAAGCTGTAGGTTAAAGTTCTACTGGTTCTACAAAGCCTAACCCACTGGGAGTGCACATCAGGCTCCTGCAGTTGAACAGCCAATCCCAGTGCAAGAGAAATGGGCTGAATTTGAAAGAAAAAAGTGAAAGAGGAAGAGAAAAAGACAATGAAGCACTCTTGAAGTGTTGTCACTATTGTAATATAGGAAATGCAACAGCCAATTTACACACTGTAAGCTCCCCCATGCAATATGATAATGTCCAGATAATTTGTTTTATTGATATTGGTTGAGGGACAAATATTGGGTAGGAAGGACATCGTGGTTAACTCCCCTACTCTTCTTTGAAATATTGCTTCAGGGGCTGGTAGGATCTCAGTTTAACATCTCATCTATTGTCTTGAATATACTCAACAACTGAGCATCCACTAGTAGTGAATTCCAAAGATTCCTGACCATTTGAGTGAAGAAATTTCTTCCCATCTCAGTCCTGAATAGCGTATCCTTATTCTGAGACTGTGCCCCATGTTAGATTCACCAGACAGGGGAAATATTTTCTCAGCGTCTATCCTGACAAGGTCCTTGTGAATTTTATATGTTTCAAGATCATCTCTCATTCTTTTAAGATCCAGGGAATGTAGCCCCAGTATAATCAATCTCTCCTCATCAGACAATCCCATCAACCCAGAAATCAGTCTAGTAAACTCCCTTTAGGGCAAGCATGTAGGTACAAGAAGATCAAAACTGTGCACAATACTCCAATTGTGGTCTCACCAAATTGCTGTACGATTGCAGTGAGACTTTTAAGATGTAATAGCTTTGATGTTGTCTTCTGTAAATAAAAAAATCAATTCATTAACTTGTTTCAGTAAATGATAAACAACTTAAAGTGACGGTGTTTGGAAGTTGGATATCGAAGTCTCCATGTGCAGGTATGACAAGTCTTCCTTGTCTGGCTGTATACAACAAGGGGTAAACACTCAGAGACAGGCAGTGGCACAGATGTTTTTGAAACAGAACCTTTGTGAGACAGTAAATGCATCAAAGGTGGCAAGAACCCTGGAGTGCGGGAAAGGCCAGAAATTAATCTTAAACAAAAATAAAAATACCTGGAAAAACTCAGCAGGTCTGACAGCATCTGCGGAGAGGAACACAGTTAACGTTTCGAGTCTGTATGACTCTTCAATAGAACTAAGTAAAAATAGAAAAGAGGTGAAATATAAACTGGCTTAAGGGGGGTTGGGACACATAGAGCTGGATAAAGGGCCAGTGATAGGTGGAGATTGCCAAAAGATGTCACAGACAAAAGGACAAAGAGGTGTTATCTTGTTTAGATCAAGTTGGATGACCTACTGACAAAAGTGTGAAAAGAAAGACCTGTATTTATGTAGCACTTTTCACACCACCAGACTTCCAAAACTCTTTACAGCCGATGAAGTACTTTTTGAAGTGTAGTCGCTGTTGTAGTGTTGGAAATGTGGCAGCCAATTTGCACACAGCAAGCTCCCACAAACAGCATTGTGGTAATGACCAGATAATCTGTTCATTGTGATGTCAGTTGAGAGGAAAATATTGGCCAGGACCCCTGTTCTTCTTCAAAACAGTGCCGTATGGGATCTCTTACATCCACCCAAGCAGGCACCTGAAGTCTCAGTTTAACTTCTCACCTAAAAGATGGCCAGGGAGTGGAGCCATGGTTGGTGTGTTCTCCATTTTGTATTATTATGCAAAGATAAGTTGCACTGTTTGAATTAAGGAAGTCCAATCCAAAATGCCATCCTCCACGCTCACTTTACTGTGAACTAAAGCAGCTTATCAATTTACATCAGGAATTCAGACAGCTGTGAAAGACAGAACAAAATGGTTCAGGTTAATTATTGCATCACCAGGCATCGCTTAGTGAGTAATAGTCTACTCTGCATCAGCACATTGTCAGTGCAAGTCACGCTCCAGGGACTTGAACACAAAAGCCTAGGCTAACTTGCTCCAGTGTCGTACTGAGGGAGTGTTGTACTATTAAAGGTGCTATCCCTTTGTATGAGATACCGAGGCAAAATCTGCCCCCTCAGGTAATGGGTCCCATGGCACTATTTCAAAGAAGGACAGGGGAGTTATCCCTGGATTCTTATCCAATATTTATCTCTCCTTCACCATTGCTAAATCAGATTATCTGGTCATTGTAACAATGGCAGTTTGTGAGAGCTTGCTGCGTGCAAATTGGCTGCTGTGTTTCCTGCATTACACAGTGATTACACCTCAGCAGTGGATCATTCACTTTTAAAGTACTTGGGAGGTACCTTCTGCAGACTCAAACCTGTAAACGAGGTATAATGTCATTACTGAGCAGTGCATCATCTGACCTACTGTGAATAATGCAACTGGGGATCTTTTTGTAGTCTATCACCCCAGCCCTCACTTTGTAGCTTCTTAGGGAAGAAATACAGTGGAGAAAATAATGCCTTAATAATTGTATTTGTGCTAAATCTTCTATTAGAATAAGAGAATTGTAAGTGCTTCTTCACTAGCCAGTGAATTTGAGATGATGATCTGCACTTGTTGACAGGATTAGCTGAGGCCTGATATAATGGAAAGTCTACATAAAGATTGTTCCATTACAACAACAACAGCAACTTATATTTACATAGCATCTTTAACATAATGAAACTTCCCAAGGCGCTTCTTAGGAGAGTTATAAAACAAAGTATGACACCTTGTCCCATTGGGAGATATGAGATCAGGTGACCAAAAGCTTAACTAAAGAGGTAGGTTTTAAGGAGTGTCTCAAAAGAGGAAAGCGGGGTAGAGACAAAGAGGTGTAGGGAGGGTATTCCAGGGTTTGGGGGCTTTGGCAACTGAAGGTGTGGCCACCAATGGTGGAGCAATTAAAATCAGGGATACACAAGAGGGCAGGATTACAGAAACACAAATATCTTGGAGGACTGTGGGTTTGGGGGAGATTTCAGTGATTGGGAAGGGTGAGGGATTTGAAAACAAAGATGTGGAAAAGGCAAGGGCGGCTGGTCCGAATGATTCTATGTGTCAGACAAAACAGTTCATAAAACTTGGATGTGGCCTGCAAGTTACAGCGAAAGCTGCACAGTGCATTGAGTCGATGAGTAAGGGTGACTCCATAAAAGCAGTTGCATTGGTCTGCAGCTATGGAACACACATCTGGATATTTACAAGCCAGTCATAAATTAGCCATCTGGCTCAAATCCCAAATTCCACACACACTGTCCAGGTTTCTCCTGATGAAGCATGTTTCGTAAACCCTACTTACAAATGCTAATGTACGTGAATCCCTGTGACAGATCAATGTGTGTGTTTATTAACTGAGGTGCAGGCCAAGTTCCTTTTAGTGCCTTCGGTGAATCTGCCATTCACTGATTAAACATCCTGCTCTCGTGTTCTGAATTAATGAACTAATTCAATCAGTTTTCCCTTCCTTCCCTCCATCTGTGGCCCCCTTGCTCACTGCACTCACAGATGTATCACATATCGCCACAAGAACATTTTTCAACTCTATTCTCCTCAGGTCACTGTTTTTGTTTTGAATTGTGCCATGTGTCAATTTTTTTCGGAATTAGCCCAAGTCAAATTGCTACTCATGGAATTTTACGCCTTCCTGTTTATTTTCCATCGGAAGGATGATCCTTTACTGGAGGATACTGCCCATCTAGTCTCAATACACCAAACAACCCTTTAGTAAAGACTGTACATGGGAACAGTAGGAACATGAATAGGTCATTGAGCCTTTCCAGTCTGCTTTGCCATTCAATGAGATTGTGGCTGATCTGTACCTCAACTCCACAATTACCCTCTTTTGCTTCATGTGCCTTGATTGCTTGCCTAACTAAAATGAAACCACCCACTAGAACAGGGCAGGACTTCCTCCCCAGTGAGGGACAGAATTCCCTGTACTCTCCAACAATTTAGCTCACCAGCAGCATGTTTTGGCTGTGAGACAGGTTGGCATGGAATGAGTCAGCTCCTGGCTGACTTTACTTCTGGGGTTGGTGGGAGGAGGGGGAAGGTGTGCAAGCTGTCTGCACCCCTCCCCTACAGTAATATGCAGGCCAAGGTTGATACTTTCGGGCCATACTGAGGGAGTGTTGCACTGTCAACAGCATTGGTCTAGATATTAATCTCGCTGTAATAGGCAGGGGAACAGGTGAGGTTAAAAGAGTTAAATTCAGAAACACAATCCAAAGCTGCCTCACAACAAATCCACCACCCATCAGCAGGTCTGGCAGCATCGGCGGGGAAGAAAAGAGTTGACGTTTCGAGTCCTCGTGACCCTTCGAAGGGTCACGAGGACTCGAAACATCAACTCTTTTCTTCTCCGCCGATGCTGCCAGACCTGCTGAGTTTTTCCAGGTAATTCTGTTTTTGTTTTTGTTTTGGATTTCCAGCATCCGCAGTTTTTTTTTTGTTTTTAACCCGTCAGCAGGTATTGAGTAGCATGACTCACCGCAACAACTGAGTGAGACAATTTGGCAGTAAAAGCTTGAAACCCCAAAGGGCCGGTCTCCAGAGGATATGTTGATATGATTATTCTGTCGATTCACTGTTGCATATCTCAGGAAATTCTTCCTCTCCTACCTTGTAGACAGGAATTTATATTTATTATACTTACAGTGATAAATATAAGAATGTTACTACTAAAGTTCATAATCAATTTCTTTACCCAGAGAATGGATAAAAAGTGGCGCTCGCTACCATTTGGGGTGGTTGAGCTGAGTGGTGCAGGTGCTTTTAAGGGGAAGCTGGATAAGCACTTTATGTGGAAAGAAATAGAAGGATATGCGGATAGGGTTTGATGAAGAGGGGTAGGCGGAGTCTTTTGTGGGGCATAAACACTGGTTGGGCTAAATTGCCTGTTTCTGTGCTGTAGCCCTGTATAATGCTACATACGCTGTAGGAGCTTTTCTCCACGTTCAGTATTCATCCCTCATGTAAAATTATTCCTGTTGTAAAATATTGCTAAAGTGTTGTGCTGCTTGCTAAGCTGTATCAAATGCTCAGGACCATTTTGTGAAATGCCTTTAGTTGTTCATTTTTCAGTTGGTCAATTTATTTATAAAATGGAATGATGCAGCAAGTTCTTTTCGCAATAGAGGAATGTTATGAAAGTTTTCAGGTACAATTACGGAATTCTAGTGACAATGCACTTGCCAGTGGGATACAAGGTGACAGTGTGAGGGGATGGTAGCAAAGCAGTTGTGTTGCTGGATAGTTAATCCGGGGGCCTGGACTGATTGTCTAATTCAATTCCCACCATGGCAGCTGGAGGAATTTAAATTCGATGAATTAATACATCTGAATTAATAATGATCTTGAAGCTACCGGATTGTTGTCCGGCAATATAATTGCTTACACGAGGGTAATTGATTTATGTTACCCCAGGCTAATGATTCTGTGTATCACATGTAGAACTTTCCTATAATTCAACGGTGAACAAGGGCCTTTTTCTTTCTAGGTTTCTTTCTAGGTTTCGCTTCTCCCCTCCTGTAGGCGCTGACTCTTTCTCAGGATACCTGATTCCACTGGCCCTCGATTGCCTCTCCAGCCTTCAAACAGGTGACCATTATTGTGACTGAGTGTGTGTGTGTGTGTGTTAGTGCAACATTTGACCAAATTAGGCTTTGCACCAAGCCAAGTGCAATGTTCATCCATCACGGACAGTTTTCCAGCAAGAGTCAATGGACATTGTTTGTGAGCCCAGGATGTTTGTAACATCCCTTCTCCACCCTACCTTACCCTTTCCAGTTCACCCTTAGATTGTTAATCATTGAACTCCAACTGGTGTCCTGTTTGAACTTAAGAACACAGGAAATTAAGTAAGAATAGGCCATTCAACCCTTCAACTCTGCTTCACCATTCAAGAAGATCATGCCTGATCTTCTCATTCAACTTCGCTTTCCCCATCTCACCCCATATCCCTTTATTTTCTTAGTGTCCAAAAATCTATCATTTTCTGTCTTGAATATGCTCATCCACAGCCTTCTAGGGTACAGAATTTCAAAGATTAACAACCTTCCGAATGAAGACATTTCTCCTCATCTCAATCATAAGAACATGGGACTTAGAAGCAGGAATAGGCCATTCAGCCCTTTGAGCCTGCTTTGCCATTCAATAAGATCATGGGTGATCTGGTTGTGGTCTCAAATCCACTGCCCTGCCGGCACCCCAACCCCTAATAATCCTCAACTCCCTTATCTATCAAAAATCTGCCTAACTCAGCCTTGAATAAATTCAATGGCCCGGATGCCACTGCTTTCTGGTTCTTAAAAGGGAGACCTCTTATTCTTAAACAAGAACAAAAATAGCTGGAAAAACTCAGCAGGTCTGACAGCATCTGCGGAGAGGAATATAGTCAAAGTTTCAAGTCCGTATGACTCTTCATCAGAACTAAGAAATATAGAAATGAGGTGAAATATAAGCTGGCTGAGGGGAATGGGACAGTTAGAGCTGGATAGAGGACCAGGGATAGGTGGAGGCAAAGAAGAGATTGCCAAAGATGTCATAGACAAAAGGACAAAGGGGTGTTGTCCACCCCTAGTTCTAGACTCCCTGCAAGAGGAGTCCTCCTGGTGTCTATCTTATCATGTCACCTCAGGGTCTTAAATGTTTCAATAAGATCACCTCTCTGCCAGGGCCACTTAGCTCCAGACTGCCTTGGTCCAAGCATAGATAAAAGAGTGTGGAGTGTGACTGCCTTTGCCATCAAGGCAGCATCAAGAAAACCTAGTTAAACTGAAGTTAATGGGAATCAGGGTGAAATCTCTCCACTGATACTTTAGCACAAAGGAACATGGTCATGGTTGTTAGAGGCCAATCATTTTTTTTATTCATTCATGGAATGTGGGCATCACTGGCTAGGCCAGCATTTATTGCCCATCCCTAATTGCCCTTGTTCAGAGAGCATTTAAAAGTCAACCACATTGCTGTGGGTCTGGAGTCACATGTAGACCAGACCAGGTGAGGATGGCATATTTCCTTCCCTAAAGGACATTAATGAACCAGATGGGTTTTTACACTAATTGACAATGGTTTCATGATCATCATTTGGCCTTCATTGAATTCAAATTCCACCTGCCATGGTGGGACTTGAACCTGGGTCCCCAGAGCATTACTCTTGGTCTTTGGATTACCAGTCTCAGTGACAATACCACTATGCCATCGTTCCCTCATCTGAGCCCAGGGCAACACTGCAGGAGATTTTCAGGTTAATTTCCTAGGCCCAACCATCTTCAGCTGCTTCATCAATGATTCTCCCTCCAAAATAAGGTTAGGAGTGGGGATGGTCACTGATGATTATACGCTGTTCATCACCATTCACTCCTCAGATACTGAAACAATCTGTTCCAGCATGCAGCAAGATCTGGACACCATTCAGGCTTGGGCTGATCATTGGTAAGTAACTTTGCACCACACAAGTGCATGGTAATGACCATCTTCAACAAGAGAGAATCTGACCATTGCCTCTTGACATTCATTGGCGTCACCATCACTGAATCCCCCACTATCAACATCCTGGGGATTACCATTGACCAGAAACTAAACTGGACTAGCCATATAAATACCATGGCAACAAGAGCAGGTCAAAGGCTGGGAATTCTGCACAGAGTAACTCACTTCCTGACTCCCCAAAGCCTGTCCACCATCTACAAGGCACAATTCAGGAGTCTGATAGAATACTCTCCACTTGCCTTGATGGGTGCAGTTCTAACAACACTCAAGAATTTTGACACCATCCAGAATAAAGCAGTCCGCTCGATCGGCACCACATCTGCCAACTTAAACATTCACTCTCTCCACCACTAGAACACAGTGGCAGCAGTGTGCACCACATACAACTTGCACTGCAGCAACCGACCAAGGCTCCTTCAACAGCACCTTCCAAACACACGATCTCTACCAACTAGAAGAACAAAGGCTACAGGCCCATGGGAACACCACCACCTGAACATTCCATTCCAAGCCACTCACCATCCTGACTTGGAAATGTATCGCCGTTCCTTCACTGTCGCTGGATCAAAATCCTGAAGCTCCCTCCCTAACAGCGCTGTGGGTGTACCTACACCATAGAGATTGCAGCTGTTCAGGAAGGCAGCTCACCATCACCTTCTTGAGGGCAATTAGAGCTGGGCAATAAATGCTGCCCTTACCAGTGATGCTCCCGTTTAAAAACCTCTAAGAATTTTATGCATTCCGGTGAGATCACTTCTCACTCCCATTTCTACTCAGTAGATCAGTTTACTCGGCGTGGGTCCAGAATTGAAACTTGGGGACATTGTGCTCCATATAATTTCGAGCTATAACGGGTGCAACATCAAGAAACCTCAATTTTTCACCTCACACTGGAAAATATATTTTCGAGCCTCAGTAAAGATTAGAATGGTCTAGCATTCTCATAGAGCACAGCAAAACACTTCCCCTCAGTCTCTGCCCACATACTTTAATAGCCCCACAAGCATGTAATTAATGTCACTGTGACAGATTGATTATAATAGATATTGAAATAAGCTCAGATTACCTCAATCAAAATGATGAGGGGTTTTGATTGAGTAAGTGGGGAGGAACTGTTTCCACCGGGTCGATCACCAGAGGACACAGATTTAAGGTAATTTGTCAGAATTAAAGAATCAGAGGGAACATGAGGAGAAATTCTTTCATGAAGCAAATTGTTATGATCTGGATTATGCTAACTGGAAAGGTAGTGAAAGCAGACCCAATAGTAAACTTTCAAAAGGATAAATACTGGAAGGGGAAAAATGTTCCGTGTTACTGGGCGAGGACAGGGGAATGAGGTCATTGGGTAATCCATCCAGAGAGCTGTGTCCATGACCCACTGGGGATAGTGCGCTGTAATATCAAGCCCCACTGTTCCCCGGGCCGCGGTAAATGTGGAAAGTTTGTCCAAACCACCAGATTGCCCCAATTCTACCTCACTGTTTACCTTAGGTTAACAGAATACGAGCACCAGGTTTGTAAACTTAATGGGTAGAGCCTTCGGCTTGGCGAGCGAGGGTGGGGCCTGCTCGCCGAGGCGTAAAATGAGGCGCAGTGACATAGGGCGTGTGTCCCGACTTCACCGCGATTTTCAGGTCAGCGGGCACACAGCTGAGTCGGCTGCGCGCCCGCCAAACGATCAAAGGCCTATTAAAGGCCATTTAAAAAGCCAATAAAGCAATTAGCTGAGCTGCCCGTCCAACCTTAAGGATGGTGGGGGCTGGGGGGCAGGCGAAGAGCCCAGGGCCTTCACATTTTTCACGGAGCCTCATCCCACGGGCGGGATGAGGTTTCATGAACATTTTTATTAAAGTGTTTGAAAAATTTTTAATGACATTAATGGACATGTCCCAGCTCATGTGACAGTTTCACAAGTCCTTAAAATCGTCTCAGAGCGATATCTGCGCTCTTTCATGTGCATCTGCGAGAGAGCGCACTCCCCGACTCAGACAACAACCCCCCCCCCCCCCCCCCACAACTTCCGGCTGTACATCACGCTGGGCGGGCCTTAATTGGCCCGCCCACATAAAATGGCGGCACCCAGCCGATCGGGGGCGCACCCGCCCCCCTCGCACCATCCCCCCCTGTTGGGGAGAAAATTGTCCCCAATAATAAATAACCGTTTATTGAACAAATTGTCTCTAACCAGTGGCAAAAGAAAGAAATAGGGACTGCTAACTTCTAACTCCGTAACCTACTCTACCCCTTCTTAAATCCCTCTACACGCACTTACAAGACACATAAAACATGCAAGACACATAAGACACACAAAAACATGGATTTTAAGGCTGGGATAAAACAGTTCAATAGCACCACAACTCCAGAGTACAGGCTTTGATGGGTTGATTTTGATCGATATCTTCCAAATTCCTTTCAGTTCTTGTTGATGACACGAGGTGGCTCTTCCAGCACTTTCAGTATTTAGTTCACAGGTTGAGCATCTGCCTTTCAATGTTCAGGACTCCTTTCCGGCACCATCCTGTCTTTCATGGCACACTCTGTTCCAGGACGATAACATTCTAAGTAGCTCTCATCCTGTTCCAGTGGACATGTTTCAAATTGCAGCCATTGTAATTTTAATCCACCATCCAACCGAAAACAAAAAGATATGGTTTTTTACAACAGTCCGACAGAAATAAAAAGATATTTTCCTTACAGCTGTCACAGGCACAAAGGATCAGATGGACTCCTTCTGTCTGGTTTTATGGTAAGAAATGAGTTATTCTTTAGAAAAAGCTTTAGAAATGTACGGCAATTGTGACACCCTTTAGTTAACCTAAATCTGGCAAGTCGTGACAGAGGACAGCAGCTCGCATTGTGACATTGTGAATCAGCGATCAATTTGAAGACCATAAGTCTTCATCACTCCTAGCCAAATCTGTAGGAGTAACAACATAGTTGTTATGTTACTGACCAAGTAATCCAAGGGCCTGGAGTAATAATCCAGAGAATTCACAGCGGCAGTTTGAGAACTCGCATTCAGCTTATCAAAGATGTCTGGAAATTAAAAAGTTGAGGTCAGTAAAAGTGAGCATGAAACTGTCGGATTGTTGTAAAAATCCAGCTGGTTCACTAATGTCCTTTAGGGAAGGGGGCCTGCTGTCCTTACACGGTCTGGTGTACGTGTGACTCCAGTCCAAGATCAACATGGTTGATTATTAATTGCTCTTAAGGCTTTGTTATAAAGGCAAGTGTAGCAACCATTTTGCACACGAAATCCAACAAGCAGCACTGGGGTAAGTGACCAGTTGATGTGAGGATTTTGTGTTGACTGAGGGAGGAATGTTAGCCAAGCGACTGAGAAAGCTTCCGGCTTTTCTTCAAATGGTGTGGTGGAATCTTTAAAGTCCACCTGAAACATGGGGATAGGGTTCATGTCACATCACCTCTCCCTTGGTACTGCACTGGGGCATCACTCCACATATTCAATCATGAAATGAGGCTTGAATGCACAGCCCTCTGGCTCCAAGACAATTGTACTACTAATAGGGTCAAGCTGACACTAGTGCTATCAAACTTTATGTTCATTAGCTGGGAGAAAAAAAAATAACCAAAGACATATTTAGGTCAGTAACTTAATAATTTAAACAGCAACTAATTTGTCTGTTACTCAACTTGATTAATGGGTGGTACAATCACTTCCAAATTACAAAATTCAAGTCCCACTCTAGGGGCGGGATTTTAGTTTTGGGGTCAGTACCCTGAGGTCCGGCACATATCCACATTCCAAATGCCCAACACTATTTTTTACAAGCTGGCTAATTAGTGGCCGGTGAGTATGCTCACCGACCAATGAATAGCAGGGAAGCTCTTGAAGCTGGAGGGTCAATCGCAGGTCATCCAGCAACGACACATTGGCAGCTCCACCATCAGAGGTGGGAGCTGCCAGTGTAGGTAGGAGAGAGGCCAGGCACCTCAAGATAGAGGTGTTCTGAAGACTTTTTAAAAAGGTGAGATTAAAGTTGGCCCATTGAGCATCTCGCGATCACAGCTAGGGGAGCTGGGTCAGAAATGGTAGATGGAGCAATGGTTCCCACCCAGCCTCCCACTGGGTGGCCACCTTTAGCCCTGTGCGTGGTTCGGCCTCAGTGGGAAGTCCACATGCCGACTGGAAAATTCCAGTCAGGTGCAGGGTGGCCTTAACAGGCCCTTCATTTTGCCTAATTGGCTCGCTGCCTCTTGCAGGTGAGTAGTCTGTTCCCTCGAGCTAGTATGTTCCAAAACAGCGCAGAGGTGGGAACACGCCGGCATACTGACATGCCAGCTGGTACTGGGAAATTGCCGGCCTCTCCGTCTCTGCTCCTGCCTCCATGGCCATTTAAAAATTTAGGACTTTAGTGGGAAATTTATGTTGATATTCGAATGTGCTCCTGAGGCCAAACCGCATTGCTGGAGGTCCCCGCACTTGTGATGGTAAATTTGTTCCATTGGGTAGTAAAGAACAAGTCTTCTTGTGCCTTGGCTAACCCTTTGCCCTCAACCAGCACCGCCATATATTACCTGGCCATTCATCTCATTGCTGCTTCTCTGCATTAGAAGCAGCTCAGAGAAGATTCACTTGACTGAATACTGGGATGAAGGGGTTATCTCATGAAGAAAGGTTGAGCTGATTGTGTCTACATCCACTGGAGTTTAGACGAATGAGAGATGATCTTATTGAAACATATAAGATCCTGAGGGGACTTGACAGGGTGGATGTTGGGAGGATGTTTCTCCTTATTGGGGGTGTCTAAATCCAGGGAACACAGTTTAAAAATTAGGAGTCTCCCATTTAAGACTGAGATGAGGAGACATTTTTTTCACTCAGAGGCATTCTCTTCCCCAGGGAACAGCGAAGGCTGGGTCATTGAATATATTCATGATTGAATTAGACAACAAGGGACTTGAGGGTTATGGTGGGGTGGGGGGGGTGGTGGGGTTGCAGACAGGAAAGTGGAGGTGAAGCCACAATCAGATCAGCCCTGATCTTATCGACCGGCAGAGCAGGCTCAAGGGGCCGAATGGTCTACTCCTGCTCTTAATTTTTCTGTGGTACTTGTATCATTTTACAGTGAGTCAAATGGCTGCTCCCATTTCCCCACAGTTTGTGCTCTTCAAAGGTTCAGATTCATATAAAGAGTTTTGGGATGTGATAAAGGGCCCTAGAAAGACAAGCTTTCCTTTGTTAGGCTGGGATATTTCCAGATGCTCCTGAGCCACGAAAAGAAACCTGTGCCCACAGAAGCTACGTCCACACGTGCCACTATTTGGTCTACAAAGAACTGAATGCGTGAGACAGGATTGCCTGATGGATAAAATGTTTAATGTTATTTTTGTGATTAAAAATGGGCAGGAAGGGTACGAAGGGAAAATACAATCCTTCCAAAAGCAAACAAGTCTAACATCTGGATTGAGAAATTGGTTCATAGTTGTGCTTGGCCAAATTTTTCTCAAAATGAGTTTAACAGATTTTGGCACAATCATAAAGGCAAACATTTTTTTTTACAGAAACTGCCTTCTGGAAAATCGTGAATGCACTTTATAAAAATGATGTGAAAGTCTGAATCACAATGCTTTAAACATGAGGCTTTGGCTACTGGCACCACTCGTTTTTCCAATCTGCGGCTTTAAGCCATACTCATCAAAATCCTTCACCAGAGAGGGAGAATCAATATAATTTTGTCATCGCCCTCAACCACAATGATTCATAGCCACAGTCACGTCCCAGCTCACTTAGGTCAAAGGCCCTTAAAATTCTGGGTTCTTCCAGCTATCCCATTGTCGCTCCATGCAGTGACAACCTGGCAGAACCCCCAGGGAAATAGTGAAGACTCCAGGGCCAAAGCATTGGTCATCATCACGTTGCTCGTTGTGGGAGCTTGCTGTGCACAAATCGGCTGCTGTGTTTCTTACAACAGTGACTTCAAAAATACTTCATTGGCTGTAGAGCACCCCGAGGTTGTTAAAGGTGCCACATAATTGCAGTTAATTAATGAATTTCGCTCTTTTGCCCTTTAGTTTTTTTTACTTTCTTTTTCTTTCTCCCCAACCTCAGCATAGGTCTGTAGCCTTGTACCTTCATTGGCCGATATTGCACACATTAGGCCATTTCACATTTGAAAAGGGGTTCCTGGAGGAGTGGATCTGAAACAGAGATCCATGACCTCCGAGACTCACTCTGCCTCTTACTGCTTGTGTTAACACCTGCTGCCTCAGTAACAGAATAGATAAGCATGAGGAGATAAGTGGAGATTAATGACAGCTCCCAGCACTCTTGGGTCTATAATGCTGTCAGCTGTCCAGAGGTTAATGGGCTTCATTTAGCTAGTGGGAGAATCATGTGCTGGTCCTTGACTGTGTATTCTCTCAGCATAAAGGTAGCTCTTTAATAATTACCATTATTTGCCCAAGAATATAAAGAGCACTCCGGAATGGGTTGCAGCTAATGTTTCATTAACGCTTCACTACGAAATTCACAAATGATAAAGCAATTTTCTTCATTTGGTCTCCATTATGGGGGCGGGGTAAGAAAAGAGTTCCTTTTCCAAATTTATTACAAAGCTCGGAATTGTGAGCTGTTAGCCTTCCTTTAAAACGATATACTTCAATACAGCCTTACAGAAGCTCCACTGTAATGGAAACATAGCCAAGGACTAACTAACAACGTCAGGCCCTTATTCACCATTAGTTACACTCCACATCATCCCTCTCTTAACCAAGTTCCACCTACATAAATACTGGCAGGAAGGATGGGCAGGAAAAGAGCCCCTTATGCACCAGGCTTGCCTAATAGAGTCACAAGACCTTGCCCATGACCAGTCCAGAGACTCCTCACCTGTACATGGAGAACATGCAATCTCCCAGGAGAGACAAAAAAACCAGGTAAAAGACCCGGACCAATTAGAGGGAGGATGTACAGTAGATCAGTGTTCATTGCATGGGCTAACAACCTGTACAAGAGCTGCCAGTGTACTCTGGGGACAGATGATAATCAACATCAAACTTCTGTCCTTGCATTCTTTAGGGGGAGGTGGTGGTGTAGTGGTATTGTCACTAGATTGGGTGATCCAGAGACCCAGGACAATCCTCTGGGGACCTGGGTTCAAATCCCACCACAGCAGATGGTAGAATTTGAATTCAATAAAAATCTGGAATTAAAAGTTTAGTGATGACCAGGATTGTCATAAGAACCTATCTGGTTATAAATCTCCCTTTAGGGGAGAAAGTCTGCTGTCCTTACCTGGTCTGGCCTACATGTGATTCCAGACCCACAGCAATGTGGTTGACTTTTAAATGCCCTTAAAGGCAATGGGCTGGCAAAGATTTCTGGCCTAGCCAGTGATGCCCACATCCCAAGAAATAAATTTAAAAAAAACATGATTGGTAAGCCTGACTTCAGTGCCAAGATATCTCAAGATGCTTCCCAGGATCGTAACAATATCACCCAAAGGAATGTATTACAGCTACGTCAAAAACACAACAGAAAAAGTGGCCCAACCATGGCTAACAAAAGAAATTAAGGGTAGTATTAGATCCAAAGAGGAGTCACATAAAGTTGCTAGAAAAAGGAGTAGGGAACAGTTTATATTTCAGCAAAGGAGGACCAAGAGATTGATTAACAGGGAAAAAATAGTGTATGAGAGTAAACTTGCAAGGAGCATAAAAGCAGACTATAAAAGCTTCTATAAGTATGTAAAAAGAAAAAGATTAGTGAAGACAAATGTAGGTCCCTTACAGTCTGAAACGGAAGAATTTATAATAGAAAGCAAGGAAATGGCAGAGTAATTGAACAACTGCTTTAGTTCTGTCTCTACTGAGGAAGACACAAATAACTTCCCAGAAATATTAGGGAACCAAGGGTCAAGTGAGAAGGAGGAATTGAAGGAACTTAGTATTATTAAAACAATACTGCTGGAGAAATTAAAGGAACTGAAAGCCGATAAATCCACAGGGCCCGATAACCTACATCCCAGGCCACTAAAGGAGGTGGCCAAGGAAATAGTGGATGTGTTGGTTGTCATCTTCCAAAATTCTGTAGACTCTGGAACAGTCCCGGCAGTTTGGAGGGTGGCAAATGTAACCCCACTATTTCAAAAAGGAAGGAGGGAGAAAACAACGAATTACAGACCGGTTAGCCTAACATCAGTAGTAGGGAAAATGCTAGAGTCTATTATGATGGATGCGATAACAGGACACATAGAAAATATCAGTGGGATTAGACAAAGTCAACATGGATTGAAGGAAGGGAAATCATGTTTGATAAACATACTGAGTTTTTTGAGGATGTAACTAGCAGAATAGATAAGGGAGAACCAGTGGATATGGTGCATTTGGATTTTCAGAAAGCTTTTAATAAAGTCCCACATGAGAGGATAGTGTGTAAAATTAAAGCACATGGGATTGGGGGTAATATATTGGCATGGATTGACAATTGGTTAGCAGACAGGAAACAGAGAGTAGGAATAAATGAGTCTTTTTCTGAATGGCAAACGGTGACTAGTGGGGTACCGCAGGGATCAGTGCTTAGGCCCCAGCTATTCACAATATATGTCAATGATTTGGATGAGGGAACCAAATGTAATATTTCCAAGTTTGCCAACGACCCTAAACTTGGTGGGAATGTGAGCGGTGAGGAGGGTGTTAAGAGGCTTTAAGGCAATTTAGACAAGTTGATTGAATGGGCAAATACATGGTAGATGCAGAATAACGTGGATAAGTGTGAAGTTATCCACTTTGGTGGGAAAAACAGAATGGCAGGGTATTATTTAAATGGTGATAGATTGGGAAATATTGATGTACAAAGGGGCCTGGGTGTCATTGTACACCAATCACTGAAAGCAAGCACGCAGGTGCAGCAAGCAGGTAAGAAGGCAAATGGTACATTGGCCTTCATTATGAGAGGACTTGAATACAGGAACAGGGATGGCTTACTGCAGCTGTACAGGGCCTTGGTGAGACCACACCTGGAGTATTGTGTGCAGTCTCCTTACCTAAGAAAGGATATACTTGCCATAGAGGGAGTGCAGTGAAGGTTCACCAGACTGATTCTTGGGATGGCAAGATTGTTGTATGAGGAGAGATTAAGCCGACTAGGATTTTATTCACTGGAGTTTAGAAGAATGAGAGGGGATCCCATTGAAACATATGAAATTCTGACAGGGCTGGACAGACTGGATGCAGGGATGATGTTTCCTCTGGCTGGGGTGGGGGGTTGGGGGGGGGGGGGGGGCGGGGTGGGGGGGATGGGGGGGGGGGGGTGTCTAGAACAAGGGGTCACAGTCTCTGGATATGGGGTAGACCATTTAGGACTGAGATGAGGAGAAACTTCTTCACTCAGAGGGTGGTGAACCTGTAGAATTCTCTACCACAGAAAGGTGTTGAGGTGAAGTCAATGAATATATTTAAGAAGGAAATAGATAGATTCCTGGATCTTAAAGGGTCAAGGAGTATGGGGAGAGTGTAGGAGTACGGCTTTGAGATAGAGGATCAGCCGTGATCATATTGAGTGGTGGAGCAGGCTCAAAGGGCTGAACGACCTCTTCCTGCTCCTATTTCCTATGTTTCTATGTTAAGCATTTGCACATGAAATTCAGTGCTGGAGATTTCTGCCATTAAACATTTCAATTAACTTCCCTTTTGCATCCTTGTGGTGCTTTATCCTCCTATTTCAAAGGCTGGAGTGAGTCCTTCAAGGTTACGCTTCTGCAGTCCGGACTCCTGATAAAAGTCACTTTCTCTGCTGCTCATCTGAATCTCAGGAGCTATTTGTATTAAATCACAGATGCACTTGGTGTGCATATTTTTCGGATGAGACCCTTAAACCGAGGCCCCAGCTGCCTTGCAGGTGGCCGTAAAAGGTCCCATGGCACCATTTTGAAGAAGGGCAGGGGGGGGGTTGTCCTTGTTGTCCCAGACAGCATTTATCCCTCAACCAACGTCACCCGAAACAGATTATTTGGTCATTACCTCACTGCTGTTTGTGGGAGCTTGCTGTTCGAGTGCAAATTGGCTGCCCACAGTATAGCAGCAGCTGCACTTCAAAGTACTTCATGGGCTGTGAGATGATTCAGGACGTCCTGAGTTTGTGAAAGGGGTACATGAATGTTTTCTTTTGTTCCTCTTGTTTGGATTGAGGCTGCGCAGGTGTATTGAAGGGATAGATACTTCCTGTCAGTATTTTGAGCGAGGAATGTCAGGAGAGGCCAGCCTAAGGGTTGGATGATGTCATGGCCACTTCTTACCCAACTTTGCACAGGCGTTTTTAGGGCTGTGATTTAAAGTTGCAGTTGGCCAGATGAGGGTAAGAAAGGCGTCAGTAAGTCTCCAGTTCAAATCCAACAGCTCCCCACCGCCCCCCATAACCCCCCCCCCCCACCCCCCAACCCTTGCCTATTTCCAGCCAGGCAGGTGGAGTTAACATTGAGCCTATGCATTCCACCTCTTGCCATACCAGCTCAAAATCCCTTCCTTATTGAATGCTAGGAAAACAGTGCTGCACCCAGACTTCAGAACCAACGCCAAAGAAAGCACTCTGGATGCCAGAGAGCGTAGTCACAGGGATCGGATGTTCTTTATGCTCAGTGTCTATTATGCACCAAAGACTACACAGTGAATCTGTCAAGGGCCAGTTCCAATAACATTAGCTCAAGCGCTTTGAAGCTTAATACCAACTCTTATGGATTCTCCTGGTTAATTCCTCATTTGACTGTATTAGCTGCCAGACTAACCTATGAATTCTCTCATTTCCTGTGTGCATGCTACAATTTTCTGGATCGAGTTGTACATTCTCAATGAAATTGCCCTTCCTTCTTTGATTCTCTTATAAAAGCCCACTTCTGGTGATGCCCAGTGACTCATTGCCAAGTGGAATTCCAGCTGCCCTGGGTTGAGCCAAAAATCAGGTCATGGTGTGCGGAATTTGGACCTATTCAAGCATTTTAGAGCCTGGATGTGCCTGGCCGAGTGATTCAACTGGACATGTCCCCACGCAGAGGATAAAAGGCTCCCTTTCAATGCAGCCAGCTTCTACATCCTGCCACAGGCTTGCCTGTCATTGTGGCAGGTGAAAAAAAGAAAGACTTGCATTCATCCAGTGCCTCAGGGTGTTGTGAAGCACCAATTCAGTACCTTCAATGCGCAGTCACTATTGTAATGTTGGAAACGTGGCAGCCAATTTGTGCGCAGCCAGCTCCCAGAATCAGCGATGTGACGATGACCAGATAACCTGTCTCAGTGATGTTGGCTGAGAGATCAGTGTTGGCCAGGACAGGCAATGTCTACAACAACATTGATTTTTCATCTTTGGCGTTTTTTTAAATAGTCCTTTGTGTGCGAAAGCGGCATCTTGTTCTCAGTGCTTGGTCTATATCTAATACTCAATGGTTTACCTAATAAAATGTCCTCCCACGTCTATATAATGTGGAGGGGGGGAGGGGGGGGGGCGCGGGGTTGGTGGGGGGTGGGGGGGGGGTGGGGGGGTGTGGTGGCAGGGGGTGGGGTTCAGGCAAGGGCCAGGAAGTACCTGTGGCAGTCCTTGAAATCTGGCACAGTGACACATGGAAAACAGAATCAAACCCTGAAATTTTAACCAGAATCTAAAAATAAACATACATACTTGTCTCTCCTAGAATCATAGAATTGTATAGCACAGGCGGAGGCCATTCAGCCCATCATGCCTGTGCTAGTTCTTTGAAAGATGTATCCAATTAGCCCAACTCCCTGCTTTTTCCTTACAGCTCCATAAATGATAAGTGAGAAGGTAAACTCAGCCAGCCACACAGGCTGTTGTGAAACCCATTCACAGATAAAACCACTAGCAGGGAGAACATTATACCAACTGCTCATCGCACAGTCTTGGAGCAACCTTGATTCCTCTTTCAGAGATGCAATTAATCAACTCTAGTGTCAGCTGGATCATAGTCAAATCATTCCCAAAGCCAGTGTCCAGCAATTCCGTATTGCTACGTTAACTTTCATTGACCAATACCGGGTGAGAAGCTCGAGTCAATGTGGAGAATTCCCAGTTAGTTTGTGAGAAACAAATTCCAAACACTGACGCAGACACACACACACGCAGACACACACACACACACACACACACACAGACACACACACATACACAGACACACACACACACACACACACACAGACACACACACACACCACACACATACACACAGACACACACAAATGCACACACACACAGACACACACAAACGCACACACACGCAGACACACACACACAGACACACACACACACACAGACACACACAAACGCACACACACACATACACACAGACACAGACACACACACACAGACACACACACACACACATACAGACAGAGACACACTCATATAGATATATGTATATGTTTACATAAAGACACACAAAAAGGAGTTTCCTAATGTAAGTATAAAGTATTCATCTGTTATGAATGAACAGCTTTCATTGTCCTTGAATATTCTGGCATGTGAGATGGAAAGCTTTATTCTTCTTAGCAAAAGACTAAAATCATACTGGATCATGAGTGATCAACCCACTGCATTTTGGACAGAGTTCATTAGAATTAAAAGAATTACAGAACATGGATTACCTAGTGCTGGCATTCCATTTAAAGAGGGAAAAAAAACAAGTAACTGGGCATGCACAACCAGTTGGAAGAGAAAGGTTAACTCTTTGAAGGGTATCCTTCACTGCGACTCACATATAAAATACTAAACTTTCTTTTCTCACTCAAGACTCACTTCGGGGCTTGCACAAATCCTTTAGACTGATGATGTCAACAGAGTGCTGCATTGTAGGAGTGCTGCACTGTGGGAGTGCGGCATTGTGGGGGTGCTGTATTGTAGGAGTGCTGCATTGTCGGAGTGCTGCACTGTGGGGGTGCTGCATTGTGGGGGTGCTGCATTGTAGGAGTGCTGCATTGTGGGGGTGCTGCATTGCGGGGGTGCTGCATTGTAGGAGTGCTGCATTGTAGGGGTGCTGCATTGTGGCGATGCTACATTGTAGGAATGCTGCATTGTGGGGGTGCTGCATTGTGGCGGTGCTACATTGTAGGAGTGCTGCATTGTGGGGGTGCTGCATTGTGGGGGTGCTGTATTGTAGGAGTGCTGCATTGTGGGGGTGCTGCATTGTGGTGGTGCTACATTTTAGGAGTGCTGCATTGCAGGAGTGCTGCATTGTGAGGGTGCTGCATTGTGGCAGTGCTGCATTGTAGGAGTGCTGCAATTGTGGGGGTTCTGCATTGAGGACTGCTGCATTGTGGGAGTGCTGCAATGTGGGAGTGCTGCATTGTGGGGGTGCTGCATTGTAGGAGTGCTGCATTGTGGGGGTGTTGCATTGTGGGGGTGCTGCATTGCAGGAGTGCTGCATTGTGGGGCTGCTGCATTGTAAGAGTGCTGCATTGTGGGGCTGTTGCGTTGTGGCGGTGCTGCATTGTGGCGGTGCTGCATTGTGGGAGTGCTGCATTGTGGGAGTGCTGCATTGTGGCGGTGCTGCATTGTGGGAGAGCTGCAATGTGGGAGTGCTGCATTGTGGGGGCCGGCACTACCCTTTGCCTGAGACGCCAAAGTGCAGTTCTTTCTGTCCCTTTATAGTGGGGCTTATAGATCCCATGGTGCCAGCTGAAGAGGAGTAGGCAGTTTTCTATTTGCCCTGGTCTATATTCTTCAGCCCCAGCAAAAACAGTTTGACTGCTTATCTTACTGCAGGATCTTGCTTTGATTAAAAAAAAACTTTACATTTATATAGCACCTTTCACAACCTCAGGATGTCCTGAAGCTCATTACCACCAACTAAAAAAAAATTCAAGCGTAGTCACTAATGTAATGTAAGAAGAGCAGATGTCAATTTGCACACAGCAAGCTCTTATAAATGGTAATTGATAATGACCAGCCAGTTTTTTGTGGGTTTGGCTGAGGGATAAATATTGGCCAGGACATCAGGGATAACTCCCTTGCTCTCCTTCAAAATAGTGCCCTGGTTATTTTTTACCTCCCTTAACAGGACCTCAGTTTAACATCTCGCCTGAAAGATAACAGTTCCTATAGTGTAAAACTCCCTCCGTGCCACACTGGAGTATCAACCTGGACTTTTGCAGTTCAGCCCTGGAGTAGGATTTGAACCCACAACTTTCTGACTTAGAAGTTAAGAGTGAGCCACAACTGAAACTTGTTTTCCTGCTCAAGGTGGCTGCTACATTCATCTTCATTGCAACAGCCACTGACATTTGATGTAAATCTGAGAACATGAAGCACTTTGTGAATTTTTGGAGGGGTGGGGGGAGGGGGGTGGGGCTAGCGGGCAGCGATAAGGCTAAATGAGAATCTTCTTTCCAGCTGCTTCACATTCCCAACATTTTCCGCTTTCCTTCAGATTTTTACTGACTGAAACTTTGTGGACGGACAGAAGAGTTTGGAGCTAGTCGGAAGCTTGTATTTCTCAAAAGAGAAAGACGACAGGCTCCTGGTTCCTGTTTCTTCCTTTGATCGTTATCCCTTTTGTCCTGATGAAGATTATCAGGAGCAGAGAAATCACCTCATTGGGTATCAAGTCACATCAGGAAGGGTTTCAGCACATTTCAACACTCGCTGGCAGAACTCCAATCCCCGGCCACTGCAGTGTTGAGGCAAACGTTCATTTTATGGCAACCAGCAATATGAAAGGATGACCATTAGGCACGTCCAAAGCCGCCACACACAGCGTATTATCAGGAGGGAGTCTCCTGTTCCTTTGTGCTTTTCACCAACTCCCTTCGCTATACAGAGGCCAATGTTTTGGGTGAGTGAAGTCAGCAGTTCTAGTGATGTGTGCAGCTGGTGTTTCAGTAGCCTAGACATTATAAATCTGTGGTAAAAGATGTGTGGGCCATTCATTGTGGACTGCATTTTTACCAAGCTACGTGAAGCTTTCATAAGCATAGATCACTGCAAAATGAGCCGTGTGTTTGAAGAGTGCAATCTGACCTTCAGCTAAATACAGTGTGATCATTAACAGCGCACCCCACAATAAGGGAACAAAGGGTCCCTCCAATCCACACTGCAGGTTGTAAAATGCCCTCTGTACTGACATATTTGTATCATTAGTAGTGTTGCTACTTCGCCAATTCCAAAACTCAGTCAAGCACTGAATCATAATCCATCAAGACTCAATCATAAAAGTGCCAACTTTCTTGCACGTACTACTCAGGCCCAAACCCCAGGAAGAAAGGGCTGAGATCATTAGCTCCACCTATTTTTGAACAGGACAACCCATTGTTGGCAGGCTACTTAGCTTTAGCAGCGGGTGGTTTTCTGCTCCCCGGTATTGGGAGGAGGCCCCCTGCCAAAGGGTCAGGCCTGCGTTGACAGGGGGAGGTGGTGGGGGAGGGGGTCTCATGTGGACATGCAAATGATACCACCCTGAAAATCCAGATGGGGTCAAGCCAGCAACAGCGTGTGTTGGTTTTACTGCCTTGGCCAGTATTCAATCCTCGGCTCTCACTGCTTTTGCAGTCTTGTTTCCCTTCCCAGAAAATATAAACTCACCTTTCTCCCCCTTAAATTTCATCTGACATCTGTCTGTCCAAAATGCCAATCTGTCCATGTCCTCCAACTCTGGCTGGGCAACTTCCTGATGCTTCACACGATCCCTCTTGCCTTCGACTGCTACTTTGCCCCATCTCCAATATTTCTAGAACTAATAGGTGAAAATGCTAAAAGAAATTGGAACAAAGGTAATTGCTTTTTAATACCACGGTGGTTTTTCTCTCGGGTTTGCTCACTGGCATGTCCAGGAGGTTAATCTTTCATTTCTGGAGACTCCAGATCAGTCCCAGAGGGTTGGCAACCCCACTTCCAATCCTCTTCACAGTTATTGCTGCCTATTTTTTTCTATCATCCTTAAATTGAATATTGGATTCTGAGCCCCTGGGCAGGATTTTCCACCCCCACATGCTGCGAGGATCATCTGGTAAGTCAATGGACCTTTGGCTGGGCCACCAAATCTGTCACAGTGGGTCTGGGAAATCTTGGCCCATATCATGTATATCTCTGTATATCCTACCCATTGAGTACTACTCTCTGCTCTTTGTCCTTTCAGTCTAATGTTAACTTTATTGGTGAGAAAGAAAAGCAATTGCAAAAATTTTAAAACTAACTTCCACCTAAGAAGCAAATGAATGAAAAAGAAATAGGACGAGGAGCAAGCCATTTGGCCCATCAAGCCGACTCCGACATTCAATAAGACTATAGCCGATCAACCCCAACTCCCACCTGATCCCCATAACCCTCGCTTCCCTTAATGTCCAAAAAATCTATTGATCTCAGTCTTGACTATACTCAATATACTGAGCATCAATGTTCCCTCTAAGGTGTGCAGTTGTACAGCAGCCAGTAAGGTACAGCACGGCCCACTCACTATTTGAAAGGAACAGAGTTGCGCACAACCAAACAAAAATTAGAGGGAACATTGTCGAGTGTTCTCAGCCATCTGGGGTAAAGAAATGGAAAAGATAGACTCCAGGGGCAGAATTTTCTGCCTGTCAGACCCAATCTCTGGCGGGCGGGGATTCGATCCCCACCGGAGAAGCGGGACCCGCCACCATTTTAAGTGGGTGGGCCAATTAAGGCCCGCCCAGCATGACTTCCGGCGGGAAGCGCTATGCACACCCTGCGCGGTTGGAGGGGTGGATTCCCCAAAAGCGAGAGTGCGCTGTTTCGCGCATGTGCATGAAAGAGCGCACATCTCCCTGAGGCTAAGTGCAGCCCCAGGGAGAGCGCTGACACTTTTAAAAACATTAAAAATAAAAAATAAAAAATCCTTAACAAGTCCCCCTCATGTGACAATTTCCCCCGACGTCATCCTGTGTCATTTTACGTGTCGGTGAGTGGGCCCCGCCCCCCCACCCCTGCTTGCCAACGGCAAAATTCTGCCCCAGGTTTAGAAATCAGCCTTTTTATGATGGGCTTCCTAGTTAAGCAGTGAGGGGGTTAGTAGCAAATTTCAGCAGGACATAGACTGGTGAAAAGGGCAGACACAAGACAGGCAAAATTTGAAGCAGAAACTCAAATGTTAGAGAATTTGAATTTGGTTTTAAAAAGCTGCAAATTAGAAGCTAGTCCCTGTAAAAGTGGCTGTGAAATTGTCAGGATTGTCATAAAAGCCGGACTGGTTAGGGAAGAAATCTCCTTTCCTCACCCAGCTGGTCTATATGAAACTGAACTGGACTAGCCATATAAATACAGTGGCTACAAGAGCAGTTCAGAGACTAGGGATCCGGCAGTGAATAACTCCTGACTCCCC
Organism: Carcharodon carcharias; assembly: GCF_017639515.1. Classification (NCBI taxonomy): domain Eukaryota; kingdom Metazoa; phylum Chordata; class Chondrichthyes; order Lamniformes; family Lamnidae; genus Carcharodon; species Carcharodon carcharias. The sequence continues at coordinate 114,145,805 of NC_054483.1, read as the reverse complement.
AAAGCCTGTCCACCATCTACAAGGCACAAGTCAGGAGTGTGATGGAATATTCCCCACTTGCCTGGATGAGTGCAGCTCCCACAACACTCAAGAAGCTTGACACCATCCAGGACAAAGTAGCCCACTTCATTGGCACCCCATCCACAAACAGTCACTCCCTCCACCAGCGACGCACAGTAACAGCAGTGTGTACCATCTACAAGATGCACTGCAGGAATTCACCAAGCCTCCTTAGACAGCACCTTCCAAACCCATGACCACAACCATCTAGAAGGACAAGGGCAGCGGACATATGAGAACAACACCACCTGCAATTTCCCCTTCAAGTCACTCACCATCCTGACTAGGAAATATATCGCCGTTCCTTCACTGTCACTGGGTCAAAATCCCGGAACTCCCTTCCTAACAGCGCTGTGGGGGGCGCCTACACCACATGGACTGCAGCGGTTCAAGAAGGCAGCTCACCACCACCTTCTCAAGGGCAATTAGGGATGGGCAATAAATGCTGGGCCCAGCCAGTGATGCCCACATCCCGTGAGCGAATATAAAAAGAAAATGGTGACTCCAGTCCCAAGCCAATGTGGTTGGCTTTCACTGATCCTCTGAAATGGCCTAGCAAGCCGTTCAGTTATATTCAAATGCAACTTTTCAAGGAGAAGATCACAATCACAGGGTGACTCGGGGCCCACAATCAATGCCAGTCTCGGCATTGATGCCAACATCCCAGAGGAAAAATAAAGGAGAAAAAAAATCATCAATTCATGGGAATGTAGAATCAAATTTTATACGTGGCCCTCAAAAGCATCTTGGTTTGAACCTATGCAGCCCGCAAGTTCAAAATGCTTGGATGCTCCTGGCCTGAGATATCCATGTGATTATAAAGCAGAAAGGAAATAAAAACAAACATTGGCAGGTTAGCTGTGGCCCTCAATCTCGCTGATGCTTCTTGTGTTTTCTGTTCTCGACTGAAAAATTCAGGTTCCCACAGACCCTGCTCACCCGCCAGGAAATGCCAACATTCCCTCATCATTGTCAGTCGTTTCCTGTAGATGATGCATACTTTCCTCTAATCCCTCAATGGTCCTTCCGATGTTTCCAGCCGGGCCTCCCCACGAGTGGAAACGCACTGGCAAATGGTCCGCTGACAGTCAGATTGTTGGAGCAGCTCGGTGAACTGGCCGGGATTCACAATAGCCACCCCCCCCCCTGCAGCCGGCTGACCTACCTTATTAACCCACGAGGGTCACTTCCACAGCAAGTCCCACGCGCTGGAAGTTGCTAGTCTGCTAATTTATGGTCACAGGAGAGATATGCGTTTCCTGGCCTGTTATTTAATATTCAACTTCAAACAAATTAATTTGGGAATCAAGAAAGTATATAAGGCAATCAAGAAAAAAAATGTCTATCCTGGGAACGATGAGAATGTGGAACTCGCTACCTACCACAGGGAGTGATTGAGATGATAGTATAGACGCTTTCAAGGGAAGGTTTAATAAGCATATGAGGGAGGAGTGAATCGAGGGTTACACTGATAGAGTTAGAGAAGGAGCAACAAGAGAGGGTTCGAGTGGAGTATAAACTGGAATAGTTTGGTTGGGTTGAATGGTCTGTTTCTGTGCTGTACCTTCTATGTAATTCCACAACATTCTCCTTCCTCCCTCTTGCTTTCCCAGGCTGACTGAGACTTTGCCTGCCTGTTCCAGTCTTTCAGGGAATATTAAAGATTCTGAGGCATTATTTGAAGAAGCAAAGGCAGAGGAGGTCTCCAGCTGTCCAGCCCAACATTCTCCCTTCAGTCACCACCACCATAAAAGCAGATTCATTTGTCCTGTTTTTTTCGTTCTTTCACAAAGTGTGTGCGTCGCTGGCTAGGCCAATATTTATTGCCCATCACTAATTGGCAGATGTTCCCATGTGTCTGCTGCCCTTGTCCTTCTAGATGGTAGAGGTTGCGGGTTTGGAAGGTGCTGTCGAAGGAGCCTTGGTGAATTCCTGCAGTGCACCTTGTAGATGGTACACACTCTGCTGCTACTGTGCGTCGCTGGAGGAAGGGATGAATGTTTAAGTTGGTAGACGGGCTGATGATCAAGCTGTGGGGCTTTGTCGTGTTTGCCACACTAACAACAGTCATTGCATCTGAAGCACTTTAGCTTATTTCTAAGAGCACATAATCTAAGCAGATGCTTCACTGAGAGAGTGCTGCACTATCAGAGGTCTTTCCAATGTCATCTTTCCAATGAAAGGTTAAACTGAGGCCCCGTCTGCACCCCTAAGGTGGGCATAAAAGGTCCAATGGCACTATTTGAAAAAGAGCCGAGAAGCTTTCCCCGGTGGCCAGGACAACATCTACTCCTCAAAAAAGCCTACAACAGCCAGTCTACTTATTATCATATTGCACACAGCAAACTCCCATAAACGGCAAATTGGCTTCTGCATTTCCTAAATTATAACAGTAGCACCACCTCAAAAAGTTTTTTTTTCATTCACAGGATGTAGGCATCACTGGCTGGGCCAGCATTTATTGCACATCCCTAGTTGCCCTTGAGAAGGTGGTGGTCAGCTGCCTTCTTGAACCGCTGCAGTCCATATGGTGTAGGTACACCCTCAGTGCTGTTAGGAAGGTAGTTCCAGGATTTTGACCCAGTGACAGTGAAGGAACCTCGATATATTTCCAAGTCAGGATGGTAAGCAACTTGGAAGGGAACTTCCAGGTGGTGGTGTTCCCATCTATCTGCTGCCCTTGTCCTTCTAGATGGTAGTGGTTATGGGTTTGGAAGGTGTTGTTGAAGGAGCCTTGGTGAATTCCTGCAGTGTATCTTGTAGATGGTACACACTGCTGCTACTGTGCGTCAGTGGTGGAGGGAGTGAATGTTTGAGGATGTGGTGCTAATCAAATGAGCGTTTTTGTCCTGGACGGTGTCAAGTTTCTTGAGTATTGTTGGAGCGGCACTCATCCAGGCAAGTGGAGAGTATTCCATCACACTCCTGACTTGTACCTTGTAGATGGTGGACAGGCTTTGGGGATTCAGGAGGTGAGTTACTCATCGCATGATTCCTAACCTCTGACCTGCTCTTGTAGCCACAATATTTATATGGATAGTCCAGTTCAGTTTCTGGTCAATGGTAACCCCTAGGATGTTGATAGTGGGGGATTCAGTGATGATAATGCCATTGAACATCAAGGGGTGATGGTTAGATTCTCTCTTGTTGGAGATGGTCATTGCCTGACACTTGTGTGGCGCGAATATTACTTGCCACTTGTCACCCCAAGTCTGGATATTGTCCAGGTCTTGCTGCATTTGGACATAGACTGCTTCAGAATCAGAGAAGTTGCGAATGATGCTGAACATTGAACATCAGCGAACATCCCCACTTCTGACCTTATGATGAAGGAAGGTCATTGATGAAGCAGCTTAAGATGGTTGGGCCAAGGATGCTGCCCTGAGGAACTCCTGCAATGTTGTCCTGGGACTGAGATGACTGATCTCCAACAACCACAACCATCTTCCTTTGTGCTAGGTATGACTCCAACCAGTGTAGAGTTTTTCCCTGATTTCCATTGACCCAAGTTTTGTTGGGCTCCTTGATGTCACACTCAGTCAATTGCGGCCTTGATGTCAAGGGCAGTCACTCTCACCTCACCTCAGGAGTTCAGCTCTTTTGTCCATGTTTGAACCAAGGCTGTAATGAGGTCAGGAGCTGAGTGGCCCTGGCGGAACCCAAACTGGGCGTCAGTGAGCAGGTTATTGTGAAGCAGGTGCCACTTGATAGCACTGTTGATGACCCCTTCCATTACTTTTCTGATGATCAAAAGTAGACTGATGGGGCAGTATTGACTGGGTTGGATTTGTCCTGCTTTTCATGTACAGGACATACTTGGGCAATTTTTCACATAACCGGGTCGATGCCAGTGTTGTAGCTGTACTGGAACAGCTTGGCTTGGGGTACTGCAAGTTCTGGAGCACAAGTCTTCAGTACTATTGCCGGAATATTGTCAGGGCCCATAGGCTTTGCAGTATTCAGTACCTTCGGCCGTTTATTGATGTCACGCGGGAGTGAATCAAATTGGCTGAAGACTGGCATCTGTGATGCTGGGGACCTCCTCGTTAGCTATGAAGCACTTTGAGACATCCTGAGGTTGTGAAAGGTGCTATATAAATGCAAGTCTTTCTTTCCTTCCTTATATGGCTTAACAAATACAATTATCCAAGTAATTTTTCTCTCTGGAAAATTCAGGAATTCCCACGGTGCTTACTGTGATGATGGGTTATTTTAGTTATGTAAGGGCTGTCCTTAATCTCGGTAAGTGCAGTAACAATAAAGGAATTCAGCAAAGGGTTAGATCAACAGGGTATGTTAGTCAGTTGACAGAGTGCAGTTTGTAAGCCAGCACTGGCCCCCTTTATGGAAAATTGTTTCTGTTTATAATAAATCTAGTTCCTTCTCATTCATTCAAAGCTGGAAAAGAGCAACATACTGTAGGCAGTGCCAGATAAAGGGCTAATTCGTTCAAGGGGTAATTTCTCACTGTTACTTCACTCTCTTTTTATTTTACAACATATGTTCTAACTCATGATTTCCACTTTTCTATCTATTGGAATGTCCTATGAGCTTTGGGTGGGTAGAGACGGAAAGGATCAGTTGTGCAGGGAAAACAGATACTCAAAATAAAATGGGCACAGCTGCATAGAAAGCAAACATCAGGTGGATTTGTTCTTTTCGCCCTCTGGTTTTTCCTTCCTTCCTGTATCTGTTTCCACAGGCATATTCTGTCCTACAGCGTCCCCCCTTTTTTTTTTTATTCTTACAGGCATCACTGGCAAGGCCAACATTTGTCGCCCGTCCCTAATTGCCCTTGAGAAGGTGGCAGTGAGTCACCTTCTTATGCCGCTGCTGTCCATCAGGTATCTGTCACGGTTTGGTACAACTGAGTGGCTTACTAGGCCATTTCAGCGGGCAGTTACGTCTCAACCCCAATGCTGTATGTGGAGTCACTTGTAGGCCAGACCAGGTAAGGATGGCAGAGCAGATTCTCCCTTCCCTGAAGGGCATTAGTGAACCAGAGAGGTTTTTGCGATAATTGATAATGGCCATCCTTACTGAGACAAGTTTTCAATTCCAGATTTATCAGTTAACTGCATTTAAATTCCATCAGCTGCCATGGTGGGATTTGAGCCCATGGCACTAGGATATTAGCCTTGGCCTCCTTACAAATCTAGTAACACCACCATTTCCCACCATTCTTAGAGGGTTTGGCAAACAGTTTAACGTGAAAGTCACTGACAGGGCCAGCATTTATTGCCCATCCCTAATTGCCTTTGAGAAGGTGGTGGTGAGCCCATTTGTTGAACAGTAGTAGTCCATGTGGTGTAGGGACACCCACAGTGCTGTTAGGTAGGAAGTCAGGATTTTAATCCAGTAAGAGTGAAGGAACGGCCGATGTATTTCCAAGTCAGGATGGTGGGTGGCTTGGAGGGGAACTTCCAGGTGGTGGTGTTCCCATGTGTCTGCTGCCCTTGTCCATCCAGGTGGTAGTGGTCGTGGGTTTGGAAGGTGCTGTCTAAGGAGGCTTAGTGAGTTCCTGCAGTGCATCTTGTTGCCTGCAGAAATAGAGAGTGATATAGCCAACTTAGCCCTGAATGAAGTACAGTATAACGTACAGAAGAGGAAAATGTATCTTTCATTGACTATAAAGCACCTTGGGGGATCCTGAAGCCATGAAAGGTATAACAAATGCAACTTATTTCTTTTGTTATGACCAGTGAGGACCCGGCCTTTCTTTATCACTGCTTGATTGATTGTAACAAGGATGAAGGCATTAATTTAATGTCTGCGTTTAACTATTTACATGCTGATTGCAAAGAACTCAGTCTGACAGGCTTTCTTGCATTTAAATGCGAAGGGGTTAGGTTTCAATGAGCTGAAGGCCCACCCAGTAAAGATATAAAGATATTTTTAAAAGTAAGCCCACTTCTCAGCCATTGCAACACATGCACATGCACACAGACACAAACACACATATGCAAAATAATAAGTTATACATTACTTTTCGGCCAAATTATGATACAATGATAAAAAGAAAAAAATAGAAAGTTTACTGTTCACTGGTAGTCAAAGCTGGGGCAGAATTTTTTCACAGTGGCCTTGAAATTCCAGTGGGGCTGAGGCCAACGTAAACTGTAATTTCTGGAGACAGTCTCTTTTAAACCATAATCCATCTTTTCCAAACGTTGATGCGGTTGTACCCGGGATTCTCTTCGATTGAAATTCTCTATCTCTGTGGTGGCTTCCAAAATATATCAGAGATAGGGTCTTGAACTTGAGAGAGAAGGGAAAGAGATGGTGTTACTATTCCATTGGCAAATTACTCCTAGTCTCTGCTTTTAGCAGCTTTGGTATTATACTAAAAGACATTTAAAAATGGTTATTCTGGTCACATGACCTCTCTCACCATAATGATTTCAGAATGTAATTGATTAACTTACATCTGGACAGACCATATCTATTGTCTTTTGGTTTAGGTGATTAGATTCTGTAATGTCCCAGCTATAATTCTGAGTGGACCATTCTTCCCTTTGATAAGCTAGGAAGAACACCTATATAGCTATTGTCCTGGCAGACTTTTTGTCTCTGCCTGAAAGGGTAGATTTATAGAAACGCAAATGGTGAGGACCAGTACAATTTCAGTACACCTTTGAAGTCATTAATGACATCAATGGGAGTTAAATTCCATAGGAGGTTGGCATGTCTTAATTGTAATTCACATTACTGTGAAACTGGCTAACCTGTAATGCCAGACATCAGGTGATCTGTGGCAGCCATCTTGAGTCAGTGTCTTTACTTTTTTTTTAGTATCTTTTTAAGTAGTTCTATATATTATGTTTATGTGTGTATATATATGTAACCAGGCAATGAAATTAAAGATTAATACCACACATGCACAAGTCACACCATCATGACACTTCTTAAAGTTTGTTCCCCTTTCTAGACCACTGTGGCCGGCCATAACATCTCAGCCACTATCCACAGTGAAGATTAACTAACCCAGTAGAGACGAGCGAGCAAGCATGGGATCTCGCTTGGTCTGTGAGGTTTAGCCCAATGTATTTACCAACTGGAACATTTGAGAGATGAGGCAAGAAAAGGTTTCTCTGCTTCTTACTTGCTGCATCTGCACATTGTTCTTAGCGATTCATTACAGAGCCTTAAGGACATTGATAGATGAAGCTATGCAGTGGAACCAAGGCTATGGGAAGGGAAAGTAATTGATCGCTATATGGAATTTTTGTTTCAGAGATTACTCTGTATAAGAAGTTCTGTGTTTATTTACTTGCCCCTGAAGGAATCCTGAACATGCCTCACAGTGATACTTGAAAACACACAAAATGGAAAGAAGTGATTTATTGTGATCTTAAAAGATATTCAGACATAAATTTCCCTCAAATACTGTATAGAAAAATGACGTGGTCAACATGGGCTCCTAAAATTCATCTCTGTGCCTATACTTGCAATAAAAACCAGCTGCATGACCCTCCAATAATCACCTCTTTTTAAGACCAAACAAACACGCTTTTCTGACTGGGAATACATGAGCAGAGGTTGCTGGAGAGGCAACTGAGAACATATAAACTGCACCTTATTACCACAGAATCTAACATGTTCAGCGAAGGGTGACAATAACCAAATATTGCGTACCAAGTAATTATCTGAATAAAGTCTTGAAGCCATCAAGACTTCTGGCCTCTTGATTTTTAAAACCCTGGATTAGGAGGGATGGTTTGGGTTAGAACACGTGAGTTTGACTTTTCATTCAAATAAATCCAGTCTGACCAATTTTCAGCAAATTACAGCAGAACTCCAGGGCCGTGCGTTCGGAATTGTGGGCTTAAAGCATGAGAATGAAGTTTCGGTCCACTTATCAATGCACTTGAACCAGTTTGTTCCTTCCCCAAAGGATCTCTTCACTTTGTTGCGAGTCTGACTTACCTTGTTGTCGAGCGGAGGGCCAGGAACTCCAAGTCCTGACAGGCCTGGGGAGCTCCCACACATGCATGTGTATGGCCTGTGTAAAAAGAAAATGGTGCGAAAACTGGGGAGTGGAGCACCATAATCGGAGATGAGTCCCAGGCAGGGGGCAGGCAGAGGAGACAGGCAGAGGCCCCAAAATGAAAGAGAGGGGCAGAGGTGGTAAAGGGCTGCAGTTGGCAGACCTTGGGAGAAGCGCTGGAGATCGAAGAAGGCAGTAGAAGGTTTGTGACTCCATGCTGCAAGCCCATGGGGCAAAGGTACCCCTTTGGAACAGTAGTGTTTTGTTCACTGTGGCAGAAGAGCTGAAGTGATGCTTGTGAGTTGGTGCTGGAGTGCAGACTCAGGAACCCAGGGGAATGGAATCTCAGGAGGTGAGACTGAAACCCTGCGAGGTGGATAAGCATTGAGGCAGTCCAAAGAGAATTCAAAGGCTAGATCTTCAAAGGTGAGGATTGGAAACCCTTGTGAGAAAGACAGAGTTTCAATGAGAATGGTCGATTGACAGTGTTTATTGACATCTGGGTGGATTGCTGACAAATCTATGGGATCTGTTTTGGTCACATCTGCTACTTATTGTGCAGTTCCGTGTGTTCCACCACAGCTTGCCTCTTAACTCACACGTACCTCGTATTAACCCTAAATGTTACGGTATAAGATATATATTGTTAATTGTTTTATCTTTTTGGCCTTCTGTAGTTAAGTTTATTTTGTTTTTCCAAAATCCATGGACCCTTGCAGCTTTATTTTCTTAGCAAGTCCTTTGAATCTCAAACTTTGTCTACTCTAAACAAAAGGTTACTGGTCCCTAACCTGATCATACCAAATAGTTGAAAGCCTGGTCCAGGATCATCACTACTTTGTGATTCTGCACACTCCCAATACGTAGAATTATGAAATGTCAGGGTGTGTGTGTGTGTGTGTGTGTGTGTGTGTGTGTCTGTGTGTGTCTGTGTGTGTGTGTGTGTGACACAACTTGCCAACCATTTAAACAAATGGTCAAAAAATTATGTTCCTTTTGCTGACTGAGCAATAATAATCCTAGGCTGCAGGTTTATTTCTGTTACTGGATGAACTCTGCCTACATTCCAGGCTCAAATTTTCTGCTATTAGTAACAGGATAATCGATTGTAAATTTCACAGTGCCTAAACGTTACAAGGAACTTCTGACAGTCATTCATGATGAAAGATTTCAATGACAATATTCCATGGAATATAATGTCTGAAGTCATTCAGGACTATAAATTGGGAAAGAGCAATGCTTCTTCAAATGTAAGCACATGTAAAAATTGCATTTGATTTGTGAAAAAAATAATGTTAGGACTACTTTTTAGGATGGCTTTTCAGGTAGCAAATGAAATTTGATGTTGTCACAGTGCCATCAAATATCTTCATTCCACATGTTTTACAGACAGAAGTTCTCCGAACTTTCATGACTTTTATAACCAAATGATAGGACATTTGGTGGTCCAATGATTGTGGTATAGCTTGCGAAAGCAATACGCCTGTTAAATACAGAGCAATTACCAAATTGACCTCAGCATTTCCACATTCAATGCAGTTAGTACATGTAATACATGGAACACTGTGAGCTTTTCCTAGTGTGTGTGATGACCTGCTCCCCTCTTCCCTGCCCCTCTCCCCTGTCCCTCTCCCCTGTCCCTCTCCCCTGTCCCTCTCCCCTGTCCCTCTCCCCTGTCCCTCTCCCCTGTCCCTCTCCCCGTCCCATTCCCTGTCCCTCTCCCCTGTCCCTCTCCCCTGTCCCTCTCCCCTGTCCCTCTCCCCTGTCCCTCTCCCCTGTCCCTCTCCCCTGTCTCTCTCCCCTGTCCCTCTCCCCTGTCCCTCTCCCCTGTCCCTCTCCCCTGTCCCTCTCCCCTGTCCCTCTCCCCTGTCCCTCTCCCCGTCCCTCTCCCCTGTCTCTCTCCCCTGTCCCTCTCCCCTGTCTCTCTCCCCTGTCCCTCTCCCCTGTCCCTCTCCCCTGTCCCAATCCTCTGTCCCTCTCCCCTGTCTCTCTCCCCTGTCTCTCTCCCCTGTCTCTCTCCCCGTCCCATTCCCCTGTCTCTCTCCCCTGTCTCTCTCCCCTGTCTCTCTCCCCGTCCCATTCCCCTGTCTCTCTCCCCTGTCTCTCTCCCCGTCCCATTCCCCTGTCTCTCTCCCCTGTCTCTCTCCCCTGTCTCTCTCCCCGTCCCATTCCCCTGTCCCTCTCCCCTGTCCCTCTCCCCTGTCCCTCTCCCCTGTCCCTCTCCCCTGTCCCTCTCCCCTGTCCCTCTCCCCTGTCTCTCTCCCCTGTCCCTCTCCCCTGTCCCTCTCCCCTGTCTCTCTCCCCTGTCTCTCTCCCCTGTCCCTCTCCCCTGTCTCTCTCCCCGTCCCATTCCCCTGTCCCTCTCTCCTGTCCCTCTCCCCGTCCCATTCCCCTGTCCCTCTCCCCTGTCCCTCTCCCCTGTCCCTCTCCCCTGTCCCTCTCCCCTGTCTCTCTCCCCTGTCCCTCTCCCCGTCCCATTCCCCTGTCTCTCTCCCCGTCCCATTCCCCTGTCCCTCTCCCCTGTCTCTCTCCCCTGTCCCTCTCCCCTGTCCCTCTCCCCTGTCTCTCTCCCCTGTCCCATTCCCCTGTCCCTCTCCCCTGTCCCTCTCCCCTGTCCCTCTCCCCTGTCTCTCTCCCCTGTCCCTCTCCCCTGTCCCTCTCCCCTGTCCCTCTCCCCTGTCCCTCTCCCCTGTCCCTCTCCCCTGTCCCATTCCCCTGTCCCTCTCCCCTGTCCCTCTCCCCTGTCTCTCTCCCCTGTCCCTCTCCCCTGTCTCTCTCCCCTGTCTCTCTCCCCTGTCCCTCTCCCCTGTCTCTCTCCCCTGTCTCTCTCCCCTGTCCCTCTCCCCGTCCCATTCCCCTGTCTCTCTCCCCTGTCCCATTCCCTGTCCCATTCCCCTGTCTCTCTCCCCTGTCCCTCTCCCCTGTCCCTCTCCCCTGTCTCTCTCCCCTGTCCCTCTCCCCTGTCCCTCTCCCCTGTCTCTCTCCCCGTCCCATTCCCCTGTCTCTCTCCACTGTCTCTCTCCCCTGTCTCTCTCCCCGTCCCATTCCCCTGTCCCTCTCCCCTGTCCCTCTCCCCTGTCTCTCTCCCCGTCCCATTCCCCTGTCTCTCTCCCCTGTCTCTCTCCCCTGTCTCTCTCCCCTGTCGCATTCCCTGTCCCATTCCCCTGTCTCTCTCCCCTGTCCCTCTCCCCTGTCCCTCTCCCCTGTCCCTCTCCCCTGTCTCTCTCCCCGTCCCATTCCCCTGTCTCTCTCCCCTGTCTCTCTCCCCTGTCCCTCTCCCCTGTCCCATTCCCCTGTCCCTCTCCCCTGTCCCTCTCCCCTGTCTCTCTCCCCTATCCCTCTCCCCTGTCCCTCTCCCCTGTCCCTCTCCCCTGTCTCTCTCCCCTGTCCCTCTCCCCTGTCCCTCTCCCCTGTCTCTCTCCCCTGTCCCTCTCCCCTGTCCCTCTCCCCTGTCTCTCTCCCCTGTCCCTCTCCCCTGTCCCTCTCCCCTGTCTCTCTCCCCTGTCCCTCTCCCCTGTCCCTCTCCCCTGTCTCTCTCCCCTGTCCCATTCCCCTGTCTCTCTCCCCTGTCTCTCTCCCCTGTCCCTCTCCCCTGCCCCTCTCCCCTGTCCCTCTCCCCTGTCCCTCTCCCCTGTCTCTCTCCCCTGTCCCTCTCCCCTGTCCCTCTCCCCTGTCCCTCTCCCCTGTCCCTCTCCCCTGTCCCATTCCCCTGTCCCTCTCCCCTGTCCCTCTCCCCTGTCCCATTCCCCTGTCTCTCTCCCCTGTCTCTCTCCCCTGTCCCTCTCCCCTGCCCCTCTCCCCTGTCCCTCTCCCCTGTCCCTCTCCCCTGTCTCTCTCCCCTGTCCCTCTCCCCTGTCCCTCTCCCCTGTCCCATTCCCCTGTCTCTCTCCCCTGTCCCTCTCCCCTGTCCCTCTCCCCTGTCCCTCTCCCCTGTCCCATTCCCCTGTCTCTCTCCCCTGTCCCTCTCCCCTGTCCCTCTCCCCTGTCCCATTCCCCTGTCCCTCTCCCCTGTCCCTCTCCCCTGTCCCATTCCCCTGTCTCTCTCCCCTGTCTCTCTCCCCTGTCCCATTCCCCTGTCTCTCTCCCCTGTCTCTCTCCCCTGTCCCTCTCCCCTGTCCCTCTCCCCTGTCCCTCTCCCCTGTCCCTCTCCCCGTCCCTCTCCCCTGTCCCTCTCCCCTGTCCTCTCCCCTGTCCCTCTCCCCTGTCCCTCTCCCCTGTCCCTCTCCCCGTCCCTCTCCCCTGTCCCTCTCCCCTGTCCCTCTCCCCTGTCCCTCTCCCCTGTCCCTCTCCCCGTCCCTCTCCCCTGTCTCTCTCCCCTGTCCCTCTCCCCTGTCTCTCTCCCCGTCCCATTCCCCTGTCCCTCTCCCCGTCTCTCTCCCCTGTCCCTCTCCCCTGTCCCTCTCCCCTGTCCCTCTCCCCTGTCCCTCTCCCCTGTCCCTCTCCCCTGTCTCTCTCCCCTGTCCCTCTCCCCTGTCCCTCTCCCCTGTCTCTCTCCCCTGTCCCTCTCCCCTGTCCCTCTCCCCTGTCTCTCTCCCCTGTCTCTCTCCCCTGTCCCTCTCCCCTGTCCCTCTCCCCTGTCCCTCTCCCCTGTCTCTCTCCCCTGTCCCTCTCCCCTGTCCCTCTCCCCTGTCCCTCTCCCCTGTCCCTCTCCCCTGTCTCTCTCCCCTGTCTCTCTCCCCTGTCCCTCTCCCCTGTCTCTCTCCCCTGTCTCTCTCCCCTGTCCCTCTCCCCTGTCCCTCTCCCCTGTCTCTCTCCCCGTCCCATTCCCCTGTCTCTCTCCCCTGTCCCTCTCCCCTGTCTCTCTCCCCTGTCCCATTCCCCTGTCCCTCTCCCCTGTCCCTCTCCCCTGTCCCTCTCCCCTGTCCCTCTCCCCTGTCCCTCTCCCCTGTCCCTCTCCCCTGTCCCTCTCCCCTGTCCCTCTCCCCTGTCCCTCTCCCCTGTCCTCTCTCCCCTGTCCCTCTCCCCTGTCCCTCTCCCCTGTCTCTCTCCCCTGTCCTCTCCCCTGTCCCTCTCCCCTGTCTCTCTCCCCTGTCCCTCTCCCCTGTCCCTCTCCCCTGTCTCCTCTCCCCTGTCTCCTCTCCCCTGTCCCTCTCCCCTGTCCTCTCCCCTGTCCCTCTCACCTGTCTCTCTCCCCTGTCCCTCTCCCCTGTCTCTCTCCCCTGTCCCTCTCCCCTGTCTCTCTCCCCTGTCCCTCTCCCCTGTCCCTCTCCCCTGTCTCTCTCCCCTGTCCCTCTCCCCTGTCTCTCTCCCCTGTCCCTCTCCCCTGTCCCTCTCCCCTGTCCCTCTCCCCTGTCTCTCTCCCCTGTCCCTCTCCCCTGTCCCTCTCCCCTGTCTCTCTCCCCGTCCCATTCCCCTGTCTCTCTCCCCTGTCTCTCTCCCCTGTCTCTCTCCCCGTCCCATTCCCCTGTCTCTCTCCCCTGTCTCTCTCCCCTGTCTCTCTCCCCTGTCCCTCTCCCCTGTCCCTCTCCCCTGTCCCTCTCCCCTGTCCCATTCCCCTGTCCCTCTCCCCTGTCCCTCTCCCATGTCTCTCTCCCCTGTCTCTCTCCCCTGTCCCTCTCCCCTGTCTCTCTCCCCTGTCCCTCTCCCCTGTCCCTCTCCCCTGTCTCTCTCCCCTGTCCCTCTCCCCTGTCCCTCTCCCCTGTCCCTCTCCCCTGTCCCTCTCCCCTGTCCCTCTCCCCTGTCCCTCTCCCCTGTCCCTCTCCCCTGTCCCATTCCCCTGTCCCTCTCCCCTGTCCCTCTCCCCTGTCTCTCTCCCCTGTCCCTCTCCCCTGTCTCTCTCCCCTGTCTCTCTCCCCTGTCTCTCTCCCCTGTCCCTCTCCCCTGTCTCTCTCCCCTGTCTCTCTCCCCTGTCCCTCTCCCCGTCCCATTCCCCTGTCTCTCTCCCCTGTCCCATTCCCTGTCCCATTCCCCTGTCCCTCTCCCCTGTCCCTCTCCCCTGTCCCTCTCCCCTGTCCCTCTCCCCTGTCTCTCTCCCCTGTCCCTCTCCCCTGTCCCTCTCCCCTGTCCCTCTCCCCTGTCCCTCTCCCCTGTCTCTCTCCCCTGTCCCTCTCCCCTGTCCCTCTCCCCTGTCTCTCTCCCCTGTCCCTCTCCCTTGTCCCTCTCCCCTGTCCCTCTCCCCTGTCCCTCTCCCCTGTCCCTCTCCCCTGTCCCTCTCCCCTGTCCCATTCCCCTGTCCCTCTCCCCTGTCCCTCTCCCCTGTCTCTCTCCCCTGTCCCTCTCCCCTGTCTCTCTCCCCTGTCTCTCTCCCCTGTCTCTCTCCCCTGTCCCTCTCCCCTGTCTCTCTCCCCTGTCTCTCTCCCCTGTCCCTCTCCCCGTCCCATTCCCCTGTCTCTCTCCCCTGTCCCATTCCCTGTCCCATTCCCCTGTCCCTCTCCCCTGTCCCTCTCCCCTGTCCCTCTCCCCTGTCTCTCTCCCCGTACCATTCCCCTGTCCCTCTCCCCGTCCCATTCCCCTGTCTCTCTCCCGTGTCTCTCTCCCCGTCCCATTCCCCTGTCCCTCTCCCCTGTCCCTCTCCCCTGTCTCTCTCCCCGTCCCATTCCCCTGTCTCTCTCCCCTGTCTCTCTCCCCTGTCTCTCTCCCCGTCCCATTCCCCTGTCTCTCTCCCCTGTCTCTCTCCACTGTCTCTCTCCCCTGTCTCTCTCCCCTGTCCCTCTCCCCTGTCCCTCTCCCCTGTCCCTCTCCCCTGTCCCATTCCCCTGTCCCTCTCCCCTGTCCCTCTCCCCTGTCTCTCTCCCCTGTCCCTCTCCCCTGTCCCTCTCCCCTGTCTCTCTCCCCTGTCCCTCTCCCCTGTCCCTCTCCCCTGTCTCTCTCCCCTGTCCCTCTCCCCTGTCCCTCTCCCCTGTCTCTCTCCCCTGTCCCTCTCCCCTGTCCTCTCTCCCCTGTCCCTCTCCCCTGTCCCTCTCCCCTGTCCCATTCCCCTGTCCCTCTCCCCTGTCCCTCTCCCCTGTCTCTCTCCCCTGTCCCTCTCCCCTGTCCCGCTCCCCTGTGCCTCTCCCCTGTCCCTCTCCCCTGTCCCTCTCCCCTGTCCCATTCCCCTGTCCCTCTCCCCTGTCCCTCTCCCCTGTCTCTCTCCCCTGTCCCTCTCCCCTGTCCCTCTCCCCTGTCCCTCTCCCCTGTCCCTCTCCCCTGTCCCATTCCCCTGTCCCTCTCCCCTGTCCCTCTCCCCTGTCTCTCTCCCCTGTCTCTCTCCCCTGTCCCTCTCCCCTGTCTCTCTCCCCTGTCTCTCTCCCCTGTCCCTCTCCCCGTCCCATTCCCCTGTCTCTCTCCCCTGTCCCATTCCCTGTCCCATTCCCCTGTCTCTCTCCCCTGTCCCCTCTCCCCTGTCCCTCTCCCCTGTCTCTCTCCCCTGTCCCTCTCCCCTGTCCCTCTCCCCTGTCCCTCTCCCCTGTCTCTCTCCCCGTCCCATTCCCCTGTCTCTCTCCACTGTCTCTCTCCCCTGTCTCTCTCCCCGTCCCATTCCCCTGTCCCTCTCCCCTGTCCCTCTCCCCTGTCTCTCTCCCCGTCCCATTCCCCTGTCTCTCTCCCCTGTCTCTCTCCCCTGTCTCTCTCCCCGTCCCATTCCCCTGTCTCTCTCCCCTGTCCCTCTCCCCTGTCCCTCTCCCCTGTCCCATTCCCCTGTCCCTCTCCCCTGTCCCTCTCCCCTGTCTCTCTCCCCTGTCTCTCTCCCCTGTCCCTCTCCCCTGTCCCTCTCCCCTGTCTCTCTCCCCTGTCCCTCTCCCCTGTCCCTCTCCCCTGTCTCTCTCCCCTGTCCCTCTCCCCTGTCCCTCTCCCCTGTCTCTCTCCCCTGTCCCTCTCCCCTGTCCCTCTCCCCTGTCTCTCTCCCCTGTCTCTCTCCCCTGTCCCTCTCCCCTGTCCCTCTCCCCTGTCTCTCTCCCCTGTCCCTCTCCCCTGTCCCTCTCCCCTGTCCCTCTCCCCTGTCCCTCTCCCCTGTCCCTCTCCCCTGTCTCTCTCCCCTGTCCCTCTCCCCTGTCCCTCTCCCCTGTCCCTCTCCCCTGTCCCTCTCCCCTGTCCCTCTCCCCTGTCTCTCTCCCCTGTCCCATTCCCCTGTCTCTCTCCCCGTCCCTCTCCCCTGTCTCTCTCCCCTGTCCCTCTCCCCTGTCCCTCTCCCCTGTCCCTCTCCCCTGTCTCTCTCCCCGTCCCATTCCCTGTCCCTCTCCCCTGTCCCTCTCCCCTGTCTCTCTCCCCTGTCTCTCTCCCCTGTCCCTCTCCCCTGTCCCTCTCCCCTGTCCCTCTCCCCTGTCCCTCTCCCCTGTCCCTCTCCCCTGTCCCATTCCCCTGTCCCTCTCCCCTGTCCCTCTCCCCTGTCCCATTCCCCTGTCTCTCTCCCCTGTCTCTCTCCCCTGTCCCTCTCCCCTGTCCCTCTCCCCTGTCCCATTCCCCTGTCCCTCTCCCCTGTCCCTCTCCCCTGTCCCATTCCCCTGTCTCTCTCCCCTGTCTCTCTCCCCTGTCCCATTCCCCTGTCTCTCTCCCCTGTCTCTCTCCCCTGTTCCTCTCCCCTGTCCCTCTCCCCTGTCCCTCTCCCCTGTCCCTCTCCCCATCCCTCTCCCCTGTCCCTCTCCCCTGTCCCTCTCCCCTGTCCCTCTCCCCTGTCCCTCTCCCCTGTCCCTCTCCCCGTCCCTCTCCCCTGTCCCTCTCCCCTGTCCCTCTCCCCTGTCCCTCTCCCCTGTCCCTCTCCCCTGTCCCTCTCCCCGTCCCTCTCCCCTGTCCCTCTCCCCTGTCCCTCTCCCCTGTCCCTCTCCCCGTCCCTCTCCCCTGTCCCTCTCCCCTGTCCCTCTCCCCTGTCCCTCTCCCCCTGTCCCTCTCCCCGTCCCTCTCCCCTGTCCCTCTCCCCTGTCCTCTCCCCTGTCCCTCTCCCCTGTCCCTCTCCCCTGTCCCTCTCCCCTGTCCCATTCCCTGTCTCTCTCCCCTGTCCCTCTCCCCTGTCTCTCTCCCCTGTCCCTCTCCCCTGTCTCTCTCCCCTGTCTCTCTCCCCTGTCCCTCTCCCCTGTCTCTCTCCCCTGTCCCTCTCCCCTGTCCCTCTCCCCTGTCCCTCTCCCCTGTCCCTCTCCCCTGTCCCTCTCCCCTGTCCCTCTCCCCTGTCTCTCTCCCCTGTCCCTCTCCCCTGTCTCTCTCCCCTGTCCCTCTCCCCGTCCCATTCCCCTGTCCCTCTCCCCTGTCTCTCTCCCCTGTCCCTCTCCCCTGTCCCTCTCCCCTGTCTCTCTCCCCTGTCTCTCTCCCCTGTCCCTCTCCCCGTCCCATTCCCCTGTCCCTCTCCCCTGTCTCTCTCCCCTGTCCCTCTCCCCTGTCTCTCTCCCCTGTCTCTCTCCCCTGTCTCTCTCCCCTGTCTCTCTCCCCTGTCCCTCTCCCCTGTCCCTCTCCCCGTCCCTCTCCCCTGTCTCTCTCCCCTGTCCCATTCCCCTGTCCCTCTCCCCTGTCCCTCTCCCCTGTCCCATTCCCCTGTCTCTCTCCCCTGTCCCTCTCCCCTGTCCCTCTCCCCTGTCCCTCTCCCCTGTCCCTCTCCCCTGTCCCATTCCCCTGTCTCTCTCCCCGTCCCTCTCCCCTGTCCCTCTCCCCTGTCCCTCTCCCCGTCCCATTCCCCTGTCCCTCTCCCCTGTCCCTCTCCCCTGTCCCTCTCCCCTGTCTCTCTCCCCTGTCCCTCTCCCCTGTCCCTCTCCCCTGTCCCATTCCCCTGTCCCCTCTCCCCTGTCCCCTTCCCCTGTCTCTCTCCCCTGTCCCTTCCCCTGTCCTCTCCCCTGTCCCTCTCCCCTGTCCCTCTCCCCTGTCCCTCTCCCCTGTCTCTCTCCCCTGTCCCTCTCCCCTGTCCCTCTCCCCTGTCCCTTTCCCCTGTCCCTCTCCCCTGTCCCATTCCCCTGTCCCATTCCCCTGTCCCTCTCCCCTGTCCCATTCCCCTGTCCCATTCCCCTGTCTCTCTCCCCTGTCCCTCTCCCCTGTCCCTCTCCCCTGTCCCTCTCCCCTGCCCCTCTCCCCTGTCCCATTCCCCTGTTTCTCTCCCCTGTCCCTCTCCCCTGTCTCTCTCCCCTGTCTCTCTCCCCTGTCCCTCTCCCCTGTCCCTCTCCCCTGTCTCTCTCCCCTGTCTCTCTCCCCTGTCCCTCTCCCCTGTCCCTCTCCCCTGTCTCTCTCCCCTGTCTCTCTCCCCTGTCCCTCTCCCCTGTCTCTCTCCCCTGTCTCTCTCCCCTGTCTCTCTCCCCTGTCTCTCTCCCCTGTCCCTCTCCCCTGTCTCTCTCCCCTGTCCCTCTCCCCTGTCCCTCTCCCCTGTCCCTCTCCCCTGTCCCTCTCCCCGTCCCTCTCCCCTGTCCCTCTCCCCTGTCCCTCTCCCCTGTCCCTCTCCCCTGTCCCATTCCCCTGTCTCTCTCCCCTGTCTCTCTCCCCGTCCCATTCCCCTGTCTCTCTCCCCTGTCTCTCTCCCCTGTCCCTCTCCCCTGTCTCTCTCCCCTGTCCCTCTCCCCTGTCCCTCTCCCCTGTCTCTCTCCCCTGTCTCTCTCCCCTGTCCCTCTCCCCTGTCTCTCTCCCCTGTCTCTCTCCCCTGTCCCTCTCCCCTGTCCTCTCCCCTGTCTCTCTCCCCTGTCCCTCTCCCCTGTCCCTCTCCCCTGTCCTCTCCCCTGTCCCTCTCCCCTGTCCCTCTCCCCTGTCCCATTCCCCTGTCTCTCTCCCCTGTCCCTCTCCCCTGTCCCTCTCCCCTGTCCCATTCCCCTGTCCCATTCCCCTGTCTCTCTCCCCTGTCCCTCTCCCCTGTCCCTCTCCCCTGTCTCTCTCCCCTGTCCCTCTCCCCTGTCCCTCTCCCCTGTCCCTCTCCCCTGTCCCTCTCCCCTGTCCCTCTCCCCTGTCCCTCTCCCCTGTCTCTCTCCCCTGTCCCTCTCTCCCTGTTCAGACGTGCAGCCATGGGTGGTCCGGGGTCAGGGGTAGCCATGCAAGAGTTGGGACGAAGGTTGGGGGTTGGGTATCGAATGTTCAGGGGCAGGGTCGGCCGTTTAAAGGTTGAGGTGGCCATGGAAAGCTTTTCTCTTCAGGCTTCAGGATGGGCTGTGTGTGCTGACAGGAACTGGGTGGAAATGTGTTATTTATCTCACGAGTCCAAGTTGTGCCGTCCACTTCCAGGTGTTTCCACTGACACCAACAAACAAACAGACCAACAAGTTCAAATAATACATTTAAATTCAATTAATAAACCTGGAATTAAAAGCTAGTGTCAGTAATGGTGACCATGAAACCATTGTCGATTGTTGTAAAAATCCATCTGGTTCACTAATGTCCTTTAGGGAATGAAATCTACCATCCTTCTCTGGCCTAAATGTGACCCCAGACCCATATCAATGTGCTTGACTCTTAAATGCTCTTTGAAATGGCCCAGCAAGTTGTATCAAACTGCTAAAAAATCGAAAAGGAATGAAACTGGACACACCACCCGACATCGACCTAGGCACTGGAAACAACAATGGCAAACCCAGGCCTGTCAACCCTGCAAAGTCCTCCTTACTAACATCTGGGGCTAGTGCCAAAATTAGGAGCAGCCTGATATAGTCATACTCCCGGAATCATACCCGACAGCCAATGTCCCAGACACCAGCATCACCATCCCTGGGTATGTCCTCTCCCACCAGCAGGACAGAACCAGCAGAGGTGGCAGCACAGTGGTATACAGTCAGCGGGGAATTGCCTTGGGAATCCTCAACATCAAATCCAGAACCCATGAAGTCTCATGTCACCAGGTCAAACGTGAACAAGAAACCTTCTGCTCATTCATCAGCACCTATGGCACCTCACCCCCAACCCACCAACTCAGCTGATGAATCGGTGCTCCTCCATGTTGAACACCTCTTGGAAGAAGCACTGAGAGTGGCAAGGGCGCAGAATGTACTCTGGGCGGGGAACTTCAATGTCCATTGCCAAGAGTGACTTAGTGGCTAACCAAGTTGGCCGAGTCCTAAAGGACATGACTGCTAGATGGGTCTGCAGCAGGTGGCATGGGAACCAGCAAGAGGGAAAAACATACTTGACATTGTCCTCACCAATCTATTTGCTGCAGATGCATCTCTGGGAGTGACTGCCTCACAGTCCTCATGGAGACAAAGTTCCATCTGCACACTGAGGATACCCTCCATCTTGTTGTGTGGTACTACCAGCGTGGTAAATGAGATAGATTTTGAACTGATCTAGCAACTCAAAACTGGGCATCTATGAGGTGCTGTGGGCCATCATCAGCAGCAGAATTGTACACAACCACAATCTGTAAACATGGACAGAAGAGTTGAGCTCCAGAGGTGAGATGACAATGACTGGCCTTGATATCAAGGCAGCATTTGACCAAGTGTGGCATTGAGGAGCCCTAGTAAAAATGGAGTCAATGGGAATCTGGGGGAAATCTCTCCGCTGGTTGGAGTCATACCAAGCGCAAAGGAAGATGGTTGAGGTTGTTGGCGGTCAATCATCTTAGTCAAAAAAAATGTGACCCATGTCAAACTCGAGTGAAAGTCATTGTCTCGAGCCAACAGCTCTAGCAAATTAATAATACTCGAAATAAAAGTGGAAACCTTAATCATGCGTAGCTTCCTTCAGGCCCTGGTCATGCCAGAAGCCTGTGTCTGTCCACTAGGCTGGGCTGGGGTTGAGCTGTCACTGGCTAAAGTTGATGACTGGGTTTAACATTTTAACCTAAAGAGCACACTCAAAAATCAAATTGACGCAGCATCTCACACACTGCCTGCAGCCGTTTCACTGCTTGTCCATCTCGCTGAACACTTAACTGTCTTCAAAGATCCGGAGGTCGAGACTAGTCTGATTGGTCTTATTTTTCTAATGACCCAATGATTCAGCTGGTGTCACGCTCTTTTAGAATCTAAAATTTCGATCAGAGATATATTATTAGGATATGGCCTTTTCTTTCTTTAGGGCCTTTTAGCTGGTGGAATATTCATCGTTGTGCCAATAAAATTAGAGGTTATCATTTAGGTCTGACACCCAGGATGGGGAGATTGAGATTGCAAAAGGGCTTCTCTTTCAGCAAGCTGAATTAATGCAGTAATTAGTGGCAACCTCATTAACAAGGTGTCTGTGGGTTTTTAATCAACGGCGCAAAGCTTCATTCAGTGCTTAAGTGCTTTAAAAATCAGCCGCAAATGTTCCAGCAAAGCAGAGGGGTGTGTGGCGAGGTGACACAGCAGGATAGCAGCCTGTTTCCAAAGCTCAGCTTCTGCAAAGATATCGCTGACATTTTAGCCTGCTTTATGTCGCATTGCTCCACTTTCCCTTCACTTGTTCGCTAATCATGGGGGCAGTCATAGTCATAGAGTTATGTCGCACAGAAACAGGTCCCTCAGCCCATCAGGCTCGCGCCACCGATTTACTCTACTATTCTAATCCCATTTTCCAGCACTCGGCCCATGGCCCTGTAAGCTGTGGCGTTTCAAGTGCTCATCTAAATACTTCTTAATTGTTGTGAGAGTTCCTGCCTCTACCACCCCCTCAGCCAGTGTGTTCCAGATTCCAACCACCCTCTGGGTGAAAATATTTTTCCTCAAAATCCCCTCTAAACCTCCTGTCCCTTACTTTAAGTCTATGCCCCCTGGTTATTGACGCCTCTGCTAAGAGGAGAAGTTGCCTCCTATCTACTCACTCTAGGCCCCCTCATAATTTTGTACATCTCTATTGGGTCCCCCCCCCTTCAGTCTTCTCTGCTCGAAGCAAAACAACCCCAGCCTATCCAGTCTCTCTTCATAGCTGAAACGCTCCAGCCCAGGCCACATCCTGGTGAATCTCCTCTGCACCCTCTCCAGTGCAATCACACCCTTCCTATAATGCAGATTCCAGAACTGCACACAGTACTCCAGCTGTGGCCTCACTCGCGTTTTACACGGTTGAGGTGAAAAGCCAAGCACATTGAAGCTGACCTTTCCTGAGAGGCATTTTCCTGTCATGGTGTTAAACTTCACAGCTCCTGAGAAGGCCCACTACCCACCAACACCTGACCCGCTGTTTTTAAATCTCCTCACGGAGTTCCTTCCCCTCTCTGCTTGACTGGGCATTTCAGACAGCTTTTTGGCAAAAAAAATTATGACTGAAATCTTTCAAAGAATTACAGCGAAATTTAAAAAAAAAAATTATTTCACAGGATGTGAACATCACTGGCAAAGCCAGCGTTTATTGCCCATCCCTAATTTCCCTTGAGAAGCTGCATTCTTGAGCCGCTGTGGTCCATGTGATGTAGGTACACCCACAGCGCTGTTAGGGAGGGAGCTCCAGGATTTTGACCCAGCGACAGTGAAGGAACGGCCGATATATTTCCAAGTCAGGATGGTGAGTGACCTGGGGTTGAACTAGCAGGTGCTGGTGTCCCCATGCATCTGCTGCCCATCTTGTCTTTCTAGGTGATGGAGGTTTCGGATTTGCAAGGTGCTGTTGAAGGAGCCTTGGTAAGTTGCTGCGGTGCATCTTGTAGCTGGCTCACACTGCTGCCACTGTGCGTCGGTGGTGGAGGGAGCGAATGGTTAAGGTGGAGGATGAGGTGCCGATCAAATGCTTTTCCCATGGCTAACACTGTGACTAGAATCCTACTGGGGTGCCATGTGTCCTGATGTGAGGACCAAATGTGGCTCCGAACCTGCACAAGATCTCGCCGGGGATTTTTGACCAGCGGCGAAATTACCTTTAAGGACATCATCTTGCCTCCAGCGACAGAGGTGGCTGACACTGAGGCTGTAAGGCGGCACTGAAGGGCTACCATGAAAAATATTGATGTGCCAGGGCCTGGGCAGGTGAATCCTCCAGTGCTGAGATCGGAGCCATGGGGAGGTCCATTGCCACCAGTGGGCTTCTCCATGGGACATGGAGACACTGGAAAGGCTACCTCGCTGTAGCTGACAGTCTTCCCAGGTGGCAAGGGGAAGCATTTTGATGCCTGTAAAATGCCTGCGTCATAGTAAAATGACCACCAATAGGCCAATTAACTACGATATATCACCAGTTGGCAGGCAGCCAAAGCTACTGCCCTTCCTGACTGTTAAAATCCTGCCCTGTATAATGCACCTTTAACATGGTAAAATATCCTCAGGTGCTGTGCAGGAGGGTTATCAGACAAAAAGAATTGTCTCCAAAAGCTGGTCAAAGAGCCAGGCCTTAAGGAGCATCTTAAAGGTGGAGATCGAGTGAGAGGTTTAGGGTGGATATTTCAGAGTTTGTGTTAATGTATGTTAACCATGTTGTTAAGGTACACAGGTGAAGGGCATTGTGTAATGAAGTACTTAGAGTACTTGTAGAGGGTCCTGGAGAGGGAGCACATGGTGTCCTCTGGTTTGCCTGAGGCCGTCTGCAGCCCGTGGGCACCATGAGTGCTTCATCAGCTGCCAAAGCAACATTTTAATTTAATTACCTAAGGTTCCTTTGGAGTTTGTTTCTGTTGCCGTGCCCTTTTAAGGGGCTATCACTTTAATTTTATTAGTTAATTAGTTTCTCTTTTAAATTATTTGTTCTGTTTCCGACAGAGTATAAAGAGAGACTTGCGTCTGGGTGTCCCTGGAGTCGTGGGGTCCACTGGTATACTTGAGGTCTTCTGTAACCAGAGGGCACCATAGGGGCTGCAGTGCTTTATCAGCCCCCAAAACAATATATTGGTGGAGAAGAAAAGAGTTGACGTTTCAAGTCCTCATGACCCTTCAACAGAACTGTTCTGTTCTGTTGAAGGGTCATGAGGACTCGAAACGTCAACTCTTTTCTTCTCCGCCGATGCAGCCAGACCTGCTGAGTTTTTCCAGGTAATTCTGTTTTCGTTTTGGATTTCCAGCATCCGCAGTTTTTTGTTTTTATTTTTGTTTTTATCTCTCACAATATATTGTCTTTTTGTTACAGTGCCCCTTTAAGGGGCTGTCAATTTGTTTACTTGGTTTGTTTAATTGGTTAATTTGTTAATTATTTTACTCTACTGGTATACTCAAAAGAGTATAAAGAGAAACTGCTGTGACACTGGGTTATTCAGTAGAAAGCAGACATTTGTTATGCTGCCTTCTGTGAATAAACCTATTATTAAGAAAAGTATTAATGTCTAGTTTCATATTGCACCAACCGGCTTGGGAGGGATATAATATTTAGGGCCAAGGCAGCTGAAGACATAGACAGAGGAAGTGGGGGATGCGCAAGCAGCCAGTATTGGAGCAGCACAGAGCTCTCAGAAGAGGCTGGAGGAGACTACAGAGGTAGGGATGGACTTCCAAATAGTCATCTGTAAACCAGGCTTTCTGGAATCTGAGTGTGGCCTTCAGTGCCCAGGATGTGGGCACGGTGTTAATCACCATGCCTTTGTATGGCCTGGGCTTGTGCAACGGTGTCCCCTCTCTCAAGTGACCACCTGCCCGTCTCAATGTGCTTGCAGACAAGGACATGGTGGGCATTCCACCCCATGACAAAGTCCTGGAGGGGAAGCAGTTAGAGTGCAGGTGACTTGGTTGGTGCTAATTTACTGGAAGGTTTTGCATTTTAAAATTTGGAAGTGAAACCAGGAATCATGTGCCAATAGAATATGACACTGTGAGTTCAAGATATTCTCATTTGTACATATGATTGTTGTTTGTGGTGCTTGAGGTCCAAGTTTTTTGGGTGTTGCTGTCTGGATATTGCATAGGGTCAGGTTCAAAGAAGTGGAGCCGGTTGTATAATATGAACGACCAAGTTCTGTATAATTGTCTGATAAAGCCGTGGTTATAAAGTCTATCATAATGAAACCTAAGCTTTCGATGGGCTTTATAAGTAGAGGCATAAAGTACAAAAGCCAAGAAGTTTCGCTAAGCCTACATGAAACCATTCAACTCCACTGTGACTATTGTTCCCAATTCTGGGCACCCGAAGGATGTGAAGGGGAGGGTTAAAGGGGGGAAAGGTGGGATAAGGGGCCCAGAAACAAGTGAAGGACCAGGGCCCATGATAACTCTCCCTGGTCCTGGTGGCCATTCAGAAACTGATCAGTTTTGGGTTAACCACAATTTGAGCTCTTTATGCTCATTAAGCGGCCCATTAGCTGCTTGAAAAGTATGAAATAAGCATCATTCCGGAGGCGGCTTGATTGGCCATTTTTCGATCATTTCCTTCGTCAAGTTCATGTTGCATGAAATCAACTGAGGAAAAGTCAAGAGGGCCCCATTGATTTGATTGACAACCATTAAATAGGTCCTAAAGAGAGTCATTAACTCCTCCTGTGAATAGGAGGAACTCTGCCCCTTTGATGTGCAGTGTGCAATTAAGTCAGCTACAATTACAATTCACTAGAGCCATGTTTTATTATTCATTAAAGAATTATTGCAAGCGTGGCACAAATGTCACTTGATGACTGCCTAGCAGAGTAATGTCTGGTTTGATATTGGAACAGCAGACTTCCTCACTCCACCCCCCACCCTCCCCCTACCCCTCCCCCAACCCCCTCCACCAATTCTTGCCTATGAATTTCTTCACCTAAGACAGCTTAGGGTAGGGTGGGGTTGTGGACGATTGAAGAAAAGCTGGTTAATGTGCTAATTCAAATTGTTCTTGCAACTTATGATAACAAAAAGCAAAAGTGCTTGGGTTGCAAGTTTCTGAATATGACTGTCCTTGCTGCTGCTGTCTTGCCCATATCCATTCCTTCCTACCACATTATTATAGCCTTGCCTTTGAGGTGTGCCTGGACTGGTAGCTATTAATATGCAGCCTAAACTCAACTCCGCTTAAGTGCTTACAATAACAGAAACACATCACATTTAAGACGTCAAGCTGCCAGTCCGCCTACAGGGAAATGGGTAACTAATCTGACAGTAATCAATCCAACAGCAGGTAGATCAGAACAGAACTGGGATTGTCAAAACAGTTCAGTACTAACACAAACACAGTTCAGCTTTTACAGCTGGCTTCACTTCTGTGGAGCACAGCGTAGAAGTTAACCCTCCTTTCCCAAAGCAAAATTTAAGATGTGGTAAAATACAAAAGGCAGCATAAATAATGTAGGCTTGGTGTGGAAAACATGTGGATTGTGTTATCAGGAGAAAATAAAACCAGTCAAACGGGAGATAAAAGGGGCCGCATTTCAG
This sequence comes from Carcharodon carcharias, assembly GCF_017639515.1. Taxonomy (NCBI): domain Eukaryota; kingdom Metazoa; phylum Chordata; class Chondrichthyes; order Lamniformes; family Lamnidae; genus Carcharodon; species Carcharodon carcharias. The sequence continues at coordinate 114,119,717 of NC_054483.1, read as the reverse complement.
ATCCTTTATTGCTGCGAGATCTTTAGATACGGTGGACTGAAACTATTTCACTTTGCAGAACTAGAAAAATCAGTTGCCTGTCAGCAAACTTCAGGTACAGACCTCCAAACGCATATTTCTTCCTTCCAGCTGTCAAACAGCAACCGCAACTTGTGTTGATTTAACGCCTCCCAAGCAGTAAATCATCCCGAGGTGCATCACAGGAGTCTCGTCAGACAAAATTTGACACCGAGCCACGCAAGGTGCTATTAGAGACAAAAGCTTGGGTAAAGAGGTAGTTTTGAAGGATGTCTTAAATAGGAAGAGAGGTAGCGAGGAGGAACAGTTTAGGGAGGGAACTCCAAAGCATAGGGCACAAGGCAGCTGCTGGCATGGCCGCCAATGGTGGAGCGATTAAAATCAGGGACGCGCAAGGTCAAGCTGCACACTGTAGTGTATGCAACACCACCCACCGTTATGGGCCTCTGTTGACTGTTTCCCTAGGCAGTCATTTGACTGTTACACAGAATTACCATTATGTCGAGCTTACAGCACAGAAACAGGCCATTTGGCCCAACAGTCTCTGCCGGTGTTTATGCTTCATATAAGCCTCACCCCACACTACTTTGTCTAACCCTATCAACATAGCCTATTTCATCCTCCCTCATATACTTATCAAACTTCCCCTTGAGTGAGCGTTGATGTATGTGACATCTCCCAGGACTGATTTAATTAATCCTTTCATTACCCCTTGCAACACTTTTATTTTAATCTCAATGAAACATTGACCAGGTGGTTCAGTGTGATAGAGCAAATAGGGCGGGGGGGGGGGGGGGGGGAAAACATTTGGTCAGCTGTTAATTGTTCAGGTTTAGGTGGTCCTCAGACAGAGAATGGTTTTATTGCAGAGCAACCATTTCAAGTCACTACAAATTCATAATGCCCAGTAACTCTGCCAGGCTGCATCCATTTTGCTTCACATAAGCTAGAGAGAGAGGTTGATGGTAGTGCTAAACTACGCACCTGTGAAAGTACCTTGAGACCTCTTCCTACGTTAGAAGTGTTATATAAATGAAAGTTGTCATTACTGTAGTTTATTGCACCGAGGCACGTGAGACAGTTCTGGAGCAACAAAGCCTACATTTATCAATTAGGTGAAGGTGCTTTAAACTCCACTATAGAACATCCTACCTTATTGCTTGTGGTAAGAAGATATTTTATAAACAATTGGTTGGAGTTATGCAAATATGCCTCCACAGAGACAGGAAAGTACTTGACTTGTAAGATTGAATTTGACACTGGCAGCAATGAATGACGTAAGTAGAGACTAAGTAAGAGACTAAAATGAAGAAAGCACTTCACACTGTTTTGCTCAATCAATTTAGCAAGTTCAGGCAAATGCTTTCGGACTTAATTTATTCTATTACCAGAGAAACGCCCCTTGATGTTCAATAGTATTACTATCGCTGAATCCCCCACTATCAACATACCGGGGATTACCATTGACCAGAAACTGAACTGGACTAGCCATATAAATACTGTGGTTACCAGAGCAGGTTAGGGAGGCTAGAAATCGTGCGACGAATAACTCACCTCCTGACTCCCCAAATCCTGTCCACCATCTACAAAGCGCAAGTCATGAGTGTGATGGAATACCCCCCACTTGTCTGAATGAGTGCAGCTCCCACAACACTTGAGAAGCTTGAGACCATCCAGGACAAAACAACCACATCCACAAACATTCACTCCCTCCGCCACTAATGCACAGCAGCAGCAGTGTGTACCATCTACAGGATGCACTGCAAGAATTCACCAAGGCTGCTTAGACAGTTCTTTCCAAACCCATGACCACCACCATCTGGAATGACAAGGGCAGCTGATATATGGGAACACCACCACCTGAAAGTTCCCCTCCAAGTCACTCACCATCCTGACTTGGAAATATATCGCTGTCCCTTCACTGTCGCTGGGTCAAAATCCTGGAACCCCCTCCCTAACAGCGCTGTGGGTGTACCTACACCACAGGGACTGCAGCGGCTCAAGAAGGCAGCTCACCCACCACCTTCTCAAGGGCAACTAGAGATGGGAAATGAATGCTGGCCCAGCCAGCGAAGCCCACATCCCATGAATGAATAAAAAAAGAGAAAGATGAGAGCAGTCTTGCACTATGCTATCTCACCAAAACCATCAAAGCATAAAAAAACCTCCACCAGAGAAGTGGATTTGCCATATGTGGATTAATGGCTCCCATGAGGAATCAAGTACACGAAGTGTTCACAATGCAACAAAGACACCAAAAGGCTGAAATTCCTCCATCCCACTCCCCCACTATAGGTGTAGCAGAATGGGAATCAGTCTCCATCACTGACCTGCAATCCTGACCTTTCTAATGTATCCTGGGTCACAGTGGGATAACCAAATAGACTTGTCACCTGACACATCCATCCTCGCGGTGCCCATACCTTCTTGTGCCAATTAGAAAGTGAACAGACTCTTTACTTCACATTTGGATAATTCTTCACTGTCAGTTTATCCCACCTCTGATATATTCATAAAAGAGCCAAAGGTGACATAATGAAAAACCCTTTCACGTAACAAGTGTTTAGGATCTGGAATGCACTGCCTGAGATGTGGTGGCAGCAGGTTCAAATTATTGGATCCCAAAAGGAAATTAGACAATTATCTGAATAGAAAAATTTGACGACCTGTTGGGGAAAAGGCAGGTGACTGGGACTAGCTGAGTTGCTCTTGCAGAGAGCCAGGACAGACATGATGGGCTGAATGGCTGCAACACAGAAGGAGGCCAATCTATGATTCTATAATAACTAAACACAAATCTTCAAAGAATATGGGGAAAAACACACTATTTTGTTTATTCCATTATGATATCCCCCCGGTTGCTTGTAGCAGTGTCCTGGAGATTAATCTTTAATTCCTAGAGCCTTCGGGTGTTAGGAAATGAAAGTAGTTTAGGTAAGTTATATTTGTATTTGTGGATGTTAGGAATAAATTATAGCTTTAAGTTTAAGTTTTATCTTTAAGTTTAATGTATATTTTTCTATTTGTGGGTTAAAAAGGTAAAACCTGGATCTAGTTTCATTTTAGAGTGGAGACAGCCTGCATTCTAATGAGATTTTACGACGTTTGAAGGGAAGTTAAAACAAACAGAAGGTGGAAACAAATTGTGCTGTTGCCGAGCAACAGAGAGACACTCTCACAGAGACAGAGAAAACCAAAAAAGCAATTTTAATGCAGTTGAAGCCAGGATTCCAGAGAGGCTGGGCAGGAGAGGAAACTGTAAAGAGCAGGTTCCAAAAACCTATGAAAAAAATCCCCAATGCCAGGAAGTGGGGAACAGGAAAGGTCCCAAGAGAATAGTTCAATCAAAGGACAGGGACAGGAACCTGGAAAATGTCCTGTTAAGAGTGAGGATCAGAGAAAGGCTGCAGATTTGGAGCAATATAGGCTTGCAAGAAGCCAGAAAATCCAAGGGGACAGCCGATGGTCTGTAACTCTTTACGATGGGCATGTGAAGCAGGGGTGTTCCGTTGGCATGGTTGAGCATTTTAGAGAGAGGGGCTGGAAGGAAGTTTGGATGCATGTGGTGGCCCAGTGGAGAGGAACATTGCAAAAGAGTTTGAAACCCTGGAGGTTTATCCTTGCGGAAGACATCTGAGAGAAAGTGTCATTTGGGAGAAGATTCCAAGGCGGGTTCCTTGAAAGTGGAGATTGGAAACCCAATGTGAAAGGCAGACTTCAGTGAGACCGGTTGGCTCATGGTGTGACAAGCATCTGGGTAGAGTTGAGGAGAGGTCCATAGCATCTGTTTGGGGTGGCACCTGTCACTTATTTTCATAGTGCAGTGTGCCTGACCACAGGTCATCTATTGGTTTACATGGACTGTGTATTTACTGTGAGCATTAGAGTATAAGATAGCTTTTGTGGGTGAAGGAATACTATAATATAGTTCATCTTTTCTTGTTTAATAAATATTCTTTTATTTAAAGCTCATCAGCTGATTCCTGTGACTCTGTTCAGTAGCCATTCTGCATGTACCTGAACAAAACAATAAAAGCTAGGATCTTTCAAGCTGGGTTCCATCCTGGGATCTGGCTTATCCAGTAGTAACGTCAGCTTGGATCATAACACAGGGCAAATCTTGTAGGGTTGGCAAACTTATTCAGCACCCAAAAAAATTTTATTGATATTATCTGAGGTCTTTGGCTAAAGATCTGTTCATGTTGAAGATTACAATCTTCCACAGCATAGCATTAGGATGTTCAGGAGTGTAAGAATTAATGTGGGACTGGGGAAACAGTACCACCCAAATTATGAAGTAGAGGCACCTGGGAGTAGTTGAGGCTGGTAATGAGTCTGATGGGAGTCGGCATGTAGTTATGTGTTATTAATAAACAGTTAATGTTCAACCATACAAGCCTCGAGACCTCTTCATGAGACATCGTACAACCTTACAACACACAGTACCCTTGTCCCCAGGACACAGTTGAAAATGATGTGGATATGGACTCACGTGGAATAACTGATGACAGTTGAGCCACTGTCCCTTTGAAAATGTTTTGTTTTGTGACATTACTGTGCGTGGAGCAGAGTGAGATCATTTGGAAGATAGGTAATAAAAGTCTCACTTGTCAGCATTATTTGGTTGAACACTGCATTAACACAAGGAACATCCATATGGTAATAAAGTCCATTAGTAAAGAATTTCTGACAAATGGTGCTAACATGTCTCATTGCATATTCCTCTCCTGTCCTTGTTAACATCCTTGTGACATTTAATTGTACTAATTTTTTTCTTCTCACCTTCAGGTGACAGACCAAGGAGTTTGACAAGAGATAAAAACAAAAAACTGCGGATGCTGGAAATCCAAAACAAAAGCAGAATTACCTGGAAAAACTCAGCAGGTCTGGCAGCATCGGCGGAGAAGAAAAGAGTTGACGTTTCGAGTCCTCAACAGAACTATTTCTTGAAGGGTCATGAGGACTCGAAACGGCAACTCTTTTCTTCTCCGCCGATGCTGCCAGACCTGCAAAGTTTTTCCAGGTAATTCTGTTTTTGAGTTTGACAAGAGGCCCAATAAGATAGGAGGTGGCTGAAAGGCCAGCATTGAAGGGCTACATTGAACTTCTCCCCACCCCCACCCCATCTCCCCTACTGAAGAACTGGATAAACAGCAAAACATAGAGCTAATTGCCAAGGAAGACATTTAGCAGGGATGTGGGGGGACAAACCTGATGATGATTCGTGGATCATCTATGAGCCAGTCACAAAGATACATTTTTTAATTCAGTTGCTTTATTCATGAAAAAATTTGTACTGTAGACCACAAATCCCCACAGATAAGTGTTCAATCATAGAATGATCCAGCTCAGAAAGAGGCCATTTGACCCATTGCACCTGTGCTGCACTTCAATGACAATTGCCATTTTCAACTCAGACGTATTGAGAAAAAGAACTATTTGAACATATTGAACAATTGGACACAAACCTTTTGGCACTGAAAGATAAAAGACTGAAGGCTGCGAAAACCAAAGCAAAATACTGCAGATGGTGGAAAAGTGAAGTTAAAACAGAAAATGCTGGAAATGCTCAGCAGGTTTGGCAGCATCATCTGTGGGGAGAGAGACAGAGTTAACGTTCAGGTCAACGAACTTTCTTCAGAACTGTCCTGAGCCACCTTCTTGAACCGCTGCAGTTCTTGCGGGTTAAGCACACCCGGACTGCTCTTAGGAAAGGAATTCCAGGATTTTTACACAGCAGCAGTGAAAGAACAATGATATATTTCCAAGTGAGGATAGTGTGCAATTTGGAGGGGAACCTGCATATCGCAGGTGGTGTTCCTATGCATCTGCTGCCCTTGTTCTTCTAGGTGATGGGAACTTGCCGTCAAAGGAGCCTTGGTGAGTTGCACAGTGCATCTTGCAGATGGTGCACACTGCTGACACTGCGTGTCGGTGGTGGAGGAAGTGAATGCTGGATGGGTTGAATGGCCTATTCCTGTTCCTATGGTTTGACATTGCAACTGAAGGCTGGCACCTCTGACAGTGCAGCGCCCCTTCAGCACTGCACTGAAATGTCAGCCTAGATTTGCGCACGTTCAGTGCAGCTCTTGGACCTGTAATGTGGTGACTCAAACAGAAATGAGACACAATTTTACAGACAGCCAAAAGTGAAAAGCATCAAGAATCCAAACCACATCAAAATCTAGACTAACATTGTTTCTGAATCAAAGAATGTGATTCAATATTAAGTTCATACATCTGCTTATTACAAAGACTAACTCTTTTGAGAAGCACACCAAGGAAATTATGTTGAACAAATGATTATCTATCTCTTTCAGAAATATGTAATGCTCAGTGATACACTTATTCTCAGCAATTAAATTAGAAATGATGATTTATTGCAGTGAATCACTTAGAGGAGAGAAGAGGGAACACTTTTCCATCTAATTTTCTTGTGATATTCTGGAGCTTGAAGGGCAGAATATGGGAGAGGGACCCATTGCAATAAATCTCTGCCCATTCTTATAAGCATACGATTTCCTGGTGGAACTGGCAGCTTGAGTATAGATGGGCAAATGCAACCCATCCTGAGATGCATTATTCCCAAAATGAACTGCATCAACTCACCAAGGCTCCTCCAACAGCATCTTCCAAACCCACGACCACTACCATCTAGAAGGACAAGGGCAGCAGACACACGGGAACACCATCACCTGCAAGTTCCCCTCCAAGGCACACACCATCCTGACTTGGAATCACATCGCCGTTCCTTCACTGTCGCTGGGTCAAAATCCTGGAACTCCCTCCCTAACAGCACTGTGGGTGTACCTACACCACAGGGACCACAACGGTTCAAGAAGGCAGCTCATCACCAACCTCTCAAGGAAAATTAGCCAGTGACGCCCATATCCCATGAACGAATAAAGTAAAATATCTCATACATCCCCTACCTGGGGGCCAAATACTAATTGATTTTTGGGACAGAGAGATGGAACATGGGCCTGCCCATTCCACTCCAAGCATCAACCTGGTATTGCAGTGTCTCCCGGAAAGAGAAAAAACAGGTCATGCCAACGAGGCAGGTTGTGTCAATGTACTATCACCCTCTGCAATCAAATTGCAGTGTCCTCATAAAATGTGAGTGTACCCTTTTGAGAATTCAATGAAAACAAGAGTGTTATATTGATATTCCACATGTTATTTATGACACCATTTATTTTTGTGAACCACATTTCCCTTAACATTTGTTTTAATCAAAGTCATAATTCATATAGAAACATTAAACAAAGATACATGAATATTACAATTTGAAAATGCTGGCCATGCCAATTCTGCAACAGATTATTTATGACCTTTCCATCTTTTACATGTTGGGTTTCTTTCCAATTTACTTCAAGCACAGCTTGCATGGGCTAATTAGCGCCATGTTCACATTAAGCAAGGAGTCGATTAAGTCTCCTGGTTCTGTTATTACACCGTGAGTGCTAAACAAAGAAATCTTGATCAATTTTTCTATTAACTACAGTTATTTACTGTTCTGAATGATTTTTTTCTCCCCTTGGCACGAGCTCCATACTTCAGTTAAAGTGCATCATCTATCAAACTGACACAGATGGATTTGACTGATGTGGTGGAACTGATGGAACATTACGTTGCTGAAATGAAAAAAAAAATGCTGCATTTTGCAATTTTAGTAAGCCCATGCAACTCATGAGCCCTAGCAGCTGCACGACAACTGTTGGGTCAAACAGAAACACAATGTTGTACTTCATTGTGCTGTCCCGAGACCACAGGGCTGAATCAGTCCCAGCGATCACCGCACAAAGAATAGGGAATGTGGAACGAACACCCGACATCATCCACAGTTACCAGACGAACTTGACACCACTTGAGAACTGGTGCAAGGCTTTTCCAATGCAGCCTGGCACTAAAATAACACTGATTAGGTCTGTCACCTTCAGTTACCGCCAAGGGCATCAATCTTTCGAGGTGATTTGTCTGCTCTCCATCGCCTGAACAGAGCCCTAAAGGAACACCTTAGTTCTTCATTGCTCACCCCCTCCATCCCCCTGGGCAAACCATGTCATTTTCCACAGAATCATAAGGCCCAGAAGACGGCCATTCGGTCCATCAGGTGCACGCTGGTTTGAAACCCAACGCGTCCAACATGCTTGAGAAGGAGACATTTACAGGGCTTCAGAGAAAGAGGAGGGGAGTGGAAGTAATCGGATCACTCTTGGAACTAGCTAAATTGTGCTTGCAGAGAACTGGCACAGGCTGGACAAGCCAAGGCCTCCTCCTGTGCAAGTAACCGTTATGTGATTCTAAAGAGCTGGCACAGGCAAGATGGGCTGAATGTTCTTTTTCTGGGCCCAATGATTACCTCGTCAAGGCTTTCAGGGATGCAATGATAGGGCTCAGGGAGCTTCATGTGATACCGGGCCCCAGTCTAGACACTCATACCTTACCTTGTGTTCCATTCTGCACTTCCTTTCAGACTGAACAAACATTCACAACCCTAACGAAGGCAAAGGATAACTAAATTTACTTGGATTACACCTCCTGCTGACTTGGAGATAATAGCAAGTGAACCTGACTGAATACGTTTCGAAACAGAAGGGCACAAATGGTGAATGCAGCGGACACTTCTCCTGATGTGATGCCTTCCATTGCAAGGTTTCTGCTGAATGAGCGGAGAATTTTACAGAATGCTTACGCATGCTCTTTGCTGCCACTTCTCCAACAATGGCTCAGTGTGTCCACTCACTGGGAAGCAGCATGGTAAGGCATTACATTCTTGTCATAAACATGAGTAATAAATACAAAAGATAATAATATCAGATCCTGTCAGTTTAGGGCAGGAGCTTGCAACAGTCCCATGCGGTTATTTGAAAAAGAGCAGGGGTTGTCAAAACATCTTGACAAACAAGTTATCCTCAACCAACACCCCAAAAGCAAATCAACAGGTTAATCGTCTCATTATGGGATCTCACGGTGAACTGTGGCTGTCCATACAACAGCAGTTGCTTCACAGTAAGACAGGGCACTTTGCGACATCCTGTGATAAGGACATAAGTACAGGCAGCAATAGGGCCATTCAGTCCTTCGAGGCTGCTCTGTTATCGAATAAAATCGTGGCTGATCTATCTCAATTCCACCTCCCTACGCATCTTGGATATGCTCAATGACTGAGAATCCATAACCCTCTGGGGCAGATAATTCAAAAGGTCCACAACCCTTTGAGTGAAGGAATTTCTCAACTCAGTCCCAAATGGCCTATTGAGCTTCTCAATGCCCATTCCGAGAGTGTGACCCCTAGTCCTCCAATCCCCAGTCAGGGGAAACATCAGCCCAGCCTCTACCCTGTCAAGTCACTTATGAATTTTATATGTTTCAATGAGATCACCTCCCATTCTTCTGAACACTCCAGAATGTAGCCGAGTCAACTCAATCTCTCCTCGGAGGACAATCCTTTCATCCCCTCCCAGCCCAGTGAATCTTCTTTATAAATGACTATACAAGTCCAAGCCTTTCACAGAAAATGGTTACGGCACAGGAGGTCATTCAACCCATCTTCTCCAGCTCTCTGCAAAAGCTACTCAAAGTTAGTCCCACTCCCCTGCCCTTTCCCCAGAGTCCTTCAATTTACCTGTCCACCCCTCAATTCTCATTAGTCAACAGCGCTGCTGCCAATCCTTTGGTGCAACTTTTTGATGCAAGTTTATCAATGCCAGCACAGGTAGTGTTCAGCGCTACTGCTCACGATCCACGCGGTGCGGAGCCGATCGCAGGCAGCTCAGTGACCTCCTGACGAGCCTGCCCAACGACTGGAAAATCCTGGCCCAGGTATATCCAAGGCTGAAATACAGCTCCCATATCTGGGGACATTGCACTAATTTGTCATGAGATTGTAGCTTGATAACTCTTTTCAACTTTGCTGGTTATGGAGGTGGTAACAACACTGGATGAGCAATCCAGAGACCCAAAACTAACGCTCCAGAGAGGTGATTTCCAATCCAACCACGGCAGAATTTAAATTTAATTAATTAATTAATCTCCAATAAAATGCTAGTCACATTAATAATGATGTTTGCTAATGCCCTTCAGAGCATTTTACCCATTTGGGCCTCCGTGTGACTCCAGACCCACGCAACGTGGTTGACTCTTTAACTGCCCTCTGAAAAGGCCTAGCAAGCCAGTTCTTATCAGGGTGCTACGGAAAAAAAGCATGGAGAGCAGCGGTCCAAGGATGCAGAGGTGGTGGCACAGTGGTAATGTCACTGGAGCAGTAACAGAGAGGCCCAGGCTGATGCTCTGGAGACACAGGATGAGATTTAAAATTCAATTCGTCAATAAAACTCGAATCGAAAGCTAGTCTCAGTCAAGGTGACCATAACTATTGTAGATTGTTGTAAAAAGTCACCTGGCTCACTAATGTCCTTTAGGGAAGGAAATCTGCCTCCTTTACCTGATCTGGCCTACATGTAGCACCAGCTGGTTGACTCTAAACCACCAGTCAGTTCAAGGGCAATTAAGAATGGGCATCAAATGCTGACCCTAGACTGAATTTTACAGGGGGGGGAGGGATCTACTGTCTGTACCTCCCTCCACAACCCCCCACCACCCCAAACTAAAAAGTCAGTCAGAAAAATATCCAACCCTACAACAATAACAGTTTGTCGGCTTCAACGAGGACAGCATGGGGCTTCCACCCCTCCCTCGGAGGGGGGGTGTGGGGAGCGCCAGAGCTCAGTAGTGGGCCCTGCCAGGACCTACAAACAGGCCCAAACTGAAGGCCTTAGTGGATCAGGGACTTGGGTAAGTCAGGGATATTGGTCAGGGAGGGAATCGGGGCAACTTGAGAAGGCAGGGGGAGGAAGGTGCTGGCTGGGTGGGTTTTGCAGTGCAGGCGAGAAGGGGTGACCCCCACCCCACCCAAAGATAGATACACCCACCCCCACCCCCCCATCCTTCCTGCCCTTTAAAAACATTTTTTTTTTTGAAGGTGCTGCTTACTCCTTTCTGTCTGCCCACGCCAACTGTGTAATGGCCTAATCAGCGTAATATGAGGGTCAACTGGCCTGTAGATAAGCTCAATTCACCCGTAATTATTTATTCACATGTTATTTATTTACAGGTGAGCTGCTGATGTTGGTGCCTATCCACATTCCCATCTCCCATATTGTGGGGGAACAGCTCAGAGGTGAGAAAGGTGGTGACTTGCCACCCCTCGTATTTTACATGCACCACCGCTCCCCCACCACCAAAATCACACAGCAGGGGACATAAAATTAACCCCCCCCCCCCCCTCCATTAACAAATAAAAAAATCCTCCACTGGGGAGTGGGGGGGGGGGGGGGGGGGGTCTTTGCCCTTTTACATTGGGTTTCGCAATTGCAAAGAAACCTCAAGTGATGTTACATGGATTCAGCACCACCTGCTGAAGAGGAAGTAGATTACACTGTATTTCCAACACTAACTCAAACATTAACAGGTCAATCAATGCTGGTGTTTATATCATGCAGCTTTAACTAGAGGATTAATACTTGCTTCTGATTTCATTCTGAATTGTGCACCCTCTTTTTTTTAAATTTAAAAAAAAAACTAAATTATGTTTTGTTTCTACTGTGCTGCTGTGTGCCAGAACTGATTGTACAAACTCTTATGGGGTTACCAAGCCTATTAGAAATGAGAATTTGCTCTGATATCTGGACTCCCTGCACTTCTGAGGTCACTTTTTGTTATAAAATGAAACAGAATCCACTGGGTCTGCTGACTTTCAAAACTCTTTGGAATTGTAGCAATTTGCCACCAATAATAAGGTCGGTGCCAGTAAATCCAACCGAATTCATTAAGGAGAAACATCTTTACTGACGAGCTTTCTCTCATCCTCCTTCATCAGGTCCTACGCACCCCCCTCTCTCTCACCCAGCTTCACCTCAAATGCATCGATGTCACTTGCCTCCTCCTTGGTGGCAGCTAGTTCCAAATTCTAACCACCCATCTCTCCTTAATGAATTTGGTTGGATTTATTGGCACCGACCTTATTATTGGTGGCAAATTGCTACAGTTCCAAAGAGTTTTGAAAGTCAGCAGACCCTGTGGATTCTGTTTCATTTTATAACAAAAAGTGACCTCAGAAATGCAGGGAGTCCAGATATCAGAGCAAATTCTCATTTCTAATAGGCATGGTAACCCCATAAGAGTTTGTACAATCAGTTCTGGCACACAGCAGCAATAAAACATAATTTAGTTTTAAAAAAAAACAATGCAAAAAAATGCTACATAATTCAGAATGAAATCAGAAGCAAGTATTAATCTTCTAGTTAAAGCTGCATGATTGCCAGACACATACACGGTCACTGGTGTTGCACTAATCACAGCATTCGGGGTATAAGCAACAGTACAGCCCCAAACAGCAGCAACAATAGGTGTCACAGGATGGGTCGCAACCACCTTGATGGCAATGGGAAGCAGAATTTGACGCATTACCAGCTGTGGTTGGCAGTTGTGGTCAGGGGCGAATCCATTCCTTCAGCAGCTGGCAATGTCCAGACCACCTCCTGTCACTTTTGCTTGAGGGCAGATCAACAGGATGGATTTTATTTTGAGATTATTTTTCCTACACAAAAAAATATCTCTGGCCTCCAAAACAGGAACGAGGTCAACATGGAGGTAGTTGGTAGTGTTAGAATACCCACAGGGACATGCACACACATACACAGAGACAGACACGTAAACACGTACACACACACACACACACACACACACATACATACGTACACACGCACACACACACACATACATATATACACACATACATAAAAATACACACACAGACGTACATACGCATACACACACACACGCACGTACACACACACGCATACACACACACACACATGCGCATACACACACGCATACACACACATGCGATTACATACACACACGTACATACACACACACACACACACATACGTACACACGCACACACACAGACACATACATATATACACAGACACATACATAAAAATACACACACAGACGTACATACGCATACACACACACACACACGCAAGTACACACACGCATACACACACGTGCATACACACACATGCGATTACATACACACACGTGCATACACACGCACGCATACACACGCGCATACATACATATGCACGCATACACATGCATGCATATACACACGCACGCATACGCGCACACACACATACACGCGCATACATACACACAAGCATACATACATACACACGCAGATGGACACAAACACACATTACATGCAGACACATATACACAAATTACATCCACATACACATACAGACAGATGACCACACACACACAAATATAACAAAGGGGCACTGACAGAAAGAGTTCAGTTTACAAATAAAAACAGAAAATACTGGAAAACATTCACCAGGCTTGGCAGCATCAGTGGGGTGAGAAAGAGAGTTGCTGTTGTATGTCAATGACCTTTCACACATTCCAGTTCTGATGGAAAATCATCGACCTGTTAGCACCGTTAGCTGGGTTTCCCTCTCCGCAGGTACTGCCCAGCCTGTTAAATGTTTCCAGCATTTTCTGTTTTCATTTCAGATTTCCAGCATCCACAGGATTTCCCTTTTGTTCCTAGTTTCTGAATATCATCTTTTAGCCGAAACTGGACTGGACGGGGATGCAAGATTGTAAAACTAGATGGCCAGTGATAGGCTGTATTCAGTTATGAATCCTGTAATGAGGTTCCTAAATTTGGCTGCAACACAACATGAATAAAAACTTGTTTTTATTTAAAAAAAAAAGACATTTCATTTCAAGCATCATCATTGTTTTTTTGCCCCTGTCGGTCAGTTAATTAGTTGGTTCACGTCAACTCTGAGAGCTCTGAACACAGATTGTCCCCCCTCATTGTCACGTTGAGGGTCGACCAACATTACAACAGTGACCACACTTCAGAAGCACTTCATTGGTTGTAAAGCACTTTGGGACATCCTGAGGTTGTGAAAGGCGTCAAATAAATGCAGGACCTTTCCTTCCGTTACTCCAGAAAAAAAGTGAACGCCTTCAACTCCTTAGGAGAGAAAATTCAGGGAGGGTGTTCGGATGGGTCTGCGGCTCAGACCACAGGGTTAGGTTGAAGGCAGGTAAATAATTAGCTGCCGTTTAAGCAGCTCCCAAGTGCTCGGACTTGTTTTAAAAGTTCCGTCAGTGTCTTTTCCCAAGCATTAACCCGCAGCACGATAGCGCCGTGCCTTTGAAGGTTGCCGAGGGCTAGTGTACGAGAGCAACGGAAAGTAAAAGAACCGTCTGCACATTGGGAACCGGCCTGGGCCTGTCGACAGGGTGACAAGCCCCTGCCACAGTGGCGGAGTTGACTTCGGTGTTCTCGCGGTGTTACCGCGGCGTTACCGCAACAGGAAACCTTGGGCGCCGGGGGAGCCCGAGTTCACGTGCCAGCAGGAGGTCAATCGACGGTGGCCGTCTCCGCTCCCGATACCGCCCTCCGTGCCCGGGAGTTCGGGGGAGGGGGTGGGTTCCTCTGCCGACCTCACTTTTTCTCTTTGGCACCGGCGGGTTTCCCAGAGGTCTCCGGGGCGGGGTCGTCCTCCTTCACCTTCCGCAGCTTGGCTTTCACTTTGACGGCCGAGAAGGTGAGCGAGGCCTTCTTGAATTCCAGCGGGAAGGTGCCCAGGTCTCCGTCGAAGCGATTCTTTGCCACCTGCAGGTAGCGCTTCCCCTGGCCCGAGACGAGCTTCCTGTCCTGTAGAATGAGCACGTTGTCAGCTTCCTGACTGGCCTGGAAGGGGGAGAGAGTGTGAAGTGAGCAACGGTTCCAGCATCTACCATTTCCCCCCTTCCCACAAGCCAAAGCTTCTGGGCTCCGAATACTCAAAAAAGGAGAACATTTAGCCCCAGTGGAAATAAAAGTCAAGGACACCTTCGGAAGATTAACCCAGAGTGAAAAGAAAGGCTTCAGAATTCGGAAAACCCTGAGGGGAGGGTGTATTGGGGGGGGGGGGGGGGTGGGTGTGATGAGGTAAATGGGAAGGGCGATTATTTTCCACTGGCCGGTGATCTGGTAACCAAAGGGCATCGATTTAAGGTCCTATGACCAGAAAAAGGAAGGAGGTGTCAGGGAGAATATTTTGTGGTGTTGTTGTCAGGATGTGGAATGCCCAACCAGAAATACATTGGAAATAAGAATCCTGAAGAGCTTTTAATGGGGATTAATATTGGACAAAGAAGCATCTTAAAGGCTTTGGGTCAAGAGAAGAGAAATGGGATTACGTGAAATGCTCTTTCAAAGGTACGGCACAGATATAACAAACATGTAGGTCAATGTCAGGAAGAGTACAGAATTTTCTTTGGAGGTGTGAAGAACCCGGTGAAAACTGTGTCTCTTAACTCCTTTCCAAATTGCAGTGGCATTTTAACCATCTCCATGTTGAGGTGGCATGGTTGGCACACAAGAAGGCCTGTTTTTCACCTCACCCAGTGGTGATATTAGCTTTGACCAGGCCGAGAATGGACCGTGGGGCCGGACTGGCAGGTCTGGGAGACTGCGTTCAGGACATGAAGTAGCAGCTACCTGGTGTGAGCAGCCATCAGATTCCGAATGAGCGGCGGCCATTGGGGATTGCCAGGGAAACAGAGGCCCAGGATGGGCCAGCGGCCATAAAGGGATGACTGGAAGCTCTGGCAGGTGAAATATCGAAAAGGGAGCAGCGGTTTCACAAAGGGGGGGGCGCGGTCTGAGAAGTGGGAGGGACAGGAGTGGCAGTGGTGAGAGCAGGAGCATCGATCGGAATAGCAACCTGCAAGGCGTGAGTCCACTTTCACACATGCACAGCAGCAAGGGGGCCATTAAGGGCTTAGCAGCAGAGTGGTTATGTTACTGGACTTACTGGAAATACTTCAGTATAAAAACAGAATTGGCCTACGAAAAGGGCCACTCTTCTCTTGGGAAGCATCTTCCATCGTTGTTTGAAAGTTTTGTGCCAACGATAACGAAACCAGCCATTCACACCTTTCCAGACAGTTCACATTTGCAATCTGCATGCTTCCATCTTCTCAAAGCAAGACCCAAACTGCATGCGTGGCACAGAGGAACAACAAAAGAGAATATCTTTTGTAGCAACAACATTTATAGTGTACTGCCTAAAATCTAGAACTGTCACAAAAATAGCTGTGGTTGCACTGATGGACTCGCGATCTACAGCTGCAGCTTCAAGGACTGATGCTCCAAAGTAGAATACGATGGCAACAAAATGATAGACAAAATCCACCAAATTCCAGTCGGTATCCAGTCCACACGAGATACAGGATCGAGCACAGGAACGCGGTGATGGATACAAACATCACCCAGCCTTGTATCAAAGGCACTGGGACTTTAGATGAGGTGACCAGAATCCACACCAACCCTCCCAACAAAACCTCCATACAAACGAAGCCTCCGGAATGGGTTTGCAGAACCGACGCTCTCAAGAGGTAAGGTTATCCAAAGGCCTGAACTAATAATCTAGAGGCATGAGTTCAAATCCCACCAGGGGCAGCTGTGGAACTTTAGATTGGATTCAATTAAATAAATCTGGAATTAAAAAGCTAGGATCAGTCATGGTGGCCAAGATTGGGAAGGAAATCTGCCATTCTTACCCGGTCTGTCCTACATGTGGCTCCAGATGTGGTTGACCCTTAACTTCTCTCTGAAATGGCCTAGCAAGATTTTCACTTGAATCAAACCGTTGTGGAAGAGCCCCATAATAATGAAACTGGACCGAGCACTGGACGCTGACCTAAGCAGCAGCGCTGTGGGTGAGCTCACACCCAACAGACGGCAGCGGTTCAAGAAGGCGGCTCACCATCGCCTTCCCAAGGGCTATTAGGGATGGGCAACAAATGCTGGCTTAGCCAGCGATGCTCACATCTTTTACAAACGAAAAACACTGAGATGAAAGTAAAAGGAGGTAGCGCCAAATGGGAGTATTAGGTAGGATTTCAATCAGAGGGTGCATCGCACTGTCATAATCAGGGCCGTGAAGTGTCATGTAGCAGTTCAATGTGGACAAGAATCAGCTACTCACCTGAGGGCCAAGTGTGAAACGTTTCAAATTATATCGCGTGTTATATTAAATATATCAAATTCAAGAACTGCACTGCACAGGGACTGTCCTTTTTCACAACCACTATTCAGGGGTCCCGCTGAGACAAGTTTCATTCTTTTCTTCCTGAATGTGGATCACCCAAAATTCGTCTAAAGAAGGACTCACAAACATAATGTTGACCTATCTATTCTCTCTACCAGACTTCCCACAAATGTCCCATGTTGTGTCTCACTCTGCCACCCGGTAAGGAAATTACTGCACAAAGTGCAATTTTTAAAAGAGTGGAACATGCAAATCCAGATACCTATGATGAGAGCAGTGAGAAAACCATTGGTCGGACACCACAATCCCAAATAAGGGCCAGAATTGGGAATACTCCAACATTGGGGCTCTAAGCAGATGCAAGGGATCTGCTCCCCCTTTCCTTCTCTGCCCAGCTCCCCACTTCAATTCTCCTGAAGCAGGAAGTTAAAACAGCTGAGCTTTTAATTTTCTCCGGAGTGCTGGGTCAACAATAACCTGCATTTATGTAGCACCTTTCGGACGATAAAACATTAAGAGGAGCATAATCGGACAAAGGGTTTGACACCAAGCCAGGTTATAGAGCAGCTGATCAATAGTCTAGTCAAAGAGGTTGACTGTATAAAGAGCGTTTTAACAGGAGCAGAGAGGGGTGCAGAGTTTTAGGGAAGGACATCACAGAGCTTGGGGCCCAGGCAGCTGAAGCAGTTTCCAATGGTGGCCCAGGGCGGTGGAGGGAGTGGGAGGGAGTGGGTGGGTGGGGGGGGGGGTTAGGTGGCGGGGAGCTAAGTTGTGGGGGATGGGATGATGAAAGTGGGGGATGAACAGAGTCGGAGGAGCGCCGAGATCTCGGAGTTGCAGGGCTGCAGGAGGCTGCAGAGATAATGGGGCGGGGAGAGAATTGGACACGAGAATGCAAATTTTAAATATCGTGGCACTGTCAGGCCAGGAGCCAGTTTTGGTCAGCGAGTTTGGTTGGGGAGGGGGGGGTGGCTGCGCCAGGTAAATGGGACTTGGTGCGGACTATGGGCAGCGGAGGATGCGCATGAGCTCGAGTTGACAGAACATGGGGACGAGACAGAGTAAGGAGAGCCACAAGCGATTCACAGCGAATCATCAATCACTGACCTGGCTCATGGTTCTTTTGTAAAATTAAATGACATCCGACTTGCCTTGGCTGTCCCAAAGATAGAAGCTGTCTGCAGCTCCTTAGCATCCTCCTCCTTTCTGGGATGGATGACAAGAGTTACATGGCAATTGTTGTCTGTAGCAAACTTCCTAAACGTTCCAACAACATAATCCTGCGCAGAAAACCTGAGATGTGAGGATAGGATTTTAGTCTTTTAAACTTGGAGCAAAGGGAAACAAAGTCTTCACTCGTCCAATCAGACAGGAAGCCCCCCCCCACTCCTCCCTCGGGTATCTGGTTCCACCTGTTGGGGAGGTGGGGGGGGGTGGGCGGAGTCCAGAACAAGGGGAAGGGGACATAACTTTAAAATTAGAGCTGGTGGGGGGGTCAGGTCAGGAAGCACTTCTTCACACAAATGCTATTGGATAATCTGGAACTCTCTGCCCCCACCCCCACCAAAGCTGGGCTGAGGGTCAATTGAAAAATTCAAGGCCGAGATCGATAGCTCCACATTTCTTACCTAAAAAATTAAGACTAAGGAAGTAAAATGGACTTGAGGTACAGGTCAGCTATGATCTAACTGAATGGTAGAACAGGTCTGAGGGGCTGAATGATGTTCTCCTCTTCCTTTGTTCTTGGGAACACAGGAAAGGAGGAGTAGGCCATTCAGCCCCTCTAGCCTGCTCTGCCTTTCAACTAGACCATGGATAATGTTCTACCTCAAAATGCCATTTTCCAGCACTATCCCCATATCCCTCGATGTCTTTAATATCTAGAAATCTATCGATCTCAGTCTTGAACATACGCATTGACTGAGCCTCCACAGCCCTCTGGGGTGGAGAATTCCAAGGATTCTCCACCCTCTGAGTGAAGAAATTCCTCCTCATCTCAGTCCTAAATGGCCTACCCTTTATTCTGAGACTGTGCCCCCTGGTTCTACACAACCCCCCCCCCCACCCCCCCAACCAGTGGAAATATCCACCCTGTCGAGCCCTGTAAGAACTTTTTAAGCTTCGATTAGGTCACCTCTCACTTGCCTGAACTCGAGAGAATATAGGCCCAGTCTCCTGAATCTCTCCTCATTGGACAGTCATGCCATCCCAGGAATCAGACTGCTCAACCTTCGTTGTCCTCCCTCTATGTCAAACATATCCTTCCTTAGGTAAGGAGACCAAAACTGCACACAACACACTAGGTGCGATCTCACCAAGGCTCTACACAATTGCAGCAAGACTTCTTTACCCCTCTGTACTCAAATCCTCTTGTGACGAAGGCCAACATACCATTTGCCTTCCTAATTTCTCGCTGCACGTTAGCTTTCAGTGACTGATCCTGAGACCCTTTCAACATCAACACTTCCCAATCTCTCACAATTTAAGAAATACTCTGCCTTTCTGTTTTTTCCTTCCAAAGTGGACAACTTCACATTTTCTACATCATATTCCATGTGCCATGTTCTTGCCCATTCACTTGGCCCGTCCAAATCTCCTTGAAGCCTCTTTGCATCCTCCTCACAACTCACATTCCCACCTAGTTTTACATCATCAGCAAACTTGGAAATATTACAATTGGTCCCCACATCCAAATCGTTGATATAGATTGTGAACTGCTGGGGCCCCAAGTATTGATCTTTGCGGTACCCCACTAGTCACAGCTTACCAACCTGACAATGATCTGTTTATCCCTACTCTCTAATTTCTGTCCATTAACCAATTCTCAATCCATACTAGTATATTACCCCCAATCCCTTGTGCCCTAATTTTGTTTACTAACCTCCTGTGTGAGACCTTATCAAAAGGCTTCTGAAAATCCAAATACACATCCACTAGTTGCCTCTTAACTATTTCTGCTAGTTACATCCTCAAAAGACTCTAACAGTTTTGTCAAACATGATTCCCCTTTCAAAAATCTCTGCCGAATCCTACTTTTATTTTCTAAGTGTCCAGTTATCACATCCTTTATAATAGGTTCCAGCAATTTTCCTCTTACCGATGTCAGGCTAACAAGTTTGTAGTTCCCCTATTTCTCTATTCCTCCTTTCGAAAGCAGTGGGGTTCCATTTGCCACCTTCCAAGCTACAGGAAGCATTCTAGGATCTATAGAATTCTGAAAGATGATCCCCAAGGCATCCACTATTTCTACAGTTACCTCTTTCAACACTCTGGGACGTAGGTCATCAAGTCCAAGGGATTTATCAACTTTCAATCCCTTTAGTTTCTCCAGTACTATATTTTTTACTAACACTCATTTCTTTCGGTTCCTCATTCTCATTGGTTCTCTTGGTCCTTGGGTTGTGGGGGAGGGGGGAGGGTGCAGCAGGGAACGAGGGTGCTGGACAAATGGGGGGGCATGTCAAAGTGGGAAGATGGTGATGGAGTGGTAATGTCACTGGGCTAGTAATCCAGAGACCGAGGCTAATGCTTTGGGAACATGGGCTCAAATCCCACCACGGCAGCTGGTGGAATTTCAATTCAAGTCCCAGTGATGGTAGCCACGAAGCCATCAGTGATTGTCACAACCAGGGAAGGGAAGCTGCTGTCCTTACCCGGTCTGGCCTACGTGTGACTCCAGAACCACAGCAATGTGGTCGACTCTTAACTGCCCTCTGGAATGGCCTAGCAAGCCAATTACTTTAAGGGTAATTAGAGATTGGCAGCAAATGATGGCCTTGCCACCTCATGAAAATAATTTTTTTTTTAGATGGAGGAATTGCCCTATATTGGGGGGAGGGGTAAGGTGGAAATATAAGAGTAAAACAAAGTGAAGGATGCAAGGATTTGGAGGGAGTCTCAATGATTCAATAGACCAAACTGGCCAAACAAAGAGCCTCAGGTACCGGCAACTCCTCCTGACCTCAGTCAGGCTGTGTGTTCTTGATCTGGACAGGATATAATGACAATCAGTGAATTGACCCAGGTCTCTTCCCCCAAAGAGCTGTGGATGCTCAGCTGTTCAGCTTATTGTAGACAGAGATCGGTCCCCTCTTAGGCGCTAAGGGAATCAAGGGATATGGGGGTTGGGAGATTAAATGGAGGATCAGCCATGATCTGTATTTATACTTTTTCCTGTGAGGTGTCACCACTTTGACGTGCTCCTCACTTCAACACCAATGCCACCACCCCCCCACCCCACACCCTCACCACCACCCCCACCCCCAAGAATACCAGAGAACCAAGGGACTAACGAGAATGAGGGACCAAAATAAATTAGTATTAGTAAAAACGAACAGACTTACATTTTTTGCCCGTGCCTAATTGCCCTTCAGAGGGTACTCCTTGAACCGCTGCAGTCCGTCTGGTGCAGACATGCCCACGGTGTTACTAGGGAGTGAGTCCCTGGATTTTGACCAGGTTTTACCGAATGGCATAGTAGGGCTGGAGGGGCCGAGTGGCCGACTTCAGTTTCTATATCTAGGCCGGATAAGCCCCTCCACGGGGGACTTGAGAAGGGCATGACGGCAGCCTGAGACTGAGCCTGTTTGCTGAGCCAATGACTAAGAGGGTACATTTTGAACAGGGACGGGGGAATCTTTGGGGTCAAGGAGACCCAGGGAAATCGAATAACGGAGCTCCCGCCGGTTTTAGTGGACACGGACATAAAATAGACAGCTCGGAGAGAATCATGTAGGGCGGGTGCTAAAGTCCAGTTGCAAGGGTTGTAGAAAGAACAAGATATTGTGATCACAATTTGGCCCGCGTTTTAGTTAAAAAGAGGAACAATTACTTGTCAACAGAGAGGTGTTCATGTCCCATCATGAACTGCAGGTTGTCTATAACAATGTGGCTAATGTCATACATGTACACCGCATGTTGCATTGTGTCGATGACTGACCTGCACAACAAAAGAGAGACCTTGTTAAATTCACACCGATAGTCAGGTTATATAAAGCAATGCTACTTAGAGGTGCAGGCGAGGGCTGGGAATGAAAACCATTATAAAGGCCCAACATGCTCAATCCCTTTAACTGTTCTCAACTCTGCCGGCCTGCCTTTTCATAGCCCCCACTCCCTTCTCTCAGCACAGACACGTGTGCAGAGGCTAGAAAAGCTGGAATTGTTCTCCCTGGAGCAGAGACGGTTAAGGAGAGATTTATTCGAGGCGTTCAAAATCCTGAAGGGTTTTGTCGGATTTTTTAAAAAAAATTCATTCATCCATCCATCCATTCACAGGATGTGGGCATCACTGGCTGGGCCAGCACTTATTGCCCATCCTTAATTGCCCACGAGGTGGTGGTGGTGAGCTGCCTTCTTGAACCGCTGCAGTCCATGTGGTGCAGGTACACCCACTGTGCTGTTAGGGAGAGAGTTCCAGAATTTTGATCCAGCGACAGTGAAGGAACAGCCATATGTTTCCAAGTAAATAAGGAGGTAAGTAACCAGTGGACAACAATTTAAGGTAAACGGCAAAAGATCCAGAGGGGAGATAAGGAGAAATCTCTTTAAGCAGCGAGTTGGTGTGATCTGCAATGAGCTGTGTGAAAGTTGGTGTGATCTGCAATGAGTTGTGTGAAAGGCTGATTCAATAGTAACTTTCCAAAGGGAATTATAAATACTTGAAAGAGGAAAAAAAAATGGCCTATAGGAAGACCTGGGGAATAGGACCAATTAGATGGTCCTTTCGAAGAGCCAGCATAGGGCTGAATGGCCTCCTTCTGTGCTCTATGATTCTATGACCCATTCAATTACCTCTTTAACGTAATTATTCCCAAGTATCAGTGAACTTGTTCAGAAGGGCTTGCAATCCCAATAATTCTCAGTTACGGGGTTACGATACATTAACACTGCTCAATAGCTGATCCATGGATCGGAAAAGACTGATGTGTTAGTTAAAAGAGGTTTCTTTTCACTCAGGTAATGGAGAGGATGATTATGATGGCATGAACCGTGGAGCTGCAGGTTCCAAATCTGCTGAAGAGAGTCTGAAGGTTATAGGCGCATTAACACCACATTCAAAGAAAAACTTACATTCCATTAATTCATGGGATCAACCATTGCGGTTGTAGGGGGAGGGGAGAGGGAAGGCCACAATGGAACAATCCTACAAAGATGGCTTGATGGGCTGAATGGCCTTTTCTTGCTCCAGCAGGCCAAGTTCCTAATCTGCCATTGTTGGGTTAGGAGGTACATGTTAGTAGTGTGTATCTCTGCAAATAAAAGTTTATAAAAAGTGTGTAAAGATGGGCTCTAGTTTGATCCTTCACTGCCTGGCTTTCTGTAATAAGAGCAGCTCGGACTGGATTTAATTAAAAAAAAAGACAGATTCACTCTCCTGATATCCACCCTACCGATTCTGCTGTCCTTCCGTTACTGAAGGAGCCATAAAACACATGTCCAATGTCCCAATCACCAGCACTCTGGCTATCAATCACCCTCTGTGTCATCATCAGAGCTCTCGCTGGTTAAAGGGGGCACTATCGTATACACCGAGGCAACAATCAAGCCCCTTTTAAAAAAATTAACCTTCTAAGAAAGAAAATACAGTTTTAGAATTGGTGTCTCAACAATATTATTTTTGCATGAAAAACTTGTTAGAGTGTGATAACAGGATGCTTCTTACACATTGTACAGTGTGTAATCCTGCACAGTTACTGCCGCTTGCTACTCTATGACTCAAACCCCGTATATGTGATGGGGGGGGGGGGAAGAATGACAAAGAACCTGTTTGTTTAGCAACAGAATGAATCAGCGAAGGAGGCCATTCAGCCCTCAGTGCCTGTGCCAACTCTTTGACAGACCTATCCAATTAAACCCAATCCCCACTGCTCTCTCCCCAAAACCCAACAAATATGTCCTTTTCCAGTATTTATGTAATTCCCTTTTGAAAGTTACTACTAAATCTACTTCCTCCCCTTCAAGCAGTGCGTTCCAGATCACAACTTTTGTGTTTTTAAAAAAATTGCTCCTCATCTCCCCTCCGGGTTTTTTTTGCCAATCATCTTAAATCTGTGCCTTCTGCCACTAGCAACAGTTTCTCCATATTCGCTCAATAGAAACCCCTCATCATTTTGAACACCTTTACTAATTCCTCCCAATTTCTTCCCTCCTGCTCCAAAGGTGCAGGCCCCCATGCTCCATGGGCAGCAACAGCCCACTGGTTACGCCACAAAGTGGGCCTTCAGCCACAGGCCAAGCCTGGGCAATGAGTGGCGACGGGCTAATTAGCTGTGGAAGGAAGTGTGGGTGTACCTCAGGCGGGCATGATCCTGTCCTTACCTAATACACAAGCATGGGTACTCTTTCAGCAACTGACAGCCCATCAGGAGCCAAGTAGGCCCGAGGCCTATAAACACAGGCCAAAGAGCTACCATGACAACTCCTTACTACTCACAGCTGGGCTGCGTGTCTCAGAGCCAGGCTGCATGCTGTGTTGAGCCGCTGAGACAATTAACGTGGGGTTATGGCAAAGGAAAACGCAAGAGGTTGCGTCACACCAAGTGAGATTGACTTTTCGTCAATATGGTTTCAGTTCCACAACCCTGAGATCTACGCACCCTTCCAATTCTGGCCTCTTGTGTATCCTCAATTTGAATCACTCCACCATTGGCAACCATGTCTTCAGCTGCCTAGGCCCTAAGCTCTGGAATTCCCTCCCCAAACCTCTCTACCTCACTCTCCTCTAAGTTGTAATGCTGCGTTCTGTAAATAAACCTATTATCAAGAAGCCTAGTTTCACATTTCGCCAGTTGGCTCGGGACCAAGTTAAATGGACCTCTTTCCTATTCTTAACACCTCCTTACGTGACTCAGTGTAAAATTTTGCTTTGATGAACGCTCCTGTGAAGCACCTTGGGACATTTTACTACGTTAAAGGGGCTACATAAGTATAAACTGTTGCTTATTAGGATCACCAAATACTTTACTTGATGCTGTGCTGCCCATGAAATGTCATGAAGAAGAGGGGCAGGTTCTCGAACTTGTCGGCCCACTCATCATAGTTCTCCAGCTGATCGTCCAGGCGCTGCATCGCAAACTGAGTCAGCATGATCTTGGCCAGCCGGATGTTGTTGATCTCAAAGCTTCCCCACAGGGTGTTTACCCCTTGGATGCAGAGGTCCAGAGTGCACTCGCTGATGAAGGTCGTCTTCCCGCTGCCTGTAGGACCTATTTGCAAGACAAAGATGGGTGTTTATGATGAGCCCCAATCACAGCTGGTTGCCACAGGTTACCCCGATCCCCACCACACACAGCTCCCATGGACAAAAAATGCAGCAGTGTACTGATCTCAAACTCAACTTCTAATGTGGGTCAGAAGATTGTAGATTCGACTCGCACTCCAGAGACTTCAGCATAAAACCTAAGCCAACACTTTCAGTGCAGTACTGACTGAGTGCTGCACTGTCGGAGGTGCTATCTCTCGGATAAGCCCTTTAGACCAAAGTCCCCAGGGGTCATGGAATCTATCTGAACAGGGAGATGGTGGCCCCGGTTTAATGCCACATCCAAAAGACAACACCTCTGGCAATTCAGCACCCCCTCAGTCCTGCACTGAAATGTCAGCCTAGATTATGTGCTCAAGTCCCGTAGGAGGCCATGAACCCATAATCGTCTGACCCAGTAAGGAACATATCTTTTTATTTTCCGTTGGACTGTGAATTAAAATTACAATGGCTGCAAATTGAAAGACATGTCCACTGGAACAGGATGAGATTTTTACAATGTTGCAATCCAGAAATAGAGTGTGCCATGAAAGACAGGATGGTGCTGGGGAAAGGGGTCCTGGACCAAGGGGGCTGCCAGGCAACAATGTTAGAATTGGCACCAGGTTGGGTGTGAGAGCAGGGCAGCCGAATAGCTCCTAGCCTGGGAGGAACAAGCCCTAAAAACCTTGTTTTCCTGTCTGTGGAAGATTCCAGTAATGCTACAGTAGTAGCTAGTTGGCTTTTTGTCCTCATATCTCTATAACCTGCTCTCTCTCTCTGAAAACCCCTGTCAAGAGGCAAAGGGGAAAATCAATGTTAGAGGTGTTGAAAGGCAAGCGCACGACCAGTGAACTAAATACTGAAAGTGCTGGAAGAGCCACCTCGTGTCATCAACAAGAACTGAAAGGAATTTGGAAGATATCAATCAAAATCAACCCATCAAAGCCTGTACTCTGGAGTTGGTGCTATTGAACTGTTTTATCCCAGCCTTAAAATCCATGTTTTTGTGTGTCTTACGTGTCTTGTATGTTTTATGTGTCTTGTATGTGTGTGTTTAGGGATTTAAGAATTTGTAGAGTTTAAGTTATAGGGTTAGCAGTTCCTATTTCTTTCTTTTGCCACTGGTTAACAACAGTTTGTTCAAGAAACAGTTATGTACTAAGTTTACAAACCTGGTGCTTGTATTCTGTTAACCTAAATTAAACAGTTAGGTAGAATTGGGGCAATCTGGTGGTTTGATCAAACTTTTCCCATTTGTCACGGCTCGGGGAAGAGTGGGGCTTGATATTACAGCGCACTGTCCCCAGTGGAGTCGTGACAACCCCAAGATAACTGTGTTAGTCACTGGGGCAAATCAGAAGCTTGTGTGGTGGGGGGGAGGGGGGAATGGAGAAAAGAGAAGCCATACATATTTGCTTAGACTAACTGCTACTGAAGGTGGGAGGCTGTGAATGATTGCTGCCCGCTACTACTTAGACAATTGTTAACAGAAAAAAACAGGGATTCAACTTTAATCTTACCCAAAATCTGAGAGAAGTCCCCAAATTTCAAAATATTTGTACCAAACTGACTCAAATTCTGGGGTAGGCTTTTGAGGTTGGAAACCCTCTTTCAGCTAAACCGTGCTCTTGCTCCCGGATCTCCTAACTCAGCACGGGACCAGGAACAAACCTGAGCCCGCCCTGCTCCACACAGCTCATTGAGATTTCCACCATGACTCAGTGGTAGCTCTCTCGCCTCGGGGTCAGAAGGCTGAAGGTTTTAGAGCAGATCGTCTAGGCTGGCACTCCAGTGCAGTACTGAGGGAGTGCCGCGCTGTCAGAGGTGCCACCTTTCAGGTGAAACTTTAAACCCAGGCTCCGTCCGTCCTCTCAGGTGAACGTAAAGCATTACCCCCCAGGCACTATTTCAAAGAAGAGCAGAGGAGTCCCCCCCCTGCCTCCCCCCAACACCGGTGTCCTGGCCAATATTAATCCCTCAATCAACATCACTAAAATCAGATTATCTGGTCATTATCACTTTGCTGTTTGTGGGAGCTTGCTGTGCGCAAATTGGGCGGCCCCGTTTCCTAAATCACAGCAGCGACCACACGTCAAAATTTACTTCATCGGCTGTAAAGGGCTTTGGGACATCCTGAGGTTTGTGACAAGTTGCACTTTAGGGTTATTAAGCTCATGACCAAACTGACAGGTGCATCTGTCCCGTTTTGGCCACCGGAGGAGCTGTAACCGAGATCTGGGGTTGCGTTCGGGACAGTAACCAAACTACCTGTGAAAACCGTGAGCTCCCCTTTTCGGTGCCCTTTGAGGAGCTTGTTCAAATCGGGAAACCGCTGCCACTTGATGCCGGAGACCTGATCGACGTTGGCCAACTCTCCAAACACGTCGTCTCGCAGCTGGCGGAAGGAGATGATGGACTTGTGACTGGCGGGGATGGCGCTCTTCACGATCTTGCCTAGGTTGAGGCCCATCGCCAGCGCCTCCTGGGGGCAGGGCTGCTGGTCACCTGGCCGCACCAGGAAGCAGCGCTTCACGTTGAGCTTGCGGGCGAAGATCTTGGAGGCCTCCCAGGAGAGGAGGTCGCTGCCCAGCCACAGGGTGATCCTCTTGAACTGCTCCAGGTAGGGGAGGAGCAGAGGGGGTAGGCAGCTCACGCCCCGGGGCAAGCAGACGCAGGGTAGGCCGGTGGCAGTGGTCACCGCGAGGCAGTCAGTTTCCTTCCCAGTCAGGACCAGCGTTGTGTCTTTCCTGGTTAGGACGTGGAGACCGAAGAGGTTGTGGTAGCCGCTGGGCTTTGGCAGGGTCGTCGCCACGTAGTTGACCCGGTGGCCATCCTGCTCGGCCGAAAGCAGCTTTAGCCCTTTCAAGCTCGAATCCCTCCAATTAAACCAGGGGAACACCAAACTTTTAGTGGGTTTGAAGTACTTCACACTCAGCTTCTTGAGAGTTGGGCTGGGAACCTTTGTGATCCCGAACATGGCTTTGACCAGACGGGTCTCCTCTTCCTCCAAGTCGGCGAAGGCCATCGCTTTGTTCCAGATCTGCTGGACCTCCTTCAGGTCCATCTCCTGCTCGCTCAGCTCCCAGTCACTTTCCGGCACCTTCAGCAGTACGTCAGGGCCCAGGTTGGCCCGGCCTTCCTTCTGCATCACTTCCAGGCAGTCTTGGAAGTCCTCCCAGCTCCCCTCCAGTAGCGTCTCCTTGCACAGGAACTGGCCGGTGGTCTTGTCAATAAAGAGGGTGAGGGTCTCCTTCTCTGCCTTGCCCGTGTCGAACACCTTCCCGACAAACAAGCTGGGCACATGTAGGCAGCTGTACCCGTCGTGGAACGCAATGCCCTTCGACCGGAGGTACTGCCGGATCTCCGTCACCGTGACTGGCAAGATGGAGGACACGAGGTCCGCTTTTAAGTCCTTGTTCTTAACGCACCCCTTGATGCAAAAGCCGAGGGAGGGTGTGGTGCTGAGGGGTGCCGAGCCTCTCCGCCACGCCAACGCTGTACCGGCCTTCCCCCTTCCAGGGTTAACTGGCGGCGCAGTCCATCGCTTGCGGGTGAAGTCCGCCATGCTGTACCATCTTCGTGACCGGCTTGACCCCTGCAGGATCCCACCGAGCACTCTGCAGCCACAGTGAAATGAACAAAGCATGTTCTCTGTAGAGAGGGGGGGTGGGGGGGAAGAAAAACACAGCTGAAAGAATAACAGCAACAAACTGCATTTCCATAGCGCTTTTAAAAGGGAATGAAAAGGACTCCCCCCCTCCCCCCACCGGGTCACTTCACAGGACCGTGGGTCAGGCAAGGTTTTGACATCAGGTCACATTAGCCGTGTTAGGCTTGGTCAAAGAGGTGGGTTTTTAAGGAGTGTCTTAAAGGAGAGAGAGAGGTATAGGGAGACAGTGCCGGAGCTTAAGGTCTAGACAGCTGAAGGCAGGGCTGCCAACAGTACAGTAAAGCAAATGGGAGCTGTACAAAAGCCCATTGTGGGAGCAAAGCAGAGACCTCAGAGGTCTGACGGACTGGAGGACATTACAGAGGTCGGTGGGGGGAGGGAACAAGGCCATGGAGGTATTTGAACATGGGGCTGAGAATTTAAAAAGTGATCCCCTGCCCACTGGACTCTGCTCGCCCGAAGCAGACCCCTTGGTCCTGGCTCCTGGGACGCAACGCTCCAGAGAATGTACCTAACAAACGGCTGCGTTCTCTCCCTCTCTCTGCAGTGTGCTGCAACAACATCGGACTGCACCGTCTCCTTGACTCCATCCTTTCCCAGAGCCTCAAAAACCCAACAAAATAAACTCCCACTCGGTCTCCCTACCCTTGTACGACCTGTAAGCTCCCACAGAACCAAGTCTACCGCTGCCCAACCGTCCCTCCTCAATTCTGTTCATCCTCTGTTCCTGTGACGTCCAAACTAAGGTCAAAGTTCCTGAGAACAAAAGTAAAGTACCGCAGATGCTGGATGTCTGAAGTAAGAAAAAAAAACCCAACAAAGTGCTGGAAGATCTCAGCAGCTCTGGCACCATCTGTGGGGAAGGGAAACAGAGTCAACGTTTCGAGTCCAACACGGGCTCTGAAAGAAGAGTCATATCGGGACTCGAGACGTTGGCTCTTTTTCTCTCTTCCCACCCCACCCCACCCCCCCCCCCCCACACCAAAGGATGCGGCCAAGGCCTGCTGAGGTTTTCCAGCGTTTTCTGTTTTTATTCCAAAGTACCACCATTCCAGCTCTCAAAGCCCAGGCTGTTCAGCACCTAGACTTTTATATATATATATATATATATATACATATATATATATATATATTGCTGGTTCGTCCTGTTTTTGACTTTACGACCCTGGAGGTTTAGTTTAGCAGTCGGAACCAGAAAAGGCCATTCAGCCCCTCAAGCCCAAACTGCCATTAAGTTAGATCCCAGCTCAATACTTACTTTGGATAAACCTCAAACCAGAAGTCTAAAACCTGAATTTGTGATACATGAAGATTAATGGAAAGATGGGTTTAAGCTCCGTACACAAGGCCCCAGGCTGCTGGGTTTAGTCCCAGGCAGCCCATGAGGATCCCCCTGTTTGGAAGGTAAAGGGGTGGGGCAAGGATTCTACTCCCTGTTGACAATCAGCTTAGCTTCAAGCATCTGACTCAGAAGGTTCCGGTTTCAAGTCCCTATCTAGATCACACGAAAAAATATCAAGGCTGACAGTCCGGTGCAGCACTGAGGGAGTGCTGCATTACTGGAGAGGCTGTCTTTCAGATGAGAAGTTAAACCAAGGCCCCAAATGCCTGCCCCAGAGATTGTAAAAGATCCCACGACACTATTAGGGGAGTTCTCCCTGGTGTCCAGGCCAATATTTACCCCTCAATCCATGGAACCATTGTCGATTGTTGTAAAAGCCCATCTACTTCACTAATGTCCTTTAGGGAAGGAAATCTGCCATCCTTACCTGGCCTGGCCTACATGTGACCCCCAGACCCACAGCAATGTGGTTGACTCTTGAATGCTCTTTGAAATGGCCCAGCAAGCCACTCAGCTGTATAAAACCACTACAAAGTCACACTGTGGGTGTACCTACACCACATGGACTGCAGTGGTCCAAGAAGGCAGCTCACCACCAGCTTCTCAAGGGCAACTAGGGATGGGTAATAAATGCTGGCCCAGCCAGCGACACCCACATCCCGTGAATGAATTAAAAAAAAAATCAACATCACACAAACAGGCTAACTGATCATTATCACATTGCTAAAATAATAATAATGATAAAAACAAAAAACTGCGGATGCTGGAAATCCAAACAAAGCTTTTAACCAAGGGGAGTGTGGTTTGTGCAACATTCTGGGATATTCCCGTGCATTTTAATGGAAGGTTTTGCACTGTTTCACAGGATTGGACATCACATTGCTGTTTGTGGGAGCTCGCTGTGCGCAAATTGGCTGCTGCGATTCCAACAAGCGACTACACGTCAAAAAGTACTTCATTGGCTCTAAAGCGCTTTGTGAGGTCTGGTGGTCATGAAAGGCATTAAATAAATGCAGGTCTGTTTGCTGGTGGAAAAGTAAGCTGCATCCCCACTCTGGGACACCCTGGAAAGGGAGAAATGTCTCAGGGTTAAAAGCCCTTGGGTGTTAGAAACGTGTGCATTTAAGACTACATCTCCTCTCTACTAAAACTGCCAAATGAGACTTTTTAAATGGGGATCTGCAGTAATTCAACTGTGGGGGATGAAGTACCAAAAAATGTACTTTCCGTCAAAGTTTGCCCCGAACTGAGCCAAAACGTGAATTTTTGACCTAGGGTGATGAGCGGAAAGATGGGTTGAAGCTTTTAACCGAGGGGAGTGTGGTTTGTGCAACATTCTGGGATAGTCCCGTGCATTCTAATGGAATTTTAACGGAAGGTTTTCGCACCTAAATTATTTGAGTTCGCCAGTTTGAATGCTAGTGGTTGGAGACCTGTTTGGGACAGTTTTTAAAGAAAACATATGCTGCTTAGATCCACCTTTGGGATGTACCTGTTCTGCCTTGCTGGTAGATCTCTGCACCCTGGTGTTGGGTTCTCCAGTGGGCTGGCAGGTGACATTCGTCAACTTGTGGCTGTACAGTCAAAGGTACTTGAGTCACTGGCACGTTGAAGGTGATGTACCTGCACGGTAGCCCCTCAGTTCTGATGTGAACAACCTGTTACTCCAGGCTGTTGCTGCCGTCAGAACTTTACTGCTACGTGGGCCACGTTTATCAACATCCATCTGGCTTAAATATTGCAATGAAGTTTGGGACACCCACACAACCTGCCAGTTACATAAAGCTTCACTGCTGAGGGCGGAATGTTGCGAATCGAGTTCAATGTAAATAAAAGCAAAACGCTGGGGACCTTGTAAATCACATTGCACCCCCCCACCCCGAAACGTTAACTCTGCCGGACCCGCTGAGGGCTCCCAGCGCTTTTTGTCGTGGTTCCTACTCTTATGCGAATCTTTGATCACTGCGACAGACCTTTGCAAGACTATCGGTTGAGGAGAAGCAGCAAACGCACGGATGCACCGTTCAAACCGACCGGTCGCATTCGCACCGCGGAGTTTGGGGCAGTGGGGGCGGGGGGGGGGGGTCGGTCCGCCCACCTTACCTTACCTTACCTTTACCTAACCCAGCCCAGCCTAGCGGCGACCACGTTTGCAACGCTGAGGCAGTTCCTTCAAAGTCGCCTGGCCGCGATCTGCAGCCTCAAACTGCAGCATTGCAACTCCTAACATTAGGCACGGGTTTATGCAACCCCGGGAACTAAGAGAGCCCCGTTATGTAACTATACACACACCCACACATGTACATACACACTGCATGCATTCACAGCGGCTCCCTTCACGTGTGTAACAAAGGATGAACCTTGTGTAACAAGGAGGAGGTCCGGCCGAGGGCGCGTGTATCGCTTTAGAATCTTGTCCCGGGGATTTGGAACGTTGGCCCGGGGATTTGGAACGTTGGCCCGGGGATTTAGAATCTTGTCCCGGGGATTTGGAACGTTGTCCCGGGCATTTGGAACGTTGGCCCGGGGATTTAGAATCTTGTCCCGGGGATTTGGAACGTTGGCCCGGGCATTTGGAACGTTGGCCCGGGGATTAGGTTGCCTCGCGCTGCCAGGCAAGGTAACCCTAGTGAATGCCTTCGCCCGCGGCCTGTCTGGCAGACCTGCTTCCCTCTCCCTCACTCTCCGTGTAGCCCCACCGCAACCACCCGCTCTCTCACCCCACCCCACCCCCACCCCCACCCCATTATCTGCATTATTATCTTTCGCAATATTTACCACCCTCTTATTTCTTTAATTTGCATTGAAAGATTTGCAGCGCGATGCACTTTTTTTTTTTTACATAACTTTAGTTTGTTTGCTTCCAATGTGTATCTTCCTGCACCCTGAAGGTGGAGGGAGAGGGGAAATGGCTATCGGAGGAGTTTGAGTGCTGCACAAATAAATTGCTTCCTGTGGCACTGTGGTGTGTGTGTGTGAGAGAGAGAGAGGGAGGCATGACGGCGAGAGGGACTGCTAGCCGCTTCCTGCAGAGTGTCTTGCAGAATGGGGTGGGCAGGTACATCTGCCAGCTGAAGAGGCTCAGCCTTGTGTTCAGCAAAGAGGCTCCCAGCAGCAGAGGGGTCAGGTTAGTACCAACCCTCCCCTCCCCTCCCCTCCACCTTCCCCCCTCCTTCTCCTCCACCTCCCCCCTCCCCCTCCTTCTCCTCCTCCTCCTAATCCTGCAGGTACTAACCCCCCCCCTCCCCCCCCTTCTCCTCCCCTCCCCCCCTTCTCCTCCCCTCCCCCCCTTCTCCTCCCCTCCCCCCCCTTCTCCTCCCCTCCCCCCCCTTCTCCTCCCCTCCCCCCCCTTCTCCTCCCCTCCCCCCCTTCTCCTCCCCTCCCCCCCCCTTCTCCTCCCCTCCCCCCCCCTTCTCCTCCCCTCCCCCCCTTCTCCTCCCCTCCCCCCCCTTCTCCTCCCCTCCCCCCCCTTCTCCTCCACCTCCTTCTCCTCCTCCTCCTCCTCCTAATCCTGCAGGTACTAACCCCCCTCCCCTCCCCCTCCCCTCCCCCTCCTCCCCTCCCCTCCCCCTCCTCCCCTCCCCTCCCCCTCCCTTCTCCTCCCCTCCCCCCCTCCCCCTCCCTTCTCCTCCCCTCCCCCCCTTCTCCTCCCCTCCCCCCCCTCCCTTCTCCTCCCCTCCCCCCCCTCCCTTCTCCTCCCCTCCCCCCTCCCTTCTCCTCCCCTCCCCCCTCCCTTCTCCTCCCCTCCCCCCTCCCTTCTCCTCCCCTCCCCCCTCCCCTTCTCCTCCTAATCCTGCAGGTATTAACCCCCCCCTCCCCCTCCCCCTCCCCTTCCCCTTCTCCTCCTGCAGGTACTAACCCCCCTCCCCTCCCCTTCTCCTCCCCTCCCCCCTCCCCTTCTCCTCCTCTCCCCCCTCCCCTTCTCCTCCTAATCCTGCAGGTACTAACTCCCCCTCCCCCTCCCCCTCCCCTTCTCCTCCTGCAGGTACTAACAGGGCATAAAAGGTATAGATTTAAAAATAATGGAAATAGGTGGGAAAAGAAAAATCTATATAAATTACTGGAAAAAACAAAAGGGAGGGGGAAGAAGCAGAAAGGGGGTGGGGATGGAGGAGGGAGTTCAAAATCTAAAGTTGTTGAATTCAATATTCAGTCCGGAAGGCTGTAAAGTGCCTAGTCGGAAGATGAGGTGTTGTTCCTCCAGTTTGCGTTGAGCTTCACTGGAACAATGCAGCAAGCCAAGGACAGACATGTGGGCAAGAGAGCAGGGTGGAGTGTTGAAATGGCAAGCGACAGGGAGGTTTGGGTCATTCTTGCGGACAGACCGCAGGTGTTCTGCAAAGCGGTCGCCCAGTTTACATTTGGTCTCTCCAATGTAGAGGAGACCACATTGTGAGCAACGAATGCAGCAGACTAAGTTGGGGGAAGTGCTGCTTCACTTGAAAGGAGTGTTTGGGCCCTTGGACGGTGAGGAGAGAGGAAGCGACGGGGCAGGCGCTGCACCCCCCCACGTATGCATGGGGAGGCGCTGTAGGCGGGGGCCGAGGAGCAGGGGGTGATGGAGGAGTGGACCAGGGTGTCCCGGAGGGAACGATCCCTACAGAATGCCACCAGAGGGGGTGAAGGGAAGATGGGTTTGGTGGTGGCATCATGCCGGAGTTGGCAGAAATGGCGAAGGATGATCCCCCGAACGCGGAGGCTGGTGGAGTGATAAGTGAGGACAAGGGGGACCCCACCATGCCCCTGGAAGGGAGGAGAAGGCGTGAGGGCGGATGCGCGGGAGATGGGCCGGACACAGTTGAGGGCCCTGTCAACCACTGTGGGTGGAAAACCTCGGTTAAGGAAGAAGGAGGACATGTCAGAGGAACTGTTTTTGAAGGTAGCATCATCAGAACAGATGCGACGGAGGCGAAGGAACTGTGAGAATGGGATGGAGTCCTTACAGGAAGCGGGGTGTGAGGAGCTGTAGTCGAGGTAGCTGTGGGAGTCGGTGGGTTTGTAATGGATATTGGTGGACAGTCTATCACCAGAGATTGAGACAGAGAGGTCAAAGAAGGGAAGGAAAGTGTCAGAGATGGACCACGTGAAAATGATGGAGGGGTGGAGATTGGAAGCAAAATTAATAAATTTTTCCAGGTCCCTGCGAGAGCATGAAGCAGCACCGAAGTAATCATCGATGTACCGGAGAAAGAGTTGTGGAAGGGAGCCGGAGTAGGACTGGAACAAGGAATGTTCCACATACCCCATCAAGAGACAGGCATAGCTGGGGCCCATGTGGGTACCCATAGCCACACCTTTTATTTGGAGGAAGTGAGAGGAGTTGAAGGAGAAATTGTTCAGTGTGAGAACAAGTTCAGCCAGACGGAGGAGAGTAGTAGTGGATGGGGATTGTTCGGGCCTCTGTTCGAGGAAGAAGCTAAGGGCCCTCAGACCATCCTGGTGGGGGATGGAGGTGTAGAGGGATTGGACGTCCATGGTGAAGAGGAAGCGGTTGGGGCCAGGGAACTGGAAATTATTGATGTGACGCAAGGTGTCAGAGGAATCACGGATGTAGGTGGGAAGGGACTGGTCAAGGGGAGAGAGAAGGGAGTCCAGATAACGAGAAATTAGTTCTGTGGGGCAGGAACAGGCTGACATGGATCTTGGGCTCCCTCCTCCATCCCCACCCCCTTTCTGTTTCTTCCCCACCTTTTTTTTCCGGTAAGTTATGTGGATTTTTCTCTTCCCACCTATTTCCATTATTTTTAAATCTATACCTTTTACGCCCTGTTAGTCTTATTTCACCCCACCCCCCACTAGAGCTGTACCTTGAGTGTCCTGCCATCCATTCTTAATTAGCACATTCTTTTAGATAATATCACCACCTTCAACACCTCTTTGTTCTTTTGTCTGTGACATCTTTTGATTATCTGCTCCTATCACTGCTTGCTTGTCCCTACAACCACACCACCCCCCCCCCCCCACCTTAAACCAGCTTATATTTCACCCCTCTCCTATTTTTACTTAGTTCTGTTGAAGGGTCATGAGGACTCGAAACGTCAACTCTTTTCTTCTCCGCCGATGCTGCCAGACCTGCTGAGTTTTTCCAGGTAATTCTGTTTTTGTTAAGGTTACGAAGCGGTTTGGTACAGTAGACTGCGAACATGTTTTCACTGGACTGAGACCAGAGCTCGGGGCCATAAATACAAGATAGTCACTGATAAATCCAAAAGGGAATTTGGGAGAACCTTCTTTAACCAGAAAAAGGTTAGAAAGTGGAACTCGCTAGCACAGCCTTGAACTCACATCTCTCTTTCGTTTCTCTCCACCTCCACCTTCCCCCTCACCTCATGCCCTTTCTCAGATCATCCAGTCCATGAGACCCACCTCATGTTCCCTTGAATCAATTCCCACGAAACTGCCTGTCACTCAGCTTCCCTTGCTGCCCCCATGTTTGGTGATATAGCAAATAGGTCTCTACTCTGAGGCACTTTTTTCACCCCCCCCCCCCCCTACCCCGAGCCCCCACCACATCCTTCAAATCTGCTGCTATCACCCTTCCTCACCCAAAGTCCTCACTCTTCTGTCCTTACAATTTACCACCCTATCTCCAAACTCCCTTTTGTCTCCAAACACCTTGAATGTGTGATTGCGTCCCAGCTTTCTGGGGGGGAGGCGATGGCACAGTGGTATTGTCACTCAACTAGTATTCCAGAGAGCTGGGG
Source organism: Carcharodon carcharias (assembly GCF_017639515.1). NCBI lineage: Eukaryota > Metazoa > Chordata > Chondrichthyes > Lamniformes > Lamnidae > Carcharodon > Carcharodon carcharias. The sequence goes on along the minus strand of NC_054483.1, from coordinate 114,082,603 downwards.
TAATGCTCTGGGGACCTGGGTTCAAATCCCACCATGGCAGATTGTGAAATTTGAACTTAAACACAAGTCTGACGACGACCATAAACGACAAACCATCTGGTTCACTAATGCCCTTTAGGGAAGGAAATCTGCCATCCTTAAGGTAGTCAGGAAGGCATATGACATGCTTGCCTTCATTGGCAGGGGTATTGAGTATAAAAGCTGGGAAGTCATGCTGCAGCTGGATAGAACCTTGATTAGACCACACTTGGAATATTGCGTGCAATTCTGGTCGCCACATTACCAGAAGGATATGGAGGCGTTGGAGAGGGTGCAGAGGAGGTTTACCAGGATGCTGCCTGGTCTGGAGGTTATTAACTATGAGGAGAGGTTGGAGAACTCGGATTGTTCTCACTAGAGAGATGGAGATTCAGGGGCGACTTGGTAGAAGTTTACAAAATTATGAGTGACATGGACAGAGTAGATAGTCAGAAGAGTCAATTATGAGGGGGACATAGATTTAAGGTGAGAGGAGAAAACTATAGAGGAGATGTGCGGGGCAAGTTTTTTACGCAGAGGGTAGTGAGTGTCTGGAATTCGCTGCCAGAGGAGGTGGTGGAAGCAGGTACGATAGTGATGTTTAAGAGGCAGCTTGACAAATACATGAATAGGATGGGAATAGAGGGATTCGGACCCCGGAAGTGCAAAATGTCTTAGTTGACGGGCAATATGATCGGCGCAGGCTTGGAGGGCCGAAGGGCGTGTTCCTGTGTTGTACTTTTCTTTGTTCTTTGTTCTTTACCTGGTCTGGCCTACATGTGACTCCATGTGGTTGACTCTTAAATGCCCTCTGAATGAGGGCAGTTAGGGATGGGCAATAAACACTGGCCTAGCCAGCGATGCCCACATCCCATGAACGAATGTAGCACACAAACAGCCCTTATCAAAGTCTGTCCTAGCCATCAGAGATATGATGGGTCGAATGGCTCCCTGTGCTGAAAATGTTGTTTCTAACATCCCCTATGTGATTGTGACCCTGTCTATTCTCTGCCTGTCTGCATGGTTTGCCTCACCATCCTCCTCCAATGCTTCTCCTCAGTCACCGAGTTGCGTGGGACGCCTCTCACCATTCAATATTCCAGATCCAGTCAGGAACAGAAGATTACCTACGGTTACATCTCCTGCTGCTCCCTTTGGCCCCCTCCTATCTCTCATCTTCATCTGGCAACATCAGCTGAGGGCACAGCATCAGTTCCGCGTGTATACTGGTGACACCCGAGTTTCTCTCACCACCACCACCACCATTCCCGACTCCTCCTCTGCCTCTGATTTGTCGGACTGTTTGCCTGACATCCAGTCTTGGATGAGCAGAAATTTCTTTCCAACCAAATTTTGGGAAGACTGAAGCCATCATCTTCGATTCCTGCCACAATCTCTGTCCCTTAGCCAATTGTCTGGGGACCCATTTGCAACTTTTGGTATCATATTTGACCCTCGAGATGATCAACTGATCCCATATATTCTCCGTCACCAAGGCCGGCCATTTCCATCTCCTTAACATCACCCCATTGCACCCATGTCTCTGTTCATCTGCTGACTTTGGTTATTCCAATTCTTCCCTGGCCGAATCCCATTTTTTTTCATTCATTTCTGGGAACGTGGGCGTTGCTGGCTAGGACAGCCTTTATTGCCCTTGTTCAGAGGGCAGTTAAGAGTCAACCCCATTGCTATGGGTCTGGAGTCACATGTAGGCCAGACCAGGTAAGGGCAGCAGATTTCCTTCCCTGAAGGGCATCAGTGAACCAGATGGGTTTTTATAACAATCGGCAATGGTTTCATGGTCATCGTTAGACTTTTAATTCATCCAAATTTCACCAGCCATGGTGGGATTTGAACCCGGGTCTCTAGAGCATTTCCCTGGGACTCTGGATTACTAATCAGTGACTTTGCCACTACCTCCCCTTTCCACCCACCATAAACTTGACCTCATCCAAAGTTCTGCTGCCCAATCCCAACTCTCACCAAGTCCCATTCACTCAGGCTTCCTGGCCGACCTGGCCTCCCAATCCGGCAGCCTCCCAAACATTCTCATCCTTATTTTCAAATCCCTCCGTGCTATCCATATCTCTATAACGCCCTCCAGCTCCACCACCCTCTTGAGATTTCGGTGCTCCTCCGGTTCTGACCTCAGGTGAACCCCCAACTCCCCTCGCTCCACCATTGGCGGCCTGGGGCCCTCAGCTCTGGAATTCCCTCCCTAAACCTCTCTGCCGTCTCTCCTTCTTGAAGATGTTCCTTAAAGTCTACCGCGTTGACCAAGCTTTTCTCAGCTGATGGGCCCGACCTTCCGCGGAGTGACAATCAGAGTAAGGTCGCCGCTCCAGTCCTACTTTTTTTTTTAACCTGTAAATCCTTTCGATCCTGCCTTCTGATTCAGGCTGGGTGAGAACTGGGCAAGGGCACTGCCCTCCTTCAGTCAAGCGCTGTAGGTTCAGATGGGCGCCCCCCTTTTTTTTTTACAGTACTGGCTGCTGTAAATCAATGTGGATTTAAGGGTCCCGCCAACTTCAAGCCAGAGAGAAGGTAGGCGTGTCAGGTAAGTGGTTAGAATTTTGGGGGGTGGGGGTAGAGGTGGACGGGCAGTCGGGGGGCAGGGGGGAGTCGGACAGCCTGGGGAAGTAATGGGGGGAGGAGGAGGCTTCAGCAGTTACTGGTGTTGGGGGGGGGGTGGGGGAAGTCGGGTGTGGGGGCAGTGCCCTGGGGAGTCCCGTGGTCGTGGGGGTGGGTGGGGGGTGGGGGGAGGGGGTGGGGGAGGAATGGGGGGGCGGTGTCAGTGTGGCTCTGTACAATGGTTTCCCAGAAGTTAGAAGTGGTTTCAATTCTTCTGACTTTTTCTGGGTAACTATTGCTGTATGACAGTCACACTCGCATGCACACACAAACATGCACACTAGCACGCACACGCGTACACTCACATGCACACACACGCATGTGCACACTAGCACACAGACACACACATGCACGCACATGCACACTAGCACGTACACACACACGCACACTAGCACACACACACACACGCACACACACACTAGCACGCACTCACGCGCATGCACACTAAGCACACACTCACATGCATACTAGCATGCACACTAGCATGCACACACACATGCACACTAGCATGCACACACGCGCACATTCACGCACATGCACACTCGCACGCACTGTCACGCACATGCACACTAGCACGCACATGCACACTAGCATGCTCACACACGCACAATAGCATGCACTCACATGCACGAGCACACTAGCACGCACTCACGTGCACATTAGCATGCGCGCACACACACATGCGCACTAGCACGCATGCACTCACATGCAACTATCATGCACTCAAACGCTCATGCACACTAGCATGCACTCACGTACATGCACACTAGCATGCACTCACGTACATGCACACTAGCATGCACTCACGTACATGCACACTAGCATGCACTCACGTACATGCACACTAGCATGCACTCACGTACATGCACACTAGCATGCACTCACGTACATGCACACTAGCATGCACTCACGTACATGCACACTAGCATGCACTCACGTACATGCACACTAGCATGCACTCACGTACATGCACACTAGCATGCACTCAAGTACATGCACACTAGCATGCACTCACGTACATGCACACTAGCATGCACTCACGTACATGCACACTAGCATGCACTCACGTACATGCACACTAGCATGCACTCACGTACATGCACACTAGCATGCACTCACACACACATGCACACTAGCATGCACTCACACACATGCACACTAGCATGCACTCACGTACATGCACACTAGCATGCACACACACACATGCAACTAGCATGCACTCACACACACATGCAACTAGCATGCACTCACACACACATGCAACTAGCATGCACTCACACACACATGCAACTAGCATGCACTCACACACACATGCAACTAGCATGCACTCACACACACATGCAACTAGCATGCACTCAAACGCACATGCACACTAGCATGCACTCACACGCACATGCACACTAGCATGCACTCACACGCACATTCACACTAGCATGCACTCACGTACATGCACACTAGCATGCACTCACGCACATGCAACTAGCATGCACTCACGCACATGCACACTAGCATGCACGCACGTACATGCACACTAGCATGCGCTCACGTACATGCACACTAGCATGCGCTCACGTACATGCACACTAGCATGCGCTCACGTACATGCACACTAGCATGCGCTCACGTACATGCACACTAGCATGCGCTCACGTACATGCACACTAGCATGCGCTCACGTACATGCACACTAGCATGCGCTCACGTACATGCACACTAGCATGCGCTCACGTACATGCACACTAGCATGCGCTCACGTACATGCACACTAGCATGCGCTCACGTACATGCACACTAGCATGCGCTCACGTACATGCACACTAGCATGCGCTCACGTACATGCACACTAGCATGCGCTCACGTACATGCACACTAGCATGCGCTCACGTACATGCACACTAGCATGCGCTCACGTACATGCACACTAGCATGCGCTCACGTACATGCACACTAGCATGCGCTCACGTACATGCACACTAGCATGCGCTCACGTACATGCACACTAGCATGCGCTCACACGCACATTCACACTAGCAAGCACTCACGTACATGCACACGAGCGTGCACTCACACACACATGCACACTAGCATGCACTCGCATACACACATGCACATGCACACTAGCACACACATGTTCACTGGCACGCACGCACACACACATGCACATTAGCATGCACTCACATGCACACTAGCATGCACTCGCATGCACACACGTACATGCACACTAGCACACACACGCACATGTTCACTAGCACATACTCACATGCACACTAGCATGCACACACACACATGCACACTAGCACGCACTCACACGCACATGCACACTAGCATGTACTCACACATACATAAATACATTCACACGCTCGCTCGCGCTCTCTCTCTCTGTCACACACACACAAACACAAAAGAGACACCCACTCTCATGCACACACACCCATAGACACAGAAACACACACACACATATACACACACACACACACACTGTCAGCGCATCTTTGGGTACACCCCAGGTACACTGTCTTGGAAATTGTAAGTTATGGCCCAATATCTCTTCAGTACCATGGTGTCAAACCTTGTTTAATAATGCTCCTGCAAAGCATCTTGGAAACATCAAAGGTGCTTTTTAAATGCAAGTTGTTGTTGTTCGAAATTTTGTCCTGTTTAAATTTGGAAAAGGCTATTTTTAAGTAATCGCGTCTAAATGGGTAAATCTTAAATAACAACTAAAATTAGCTAGTATAGGCCAATAAAAAAAAAGCAATTCAAAGATTTAAACTTTACCTGGCCTCCTCAGGGGTTTTAAAGCGCGCACCCACGAGGGTCACTAAAGAAAGGATCACACGCACTCCGACTGTAAACATGCAATATTTCAAACCCTGCTTTGCTCTGAATTGTTTCGTGATTAGCCCATTAAAGAATTTGCATTGTGCAGGAAGGTCTCTATGTGTGTGCAAATTTACTGGCCCCAGCTCAGGCCTGCACCTCAATGAAGTGTGCTTAGCATTGCGATCACGCTGAGCTTTGGTGCAATCGCTTCACGCCAGCGCCAACCTTTGGACTGAGATGTTGGGGCCTGAGCTATCTCCCGATCGAGACTCCCTTCTCCAGTGACTCTGCTTTCTTCTGGTGTCACCCAGCATTTCGCTGAGGCTGCTTTGTAACGTGAACGTAATCTGAGAGTGCTCTCTAATTAATTCTCGGGATGTGGGCGTCACTGGCTGGTCCAGCATTTATTGCCCATCCCTAATTGCCCCTTGAGAAGGTGGTGGTGAGCTGCCTTCTCGAACCGCTGCGGTCCTGTGTGGTGTAGGTACACCCACAGGGCTGTTAGGGAGGGAGTTCCAGGATTTTGACCCAGCAACAGTGAAGGAACGGCCGATATATTTCCAAGTCAGGATGGTGAGTGGCTTGGAGGGGAACTTGCAGGTGGTGGCGTTCCCTTGTGTCTGCTGCCCTTGTTCTTTAAGGTGGTAGAGGCTGTGGATTTGGAAGCTGTTATATGGGATCTTGTAGATGGTACACACCACAGCCACAGTGTGCCTGTGCTGGAGGGAGTGAACGTTTAATGTGGTGGGTGAACTGCAGTGGAAGTATTAAGTAGCAGAAAAGCGGCGGAATATGAAATGTTATATCTCTGATGTATCTTTTTGTGATGTTCCTTGGTCTCCAGAGAGTTCATTGAAGAAGGCGTGGTAGACTTTGCAAAGCAGAATCCTGGGATCGTGGTGTATGTCACGGCAAAGCGCTGTAATGTTCCGAAGCTGGTCGGGGAGTACTGTGAGTATCAGGAGCACTGCTCACCGTCCCGGGAAACTCGGGAGAGTAAGTTTGTTCTGTCCAGGAAAAGGTACCCGAAAATCAGGAGGAGAATCCGATTGCCGGATGTGTCCCATCACAGCTCATACACCTGACATTGACTATTAACCCTTCCCTTCGTTTTGCTGCCTCTTTACTCGGTGTTTCACATCCTTACCGTTTTAATCAGCTCTCGTGTCCGACTTAGGGCTTTTCATGGAATTATACTCGCTGAGGGAGGCCACTCAGCCCACGGTGCCTCTTCTGGCCCCTTTTTAAGAGCTATGCAGTGAATTCCATTTTCTCCACAGCCCTTCAAACTTTTCCCTTTAAATTCCTTAGTAAATTTCAAAAGGGAATCAGGTAAAGAATCTGCATTCCTGATTGTCAGTGCGCTGTGTTATAAAAAAAAACACATCTCCCCTCCGATCCTTTTGCTATTTACCGTAACTGTGTGTCCTCCTGCCAACGCTGGGACTGACTGAGTGTCACAGTTCACTCCGAGAGTCCGGGTAGCTGTGCCAGCACACTCCTCCACGTGTATGTTGTTGTCTGGAGCTGTGGATGAGGATGGGAGAGGCTCCAACTTTCTCCCCATCGTTTCTGGATGGTCAGGAATCTCTCCCGCCCTTACAGCCGGCCGCTGGTGTGTTTTGGCAGGGTTCTACAGGCCGATACTCCAGGTTTGGCCGCGCTCTGAACTCACCTTCCTCAGCTGTCCAGTCCTGGAGTGGGACACCACGAGCCTGGCGCTTCTGGCTTGGAGACAGGGTCGCTACCCACTGGGGCCACGGGGACCTCCAATCCTCCTGCCGGGGCAAATGAATAAAACTAAATTGACTTCGTTTGAAAGCGAGGGAGGGGGTGGCCAAAGCGGGGATGTGGAGTCATTAGGAAGGGCGTTGTCCGTCAGCAGGAGGCGCTGTCACCGAAACTCATTTGTCACCATTGGCTATAGGAGGAAACGTGTGTTAATCTTGTTACCAGCAAAGCACAGTTAGTGGCTGAGATCAAGGCTGATCTGTTAGCTTCAACCAGTCAAACTGCTGGTTTAAGGATTGTAGTAGGGGCAGGCTCCTGTTCAGCATTCCTATCTACCAACACGGGTAAGGATCCTCCTGCTACGAGATATCTCGACGAGCGTGCTAGAGGGAAGTCAAAACTCTCGCCCCTTTCTCTATCTCTTTATATCTGCTTCACGCTGACTTTATTCCCCCCTCCAGTCCAGTGGGTAACGCTAATTCAGGCTCCCTCAGAGCCCGCATTGTGCATTCACCGCCTGGCTCCAGCAGTGAGCCGACACTGAGTCGATGGGCCGAAAGGACTCCCATGCGTCAGTCGGCTATTGTTTCTCGACCTGGTTACAAATATCGATGGCCAATTTGAAACCCTGACCAGAGATTTTTGTTTTCGAAATTATCCTATAGAGGGTGTGATTTTAAACATTGAGCTTCGTGAGTATTTTGCGATTATTTATTTATTTATTTATTTATTTATTTATTGCTCCAAATGGTGTAGTGCAGCCTTGGGCCACAAGATGGTGCCCCAAACCTGCAGGTTGTTTAATGGTAAAACTTGGGACTTTTGAGTTTGCTTAACATAGAAACGGAAGATAGGAGCAGGCGTAGGACTTTTGTACTTCCAGCCTGTTCCGTCATTCTGTATGATCATGGCTGATCCTCTATCTCAACGCCGTACTCCTTGACCCTTTTACAGTCCAGAAATCTATTTCCTTCTTAAATATATTCAATGACTCGGCCTCTACAGCCTCCTGAGGTAGAGAATTCCACAGGTTCACCACCCCCTAGGTGAAGAGGTTTCTCCTCATCTCAGTCCTAAATGGCCTACCCTGTATCCTGAGACTGTGACCCCTTGTTCTAGACCCCGCCCCCCCCCCCCGCCCAGCTGGAAGAAACATCTTCCCTGCATCCAGTCTGTCCCTCCCTGATAGAATTTTATATGTTTCAATGAGATCCCCTCTCATTCTTCTAAACTCCAGTGAATAAAGGTCTAGTCGGCCCAATCTTTCCTCATACAACAATCGTATCATCTCAGGAATCAGTCTGGTGAATTTGCTGCACTCACTCTATGGCAAATATATCCTTTCTAAGGTAAGGAGACCAAAACTGCACACAATACTCCAGGTGTGGTCTCATCTGTACAGCTGCAGTAAGACATCCCTGTTCCTGTACTCAAGTCCTCTCACAATGAAGGCCAACATACCATTTGCCTTTTTAACTGCTTGCTGTACCTGCATGCTTGCTTTCAGTGATTGGTGTACACTGACACCCAGGTCCCTTTGTACATCAACATTTCCCAATCTATCTCCATTTAAATAATACTCTGCCATTCTGTTTTTCCCACCAAAGTGGATAACTTCACACTTATCCACATTATACTGGATCTGCCAGGCATCAACCTGTCTAAATCGCCTTAAAGCCACTGAACACCCTCCTCACCACTCACATTCCCACCAAGTTTTGTGTCGTCAGCAAATCTGGAAATATTACATTTGGTTCCCTCATCCAAATCATTGATATACATTGTGAATAGCCAGGGTCCCAGCACTGATCCCAGTGGTACCCCACTAGTCACCGCCTGCCACTCAGAAAGAGACCCATTTATTCCTACTCTCTGTTTCCTGTCTGCTAACCAATTCATGGAATTACAACATGCCCAACCCAATTCTGGCATTTATCACCCACATGAGCAGTCATCTTAAATCCAGATGCCTTTCCTGCTTTCATATTGCTCCACCTCCCCCTTTTTATTCACCCACTCTTCTGATCTCTTAAATGTGGGCATGTTTACCACAGCCTTGCAGCTCTCTGTATGAAAAGATCTCTCCTCCTTCCTGTCGTAAATCTCTGATTTCTTTTTTTATTATTGATGTTCCCTCATTCTGGATTCCTTAAACACTGGAAATTGTCCGTCCCTATCGCCATAGGACCAGGAGGAGGCCATTCATCCTTTGGGACTACTCTGCCATTCAGACAGATCAGGGCTGATCTGCACCTTAACTCCATTTGCCTGTCAGGGCTCCATATTCCTCGAAACATTTACTGAATTAAAAATCCATTGTCCTCAGTCTTGAAAGCTGCAACTGTCCGCCAGTATCCAGAGCCACCTTTTTTTTTTGAAATGGAAATATAATTCCAGATTTCCTGTTCTACCCTCGAGATCAAATTGTCTCACCATCTAACCCAATGAAAATAGTTCCAATTTCTCCAGCCTTTCTTTTGTAATTGTATTTCTTCAGACTTGTCACAACCTCTGCAGGGACCAGTAGCTTTTAAAGAGAAATTTGAACTACCTGTTATTAACTGAAAGGATGACATGTCAAGATTTCACGTTTTTTTAAAAAAATCTTTTACTGTATCAAATGCCTAAAAGCACTATTCACTAAACATCGTTTTCTTGTGTCGGCAACTTGAAAACCGTTTCTTGTTACTTATCACTCTCCTCAGAATTACAAGTCTCATTGCAAACAGTTCACAGCTGCTCCCAGCTTCTGTCCCCACAAAACCCAAAATGATGGGTTCCATCACAACCATTTACAGGTTGATATCAATACCACCTCTCTGGGACTTTGGGAGACGCGCGGGCCTACCCATTGTAGGTTTAGGAAGAGCTGTCAATGTCCCCAAGTGTCTGTAGCTTGCAATTCCCTCTCAATAATCCAATCTGAGGTCTTCTCCTCTTGCTCGATTCACTGTCTATCTCAATGATTAAGCTACAAAAACCATCAAGCCACCCTGATTTTGTCCTTTCCTCAACGAGTCCCACTGTTTCCATTGGTTGAAAGGCCAGGCACTAAAGGGCACAGATTTACTTGGCGATAGTAGCAGAGGGGGTGAGTAATGATATAGAATGCACCATCTAAAAGGGTGATGGTAGAAATGCCCCTGTTCTTTCCACAGTTCCTTTCCTTTTCGAGTAGTTCTCCAGTTGCCCTTTTCTACCATCACCCTTTTAGATGGTGCAGTCTATATCATAACTCACCCCCTCTGCTGCTATCAGCAAGTAAATCTGTGCCCTTTAGTGCCTGGCCTTTCAACCAATGGAAACAGATTTTCATTCTTTACACTATTAAAATCTCTCAGAGACTTGAGGCCCGCTATCAAATTGCCTCTGTACCTTCTGTAACCGCAGACATCGTACCGGGTTAGTTAACCACAGACGTTGTACCGGGTTAGTTAACCGCAGACATCGTACCGGGTTAGTTAACCGCAGACATCGTACCGGGTTAGTTAACCACAGATATCGTACAGGGTTAGTTAACCACAGATATCGTACAGGGGGTTAGTTAACCACAGACTTCCTTTAAGGGAGCAAATCACCGCAGACACTGGAGGTTTGAAACGAAAGCAGAAAATGCTAGAAACACTCAGCAGGCCAGGCAGCATCTGTGGAGAGAAACCGAGTTCACATTGGATGAAATCACTGCTTCGTCATCTCTATTGAAATCTGTTTGTGCTGCTTCAAATCGTTTTCTCAGCACTTACTAGGATCCAAAAAATATCCCTCCAAAAAATCCCACATAGACAGGCAGGCAGTGTAATGGTGATGATGTAACAGGGAGACAGGCAGTGTAATGGTGATGATGTAACAGGGAGACAGGCAGGCACTGTAATGGTGATGATGTAACAGGGAGACAGGCAGTGTAATGGTGATGATGTAACATGGAGACAGGCAGGCAGTGTAATGGTGATGATGTAACAGGGAGACAGGCAGTGTAATGGTGATGATGTAACAGGGAGACAGGCAGGCAGTGTAATGGTGATGATGTAACAGGGAGACAGGCAGTGTAATAGTCATGATGTAACAGGGAGACAGGCAGGCAGTGTAATGGTCATGATGTAACAGGGAGACAGGCAGGCAGTGTAATGGTGATAATGTAACAGGGAGACAGGCAGTGTAATAGTCATGATGTAACAGGGAGACAGGCAGGCACTGTAATGGTGATGATGTAACAGGGAGACAGGCAGGCAGTGTAATGGTGATGATGCAACAGAGAGGCAAGCAGTGTAATGGTGATGATGTAACAGGCAGACAGGCAGTGTAATGGTCATGATGTAACAGGGAGTCAGGCAGGCAGTGTAATGGTGATGATGTAACAGGGAGACAGGCAAGCAGTGTAATGGTGATGATGTAACAGGGAGACAGGCAAGCAGTGTAATGGTGATGATGTAACAGGGAGACAGGCAAACGGTGTAATGGTGATGATGTAACAGAGACAGACAGGCAGTGTAATGGTGATCATGTAATGGGGAGACAAGCAGGCAGTGTAATGGTGATGATGTAACAGACAGGCAGGCAATGTAATGGTGATAATGTAACAGACAGGCAGGCAGTATAATGGTGATGATGTAACAGGGAGACAGGCAGGCAGTGTAATGGTGATGATGTAACAGAGAGACAGGCTGTGTATTGGTGATGTTGTAACAGAGACCGGCAGTGTAATTGTGATGATGTAACAGACAGGCAGGCAGTGTAATGGTGATGCTGTAACAGACAGGCAGTGTAACGGTGATGATGTAACAGAGATAAGCAGGCAGTGCACTGGTGATGCTGTAGCAGGCAGTGTAATGGTGATGCTGTAACAGAAACAGACAGGAAGGTGGTATAAGGGTGACAGAGGCAGGCAGTGTAATGGTCATGATGTAACAGGCAGGCAGTGTAACGTTGATGCTGTAACAGAGACAGGCAGCATACTGGTGATGCTGTAACAGAGGCAGGCAGTGTAATGGTGATGCAACAGGGAGAAAGGTAGGCAGTGTACTGTTGATGCTGTATCAGAGACAGGCAAGCAGGAAGGCAGTGTAATGGTGATGCTGTGACAGAGACAGGCAGCATACTGGTGATGCTGTAACAGAGGCAGGCAGTGTAATGGTGATGCTGTAACAGGGATATAGGCAGGCAGTGTACTGATGATGCTGTAACAGAGACAGATAGAAAAGCAGTGTAATGCTGATGCTGCAACAGACAAGCAGGCAGTGTAATGGTGATGCTGTAACAGAGACAGGCAAGCAGGAAGGCAGTGTAATGGTGATGCTGTGACAGAGACAGGCAGCATACTGGTGATGCTGTAACAGAGGCAGGCAATGTAATGGTGATGCTGTAACAGGGATATAGGCAGGCAGTGTACTGGTGATGCTGTAACAGAGACAGATCGAAAAGCAGTGTAATGCTGATGCTGCAACAGACAAGCAGGCAGTGTAATGGTGATGCTGTAACAGAGACAGGCAGGCAGTGTAATGGTGATGCTGTGACAGAGACAGGCAGCATACTGGTGATGCTGTAACAGAGACAGGCAGTGTAATGGTGATGCTGTAACAGAGACAGACAGGCAGTGTAATGGTGATGATGTAACAGACAGACAGGCAGTGTAATGGTGATGATGTAACAGGTAGACAGGCAGGCAGTGTAATGGTGATGATGTAACAGGTAGACAGGCAAGCAGTGTAATGGTGATGATGTAACAGGGATACAGGCAAGCAGTGTAATGGTGATGATGTAACAGGGAGACAGGCAGGCAGTGTAATGGTGATGATGTAACAGAGGCAGGCAGTGTACTGGTGGTGTATCAGAGATGGGCAGGCAGTGCAATGGTGATGCTGTAACAGAGACAGGAAGGCAGTATAAGGATGATGTAACAGAGTCAGGCAGTGTAATGGTGATGATGTAACAGAGGCAGGCAGTGTAATGGTGATGATGTAACAGACAGGCAGGCAGTGTAATGGTGATGCTGTAACAGAGACAGGCAGTGTAATGGTGATGATGTGACAGGGAGACAGGCAGGCAGTGTAATGGTGATGATGTAACAAAGACCGGCAGTGTAATTGTGATGATGTAACAGAGACAGGCAGGCAGTGTAATGGTGATGCTGTAGCACACAGGCAGTGTAGTGGTGATGGTGTAACAGACAGGCAGTGTAATGGTGATGATGTAACAGAGATAAGCAGGCAGTGCACTGGTGATGCTGTAGCAGGCAGTGTAATGGTGATGCTGTAACAAAGACAGACAGGAAGGCGGTATAAGGGTGACAGAGGCAGGCAGTGTAATGGTGATGATGTAACAGGCAGGCAGTGTAATGTTGATGCTGTAACAGAGACAGGCAGCATACTGGTGATGCTGTAACAGAGGCAGGCAGTGTAATGGTGATGCAACAGGTAGGCAGTGTACTGGTGATGCTGTAACAGACAGGTAGTGTACTGTTGATGCTGTAGCAGAGACAGGCAAGCAGGAAGGCAGTGTAATGGTGATGCTGTGACAGAGACAGATAGAAAAACAGTGTAATAGTGATGCTGTAACAGGGATATAGGCAGGCAGTGTAATGGTGATGCTGTGACAGAGACAGGCAGCATACTGGTGATGCTGTAACAGAGGCAGGCAGTGTAATGGTGATGCTGTAACAGAGGCAGGCAGTGTAATGGTGATGCTGTAACAGAGACAGGCAGGCAGTGTAATGGTGATGCTGTAACAGAGACAGGCAGGCAGTGTAATGGTGATGCTGTAACAGAGACAGGCAGGCAGTGTAATGGTGAAGCTGTGACAGAGACAGGCAGCATACTGGTGATGCTGTAACAGAGGCAGGCAGGCAGTGTAATGGTGATGCTGTAACAGAGACAGGCAGGCAGTGTAATGGTGATGCTGTAACAGAGACAGGCAGGCAGTGTAATGGTGATGCTGTAACAGAGACAGGCAGGCAGTGTAATGGTGATGCTGTAACAGAGACAGGCAGGCAGTGTAATGGTGAAGCTGTGACAGAGGCAGGCAGGCAGTGTAATGGTGAAGCTGTGACAGAGACAGGCAGGCAGTGTAATGGTGATGCTGTAACAGAGACAGGCAGGCAGTGTAATGGTGATGCTGTAACAGAGACAGGCAGGCAGTGTAATGGTGAAGCTGTAACAGAGACAGATCGAAAAGCAGTGATGCTGTAACAGAGACAGGCAGTGAACTGATGATGCTGTAAAAGGAGGTGATGATGTAATGGGGAGACAGGCAGACAGTGTAATGGTGATGCTGTAACAGAGACAGGCAGTGAACTGATGATGCTGTAACAGGTGGAACCTTTACACTGGATTGAACTGAGAAAAGTAAGAAAGATTTGCATTTTTAATAGCACTTTTTACATCTCCAGTGTGTCCCAAAGTGCTTTCCTGCCAATGATGTACTTTAGAAATGTAATTGCTGTTGTAACATTGGAAAGCACAGCAGCCAATTTACACACAGCAAGATCCCATGTATAGAAATTAGATAAGTAACCGGTCAGTTGAGGGATAACTTTTGGCCAGGACACCAGGAAGAACTTCCCTAATTTTCTTTAAAATCGAATCCTTTATGCTTTCCTCAAAGGGCAGACGAGCCTCCATTTAATGTCTCAGCCAAAGACAGCGCCTCTGACAGTGCAGCACCACCTCGGTACTGCGCTGGAGTGTCAGTCTTGATCATGTACTCAAGTCTCTGGAGTTGGGCTTGAACCCACATCCTGAAGGTAAGAACCTGCCACTGAGCCAAGGCTGGATGAACTGGGGAGAGAGACCGAAACAGGTGGGATAGGCCTGTAGTAGAATGTGTGTGAGAGATGCTGCAACAGAGAGAAAGCATATGTGACTGAGGACAACAGAATAATATACCCGTGTGTATTATAGTTAGACTTTTCTGTTGATTTAAGAACAATTATTTTTGATTTCTAACAAAGCAGATCACAAGTATTAGCAAAGCCTTACACCCACCCCATCCCCCACACCCACCCCCCACACCACCCCCCCACCCATCCCCCGTCCCCCACACCCACACCAGCCCTCCACCCACCCTCTGTATCCCTCCTTCTGCTTTTTGGAAAGGTTAAACAGTGAGGGTGCAGCACTGACGGCAAAAATGTACTTCATGTGACGGCGTATCTTTGGTGTTTAATCTTTCCCACCCCCTAACCCCATCCCTGACCCCTCTCCGCAGCCCCACGTCCCCCCTCCTCCTCCCCCTCCAACCGCATAAAAACCCATCACATTTCTGCCCCTCTTCAGTTCTGAAGAAGAGCCGTATGGATTTGAAGCGTTAACTCTGTCTCACTCTGTGTCTCTCTCTGTGTGTCTCTCTCTCTCTCTGTCTCTCTCTCTCTGTCTCTCTCTCTCTGTCTCTCTCTCTCTGTGTCTCTCTCTCTGTGTCTCTCTCTCTGTGTCTATCTCTCTGTGTCTCTCTCTCTCTCTGTGTCTCTCTCTCTCTGTGTCTCTCTCTCTCTGTGTCTCTCTCTCTGTCTCTCTCTCTCTCTCTGTGTGTCTATCTTTCTCTGTCTCTGTCTCTCTCTGTGTCTCTCTCTCTGTCTCTCTCTCTCTGTGTCTCTCTCTCTGTGTCTATCTCTCTGTGTCTCTCTCTCTCTCTGTGTCTCTCTCTCTCTCTGTGTCTCTCTCTCTCTCTGTGTCTCTCTCTCTCTGTGTCTCTCTCTCTGTCTCTCTCTCTCTCTCTGTGTGTCTATCTTTCTCTGTCTCTGTCTCTCTCTCTGTCTCTCTCTCTCTCTCTCTCTCTGTGTATAACTCTCTGTGTCTCTCTCTCTCTGTCTCTTTCTCTGTCTCTCTCTCTGTATCTCTGTCTCTCTCTCTCTCTCTGTCTGTCTCTCTCTCTCTCTCTCTCTCTCTCTCTCCACAGAGGCTGCCAGACCGGCTGTGTTTTTCCAGCACTTTCTGTTTTTATTAGTGTGTGACAGGTTTAGTCAGTGAGTTGCATTCTAAGTGTGGATGCAGCAGCTTTATAATGGAAGACAAATAAGCGCTAATGCAGTCAGACATGGGGTTTTTAATGTGTTTTTAAGACCGAGATGGGTAGACCTGGATTAATAATAGATGCGCTGTGCAATTTGGGACTAGTTTTGATGCAATGAATTTCTATGGCTCTGGGCCTTTGTTAATTTATCCAGAGACACTGACAAGCAGAGAGCCCAGGCTGCAGTTGTGGTGGCAAATCTGCACCATTGTGCGGAAGTTTTGAACTTGCCCTCTTCTATAATACCTGGACCGTCGTCGCCCATAGCAACCAGAGCAATCCCGCTTCCCACGGCCGCGTGTTTTGATCCAAGGTTAAAACCTGACCGCTCGATGTTTCCACGAGTGCACAGATTCCCTTTCCAAGTCGATTTGGACGCTAGTGCAGCGTTTGCTGCAGTGTTTTTGGACCCACTTTTGCCACAATTCTCATTGCAGTTTATTCAGGACACTGTTCGCGTTACCCTTGGTGCCAGTTCATTCATGGACAGCAAGAACATGAGCAATCATTTGCAGTTTCACCACATTGCCACAAGGTGTCCTCGGTGAGCCATCTGCCAAGTGCCATTCATTCCATCAAAACAGCTGGGTTTTCAGTGTATTGTTTTCTTTCACTAGTAATGCTGACTAGTTCAGGAGTGTAGTTTTCAGCTTAGTCATGATTAATCTGTGCAGTTTATGGGACACTAGACAAGGTAGCCATTCTGCCAGTGTATTCTGACATCGGGTTCAGATTTTGGCTGTAACTGACTTTAAAATATTCTCATGTAAGTGTATTTTGATCTGGTCAAGATTACTCATGGTGCAGTACATTCTGAGTTCACAATTACTCATGTGCTGTGTATTCTGGACATAGTACTCAGAAACTCATGGTGCAGTGTATTCTTGACAGAGTACACAGATTACTCATGGTGCAGTGTATCTGGACACTAGTACACAGATTACTCATGGTGCAGTGTATTCTGATCACTAATACACAGATTACTCATGGTGCAGTGTATCTGGACACTAGTACACAGATTACTCATGGTGCAGTGTATTCTGGACACTAGTACACAGATTACTCATGGTGCAGTGTATTCTGGACACTAGTACACAGATTACTCATGGTGCAGTGTATTCTGGACACTAGTACACAGATTACTCATGGTGCAGTGTATTCTGGACACTAGTACACAGATTACTCATGGTGCAGTGTATTCTGGACACTGGTACACAGATTACTCATGGTGCAGTGTATTCTGGACACTAGTACACAGATTACTCATGGTGCAGTGTATTCTGGGCACTGGTACACAGATTACTCATGGTGCAGTGTATCTGGACACTAGTACACAGATTACTCATGGTGCAGTGTATTCTGGGCACTGGTACACAGATTACTCATGGTGCAGTGTATCTGGACACTAGTACACAGATTACTCATGGTGCAGTGTATTCTGGACATTAGTACACAGATTACTCATGGTGCAGTGTATTCTGGACACTAGTACTCAGTTACTCATGGTGCAGTGTATTCTGGACACTAGTACACAGATTAGTCATGCTTCAGTGTATTCTGGACACTAGTACACAGATTACTCATGGTGCAGTGTATTCTGGACACTAGTACACAGATTACTCATGGTGCAGTGTATTCTGGACACTAGTACACAGATTACTCATGGTGCAGTGTATTCTGGACACTGGTACATGGATTGCTCATGGTGCAGTGTATTCTGGGCACTGGTACACAGCTTACCCATGGTGCAGTGTATTCTGGACACTGGTAGACAGATTACTCATGGTGCAGTGTATTCTGGACACTGGTACATTAATTGCTCATGGTGCAGTGTATTCTGGACACTAGTACACAGATTACTCATGGTGCAGTGTATTCTGGACACTAGTACACAGATTACTCATGGTGCAGTGTATTCTGGACACTAGTACACAGATTACTCGTGGTGCAGTGTATTCTGGACACTAGTACACAGATTACTCATGGTGCAGTGTATTCTGGACACTAGTACACAGGTTACTCGTGTTGCAGTGTATTTTGGACACTAGTACACATTACTCGTGGTGCAGTGTATTCTGGACACTGGTACACAGATTACTCATGGTGCAGTGTACTCTGGACACTAATACACAGATTTCTCGTGGTGCAGTGTATTCTGGACACTAGTACACAGATTACTCATGGTGCAGTGTATTCTGGACACTAGTACACCAATTACCCGCGGTGCACTGTATTCTGGACACTAGTGCATAGATTACTCATGGTGCAGTGTATTCTGGATACTAATACACAGATTACACATGGTGCAGTGTATTCTGGACACTAGTACACAGATTACTGATAGTACAGTGCTTTCAGGGCACTAGTACACAGATTACTCATGGTGCAGTGTATTCTGGACCCTAGTTCACAGATTACTCATGGTGCAGTGTATTCTGGACACTAGTACACAGATTACTCATGGTGCAGTGTATTCTGGACACTAGTACATAGATTACTCATGGTGCAGTATATTCTGGATACTGGTACAGAGATTGCTCTTGGTGCAGTGTATTTTGGACACTAGTACACAGATTACTCATGGTGCAGTGTATTCTGGACACTAGTATACAGATTACTCGTGGTGCAGTGTATTCTGGACACTGGTACACAGATTACACATAGTGCAGTATATTCTGGACACTGGTACACAGATTGCTCATTGTTTCAGTGTATTTTGGACACTAGTACACAGATTACCCAGGGTGCAGTGTATTCTGGACACTAGTGCACAGATTACTCGTGGTGCAGTGTATTCTGGACACTAGTACACAGATTACTCATGGTGCAGTGTATTCCGGACACTAGTACACAGGTTACTCGTGTTGCAGTGTATTTTGGACACTAGTACACATTACTCGTGGTGCAGTGTATTCTGGACACTGGTACACAGATTACTCATGGTGCAGTGTATTCTGGACACTAGTACACAGATTACTCCTGGTGCAGTGTATTCTGGACACTAGTACACAGATTACTCATGGTGCAGTGTATTCTGGACACTAGTACACAGATTACTCATGGTGCAGTGTATTCTTGACACTAGTACACAGATTACTCAGGGTGCAGTGTATTCTGGACACTAGTACACAGCTTACTCATGGTGCAGTGTATTCTGGACACTAGTACACAGATTACTCATGGTGCAGTATATTCTGGACTCTGGTATACAGATTACTCATGGTGCAGTGTATTCTGGACACTAGTACACAGATTACTCATGGTGCAGTGTATTCTGGACACTAGTACACAGATTACTCATGGTGCAGTGTATTCTGGACACTAGTACACAGATTACTCATGGTGCAGTGTATTCTGGACACTAGTACACAGATTACTCATGGTGCAGTGTATTCTGGACACTGGTACACAGATTACTCATGGTGCAGTGTATTCTGGACACTAGTACACAGATTACTCATGGTGCAGTGTATTCTGGACACTAGTACACAGATTACTCATGGTGCAGTGTATTCTGGACACTAGTACACAGATTACTCATGGTGCAGTGTATTCTGGACACTAGTACACAGATTACTCGTGGTGCAGTGTATTCTGGACACTAGTACACAGATTACTCATGGTGCAGTGTATTCTGGACACTAGTACACAGATTACTCGTGGTGCAGTGTATTCTGGACACTAGTACACAGATTACTCGTGGTGCAGTGTATTCTGGACACTAGTACACAGATTACTCATGGTGCAGTGTATTCTGGACACTAGTACACAGATTACTCGTGGTGCAGTGTATTCTGGACACTAGTACACAGATTACTCATGGTGCAGTGTATTCTGGACACTAGTACACAGATTACTCATGGTGCAGTGTATTCTGGACACTAGTACACAGATTACTCATGGTGCAGTGTATTCTGGACACTAGTACACAGATTACTCATGGTGCAGTGTATTCTGGACACTAGTACACAGATTACTCATGGTGCAGTGTATTCTGGACACTAGTACACAGATTACACATGGTGCAGTGTATTCTGGACACTAGTACACAGATTACTCATGGTGCAGTGTATTCTGGACACTAGTACACAGATTACTGATAGTGCAGTGCTTTCAGGACACTAGTACACAGATTACTCATGGTGCAGTGTATTCTGGACCCTAGTTCACAAATTACTCATGGTGCAGTCTATTCTGGACACTAGTACACAGATTACTCATGGTGCAGTGTATTCTGGACACTAGTACACAGATTACTCATGGTGCAGTGTATCTGGACACTTGTACACAGATTACTCATGTTACTGTGTTTTCTGGACACTAGTACATACATTACTCATAGTGCAGTGTATTCTGGATGCTGGTACACAGATTACTCATGTTGAAGTGTATTTTTCACTCTAGTACACAGATTACTCAGGGTGCAGTGCATTCTCTATACTAGTACGCAGATTATTCATGGTGCAGTGTATTCTGGACACTAGTACACAGATTACTCATGGTGCAGTGTATTCTGGACACTAGTACACACATTACTCATGATGCAGTATATTCTGAACCCTAGTACACAGATTACTCATGGTGCAGTGTATTCTGGACCCTAGTACACAGATTTCTTCATGGTGCAGCGTATTCTGATCACTAATACACAGATTACTCATGGTGCAGTGTATCTGGACACTAGTACATAGATTACTCATGGTGCAGTGTATTCTGGACACTAGTACACAGATTACTCATGGTGCAGTATATTCTGGATACTGGTACACAGATTACTCATGGTCCAGTATATTCTGGACTCTGGTATACAGATTAATCATGGTGCAGTGTATTCTGAACACTGGTACACAGATTACTCATGGTACGGTATATACTGGACACTGATACACAGATTGCTCATGGTGCAGTGCATTTTGGACACTAGTACACAGATTGCTCATGGTGCAATATATTCTGGACACTAGTACACAGATTACTCATGGTGCAGTGTATCTGGACACTAGTACACAGATTACTAATGGTGCAGTGTATCTGGACACTAGTACAAAGATTACTCGTGGTGCAATGTATTTTGGACACTAGTTCACAGATTAGTCATGCTGCAGTGTATTGTGGAGACTAGTACACTGATTAGTCATGGTGCAGTGTATCTGGACACTAGTACACAGATTACTCATGGTGCAGTGTATTCTGGACATTACTACACAGATTACTCATGGTGCAGCGTATTCTGGACACAGGTACACCGAATACTCATGGTGCAGTGTAGTCTGGACATTAGTACACAGATTACACATGATGCAGTGTATTCTGGACACTAGTACACAGATTAGTCATGCTGCAGTGTATTGTGGAGACTAGTACACAGATTACTCATGGTGCAGTGTATTCTGGACACTAGTACACACAGATTACTCTTGGTGCAGTGTATTTTGGACACTGGTACACAGATTACTCATGTTGAAGTGTATTTTTCACTCTAGTACACAGATTACTCAGGGTGCAGTGCATTCTCTATACTAGTACGCAGATTATTCATGGTGCAGTGTATTCTGGACATTAGTACACAGATTACTCATGGTGCAGTGTATTCTGGACACTGGTACACAGATTACTCATGGTACAGTATATACTGAACACTGATACACAGATTGCTCATGGTGCAGTGCATTTTGGGCACTAGTACACAGATTGCTCATGGTGCAATATATTCTGGACACGAGTACACAGATTACTCATGGTGCAGTGTATCTGGACACTAGTACACAGATTACTAATGGTGCAGCGTATCTGGACACTAGTACACAGGTTACTCATGGTGCAGTGTTCTCTGGACACTAGTACACAGATTACGGGAGGTGCAGTGTATTCTGGACACGAGTGCACAGATTACTCATGGTGCAGTGTATCTGGACACTAGTGCACAGATTACTCATGGTGCAGTGTATTCTGGACACTAGTACACAGATTACTCATGGTGCAGTATATTCTGGATACTGGTACACAGATTACTCATGGTCCAGTATATTCTGGAGTCTGGTATACAGATTACTCATGGTGCAGTGTATTCTGGACACTAGTACACAGATTACTCATGGTACAGTATATACTGGACACTGATACACAGATTGCTCATGGTGCAGTGCATTTTGGACACTAGTACACAGATTGCTCATGGTGCAGTGCATTTTGGACACTAGTACACAGATTGCTCATGGTGCAATATATTCTGGACACTAGTACACATATTACTCATGGTGCAGTGTATCTGGACACTAGTACACAGATTACTCATGGTGCAGCGTATCTGGACACTAGTGCACAGATTACTCATGGTGCAGTGTATTCTGGACACTAGTACACAGATTACTCATGGTGCAGTATATTCTGGATACTGGTACACAGATTACTCATGGTCCAGTATATTCTGGAGTCTGGTATACAGATTACTCATGGTGCAGTGTATTCTGGACACTAGTACACAGATTACTCATGGTACAGTATATACTGGACACTGATACACAGATTGCTCATGGTGCAGTGCATTTTGGACACTAGTACACAGATTGCTCATGGTGCAATATATTCTGGACACTAGTACACATATTACTCATGGTGCAGTGTATCTGGACACTAGTACACAGATTACTAATGGTGCAGTGTATCTGGACACTAGTACACAGGTTACTCATGGTGCAGTGTTCTCTGGACACTAGTACACAGATTACGGGAAGTGCAGTGTTTTCTGGACATTACTACACAGATTACTCATGGTGCAGCGTATTCTGGACACAGGTACACCGAATACTCATGGTGCAGTGTATTCTGGACACTAGTACACACTGATTACTCTTGGTGCAGTGTACTTTGGACACTGGTATACAGATTACTCATGGTGCAGTGTTTTCTGGATGCTAGTACACAGATTGCTCATAGTGCAGCATATTCTGGACACTTGTCCACAGATTACTTATGGTGCATTATATTCTGGACTCTGGTATACAGATTACTCATGGTGCAGTGTATTCTGGACGCTAGTACACAGATTACTCATGGTGCAGTATATTCTGGATACTAGCACAGAGATTGCTCATGGTGCAGTGTATTCTGGACACTAGTACACAGATTACTCGTGGTGCAGTGTATTTTGGACGCTAGTACACAGATCAGTCATGCTGCAGTGTATTCTATACACTAGTACACTGATTACTCATGGTGCAGTGTATCTGGACACTAGTACACAGATTACTCATGGTGCAGTGTATTCTGGACATTACTACACAGATTACTCATGGTGCAGTGTATTCTGGACACTAGTACACACTGATTACTCTTGGTGCAGTGTACTTTGGACACTGGTACACAGATTACTCATGGTGCAGTGTATTCTGGACGGTAGTACACAGATTGCTCATGGTGCAGTAAGTTCTGGATACTGGTGCAGAGATTGCTCTTGGTGCAGGGTATTTTGGACACTAGTACACAGATTACACATGGTGCAGTGTATTCTGGACACTGGTACACAGATTACCCATGGTGCAGTGTATTCTGGACACTGGTACACAGATTGCTCGTGGTGCAGTGTATTCTGGACACTGGTACACAGATTACACATGGTGCAGTATATTCTGGACACTGGTACACAGATTGCTCATTGTTTCAGTGTATTTTGGACACTAGTACACAGATTACCCAGGGTGCAGTGTATTCTGGACACTAGTGCACAGATTACTCATGGTGCAGTGTATTCTGGACACTAGTACACAGATTACTCATGGTGCAGTGTATTCTGGACACTAGTACACAGGTTACTCGTGTTGCAGTGTATTTTGGACACTAGTACACATTACTCGTGGTGCAGTGTATTCTGGACACTGGTACACAGATTACTCATGGTGCAGTGTACTCTGGACACTAATACACAGATTTCTCGTGGTGCAGTGTATTCTGGACACTAGTACACAGATTACTCATGGTGCAGTGTATTCTGGACACTAGTACACCAATTACCCGCGTTGCACTGTATTCTGGACACTAGTACACAGATTACTCATGGTGCATTGTATTCTGGTTACTAATACACAGATTACACATGGTGCAGTGTGTTCTGGACACTAGTACACAGGTTACTCATGGTGCAGTGTATTCTGGACACTAGTACACAGATTACTGATAGTGCAGTGCTTTCAGGACACTAGTACACAGATTACTCATGGTGCAGTTTATTCTGGACCCTAGTTCACAAATTACTCATGGTGCAGTCTATTCTGGATACTAGTACACAGCTTACTCATGTTGCAGTGTATTCTGGACACTAGTACACAGATTACTCATGGTGCAGTGTATCTGGACACTTGTACGCAGATTACTCATGTTACTGTGTTTTCTGGACACTAGTACATACATTACTCATAGTGCAGTGTATTCTGGACGCTGGTACACAGATTACTCATGTTGAAGTGTATTTTTCACTCTAGTACACAGATTACTCAGGGTGCAGTGCATTCTCTATACTAGTACGCAGATTATTCATGGTGCAGTGTATTCTGGACACTAGTACACAGATTACTCATGGTGCAGTGTATTCTGGACACTAGTACACACATTACTCATGATGCAGTATATTCTGAACCCTAGTACACAGATTACTCATGGTGCAGTGTATTCTGGACCCTAGTACACAGATTTCTTCATGGTGCAGCGTATTCTGATCACTAATACACAGATTACTCATGGTGCAGTGTATCTGGACACTAGTACATAGATTACTCATGGTGCAGTGTATTCTGGACACTAGTACACAGATTACTCATGGTGCAGTATATTCTGGATACTGGTACACAGATTACTCATGGTCCAGTATATTCTGGACTCTGGTATACAGATTAATCATGGTGCAGTGTATTCTGAACACTGGTACACAGATTACTCATGGTACGGTATATACTGGACACTGATACACAAATTGCTCATGGTGCAGTGCATTTTGGACACTAGTACACAGATTGCTCATGGTGCAATATATTCTGGACACTAGTACACAGATTACTCATGGTGCAGTGTATCTGGACACTAGTACACAGATTACTAATGGTGCAGTGTATCTGGACACTAGTACAAAGATTACTCGTGGTGCAGTGTATTTTGGACACTAGTTCATAGATTAGTCATGCTGCAGTGTATTGTGGAGACTAGTACACTGATTACTCATGGTGCAGTGTATCTGGACACTAGTACACAGATTACTCATGGTGCAGTGTATTCTGGACATTACTACACAGATTACTCATGGTGCAGCGTATTCTGGACACAGGTACACCGAATACTCATGGTGCAGTGTAGTCTGGACATTAGTACACAGATTACACATGATGCAGTGTATTCTGGACACTAGTACACAGATTAGTCATGCTGCAGTGTATTGTGGAGACTAGTACACAGATTACTCATGGTGCAGTGTATTCTGGACACTAGTACACAAATTACTCATGGTGCAATGTATTCTGGACACTGGTACACAGATTACTCATGGTGCAGTGTATTCTGGACACTAGTACACAGATTACTCATGGTGCAGTGTATTCTGGACACTAGTACACAGATTACACATGGTGCTGTGTATTCTGGACATTAGTACACAGATTACTCATGGTGCAGTGTATTCTGGACACTAGTACAGAGATTACGCGTGATACAGTGTATTCTGGACACTAGTACGCAGAGTAGTCATTCTGCAGTGTATTATGGACACGAGTACACAGATTACTCATGGTCCAGTGTGTCTGGACACTAGTACACAGATTACTCATGGTGCAGTGTTTTCTGGACACTAGTACACAGATTACTCATGGTGCAGTGTATTCCGGACATTAGTACACAGATTACGCGTGGTACAGTGTATTCTGGACACTAGTACACAGAGTAGTCATTCTGCAGTGTATTCTGGACACGAGTACACAGATTACTCATGGTCCAGTATATCTGGACACTAGTACACAGATTACTCATGGTGCAGTATATTCTGGACACAAGTACACAGATTACTCGTGGTGCAGTGTACTCTGGACACTTGTGCACAGATTACTCGTGGTGCAGTGTATTCTACACGCTAGTACACAAATTACTCATGGTGCAGTGTATTCTGGACACTAGTACACAGATTACTCATGGTGCAGTATATCCTGGACACTAGTACGCAGATTAGTCGTGGTGCAGTGTATTCTGGACACAAGTACACAGATTACTCGTGGTGCGGTGTATTCTGGACACTAG
The DNA here is from genome assembly GCF_017639515.1 of Carcharodon carcharias. Taxonomy (NCBI): domain Eukaryota; kingdom Metazoa; phylum Chordata; class Chondrichthyes; order Lamniformes; family Lamnidae; genus Carcharodon; species Carcharodon carcharias. The sequence goes on along the minus strand of NC_054483.1, from coordinate 114,056,128 downwards.
TACACAGATTACCCTTGTTGCAGTGTATTCTGGACACTAGTACGCAGATTACTCATGGTGCAGTTTATTTTGGACACTAGTACACCGATTACTCGCCGTGCAGTATATTCCGGACACTAGTACACAGATTACTCATGGTGCAGTGTATTCTGGACACTAGTACACAGATAACTCGTCGTGCAGTGTATTTTGGCCACTAGTAGACCGATTACTCATGGTGCAGTGTATTCTGGACACTGGTACACAGATTACTCGTGGTGCAGTGTATACTGGACAGTAGTACACATATTACTCATGGTGCAGTGTATTCTGGACACTGGCACACAGATTACACATGGTGCAGTGTATTCTGATCATTAGTACACAGATTACTCGTGGTGCAGTGTATTTTGGACACTAGTACACATATTACTCATGGTGCAGTGTTTTCTGGACACTAGTACACAGATTACTCATGATGCAGTGTACTCTGGACTCTAGTACACAGATTACTCATGGTGCAGTATTTTCTGATCACTAATACACAGATTACTCATGGTGCAGTGTATCTGAACACTAGTACACAGATTACTCATGGTGCAGTGTAATCTGGAAACTAGTACACAGATTACTCATGGTGCAATGTATTCTGGACAGTGGTACAGGGATTGCTCATGGTGCAGTATATTCTGGACACTGGCACACAGATTACACATGGTGCAGTGTATTCTGGTCATTAGTACATAGATTGCTCGTGGTGCAGTATATTCTGGACACTAGTACACAGATTACTCGTGGTGCAGTGTATTCTGGACAGTAGTACACAGATAACTCGTCGTGCAGTGTATTTTGGCCACTAGTAGACCGATTACTCATGGTGCAGTGTATTCTGGACACTGGTACACAGATTACTCGTGGTGCAGTGTATACTGGACAGTAGTACACATATTACTCATGGTGCAGTGTATTCTGGACACTGGCACACAGATTACACATGGTGCAGTGTATTCTGATCATTAGTACACAGATTACTCGTGGTGCAGTGTATTTTGGACACTAGTACACATATTACTCATGGTGCAGTGTTTTCTGGACACTAGTACACAGATTACTCATGATGCAGTGTACTCTGGACTCTAGTACACAGATTACTCATGGTGCAGTATTTTCTGATCACTAATACACAGATTACTCATGGTGCAGTGTATCTGAACACTAGTACACAGATTACTCATGGTGCAGTGTAATCTGGAAACTAGTACACAGATTACTCATGGTGCAATGTATTCTGGACAGTGGTACAGGGATTGCTCATGGTGCAGTATATTCTGGACACTAGTACACAGATTACTCATGGTGCAGTATATCCTGGACACTAGTACGCAGATTAGTCGTGGTGCAGTGTATTCTGGACACAAGTACACAGATTACTCGTGGTGCGGTGCATTCTGGACACTAGTACACAGATTACCCTTGTTGCAGTGTACTCTGGACACTTGTGCACAGATTCCTCGTGGTGCAGTGTATTCTACACACTAGTACACAAATTACTCATGGTGCAATTATTCTGGACACTGGTACACAGATTACTCATGGTGCAGTGTATTCTGGACACTAGTACACAGATTACTCATGGTGCAGTATATCCTGGACACTAGTACGCAGATTAGTCGTGGTGCAGTGTATTCTGGACACAAGTACACAGATTACTCGTGGTGCGGTGCATTCTGGACACTAGTACACAGATTACCCTTGTTGCAGTGTATTCTGGACACTAGTACGCAGATTACTCATGGTGCAGTTTATTTTGGACACTAGTACACCGATTACTCACCGTGCAGTGTATTCCGGACACTAGTACACAGATTACTCATGGTGCAGTGTATTCTGGACACTAGTACACAGATTACACATGGTGCAGTTTATTCCGGACATTAGTACACAGATTACTCATGGTGCAGTGTATTCTGGACACTTGTGCCGAGATTACTCGTGGTGCAGTGTATTCTGGACACTGGTACACAGATTACTCATGGTGCAGTGTATTCTGGACACTAGTACACAGATTGCTCGTGGTGCAGTGTTTTCTGGACATTAGTACGCAGATTAGTCTTGGTGCAGTGTATTCTGGACACTAGTGCACAGATTACTCGTGGTGCAGTGTATTCTGGACACTACTACACAGATTACCCTTGACGCAGTGTATTCTGGACACTAGTACGCAGATTACTCATGGTGCCGTGTATTCAGGACACTAGTACACCAATTAATCGCGGTACAGTGTATTCCGGACACTGGTACACAGATTACTCATGGTGCAGTGTATTCTGGACACTGGTACACAGATTACTCAAGGTGAAGTGTATTCTGGACACTAGTACAGAGATTACGCGTGCTACAGTGTATTCTGGACACTAGTACGCAGAGTAGTCATTCTGCAGTGTATTCTGGACACGAGTACACAGATTACTCATGGTCCAGTGTGTCTGGACACTAGTACACAGATTACTCATGGTGCAGTGTTTTCTGGACACTAGTACACAGATTACTCATGGTGCAGTGTATTCCGGACATTAGTACACAGATTACTCATGGTGCAGTGTATTCTGGACACTAGTACAGAGATTACGCGTGGTACAGTGTATTCTGGACACTAGTACACAGAGTAGTCATTCTGCAGTGTATTCTGGACACGAGTACACAGATTACTCATGGTCCAGTGTATCTGGACACTAGTACACAGATTACTCATGGTGCAGTATATTCTGGACACAAGTACACAGATTACTCGTGGTGCAGTGTACTCTGGACACTTGTGCACAGATTACTCATGGTGCAGTGTATTCTACACACTAGTACACAAATTACTCATGGTGCAGTGTATCTGAACACTAGTACACAGATTACTCATGGTGCAGTGTAATCTGGAAACTAGTACACAGATTACTCATGGTGCAGTGTATTCTGGACAGTGGTACAGGGATTGCTCATGGTGCAGTATATTCTGGACACTGGCACACAGATTACACATGGTGCAGTGTATTCTGGTCATTAGTACATAGATTGCTCGTGGTGCAGTATATTCTGGGCACTGGTACACAGATTACTCATGGTGCAGTGTATTCTGGACACTAGTGCACAGATTACTCATGGTGCAGTGTACTCTGGACACTTGTACACAGATTACTCGTGGTGCAGTGTATTCTGACACACTAGTACACAGATTACTCATGGTGCAGTGTATTCTGGACACTGGTACACAGATTACTCATGGTGCAGTGTATTCTGGACACTAGTACACAGATTACTCATGGTGCAGTGTATTCTGGACACTAGTACACAGATTACACATGGTGCAGTGTATTCTGGACATTAGTACACAGATTACTCATGGTGCAGTGTATTCTGGACACTAGTACAGAGATTACGTGTGGTACAGTGTATTCTGGACACTAGTACACAGAGTAGTCATTCTGCAGTGTATTCTGGACACTAGTACACAGATTACTCATGGTCCAGTGTATTCTGGACACTAGTACACAGATTACTCATGGTGCAGTGTATTCTGGACACTAGTACACAGATTACTCATGGTGCAGTGTATTCCGGACACTAGTACACAGATTACTCGTGGTCCAGTGTATCTGGACACTAGTACACAGATTACTCATGGTGCAGTATATTCTGGACACTAGTACACAGATTACTCGTGGTGCAGTGTATTCTGGACACTAGTACACAGATTACTCATGGTGCAGTGTATTCTGGACACTAGTACACAGATTACTCATGGTGCAGTGTATTCTGGACACTAGTACACAGATTACTCATGGTGCAGTGTATTCTGGACACTGGTACACAGATTACTCATGGTGCAGTGTATTCTGGACACTAGTACACAGATTACTCATGGTGCAGTGTATTCTGGACACTAGTACACAGATTACTCATGGTGCAGTGTATTCTGGGCACTAGTACACAGATTACCCATGGTGCAGTGTATTCTGGACACTAGTACACAGATTACTCATGGTGCAGTGTATTTTGGACACTAGTACACAGATTACTCATGGTGCAGTGTATTCTGGACACTAGTACACAGATTACTCATGGTGCAGTGTATTCTGGACACTAGTACACAGATTACTCATGGTGCAGTGTATTCTGGACACTAGTACACAGATTACTCATGGTGCAGTGTATTCTGGACACTAGTACACAGATTACTCGTGGTGCAGTGTATTCTGGACACTAGTACACAGATTACTCATGGTGCAGTGTATTCTGGACACTAGTACACAGATTACTCATGGTGCAGTGTATTCTGGACACTAGTACACAGATTACTCATGGTGCAGTGTATTCTGGACACTAGTACACAGATTACTCATGGTGCAGTGTATTCTGGACACTAGTACACAGATTACTCGTGGTGCAGTGTATTCTGGACACTAGTACACAGATTACTCATGGTGCAGTGTATTCTGGACACTAGTACACAGATTACTCATGGTGCAGTGTATTCTGGACACTAGTACACAGATTACTCATGGTGCAGTGTATTCTGGACACTAGTACACAGATTACTCATGGTGCAGTGTATTCTGGACACTAGTACACAGATTACTCGTGGTGCAGTGTATTCTGGACACTAGTACACAGATTACTCATGGTGCAGTGTATTCTGGACACTAGTACACAGATTACTCATGGTGCAGTGTATTCTGGACACTAGTACACAGATTACTCATGGTGCAGTGTATTCTGGACACTAGTACACAGATTACTCATGGTGCAGTGTATTCTGGACACTAGTACTCAGTTACTCGTGGTGCAGTGTATTCTGGACACTAGTACACAGATTACTCATGGTGCAGTGTATTCTGGACACTAGTACACAGATTACTCATGGTGCAGTGTATTCTGGACACTAGTACACAGATTAGTCATGGTGCAGTGTATTCTGGACACGAGTACACAGATTACTTATGGTGCAGTGTATCTGGACACTAGTACACAGATTACTCATGTTGCCGTGTATTCTGGACACTTGTACACAGATTACTCGTGGTGCAGTGTATTCTGGACACTAGTACACAGATTACTCGTTGTGCATTTTATTCTGGACACTAGTACACAAATTAGTCATGGTGCAGTGTGTTCTGGACACTAGTACACAGATTACTCATGGTGCAGTGCATCTGGATACTAGTACACAGATTACTCATGGTGCAGTGTATTCTGGACACTAGTACACAGATTACTCATGGTGCAGTGTATTCTGGACACTAGTACACAGATTACTCATGGTGCAGTGTATTCTGGACACTAGTACACAGATTACTCTTGGTGCAGTGTATTCTGGACACTAGTACACAGATTACTCATGGTGCAGTGTATTCTGGACACTAGTACACAGATTACTCATGGTGCAGTGTATTCTGGACACTGGTACACAGATTACTCATGGTGCAGTGTATTCTGGACAATAGTACACAGATTACTCATGGTGCAGTGTATTCTGGACACTAGTACACAGATTACTGAAGGTGCAGTGTTTTCGGGACACTAGTACACCGATTATTCATGGTGCAGTGCATTCTGGACACTAGTACACAGATTACACATGGTGCAGTGTATTCTGCGCACGAGTACGCACGTTACTCATGGTGCTGTGTATTCTGGACACTAGTACACAGATTACTCATGGTGCAGTGTATTCTGGACACCAGTGCACTGATTACTCATGGTGCAGTGTATTCAGGACACTAGTACACAGATTACTCATGGTGCAGTGTATTCTGGACATTAGTACACAGATTACTCATGGTGCAGTGTATTCTGGACACTAGTACACAGATTACTCATGGTGCAGTGTATTCTGGACACTAGTACACAGATTACTCATGGTGCAGTGTATTCTGGACACTAGTACACAGATTACTCATGGTGCAGTGTATTCTGGACACTAGTACACAGATTACTCATGGTGCAGTGTATTCTGGACACTAGTACACAGATTACTCATGGTGCAGTGTATTCTGGGCACTAGTACACAGATTATTCTTTGTGCAGTGTATTCTGGACACTAGTACACAGATTACTCATGGTGCAGTGTATTCTGGACACTAGTACACAGATTACTCATGGTGCAGTGTATTCTGGACACTAGTACACACATTACTCATGATGCAGTGTATTCTGAACACTAGTACACAGATTACTCATGGTGCAGTGTATTCTGGACACGAGTACACAGATTACTCATGGTGCAGTGTATTCTGATCACTAATACACAGATTACTCATGGTGCAGTGTATCTGGACACTAGTACATAGATTACTCATGGTGCAGTGTATTCTGGACACTAGTACACAGATTACTCATGGTGCAGTATATTCAGGACGCTTGTACACAGATTACTTATGGTGCAGTATATTCTGGACTCTGGTATACAGATTACTCATGGTGCAGTGTATTCTGCACACTAGTACACAGATTACTCATGGTGCAGTATATTCTGGACACTGGTACACAGATTGCTCATGGTGCAGTGTATTCTGGACACTAGTACACAGATTGCTCATGGTGCAGTATATTCTGGACACTAGTACACAGATTACTCATGGTGCAGTGTATGTGGACACTAGTACACAGATTACTCATGGTGCAGTGTATTCTGGATGTTAGTACACAGATTACTCGTGGTGCAGTGCCTTCTGGACACTAGTACACAGATTAGTCATGCTGCAGTGTATGCTGGACACCAGTGCACTGATTAACTTATGGTGCGGTGTATCTGGACACTAGTACACAGATTAACTCATGGTGCAGTGTATTCTGGACACTAGTACACAGATAACTCATGGTGCAGCGTATTCTGGACACAGGTACACCGATTACTCATGGTGCAGTGTATTCTGGACACTAGTACACAGATTACTCATGATGCAGTGTATTCTGGACACTAGTACACAGATTACTCATGCTGCAGTGTATTGCTGGAGACTAGTACACAGATTACTCATGGTGCAGTGTATTCTGGACACTAGTACACACAGATTACTCTTGGTGCAGTGTATTCTGGACACTGGTACACAGATTACTCATGGTGCAGTGTATTCTGGACTCTAGTACACAGATTACTCATGGTGCAGTGTATTCTGGACACTAGTACACAGATTATTCATGGTGCAGTGTTTCCTGGACACTAGTACACAGATTACTCATGGTGCAGCGTATTCTGGACACTGATACACAGTTTCCTCATGGTGCAGTGTATTCTGGACACTGGTACACAGATTACTCATGTTGCAGTGTATTCTGGACACTAGTACACAGTTTACTCATGGTGCAGTGTATTCTGGACACTAGTACACAGATTACTCATGGTGCAGTGTATTCTGGACACTAGTACACAGATTACTCATGGTGCAGTGTATTCTGGACACTAGTACACAGATTACTCATGGTGCAGTGTATTCTGGACACTAGTACACAGATTACTCATGGTGCAGTGTATTCTGGACACTAGTACACAGATTACTCATGGTGCAGTGTATTCTGGACACTAGTACACAGATTACTCATGGTGCAGTGTATTCTGGACACTAGTACACAGATTACTCATGGTGCAGTGTATTCTGGACACTAGTACACAGATTACTCATGGTGCAGTGTATTCTGGACACTAGTACACAGATTACTCATGGTGCAGTGTATTCTGGACACTAGTACACAGATTACTCATGGTGCAGTGTATTCTGGACACTAGTACACAGATTACTCATGGTGCAGTGTATTCTGGACACTAGTACACAGATTACTCATGGTGCAGTGTATTCTGGACACTAGTACACAGATTACTCATGGTGCAGTGTATTCTGGACACTAGTACACAGATTACTCATGGTGCAGTGTATTCTGGACACTAGTACACAGATTACTCATGGTGCAGTGTATTCTGGACACTAGTACACAGATTACTCATGGTGCAGTGTATTCTGGACACTAGTACACAGATTACTCATGGTGCAGTGTATTCTGGACACTAGTACACAGATTACTCATGGTGCAGTGTATTCTGGACACTAGTACACAGATTACTCATGGTGCAGTGTATTCTGGACACTAGTACACAGATTACTCATGGTGCAGTGTATTCTGGACACTAGTACACAGATTACTCATGGTGCAGTGTATTCTGGACACTAGTACACAGATTACTCATGGTGCAGTGTATTCTGGACACTAGTACACAGATTACTCATGGTGCAGTGTATTCTGGACACTAGTACACAGATTACTCATGGTGCAGTGTATTCTGGACACTAGTACACAGATTACTCATGGTGCAGTGTATTCTGGACACTAGTACACAGATTACTCATGGTGCAGTGTATTCTGGACACTAGTACACAGATTACTCATGGTGCAGTGTATTCTGGACACTAGTACACAGATTACTCATGGTGCAGTGTATTCTGGACACTAGTACACAGATTACTCATGGTGCAGTGTATTCTGGACACTAGTACACAGATTACTCATGGTGCAGTGTATTCTGGACACTAGTACACAGATTACTCATGGTGCAGTGTATTCTGGACACTAGTACACAGATTACTCATGGTGCAGTGTATTCTGGACACTAGTACACAGATTACTCATGGTGCAGTGTATTCTGGACACTAGTACACAGATTACTCATGGTGCAGTGTATTCTGGACACTAGTACACAGATTACTCATGGTGCAGTGTATTCTGGACACTAGTACACAGATTACTCATGGTGCAGTGTATTCTGGACACTAGTACACAGATTACTCATGGTGCAGTGTATTCTGGACACTAGTACACAGATTACTCATGGTGCAGTGTATTCTGGACACTAGTACACAGATTACTCATGGTGCAGTGTATTCTGGACACTAGTACACAGATTACTCATGGTGCAGTGTATTCTGGACACTAGTACACAGATTACTCATGGTGCAGTGTATTCTGGACACTAGTACACAGATTACTCATGGTGCAGTGTATTCTGGACACTAGTACACAGATTACTCATGGTGCAGTGTATTCTGGACACTAGTACACAGATTACTCATGGTGCAGTGTATTCTGGACACTAGTACACAGATTACTCATGGTGCAGTGTATTCTGGACACTAGTACACAGATTACTCATGGTGCAGTGTATTCTGGACACTAGTACACAGATTACTCATGGTGCAGTGTATTCTGGACACTAGTACACAGATTACTCATGGTGCAGTGTATTCTGGACACTAGTACACAGATTACTCATGGTGCAGTGTATTCTGGACACTAGTACACAGATTACTCATGGTGCAGTGTATTCTGGACACTAGTACACAGATTACTCATGGTGCAGTGTATTCTGGACACTAGTACACAGATTACTCATGGTGCAGTGTATTCTGGACACTAGTACACAGATTACTCATGGTGCAGTGTATTCTGGACACTAGTACACAGATTACTCATGGTGCAGTGTATTCTGGACACTAGTACACAGATTACTCATGGTGCAGTGTATTCTGGACACTAGTACACAGATTACTCATGGTGCAGTGTATTCTGGACACTAGTACACAGATTACTCATGGTGCAGTGTATTCTGGACACTAGTACACAGATTACTCATGGTGCAGTGTATTCTGGACACTAGTACACAGATTACTCATGGTGCAGTGTATTCTGGACACTAGTACACAGATTACTCATGGTGCAGTGTATTCTGGACACTAGTACACAGATTACTCATGGTGCAGTGTATTCTGGACACTAGTACACAGATTACTCATGGTGCAGTGTATTCTGGACACTAGTACACAGATTACTCATGGTGCAGTGTATTCTGGACACTAGTACACAGATTACTCATGGTGCAGTGTATTCTGGACACTAGTACACAGATTACTCATGGTGCAGTGTATTCTGGACACTAGTACACAGATTACTCATGGTGCAGTGTATTCTGGACACTAGTACACAGATTACTCATGGTGCAGTGTATTCTGGACACTAGTACACAGATTACTCATGGTGCAGTGTATTCTGGACACTAGTACACAGATTACTCATGGTGCAGTGTATTCTGGACACTAGTACACAGATTACTCATGGTGCAGTGTATTCTGGACACTAGTACACAGATTACTCATGGTGCAGTGTATTCTGGACACTAGTACACAGATTACTCATGGTGCAGTGTATTCTGGACACTAGTACACAGATTACTCATGGTGCAGTGTATTCTGGACACTAGTACACAGATTACTCATGGTGCAGTGTATTCTGGACACTAGTACACAGATTACTCATGGTGCAGTGTATTCTGGACACTAGTACACAGATTACTCATGGTGCAGTGTATTCTGGACACTAGTACACAGATTACTCATGGTGCAGTGTATTCTGGACACTAGTACACAGATTACTCATGGTGCAGTGTATTCTGGACACTAGTACACAGATTACTCATGGTGCAGTGTATTCTGGACACTAGTACACAGATTACTCATGGTGCAGTGTATTCTGGACACTAGTACACAGATTACTCATGGTGCAGTGTATTCTGGACACTAGTACACAGATTACTCATGGTGCAGTGTATTCTGGACACTAGTACACAGATTACTCATGGTGCAGTGTATTCTGGACACTAGTACACAGATTACTCATGGTGCAGTGTATTCTGGACACTAGTACACAGATTACTCATGGTGCAGTGTATTCTGGACACTAGTACACAGATTACTCATGGTGCAGTGTATTCTGGACACTAGTACACAGATTACTCATGGTGCAGTGTATTCTGGACACTAGTACACAGATTACTCATGGTGCAGTGTATTCTGGACACTAGTACACAGATTACTCATGGTGCAGTGTATTCTGGACACTAGTACACAGATTACTCATGGTGCAGTGTATTCTGGACACTAGTACACAGATTACTCATGGTGCAGTGTATTCTGGACACTAGTACACAGATTACTCATGGTGCAGTGTATTCTGGACACTAGTACACAGATTACTCATGGTGCAGTGTATTCTGGACACTAGTACACAGATTACTCATGGTGCAGTGTATTCTGGACACTAGTACACAGATTACTCATGGTGCAGTGTATTCTGGACACTAGTACACAGATTACTCATGGTGCAGTGTATTCTGGACACTAGTACACAGATTACTCATGGTGCAGTGTATTCTGGACACTAGTACACAGATTACTCATGGTGCAGTGTATTCTGGACACTAGTACACAGATTACTCATGGTGCAGTGTATTCTGGACACTAGTACACAGATTACTCATGGTGCAGTGTATTCTGGACACTAGTACACAGATTACTCATGGTGCAGTGTATTCTGGACACTAGTACACAGATTACTCATGGTGCAGTGTATTCTGGACACTAGTACACAGATTACTCATGGTGCAGTGTATTCTGGACACTAGTACACAGATTACTCATGGTGCAGTGTATTCTGGACACTAGTACACAGATTACTCATGGTGCAGTGTATTCTGGACACTAGTACACAGATTACTCATGGTGCAGTGTATTCTGGACACTAGTACACAGATTACTCATGGTGCAGTGTATTCTGGACACTAGTACACAGATTACTCATGGTGCAGTGTATTCTGGACACTAGTACACAGATTACTCATGGTGCAGTGTATTCTGGACACTAGTACACAGATTACTCATGGTGCAGTGTATTCTGGACACTAGTACACAGATTACTCATGGTGCAGTGTATTCTGGACACTAGTACACAGATTACTCATGGTGCAGTGTATTCTGGACACTAGTACACAGATTACTCATGGTGCAGTGTATTCTGGACACTAGTACACAGATTACTCATGGTGCAGTGTATTCTGGACACTAGTACACAGATTACTCATGGTGCAGTGTATTCTGGACACTAGTACACAGATTACTCATGGTGCAGTGTATTCTGGACACTAGTACACAGATTACTCATGGTGCAGTGTATTCTGGACACTAGTACACAGATTACTCATGGTGCAGTGTATTCTGGACACTAGTACACAGATTACTCATGGTGCAGTGTATTCTGGACACTAGTACACAGATTACTCATGGTGCAGTGTATTCTGGACACTAGTACACAGATTACTCATGGTGCAGTGTATTCTGGACACTAGTACACAGATTACTCATGGTGCAGTGTATTCTGGACACTAGTACACAGATTACTCATGGTGCAGTGTATTCTGGACACTAGTACACAGATTACTCATGGTGCAGTGTATTCTGGACACTAGTACACAGATTACTCATGGTGCAGTGTATTCTGGACACTAGTACACAGATTACTCATGGTGCAGTGTATTCTGGACACTAGTACACAGATTACTCATGGTGCAGTGTATTCTGGACACTAGTACACAGATTACTCATGGTGCAGTGTATTCTGGACACTAGTACACAGATTACTCATGGTGCAGTGTATTCTGGACACTAGTACACAGATTACTCATGGTGCAGTGTATTCTGGACACTAGTACACAGATTACTCATGGTGCAGTGTATTCTGGACACTAGTACACAGATTACTCATGGTGCAGTGTATTCTGGACACTAGTACACAGATTACTCATGGTGCAGTGTATTCTGGACACTAGTACACAGATTACTCATGGTGCAGTGTATTCTGGACACTAGTACACAGATTACTCATGGTGCAGTGTATTCTGGACACTAGTACACAGATTACTCATGGTGCAGTGTATTCTGGACACTAGTACACAGATTACTCATGGTGCAGTGTATTCTGGACACTAGTACACAGATTACTCATGGTGCAGTGTATTCTGGACACTAGTACACAGATTACTCATGGTGCAGTGTATTCTGGACACTAGTACACAGATTACTCATGGTGCAGTGTATTCTGGACACTAGTACACAGATTACTCATGGTGCAGTGTATTCTGGACACTAGTACACAGATTACTCATGGTGCAGTGTATTCTGGACACTAGTACACAGATTACTCATGGTGCAGTGTATTCTGGACACTAGTACACAGATTACTCATGGTGCAGTGTATTCTGGACACTAGTACACAGATTACTCATGGTGCAGTGTATTCTGGACACTAGTACACAGATTACTCATGGTGCAGTGTATTCTGGACACTAGTACACAGATTACTCATGGTGCAGTGTATTCTGGACACTAGTACACAGATTACTCATGGTGCAGTGTATTCTGGACACTAGTACACAGATTACTCATGGTGCAGTGTATTCTGGACACTAGTACACAGATTACTCATGGTGCAGTGTATTCTGGACACTAGTACACAGATTACTCATGGTGCAGTGTATTCTGGACACTAGTACACAGATTACTCATGGTGCAGTGTATTCTGGACACTAGTACACAGATTACTCATGGTGCAGTGTATTCTGGACACTAGTACACAGATTACTCATGGTGCAGTGTATTCTGGACACTAGTACACAGATTACTCATGGTGCAGTGTATTCTGGACACTAGTACACAGATTACTCATGGTGCAGTGTATTCTGGACACTAGTACACAGATTACTCATGGTGCAGTGTATTCTGGACACTAGTACACAGATTACTCATGGTGCAGTGTATTCTGGACACTAGTACACAGATTACTCATGGTGCAGTGTATTCTGGACACTAGTACACAGATTACTCATGGTGCAGTGTATTCTGGACACTAGTACACAGATTACTCATGGTGCAGTGTATTCTGGACACTAGTACACAGATTACTCATGGTGCAGTGTATTCTGGACACTAGTACACAGATTACTCATGGTGCAGTGTATTCTGGACACTAGTACACAGATTACTCATGGTGCAGTGTATTCTGGACACTAGTACACAGATTACTCATGGTGCAGTGTATTCTGGACACTAGTACACAGATTACTCATGGTGCAGTGTATTCTGGACACTAGTACACAGATTACTCATGGTGCAGTGTATTCTGGACACTAGTACACAGATTACTCATGGTGCAGTGTATTCTGGACACTAGTACACAGATTACTCATGGTGCAGTGTATTCTGGACACTAGTACACAGATTACTCATGGTGCAGTGTATTCTGGACACTAGTACACAGATTACTCATGGTGCAGTGTATTCTGGACACTAGTACACAGATTACTCATGGTGCAGTGTATTCTGGACACTAGTACACAGATTACTCATGGTGCAGTGTATTCTGGACACTAGTACACAGATTACTCATGGTGCAGTGTATTCTGGACACTAGTACACAGATTACTCATGGTGCAGTGTATTCTGGACACTAGTACACAGATTACTCATGGTGCAGTGTATTCTGGACACTAGTACACAGATTACTCATGGTGCAGTGTATTCTGGACACTAGTACACAGATTACTCATGGTGCAGTGTATTCTGGACACTAGTACACAGATTACTCATGGTGCAGTGTATTCTGGACACTAGTACACAGATTACTCATGGTGCAGTGTATTCTGGACACTAGTACACAGATTACTCATGGTGCAGTGTATTCTGGACACTAGTACACAGATTACTCATGGTGCAGTGTATTCTGGACACTAGTACACAGATTACTCATGGTGCAGTGTATTCTGGACACTAGTACACAGATTACTCATGGTGCAGTGTATTCTGGACACTAGTACACAGATTACTCATGGTGCAGTGTATTCTGGACACTAGTACACAGATTACTCATGGTGCAGTGTATTCTGGACACTAGTACACAGATTACTCATGGTGCAGTGTATTCTGGACACTAGTACACAGATTACTCATGGTGCAGTGTATTCTGGACACTAGTACACAGATTACTCATGGTGCAGTGTATTCTGGACACTAGTACACAGATTACTCATGGTGCAGTGTATTCTGGACACTAGTACACAGATTACTCATGGTGCAGTGTATTCTGGACACTAGTACACAGATTACTCATGGTGCAGTGTATTCTGGACACTAGTACACAGATTACTCATGGTGCAGTGTATTCTGGACACTAGTACACAGATTACTCATGGTGCAGTGTATTCTGGACACTAGTACACAGATTACTCATGGTGCAGTGTATTCTGGACACTAGTACACAGATTACTCATGGTGCAGTGTATTCTGGACACTAGTACACAGATTACTCATGGTGCAGTGTATTCTGGACACTAGTACACAGATTACTCATGGTGCAGTGTATTCTGGACACTAGTACACAGATTACTCATGGTGCAGTGTATTCTGGACACTAGTACACAGATTACTCATGGTGCAGTGTATTCTGGACACTAGTACACAGATTACTCATGGTGCAGTGTATTCTGGACACTAGTACACAGATTACTCATGGTGCAGTGTATTCTGGACACTAGTACACAGATTACTCATGGTGCAGTGTATTCTGGACACTAGTACACAGATTACTCATGGTGCAGTGTATTCTGGACACTAGTACACAGATTACTCATGGTGCAGTGTATTCTGGACACTAGTACACAGATTACTCATGGTGCAGTGTATTCTGGACACTAGTACACAGATTACTCATGGTGCAGTGTATTCTGGACACTAGTACACAGATTACTCATGGTGCAGTGTATTCTGGACACTAGTACACAGATTACTCATGGTGCAGTGTATTCTGGACACTAGTACACAGATTACTCATGGTGCAGTGTATTCTGGACACTAGTACACAGATTACTCATGGTGCAGTGTATTCTGGACACTAGTACACAGATTACTCATGGTGCAGTGTATTCTGGACACTAGTACACAGATTACTCATGGTGCAGTGTATTCTGGACACTAGTACACAGATTACTCATGGTGCAGTGTATTCTGGACACTAGTACACAGATTACTCATGGTGCAGTGTATTCTGGACACTAGTACACAGATTACTCATGGTGCAGTGTATTCTGGACACTAGTACACAGATTACTCATGGTGCAGTGTATTCTGGACACTAGTACACAGATTACTCATGGTGCAGTGTATTCTGGACACTAGTACACAGATTACTCATGGTGCAGTGTATTCTGGACACTAGTACACAGATTACTCATGGTGCAGTGTATTCTGGACACTAGTACACAGATTACTCATGGTGCAGTGTATTCTGGACACTAGTACACAGATTACTCATGGTGCAGTGTATTCTGGACACTAGTACACAGATTACTCATGGTGCAGTGTATTCTGGACACTAGTACACAGATTACTCATGGTGCAGTGTATTCTGGACACTAGTACACAGATTACTCATGGTGCAGTGTATTCTGGACACTAGTACACAGATTACTCATGGTGCAGTGTATTCTGGACACTAGTACACAGATTACTCATGGTGCAGTGTATTCTGGACACTAGTACACAGATTACTCATGGTGCAGTGTATTCTGGACACTAGTACACAGATTACTCATGGTGCAGTGTATTCTGGACACTAGTACACAGATTACTCATGGTGCAGTGTATTCTGGACACTAGTACACAGATTACTCATGGTGCAGTGTATTCTGGACACTAGTACACAGATTACTCATGGTGCAGTGTATTCTGGACACTAGTACACAGATTACTCATGGTGCAGTGTATTCTGGACACTAGTACACAGATTACTCATGGTGCAGTGTATTCTGGACACTAGTACACAGATTACTCATGGTGCAGTGTATTCTGGACACTAGTACACAGATTACTCATGGTGCAGTGTATTCTGGACACTAGTACACAGATTACTCATGGTGCAGTGTATTCTGGACACTAGTACACAGATTACTCATGGTGCAGTGTATTCTGGACACTAGTACACAGATTACTCATGGTGCAGTGTATTCTGGACACTAGTACACAGATTACTCATGGTGCAGTGTATTCTGGACACTAGTACACAGATTACTCATGGTGCAGTGTATTCTGGACACTAGTACACAGATTACTCATGGTGCAGTGTATTCTGGACACTAGTACACAGATTACTCATGGTGCAGTGTATTCTGGACACTAGTACACAGATTACTCATGGTGCAGTGTATTCTGGACACTAGTACACAGATTACTCATGGTGCAGTGTATTCTGGACACTAGTACACAGATTACTCATGGTGCAGTGTATTCTGGACACTAGTACACAGATTACTCATGGTGCAGTGTATTCTGGACACTAGTACACAGATTACTCATGGTGCAGTGTATTCTGGACACTAGTACACAGATTACTCATGGTGCAGTGTATTCTGGACACTAGTACACAGATTACTCATGGTGCAGTGTATTCTGGACACTAGTACACAGATTACTCATGGTGCAGTGTATTCTGGACACTAGTACACAGATTACTCATGGTGCAGTGTATTCTGGACACTAGTACACAGATTACTCATGGTGCAGTGTATTCTGGACACTAGTACACAGATTACTCATGGTGCAGTGTATTCTGGACACTAGTACACAGATTACTCATGGTGCAGTGTATTCTGGACACTAGTACACAGATTACTCATGGTGCAGTGTATTCTGGACACTAGTACACAGATTACTCATGGTGCAGTGTATTCTGGACACTAGTACACAGATTACTCATGGTGCAGTGTATTCTGGACACTAGTACACAGATTACTCATGGTGCAGTGTATTCTGGACACTAGTACACAGATTACTCATGGTGCAGTGTATTCTGGACACTAGTACACAGATTACTCATGGTGCAGTGTATTCTGGACACTAGTACACAGATTACTCATGGTGCAGTGTATTCTGGACACTAGTACACAGATTACTCATGGTGCAGTGTATTCTGGACACTAGTACACAGATTACTCATGGTGCAGTGTATTCTGGACACTAGTACACAGATTACTCATGGTGCAGTGTATTCTGGACACTAGTACACAGATTACTCATGGTGCAGTGTATTCTGGACACTAGTACACAGATTACTCATGGTGCAGTGTATTCTGGACACTAGTACACAGATTACTCATGGTGCAGTGTATTCTGGACACTAGTACACAGATTACTCATGGTGCAGTGTATTCTGGACACTAGTACACAGATTACTCATGGTGCAGTGTATTCTGGACACTAGTACACAGATTACTCATGGTGCAGTGTATTCTGGACACTAGTACACAGATTACTCATGGTGCAGTGTATTCTGGACACTAGTACACAGATTACTCATGGTGCAGTGTATTCTGGACACTAGTACACAGATTACTCATGGTGCAGTGTATTCTGGACACTAGTACACAGATTACTCATGGTGCAGTGTATTCTGGACACTAGTACACAGATTACTCATGGTGCAGTGTATTCTGGACACTAGTACACAGATTACTCATGGTGCAGTGTATTCTGGACACTAGTACACAGATTACTCATGGTGCAGTGTATTCTGGACACTAGTACACAGATTACTCATGGTGCAGTGTATTCTGGACACTAGTACACAGATTACTCATGGTGCAGTGTATTCTGGACACTAGTACACAGATTACTCATGGTGCAGTGTATTCTGGACACTAGTACACAGATTACTCATGGTGCAGTGTATTCTGGACACTAGTACACAGATTACTCATGGTGCAGTGTATTCTGGACACTAGTACACAGATTACTCATGGTGCAGTGTATTCTGGACACTAGTACACAGATTACTCATGGTGCAGTGTATTCTGGACACTAGTACACAGATTACTCATGGTGCAGTGTATTCTGGACACTAGTACACAGATTACTCATGGTGCAGTGTATTCTGGACACTAGTACACAGATTACTCATGGTGCAGTGTATTCTGGACACTAGTACACAGATTACTCATGGTGCAGTGTATTCTGGACACTAGTACACAGATTACTCATGGTGCAGTGTATTCTGGACACTAGTACACAGATTACTCATGGTGCAGTGTATTCTGGACACTAGTACACAGATTACTCATGGTGCAGTGTATTCTGGACACTAGTACACAGATTACTCATGGTGCAGTGTATTCTGGACACTAGTACACAGATTACTCATGGTGCAGTGTATTCTGGACACTAGTACACAGATTACTCATGGTGCAGTGTATTCTGGACACTAGTACACAGATTACTCATGGTGCAGTGTATTCTGGACACTAGTACACAGATTACTCATGGTGCAGTGTATTCTGGACACTAGTACACAGATTACTCATGGTGCAGTGTATTCTGGACACTAGTACACAGATTACTCATGGTGCAGTGTATTCTGGACACTAGTACACAGATTACTCATGGTGCAGTGTATTCTGGACACTAGTACACAGATTACTCATGGTGCAGTGTATTCTGGACACTAGTACACAGATTACTCATGGTGCAGTGTATTCTGGACACTAGTACACAGATTACTCATGGTGCAGTGTATTCTGGACACTAGTACACAGATTACTCATGGTGCAGTGTATTCTGGACACTAGTACACAGATTACTCATGGTGCAGTGTATTCTGGACACTAGTACACAGATTACTCATGGTGCAGTGTATTCTGGACACTAGTACACAGATTACTCATGGTGCAGTGTATTCTGGACACTAGTACACAGATTACTCATGGTGCAGTGTATTCTGGACACTAGTACACAGATTACTCATGGTGCAGTGTATTCTGGACACTAGTACACAGATTACTCATGGTGCAGTGTATTCTGGACACTAGTACACAGATTACTCATGGTGCAGTGTATTCTGGACACTAGTACACAGATTACTCATGGTGCAGTGTATTCTGGACACTAGTACACAGATTACTCATGGTGCAGTGTATTCTGGACACTAGTACACAGATTACTCATGGTGCAGTGTATTCTGGACACTAGTACACAGATTACTCATGGTGCAGTGTATTCTGGACACTAGTACACAGATTACTCATGGTGCAGTGTATTCTGGACACTAGTACACAGATTACTCATGGTGCAGTGTATTCTGGACACTAGTACACAGATTACTCATGGTGCAGTGTATTCTGGACACTAGTACACAGATTACTCATGGTGCAGTGTATTCTGGACACTAGTACACAGATTACTCATGGTGCAGTGTATTCTGGACACTAGTACACAGATTACTCATGGTGCAGTGTATTCTGGACACTAGTACACAGATTACTCATGGTGCAGTGTATTCTGGACACTAGTACACAGATTACTCATGGTGCAGTGTATTCTGGACACTAGTACACAGATTACTCATGGTGCAGTGTATTCTGGACACTAGTACACAGATTACTCATGGTGCAGTGTATTCTGGACACTAGTACACAGATTACTCATGGTGCAGTGTATTCTGGACACTAGTACACAGATTACTCATGGTGCAGTGTATTCTGGACACTAGTACACAGATTACTCATGGTGCAGTGTATTCTGGACACTAGTACACAGATTACTCATGGTGCAGTGTATTCTGGACACTAGTACACAGATTACTCATGGTGCAGTGTATTCTGGACACTAGTACACAGATTACTCATGGTGCAGTGTATTCTGGACACTAGTACACAGATTACTCATGGTGCAGTGTATTCTGGACACTAGTACACAGATTACTCATGGTGCAGTGTATTCTGGACACTAGTACACAGATTACTCATGGTGCAGTGTATTCTGGACACTAGTACACAGATTACTCATGGTGCAGTGTATTCTGGACACTAGTACACAGATTACTCATGGTGCAGTGTATTCTGGACACTAGTACACAGATTACTCATGGTGCAGTGTATTCTGGACACTAGTACACAGATTACTCATGGTGCAGTGTATTCTGGACACTAGTACACAGATTACTCATGGTGCAGTGTATTCTGGACACTAGTACACAGATTACTCATGGTGCAGTGTATTCTGGACACTAGTACACAGATTACTCATGGTGCAGTGTATTCTGGACACTAGTACACAGATTACTCATGGTGCAGTGTATTCTGGACACTAGTACACAGATTACTCATGGTGCAGTGTATTCTGGACACTAGTACACAGATTACTCATGGTGCAGTGTATTCTGGACACTAGTACACAGATTACTCATGGTGCAGTGTATTCTGGACACTAGTACACAGATTACTCATGGTGCAGTGTATTCTGGACACTAGTACACAGATTACTCATGGTGCAGTGTATTCTGGACACTAGTACACAGATTACTCATGGTGCAGTGTATTCTGGACACTAGTACACAGATTACTCATGGTGCAGTGTATTCTGGACACTAGTACACAGATTACTCATGGTGCAGTGTATTCTGGACACTAGTACACAGATTACTCATGGTGCAGTGTATTCTGGACACTAGTACACAGATTACTCATGGTGCAGTGTATTCTGGACACTAGTACACAGATTACTCATGGTGCAGTGTATTCTGGACACTAGTACACAGATTACTCATGGTGCAGTGTATTCTGGACACTAGTACACAGATTACTCATGGTGCAGTGTATTCTGGACACTAGTACACAGATTACTCATGGTGCAGTGTATTCTGGACACTAGTACACAGATTACTCATGGTGCAGTGTATTCTGGACACTAGTACACAGATTACTCATGGTGCAGTGTATTCTGGACACTAGTACACAGATTACTCATGGTGCAGTGTATTCTGGACACTAGTACACAGATTACTCATGGTGCAGTGTATTCTGGACACTAGTACACAGATTACTCATGGTGCAGTGTATTCTGGACACTAGTACACAGATTACTCATGGTGCAGTGTATTCTGGACACTAGTACACAGATTACTCATGGTGCAGTGTATTCTGGACACTAGTACACAGATTACTCATGGTGCAGTGTATTCTGGACACTAGTACACAGATTACTCATGGTGCAGTGTATTCTGGACACTAGTACACAGATTACTCATGGTGCAGTGTATTCTGGACACTAGTACACAGATTACTCATGGTGCAGTGTATTCTGGACACTAGTACACAGATTACTCATGGTGCAGTGTATTCTGGACACTAGTACACAGATTACTCATGGTGCAGTGTATTCTGGACACTAGTACACAGATTACTCATGGTGCAGTGTATTCTGGACACTAGTACACAGATTACTCATGGTGCAGTGTATTCTGGACACTAGTACACAGATTACTCATGGTGCAGTGTATTCTGGACACTAGTACACAGATTACTCATGGTGCAGTGTATTCTGGACACTAGTACACAGATTACTCATGGTGCAGTGTATTCTGGACACTAGTACACAGATTACTCATGGTGCAGTGTATTCTGGACACTAGTACACAGATTACTCATGGTGCAGTGTATTCTGGACACTAGTACACAGATTACTCATGGTGCAGTGTATTCTGGACACTAGTACACAGATTACTCATGGTGCAGTGTATTCTGGACACTAGTACACAGATTACTCATGGTGCAGTGTATTCTGGACACTAGTACACAGATTACTCATGGTGCAGTGTATTCTGGACACTAGTACACAGATTACTCATGGTGCAGTGTATTCTGGACACTAGTACACAGATTACTCATGGTGCAGTGTATTCTGGACACTAGTACACAGATTACTCATGGTGCAGTGTATTCTGGACACTAGTACACAGATTACTCATGGTGCAGTGTATTCTGGACACTAGTACACAGATTACTCATGGTGCAGTGTATTCTGGACACTAGTACACAGATTACTCATGGTGCAGTGTATTCTGGACACTAGTACACAGATTACTCATGGTGCAGTGTATTCTGGACACTAGTACACAGATTACTCATGGTGCAGTGTATTCTGGACACTAGTACACAGATTACTCATGGTGCAGTGTATTCTGGACACTAGTACACAGATTACTCATGGTGCAGTGTATTCTGGACACTAGTACACAGATTACTCATGGTGCAGTGTATTCTGGACACTAGTACACAGATTACTCATGGTGCAGTGTATTCTGGACACTAGTACACAGATTACTCATGGTGCAGTGTATTCTGGACACTAGTACACAGATTACTCATGGTGCAGTGTATTCTGGACACTAGTACACAGATTACTCATGGTGCAGTGTATTCTGGACACTAGTACACAGATTACTCATGGTGCAGTGTATTCTGGACACTAGTACACAGATTACTCATGGTGCAGTGTATTCTGGACACTAGTACACAGATTACTCATGGTGCAGTGTATTCTGGACACTAGTACACAGATTACTCATGGTGCAGTGTATTCTGGACACTAGTACACAGATTACTCATGGTGCAGTGTATTCTGGACACTAGTACACAGATTACTCATGGTGCAGTGTATTCTGGACACTAGTACACAGATTACTCATGGTGCAGTGTATTCTGGACACTAGTACACAGATTACTCATGGTGCAGTGTATTCTGGACACTAGTACACAGATTACTCATGGTGCAGTGTATTCTGGACACTAGTACACAGATTACTCATGGTGCAGTGTATTCTGGACACTAGTACACAGATTACTCATGGTGCAGTGTATTCTGGACACTAGTACACAGATTACTCATGGTGCAGTGTATTCTGGACACTAGTACACAGATTACTCATGGTGCAGTGTATTCTGGACACTAGTACACAGATTACTCATGGTGCAGTGTATTCTGGACACTAGTACACAGATTACTCATGGTGCAGTGTATTCTGGACACTAGTACACAGATTACTCATGGTGCAGTGTATTCTGGACACTAGTACACAGATTACTCATGGTGCAGTGTATTCTGGACACTAGTACACAGATTACTCATGGTGCAGTGTATTCTGGACACTAGTACACAGATTACTCATGGTGCAGTGTATTCTGGACACTAGTACACAGATTACTCATGGTGCAGTGTATTCTGGACACTAGTACACAGATTACTCATGGTGCAGTGTATTCTGGACACTAGTACACAGATTACTCATGGTGCAGTGTATTCTGGACACTAGTACACAGATTACTCATGGTGCAGTGTATTCTGGACACTAGTACACAGATTACTCATGGTGCAGTGTATTCTGGACACTAGTACACAGATTACTCATGGTGCAGTGTATTCTGGACACTAGTACACAGATTACTCATGGTGCAGTGTATTCTGGACACTAGTACACAGATTACTCATGGTGCAGTGTATTCTGGACACTAGTACACAGATTACTCATGGTGCAGTGTATTCTGGACACTAGTACACAGATTACTCATGGTGCAGTGTATTCTGGACACTAGTACACAGATTACTCATGGTGCAGTGTATTCTGGACACTAGTACACAGATTACTCATGGTGCAGTGTATTCTGGACACTAGTACACAGATTACTCATGGTGCAGTGTATTCTGGACACTAGTACACAGATTACTCATGGTGCAGTGTATTCTGGACACTAGTACACAGATTACTCATGGTGCAGTGTATTCTGGACACTAGTACACAGATTACTCATGGTGCAGTGTATTCTGGACACTAGTACACAGATTACTCATGGTGCAGTGTATTCTGGACACTAGTACACAGATTACTCATGGTGCAGTGTATTCTGGACACTAGTACACAGATTACTCATGGTGCAGTGTATTCTGGACACTAGTACACAGATTACTCATGGTGCAGTGTATTCTGGACACTAGTACACAGATTACTCATGGTGCAGTGTATTCTGGACACTAGTACACAGATTACTCATGGTGCAGTGTATTCTGGACACTAGTACACAGATTACTCATGGTGCAGTGTATTCTGGACACTAGTACACAGATTACTCATGGTGCAGTGTATTCTGGACACTAGTACACAGATTACTCATGGTGCAGTGTATTCTGGACACTAGTACACAGATTACTCATGGTGCAGTGTATTCTGGACACTAGTACACAGATTACTCATGGTGCAGTGTATTCTGGACACTAGTACACAGATTACTCATGGTGCAGTGTATTCTGGACACTAGTACACAGATTACTCATGGTGCAGTGTATTCTGGACACTAGTACACAGATTACTCATGGTGCAGTGTATTCTGGACACTAGTACACAGATTACTCATGGTGCAGTGTATTCTGGACACTAGTACACAGATTACTCATGGTGCAGTGTATTCTGGACACTAGTACACAGATTACTCATGGTGCAGTGTATTCTGGACACTAGTACACAGATTACTCATGGTGCAGTGTATTCTGGACACTAGTACACAGATTACTCATGGTGCAGTGTATTCTGGACACTAGTACACAGATTACTCATGGTGCAGTGTATTCTGGACACTAGTACACAGATTACTCATGGTGCAGTGTATTCTGGACACTAGTACACAGATTACTCATGGTGCAGTGTATTCTGGACACTAGTACACAGATTACTCATGGTGCAGTGTATTCTGGACACTAGTACACAGATTACTCATGGTGCAGTGTATTCTGGACACTAGTACACAGATTACTCATGGTGCAGTGTATTCTGGACACTAGTACACAGATTACTCATGGTGCAGTGTATTCTGGACACTAGTACACAGATTACTCATGGTGCAGTGTATTCTGGACACTAGTACACAGATTACTCATGGTGCAGTGTATTCTGGACACTAGTACACAGATTACTCATGGTGCAGTGTATTCTGGACACTAGTACACAGATTACTCATGGTGCAGTGTATTCTGGACACTAGTACACAGATTACTCATGGTGCAGTGTATTCTGGACACTAGTACACAGATTACTCATGGTGCAGTGTATTCTGGACACTAGTACACAGATTACTCATGGTGCAGTGTATTCTGGACACTAGTACACAGATTACTCATGGTGCAGTGTATTCTGGACACTAGTACACAGATTACTCATGGTGCAGTGTATTCTGGACACTAGTACACAGATTACTCATGGTGCAGTGTATTCTGGACACTAGTACACAGATTACTCATGGTGCAGTGTATTCTGGACACTAGTACACAGATTACTCATGGTGCAGTGTATTCTGGACACTAGTACACAGATTACTCATGGTGCAGTGTATTCTGGACACTAGTACACAGATTACTCATGGTGCAGTGTATTCTGGACACTAGTACACAGATTACTCATGGTGCAGTGTATTCTGGACACTAGTACACAGATTACTCATGGTGCAGTGTATTCTGGACACTAGTACACAGATTACTCATGGTGCAGTGTATTCTGGACACTAGTACACAGATTACTCATGGTGCAGTGTATTCTGGACACTAGTACACAGATTACTCATGGTGCAGTGTATTCTGGACACTAGTACACAGATTACTCATGGTGCAGTGTATTCTGGACACTAGTACACAGATTACTCATGGTGCAGTGTATTCTGGACACTAGTACACAGATTACTCATGGTGCAGTGTATTCTGGACACTAGTACACAGATTACTCATGGTGCAGTGTATTCTGGACACTAGTACACAGATTACTCATGGTGCAGTGTATTCTGGACACTAGTACACAGATTACTCATGGTGCAGTGTATTCTGGACACTAGTACACAGATTACTCATGGTGCAGTGTATTCTGGACACTAGTACACAGATTACTCATGGTGCAGTGTATTCTGGACACTAGTACACAGATTACTCATGGTGCAGTGTATTCTGGACACTAGTACACAGATTACTCATGGTGCAGTGTATTCTGGACACTAGTACACAGATTACTCATGGTGCAGTGTATTCTGGACACTAGTACACAGATTACTCATGGTGCAGTGTATTCTGGACACTAGTACACAGATTACTCATGGTGCAGTGTATTCTGGACACTAGTACACAGATTACTCATGGTGCAGTGTATTCTGGACACTAGTACACAGATTACTCATGGTGCAGTGTATTCTGGACACTAGTACACAGATTACTCATGGTGCAGTGTATTCTGGACACTAGTACACAGATTACTCATGGTGCAGTGTATTCTGGACACTAGTACACAGATTACTCATGGTGCAGTGTATTCTGGACACTAGTACACAGATTACTCATGGTGCAGTGTATTCTGGACACTAGTACACAGATTACTCATGGTGCAGTGTATTCTGGACACTAGTACACAGATTACTCATGGTGCAGTGTATTCTGGACACTAGTACACAGATTACTCATGGTGCAGTGTATTCTGGACACTAGTACACAGATTACTCATGGTGCAGTGTATTCTGGACACTAGTACACAGATTACTCATGGTGCAGTGTATTCTGGACACTAGTACACAGATTACTCATGGTGCAGTGTATTCTGGACACTAGTACACAGATTACTCATGGTGCAGTGTATTCTGGACACTAGTACACAGATTACTCATGGTGCAGTGTATTCTGGACACTAGTACACAGATTACTCATGGTGCAGTGTATTCTGGACACTAGTACACAGATTACTCATGGTGCAGTGTATTCTGGACACTAGTACACAGATTACTCATGGTGCAGTGTATTCTGGACACTAGTACACAGATTACTCATGGTGCAGTGTATTCTGGACACTAGTACACAGATTACTCATGGTGCAGTGTATTCTGGACACTAGTACACAGATTACTCATGGTGCAGTGTATTCTGGACACTAGTACACAGATTACTCATGGTGCAGTGTATTCTGGACACTAGTACACAGATTACTCATGGTGCAGTGTATTCTGGACACTAGTACACAGATTACTCATGGTGCAGTGTATTCTGGACACTAGTACACAGATTACTCATGGTGCAGTGTATTCTGGACACTAGTACACAGATTACTCATGGTGCAGTGTATTCTGGACACTAGTACACAGATTACTCATGGTGCAGTGTATTCTGGACACTAGTACACAGATTACTCATGGTGCAGTGTATTCTGGACACTAGTACACAGATTACTCATGGTGCAGTGTATTCTGGACACTAGTACACAGATTACTCATGGTGCAGTGTATTCTGGACACTAGTACACAGATTACTCATGGTGCAGTGTATTCTGGACACTAGTACACAGATTACTCATGGTGCAGTGTATTCTGGACACTAGTACACAGATTACTCATGGTGCAGTGTATTCTGGACACTAGTACACAGATTACTCATGGTGCAGTGTATTCTGGACACTAGTACACAGATTACTCATGGTGCAGTGTATTCTGGACACTAGTACACAGATTACTCATGGTGCAGTGTATTCTGGACACTAGTACACAGATTACTCATGGTGCAGTGTATTCTGGACACTAGTACACAGATTACTCATGGTGCAGTGTATTCTGGACACTAGTACACAGATTACTCATGGTGCAGTGTATTCTGGACACTAGTACACAGATTACTCATGGTGCAGTGTATTCTGGACACTAGTACACAGATTACTCATGGTGCAGTGTATTCTGGACACTAGTACACAGATTACTCATGGTGCAGTGTATTCTGGACACTAGTACACAGATTACTCATGGTGCAGTGTATTCTGGACACTAGTACACAGATTACTCATGGTGCAGTGTATTCTGGACACTAGTACACAGATTACTCATGGTGCAGTGTATTCTGGACACTAGTACACAGATTACTCATGGTGCAGTGTATTCTGGACACTAGTACACAGATTACTCATGGTGCAGTGTATTCTGGACACTAGTACACAGATTACTCATGGTGCAGTGTATTCTGGACACTAGTACACAGATTACTCATGGTGCAGTGTATTCTGGACACTAGTACACAGATTACTCATGGTGCAGTGTATTCTGGACACTAGTACACAGATTACTCATGGTGCAGTGTATTCTGGACACTAGTACACAGATTACTCATGGTGCAGTGTATTCTGGACACTAGTACACAGATTACTCATGGTGCAGTGTATTCTGGACACTAGTACACAGATTACTCATGGTGCAGTGTATTCTGGACACTAGTACACAGATTACTCATGGTGCAGTGTATTCTGGACACTAGTACACAGATTACTCATGGTGCAGTGTATTCTGGACACTAGTACACAGATTACTCATGGTGCAGTGTATTCTGGACACTAGTACACAGATTACTCATGGTGCAGTGTATTCTGGACACTAGTACACAGATTACTCATGGTGCAGTGTATTCTGGACACTAGTACACAGATTACTCATGGTGCAGTGTATTCTGGACACTAGTACACAGATTACTCATGGTGCAGTGTATTCTGGACACTAGTACACAGATTACTCATGGTGCAGTGTATTCTGGACACTAGTACACAGATTACTCATGGTGCAGTGTATTCTGGACACTAGTACACAGATTACTCATGGTGCAGTGTATTCTGGACACTAGTACACAGATTACTCATGGTGCAGTGTATTCTGGACACTAGTACACAGATTACTCATGGTGCAGTGTATTCTGGACACTAGTACACAGATTACTCATGGTGCAGTGTATTCTGGACACTAGTACACAGATTACTCATGGTGCAGTGTATTCTGGACACTAGTACACAGATTACTCATGGTGCAGTGTATTCTGGACACTAGTACACAGATTACTCATGGTGCAGTGTATTCTGGACACTAGTACACAGATTACTCATGGTGCAGTGTATTCTGGACACTAGTACACAGATTACTCATGGTGCAGTGTATTCTGGACACTAGTACACAGATTACTCATGGTGCAGTGTATTCTGGACACTAGTACACAGATTACTCATGGTGCAGTGTATTCTGGACACTAGTACACAGATTACTCATGGTGCAGTGTATTCTGGACACTAGTACACAGATTACTCATGGTGCAGTGTATTCTGGACACTAGTACACAGATTACTCATGGTGCAGTGTATTCTGGACACTAGTACACAGATTACTCATGGTGCAGTGTATTCTGGACACTAGTACACAGATTACTCATGGTGCAGTGTATTCTGGACACTAGTACACAGATTACTCATGGTGCAGTGTATTCTGGACACTAGTACACAGATTACTCATGGTGCAGTGTATTCTGGACACTAGTACACAGATTACTCATGGTGCAGTGTATTCTGGACACTAGTACACAGATTACTCATGGTGCAGTGTATTCTGGACACTAGTACACAGATTACTCATGGTGCAGTGTATTCTGGACACTAGTACACAGATTACTCATGGTGCAGTGTATTCTGGACACTAGTACACAGATTACTCATGGTGCAGTGTATTCTGGACACTAGTACACAGATTACTCATGGTGCAGTGTATTCTGGACACTAGTACACAGATTACTCATGGTGCAGTGTATTCTGGACACTAGTACACAGATTACTCATGGTGCAGTGTATTCTGGACACTAGTACACAGATTACTCATGGTGCAGTGTATTCTGGACACTAGTACACAGATTACTCATGGTGCAGTGTATTCTGGACACTAGTACACAGATTACTCATGGTGCAGTGTATTCTGGACACTAGTACACAGATTACTCATGGTGCAGTGTATTCTGGACACTAGTACACAGATTACTCATGGTGCAGTGTATTCTGGACACTAGTACACAGATTACTCATGGTGCAGTGTATTCTGGACACTAGTACACAGATTACTCATGGTGCAGTGTATTCTGGACACTAGTACACAGATTACTCATGGTGCAGTGTATTCTGGACACTAGTACACAGATTACTCATGGTGCAGTGTATTCTGGACACTAGTACACAGATTACTCATGGTGCAGTGTATTCTGGACACTAGTACACAGATTACTCATGGTGCAGTGTATTCTGGACACTAGTACACAGATTACTCATGGTGCAGTGTATTCTGGACACTAGTACACAGATTACTCATGGTGCAGTGTATTCTGGACACTAGTACACAGATTACTCATGGTGCAGTGTATTCTGGACACTAGTACACAGATTACTCATGGTGCAGTGTATTCTGGACACTAGTACACAGATTACTCATGGTGCAGTGTATTCTGGACACTAGTACACAGATTACTCATGGTGCAGTGTATTCTGGACACTAGTACACAGATTACTCATGGTGCAGTGTATTCTGGACACTAGTACACAGATTACTCATGGTGCAGTGTATTCTGGACACTAGTACACAGATTACTCATGGTGCAGTGTATTCTGGACACTAGTACACAGATTACTCATGGTGCAGTGTATTCTGGACACTAGTACACAGATTACTCATGGTGCAGTGTATTCTGGACACTAGTACACAGATTACTCATGGTGCAGTGTATTCTGGACACTAGTACACAGATTACTCATGGTGCAGTGTATTCTGGACACTAGTACACAGATTACTCATGGTGCAGTGTATTCTGGACACTAGTACACAGATTACTCATGGTGCAGTGTATTCTGGACACTAGTACACAGATTACTCATGGTGCAGTGTATTCTGGACACTAGTACACAGATTACTCATGGTGCAGTGTATTCTGGACACTAGTACACAGATTACTCATGGTGCAGTGTATTCTGGACACTAGTACACAGATTACTCATGGTGCAGTGTATTCTGGACACTAGTACACAGATTACTCATGGTGCAGTGTATTCTGGACACTAGTACACAGATTACTCATGGTGCAGTGTATTCTGGACACTAGTACACAGATTACTCATGGTGCAGTGTATTCTGGACACTAGTACACAGATTACTCATGGTGCAGTGTATTCTGGACACTAGTACACAGATTACTCATGGTGCAGTGTATTCTGGACACTAGTACACAGATTACTCATGGTGCAGTGTATTCTGGACACTAGTACACAGATTACTCATGGTGCAGTGTATTCTGGACACTAGTACACAGATTACTCATGGTGCAGTGTATTCTGGACACTAGTACACAGATTACTCATGGTGCAGTGTATTCTGGACACTAGTACACAGATTACTCATGGTGCAGTGTATTCTGGACACTAGTACACAGATTACTCATGGTGCAGTGTATTCTGGACACTAGTACACAGATTACTCATGGTGCAGTGTATTCTGGACACTAGTACACAGATTACTCATGGTGCAGTGTATTCTGGACACTAGTACACAGATTACTCATGGTGCAGTGTATTCTGGACACTAGTACACAGATTACTCATGGTGCAGTGTATTCTGGACACTAGTACACAGATTACTCATGGTGCAGTGTATTCTGGACACTAGTACACAGATTACTCATGGTGCAGTGTATTCTGGACACTAGTACACAGATTACTCATGGTGCAGTGTATTCTGGACACTAGTACACAGATTACTCATGGTGCAGTGTATTCTGGACACTAGTACACAGATTACTCATGGTGCAGTGTATTCTGGACACTAGTACACAGATTACTCATGGTGCAGTGTATTCTGGACACTAGTACACAGATTACTCATGGTGCAGTGTATTCTGGACACTAGTACACAGATTACTCATGGTGCAGTGTATTCTGGACACTAGTACACAGATTACTCATGGTGCAGTGTATTCTGGACACTAGTACACAGATTACTCATGGTGCAGTGTATTCTGGACACTAGTACACAGATTACTCATGGTGCAGTGTATTCTGGACACTAGTACACAGATTACTCATGGTGCAGTGTATTCTGGACACTAGTACACAGATTACTCATGGTGCAGTGTATTCTGGACACTAGTACACAGATTACTCATGGTGCAGTGTATTCTGGACACTAGTACACAGATTACTCATGGTGCAGTGTATTCTGGACACTAGTACACAGATTACTCATGGTGCAGTGTATTCTGGACACTAGTACACAGATTACTCATGGTGCAGTGTATTCTGGACACTAGTACACAGATTACTCATGGTGCAGTGTATTCTGGACACTAGTACACAGATTACTCATGGTGCAGTGTATTCTGGACACTAGTACACAGATTACTCATGGTGCAGTGTATTCTGGACACTAGTACACAGATTACTCATGGTGCAGTGTATTCTGGACACTAGTACACAGATTACTCATGGTGCAGTGTATTCTGGACACTAGTACACAGATTACTCATGGTGCAGTGTATTCTGGACACTAGTACACAGATTACTCATGGTGCAGTGTATTCTGGACACTAGTACACAGATTACTCATGGTGCAGTGTATTCTGGACACTAGTACACAGATTACTCATGGTGCAGTGTATTCTGGACACTAGTACACAGATTACTCATGGTGCAGTGTATTCTGGACACTAGTACACAGATTACTCATGGTGCAGTGTATTCTGGACACTAGTACACAGATTACTCATGGTGCAGTGTATTCTGGACACTAGTACACAGATTACTCATGGTGCAGTGTATTCTGGACACTAGTACACAGATTACTCATGGTGCAGTGTATTCTGGACACTAGTACACAGATTACTCATGGTGCAGTGTATTCTGGACACTAGTACACAGATTACTCATGGTGCAGTGTATTCTGGACACTAGTACACAGATTACTCATGGTGCAGTGTATTCTGGACACTAGTACACAGATTACTCATGGTGCAGTGTATTCTGGACACTAGTACACAGATTACTCATGGTGCAGTGTATTCTGGACACTAGTACACAGATTACTCATGGTGCAGTGTATTCTGGACACTAGTACACAGATTACTCATGGTGCAGTGTATTCTGGACACTAGTACACAGATTACTCATGGTGCAGTGTATTCTGGACACTAGTACACAGATTACTCATGGTGCAGTGTATTCTGGACACTAGTACACAGATTACTCATGGTGCAGTGTATTCTGGACACTAGTACACAGATTACTCATGGTGCAGTGTATTCTGGACACTAGTACACAGATTACTCATGGTGCAGTGTATTCTGGACACTAGTACACAGATTACTCATGGTGCAGTGTATTCTGGACACTAGTACACAGATTACTCATGGTGCAGTGTATTCTGGACACTAGTACACAGATTACTCATGGTGCAGTGTATTCTGGACACTAGTACACAGATTACTCATGGTGCAGTGTATTCTGGACACTAGTACACAGATTACTCATGGTGCAGTGTATTCTGGACACTAGTACACAGATTACTCATGGTGCAGTGTATTCTGGACACTAGTACACAGATTACTCATGGTGCAGTGTATTCTGGACACTAGTACACAGATTACTCATGGTGCAGTGTATTCTGGACACTAGTACACAGATTACTCATGGTGCAGTGTATTCTGGACACTAGTACACAGATTACTCATGGTGCAGTGTATTCTGGACACTAGTACACAGATTACTCATGGTGCAGTGTATTCTGGACACTAGTACACAGATTACTCATGGTGCAGTGTATTCTGGACACTAGTACACAGATTACTCATGGTGCAGTGTATTCTGGACACTAGTACACAGATTACTCATGGTGCAGTGTATTCTGGACACTAGTACACAGATTACTCATGGTGCAGTGTATTCTGGACACTAGTACACAGATTACTCATGGTGCAGTGTATTCTGGACACTAGTACACAGATTACTCATGGTGCAGTGTATTCTGGACACTAGTACACAGATTACTCATGGTGCAGTGTATTCTGGACACTAGTACACAGATTACTCATGGTGCAGTGTATTCTGGACACTAGTACACAGATTACTCATGGTGCAGTGTATTCTGGACACTAGTACACAGATTACTCATGGTGCAGTGTATTCTGGACACTAGTACACAGATTACTCATGGTGCAGTGTATTCTGGACACTAGTACACAGATTACTCATGGTGCAGTGTATTCTGGACACTAGTACACAGATTACTCATGGTGCAGTGTATTCTGGACACTAGTACACAGATTACTCATGGTGCAGTGTATTCTGGACACTAGTACACAGATTACTCATGGTGCAGTGTATTCTGGACACTAGTACACAGATTACTCATGGTGCAGTGTATTCTGGACACTAGTACACAGATTACTCATGGTGCAGTGTATTCTGGACACTAGTACACAGATTACTCATGGTGCAGTGTATTCTGGACACTAGTACACAGATTACTCATGGTGCAGTGTATTCTGGACACTAGTACACAGATTACTCATGGTGCAGTGTATTCTGGACACTAGTACACAGATTACTCATGGTGCAGTGTATTCTGGACACTAGTACACAGATTACTCATGGTGCAGTGTATTCTGGACACTAGTACACAGATTACTCATGGTGCAGTGTATTCTGGACACTAGTACACAGATTACTCATGGTGCAGTGTATTCTGGACACTAGTACACAGATTACTCATGGTGCAGTGTATTCTGGACACTAGTACACAGATTACTCATGGTGCAGTGTATTCTGGACACTAGTACACAGATTACTCATGGTGCAGTGTATTCTGGACACTAGTACACAGATTACTCATGGTGCAGTGTATTCTGGACACTAGTACACAGATTACTCATGGTGCAGTGTATTCTGGACACTAGTACACAGATTACTCATGGTGCAGTGTATTCTGGACACTAGTACACAGATTACTCATGGTGCAGTGTATTCTGGACACTAGTACACAGATTACTCATGGTGCAGTGTATTCTGGACACTAGTACACAGATTACTCATGGTGCAGTGTATTCTGGACACTAGTACACAGATTACTCATGGTGCAGTGTATTCTGGACACTAGTACACAGATTACTCATGGTGCAGTGTATTCTGGACACTAGTACACAGATTACTCATGGTGCAGTGTATTCTGGACACTAGTACACAGATTACTCATGGTGCAGTGTATTCTGGACACTAGTACACAGATTACTCATGGTGCAGTGTATTCTGGACACTAGTACACAGATTACTCATGGTGCAGTGTATTCTGGACACTAGTACACAGATTACTCATGGTGCAGTGTATTCTGGACACTAGTACACAGATTACTCATGGTGCAGTGTATTCTGGACACTAGTACACAGATTACTCATGGTGCAGTGTATTCTGGACACTAGTACACAGATTACTCATGGTGCAGTGTATTCTGGACACTAGTACACAGATTACTCATGGTGCAGTGTATTCTGGACACTAGTACACAGATTACTCATGGTGCAGTGTATTCTGGACACTAGTACACAGATTACTCATGGTGCAGTGTATTCTGGACACTAGTACACAGATTACTCATGGTGCAGTGTATTCTGGACACTAGTACACAGATTACTCATGGTGCAGTGTATTCTGGACACTAGTACACAGATTACTCATGGTGCAGTGTATTCTGGACACTAGTACACAGATTACTCATGGTGCAGTGTATTCTGGACACTAGTACACAGATTACTCATGGTGCAGTGTATTCTGGACACTAGTACACAGATTACTCATGGTGCAGTGTATTCTGGACACTAGTACACAGATTACTCATGGTGCAGTGTATTCTGGACACTAGTACACAGATTACTCATGGTGCAGTGTATTCTGGACACTAGTACACAGATTACTCATGGTGCAGTGTATTCTGGACACTAGTACACAGATTACTCATGGTGCAGTGTATTCTGGACACTAGTACACAGATTACTCATGGTGCAGTGTATTCTGGACACTAGTACACAGATTACTCATGGTGCAGTGTATTCTGGACACTAGTACACAGATTACTCATGGTGCAGTGTATTCTGGACACTAGTACACAGATTACTCATGGTGCAGTGTATTCTGGACACTAGTACACAGATTACTCATGGTGCAGTGTATTCTGGACACTAGTACACAGATTACTCATGGTGCAGTGTATTCTGGACACTAGTACACAGATTACTCATGGTGCAGTGTATTCTGGACACTAGTACACAGATTACTCATGGTGCAGTGTATTCTGGACACTAGTACACAGATTACTCATGGTGCAGTGTATTCTGGACACTAGTACACAGATTACTCATGGTGCAGTGTATTCTGGACACTAGTACACAGATTACTCATGGTGCAGTGTATTCTGGACACTAGTACACAGATTACTCATGGTGCAGTGTATTCTGGACACTAGTACACAGATTACTCATGGTGCAGTGTATTCTGGACACTAGTACACAGATTACTCATGGTGCAGTGTATTCTGGACACTAGTACACAGATTACTCATGGTGCAGTGTATTCTGGACACTAGTACACAGATTACTCATGGTGCAGTGTATTCTGGACACTAGTACACAGATTACTCATGGTGCAGTGTATTCTGGACACTAGTACACAGATTACTCATGGTGCAGTGTATTCTGGACACTAGTACACAGATTACTCATGGTGCAGTGTATTCTGGACACTAGTACACAGATTACTCATGGTGCAGTGTATTCTGGACACTAGTACACAGATTACTCATGGTGCAGTGTATTCTGGACACTAGTACACAGATTACTCATGGTGCAGTGTATTCTGGACACTAGTACACAGATTACTCATGGTGCAGTGTATTCTGGACACTAGTACACAGATTACTCATGGTGCAGTGTATTCTGGACACTAGTACACAGATTACTCATGGTGCAGTGTATTCTGGACACTAGTACACAGATTACTCATGGTGCAGTGTATTCTGGACACTAGTACACAGATTACTCATGGTGCAGTGTATTCTGGACACTAGTACACAGATTACTCATGGTGCAGTGTATTCTGGACACTAGTACACAGATTACTCATGGTGCAGTGTATTCTGGACACTAGTACACAGATTACTCATGGTGCAGTGTATTCTGGACACTAGTACACAGATTACTCATGGTGCAGTGTATTCTGGACACTAGTACACAGATTACTCATGGTGCAGTGTATTCTGGACACTAGTACACAGATTACTCATGGTGCAGTGTATTCTGGACACTAGTACACAGATTACTCATGGTGCAGTGTATTCTGGACACTAGTACACAGATTACTCATGGTGCAGTGTATTCTGGACACTAGTACACAGATTACTCATGGTGCAGTGTATTCTGGACACTAGTACACAGATTACTCATGGTGCAGTGTATTCTGGACACTAGTACACAGATTACTCATGGTGCAGTGTATTCTGGACACTAGTACACAGATTACTCATGGTGCAGTGTATTCTGGACACTAGTACACAGATTACTCATGGTGCAGTGTATTCTGGACACTAGTACACAGATTACTCATGGTGCAGTGTATTCTGGACACTAGTACACAGATTACTCATGGTGCAGTGTATTCTGGACACTAGTACACAGATTACTCATGGTGCAGTGTATTCTGGACACTAGTACACAGATTACTCATGGTGCAGTGTATTCTGGACACTAGTACACAGATTACTCATGGTGCAGTGTATTCTGGACACTAGTACACAGATTACTCATGGTGCAGTGTATTCTGGACACTAGTACACAGATTACTCATGGTGCAGTGTATTCTGGACACTAGTACACAGATTACTCATGGTGCAGTGTATTCTGGACACTAGTACACAGATTACTCATGGTGCAGTGTATTCTGGACACTAGTACACAGATTACTCATGGTGCAGTGTATTCTGGACACTAGTACACAGATTACTCATGGTGCAGTGTATTCTGGACACTAGTACACAGATTACTCATGGTGCAGTGTATTCTGGACACTAGTACACAGATTACTCATGGTGCAGTGTATTCTGGACACTAGTACACAGATTACTCATGGTGCAGTGTATTCTGGACACTAGTACACAGATTACTCATGGTGCAGTGTATTCTGGACACTAGTACACAGATTACTCATGGTGCAGTGTATTCTGGACACTAGTACACAGATTACTCATGGTGCAGTGTATTCTGGACACTAGTACACAGATTACTCATGGTGCAGTGTATTCTGGACACTAGTACACAGATTACTCATGGTGCAGTGTATTCTGGACACTAGTACACAGATTACTCATGGTGCAGTGTATTCTGGACACTAGTACACAGATTACTCATGGTGCAGTGTATTCTGGACACTAGTACACAGATTACTCATGGTGCAGTGTATTCTGGACACTAGTACACAGATTACTCATGGTGCAGTGTATTCTGGACACTAGTACACAGATTACTCATGGTGCAGTGTATTCTGGACACTAGTACACAGATTACTCATGGTGCAGTGTATTCTGGACACTAGTACACAGATTACTCATGGTGCAGTGTATTCTGGACACTAGTACACAGATTACTCATGGTGCAGTGTATTCTGGACACTAGTACACAGATTACTCATGGTGCAGTGTATTCTGGACACTAGTACACAGATTACTCATGGTGCAGTGTATTCTGGACACTAGTACACAGATTACTCATGGTGCAGTGTATTCTGGACACTAGTACACAGATTACTCATGGTGCAGTGTATTCTGGACACTAGTACACAGATTACTCATGGTGCAGTGTATTCTGGACACTAGTACACAGATTACTCATGGTGCAGTGTATTCTGGACACTAGTACACAGATTACTCATGGTGCAGTGTATTCTGGACACTAGTACACAGATTACTCATGGTGCAGTGTATTCTGGACACTAGTACACAGATTACTCATGGTGCAGTGTATTCTGGACACTAGTACACAGATTACTCATGGTGCAGTGTATTCTGGACACTAGTACACAGATTACTCATGGTGCAGTGTATTCTGGACACTAGTACACAGATTACTCATGGTGCAGTGTATTCTGGACACTAGTACACAGATTACTCATGGTGCAGTGTATTCTGGACACTAGTACACAGATTACTCATGGTGCAGTGTATTCTGGACACTAGTACACAGATTACTCATGGTGCAGTGTATTCTGGACACTAGTACACAGATTACTCATGGTGCAGTGTATTCTGGACACTAGTACACAGATTACTCATGGTGCAGTGTATTCTGGACACTAGTACACAGATTACTCATGGTGCAGTGTATTCTGGACACTAGTACACAGATTACTCATGGTGCAGTGTATTCTGGACACTAGTACACAGATTACTCATGGTGCAGTGTATTCTGGACACTAGTACACAGATTACTCATGGTGCAGTGTATTCTGGACACTAGTACACAGATTACTCATGGTGCAGTGTATTCTGGACACTAGTACACAGATTACTCATGGTGCAGTGTATTCTGGACACTAGTACACAGATTACTCATGGTGCAGTGTATTCTGGACACTAGTACACAGATTACTCATGGTGCAGTGTATTCTGGACACTAGTACACAGATTACTCATGGTGCAGTGTATTCTGGACACTAGTACACAGATTACTCATGGTGCAGTGTATTCTGGACACTAGTACACAGATTACTCATGGTGCAGTGTATTCTGGACACTAGTACACAGATTACTCATGGTGCAGTGTATTCTGGACACTAGTACACAGATTACTCATGGTGCAGTGTATTCTGGACACTAGTACACAGATTACTCATGGTGCAGTGTATTCTGGACACTAGTACACAGATTACTCATGGTGCAGTGTATTCTGGACACTAGTACACAGATTACTCATGGTGCAGTGTATTCTGGACACTAGTACACAGATTACTCATGGTGCAGTGTATTCTGGACACTAGTACACAGATTACTCATGGTGCAGTGTATTCTGGACACTAGTACACAGATTACTCATGGTGCAGTGTATTCTGGACACTAGTACACAGATTACTCATGGTGCAGTGTATTCTGGACACTAGTACACAGATTACTCATGGTGCAGTGTATTCTGGACACTAGTACACAGATTACTCATGGTGCAGTGTATTCTGGACACTAGTACACAGATTACTCATGGTGCAGTGTATTCTGGACACTAGTACACAGATTACTCATGGTGCAGTGTATTCTGGACACTAGTACACAGATTACTCATGGTGCAGTGTATTCTGGACACTAGTACACAGATTACTCATGGTGCAGTGTATTCTGGACACTAGTACACAGATTACTCATGGTGCAGTGTATTCTGGACACTAGTACACAGATTACTCATGGTGCAGTGTATTCTGGACACTAGTACACAGATTA
Organism: Carcharodon carcharias; assembly: GCF_017639515.1. Classification (NCBI taxonomy): domain Eukaryota; kingdom Metazoa; phylum Chordata; class Chondrichthyes; order Lamniformes; family Lamnidae; genus Carcharodon; species Carcharodon carcharias. Next base: position 114,015,044 of record NC_054483.1, on the reverse strand, counting down.
CTCATGGTGCAGTGTATTCTGGACACTAGTACACAGATTACTCATGGTGCAGTGTATTCTGGACACTAGTACACAGATTACTCATGGTGCAGTGTATTCTGGACACTAGTACACAGATTACTCATGGTGCAGTGTATTCTGGACACTAGTACACAGATTACTCATGGTGCAGTGTATTCTGGACACTAGTACACAGATTACTCATGGTGCAGTGTATTCTGGACACTAGTACACAGATTACTCATGGTGCAGTGTATTCTGGACACTAGTACACAGATTACTCATGGTGCAGTGTATTCTGGACACTAGTACACAGATTACTCATGGTGCAGTGTATTCTGGACACTAGTACACAGATTACTCATGGTGCAGTGTATTCTGGACACTAGTACACAGATTACTCATGGTGCAGTGTATTCTGGACACTAGTACACAGATTACTCATGGTGCAGTGTATTCTGGACACTAGTACACAGATTACTCATGGTGCAGTGTATTCTGGACACTAGTACACAGATTACTCATGGTGCAGTGTATTCTGGACACTAGTACACAGATTACTCATGGTGCAGTGTATTCTGGACACTAGTACACAGATTACTCATGGTGCAGTGTATTCTGGACACTAGTACACAGATTACTCATGGTGCAGTGTATTCTGGACACTAGTACACAGATTACTCATGGTGCAGTGTATTCTGGACACTAGTACACAGATTACTCATGGTGCAGTGTATTCTGGACACTAGTACACAGATTACTCATGGTGCAGTGTATTCTGGACACTAGTACACAGATTACTCATGGTGCAGTGTATTCTGGACACTAGTACACAGATTACTCATGGTGCAGTGTATTCTGGACACTAGTACACAGATTACTCATGGTGCAGTGTATTCTGGACACTAGTACACAGATTACTCATGGTGCAGTGTATTCTGGACACTAGTACACAGATTACTCATGGTGCAGTGTATTCTGGACACTAGTACACAGATTACTCATGGTGCAGTGTATTCTGGACACTAGTACACAGATTACTCATGGTGCAGTGTATTCTGGACACTAGTACACAGATTACTCATGGTGCAGTGTATTCTGGACACTAGTACACAGATTACTCATGGTGCAGTGTATTCTGGACACTAGTACACAGATTACTCATGGTGCAGTGTATTCTGGACACTAGTACACAGATTACTCATGGTGCAGTGTATTCTGGACACTAGTACACAGATTACTCATGGTGCAGTGTATTCTGGACACTAGTACACAGATTACTCATGGTGCAGTGTATTCTGGACACTAGTACACAGATTACTCATGGTGCAGTGTATTCTGGACACTAGTACACAGATTACTCATGGTGCAGTGTATTCTGGACACTAGTACACAGATTACTCATGGTGCAGTGTATTCTGGACACTAGTACACAGATTACTCATGGTGCAGTGTATTCTGGACACTAGTACACAGATTACTCATGGTGCAGTGTATTCTGGACACTAGTACACAGATTACTCATGGTGCAGTGTATTCTGGACACTGGTACACAGATTACTCATGGTGCAGTGTATTCTGGACACTAGTACACAGATTACTCATGGTGCAGTGTATTCTGGACACTAGTACACAGATTACTCATGGTGCAGTGTATTCTGGACACTAGTACACAGATTACTCATGGTGCAGTGTATTCTGGACACTAGTACACAGATTACTCATGGTGCAGTGTATTCTGGACACTAGTACACAGATTACTCATGGTGCAGTGTATTCTGGACACTAGTACACAGATTACTCATGGTGCAGTGTATTCTGGACACTAGTACACAGATTACTCATGGTGCAGTGTATTCTGGACACTAGTACACAGATTACTCATGGTGCAGTGTATTCTGGACACTAGTACACAGATTACTCATGGTGCAGTGTATTCTGGACACTAGTACACAGATTACTCATGGTGCAGTGTATTCTGGACACTAGTACACAGATTACTCATGGTGCAGTGTATTCTGGACACTAGTACACAGATTACTCATGGTGCAGTGTATTCTGGACACTAGTACACAGATTACTCATGGTGCAGTGTATTCTGGACACTAGTACACAGATTACTCATGGTGCAGTGTATTCTGGACACTAGTACACAGATTACTCATGGTGCAGTGTATTCTGGACACTAGTACACAGATTACTCATGGTGCAGTGTATTCTGGACACTAGTACACAGATTACTCATGGTGCAGTGTATTCTGGACACTAGTACACAGATTACTCATGGTGCAGTGTATTCTGGACACTGGTACACAGATTACTCATGGTGCAGTGTATTCTGGACACTAGTACACAGATTACTCATGGTGCAGTGTATTCTGGACACTAGTACACAGATTACTCATGGTGCAGTGTATTCTGGACACTAGTACACAGATTACTCATGGTGCAGTGTATTCTGGACACTAGTACACAGATTACTCATGGTGCAGTGTATTCTGGACACTAGTACACAGATTACTCATGGTGCAGTGTATTCTGGACACTAGTACACAGATTACTCATGGTGCAGTGTATTCTGGACACTAGTACACAGATTACTCATGGTGCAGTGTATTCTGGACACTAGTACACAGATTACTCATGGTGCAGTGTATTCTGGACACTAGTACACAGATTACTCATGGTGCAGTGTATTCTGGACACTAGTACACAGATTACTCATGGTGCAGTGTATTCTGGACACTAGTACACAGATTACTCATGGTGCAGTGTATTCTGGACACTAGTACACAGATTACTCATGGTGCAGTGTATTCTGGACACTAGTACACAGATTACTCATGGTGCAGTGTATTCTGGACACTAGTACACAGATTACTCATGGTGCAGTGTATTCTGGACACTAGTACACAGATTACTCATGGTGCAGTGTATTCTGGACACTAGTACACAGATTACTCATGGTGCAGTGTATTCTGGACACTAGTACACAGATTACTCATGGTGCAGTGTATTCTGGACACTAGTACACAGATTACTCATGGTGCAGTGTATTCTGGACACTAGTACACAGATTACTCATGGTGCAGTGTATTCTGGACACTAGTACACAGATTACTCATGGTGCAGTGTATTCTGGACACTAGTACACAGATTACTCATGGTGCAGTGTATTCTGGACACTAGTACACAGATTACTCATGGTGCAGTGTATTCTGGCCAATAGTACCAGATTATCATGGTGCAGTGTATCTGGACACTAGTACACAGATTACTCTTGGTGCAGTGTATTCTGGACACTAGTACACAGATTACTCATGGTGCAGTGTATTCTGGACACTAGTACACAGATTACTCATGGTGCAGTGTCTTTCTGGACACTAGTACACAAGATTACTCATGGTGGCAGTGTATTCTGGACGCAAGTACACAGATTACTCGTGGTGCAGTGTATCTGGACACTAGTACACAGATTACTCATGGTGCAGTGTAATCTGGACACTAGTACACAGATTACTCATGGTGCAGTGTATTCTGGACACTGGTACACAGCTTACTCATGGTGCAGTGTATTCTGGACACTGGTACACAGATTACTCATGGTGCAGTGTATCTGGACACTAGTACACAGATTACTCATGGTGCAGTGTATTCTGGACACTAGTACACAGATTACTCATGGTGCAGTGTATTCTGACGACTAGTACATCAGTTACTCCATTGGTGCAGTGTATTCTTGACACTAGTACCAGATTACGTGATGGTGCAGTGTTATTCTGGACACTAAGTACACAGATTACTCATGGTGCAGTGTATTCTGGACACTAGTACGCACAGATTACTCATGGTGCAGTGTATTCTGCGACACTAGGTACCACCATTACTCATGTGCAGTGTTATTCTGGACACTGGTACACAGATTACTCATGGTGCAGTGTATTCAGGACATTAGTACACAGATTACTTCATGGTGCAGTGTATTCTGGACCTAGGTATCACAGATTACTCATGGTGCAGTGTATTCTGAACACTAGTACACAGATTACTCATGGTGCAGTATATTCTGGCCACTAGTACACAGATTGCTCATGGTGCAGTGTATTTTGGACACTAGTACACAGATTACTCATGGTGCAGTGTATTCTGGACACTAGTACACAGATTGCTCATGGTGCAGTGTATTCTGGAAGTTAGTACACAGATTATTAATTCTGCAATGTATTCTGGACCCTAGTACACAGATTTCTCTTGGTACAGTGTATTTTGGACACTCATACACAGATTACTCATGGTGCAGTGTATTCTGGACACTAGTACACAGATTACTCATGGTGCAGTGTATTTGGACACTAGTAGACAGATTACTCATGGCGCAGTGTATTCTGGACACTAGTACACAGATTACTCATGGTGCAGTGTATTCTGGACACTAGTACACAGATTACTCATGGTGCAGTGTATTCTGGACACTAGTACACAGATTACTCATGGTGCAGTGTATCTGGACACTAGTACACAGATTACTCATGGTGCAGTGTATTCTGGACACTAGTACACAGATTACTCATGGTGCAGTGTATTCTGGACACTAGTACACAGCTTTCTCTTGGTGCAGTGTATTCTGGACACTAGTACACAGATTACTCATGATGCAGTGTATTCTGGACACTAGTACACAGATTACTCATGGTGCAGTGTATTCTGGACACTAGTACACAGATTACTCATGGTGCAGTGTATTCTGGACACTAGTACACAGATTACTCATGGTGCAGTGTATTCTGGACACTAGTACACAGTTACTCATGGTGCAGTGTATTCTTGACACTAGTACACAGATTACTCATGGTGCAGTGTATTCTGGACACTAGTACACAGATTACTCATGGTGCAGTGTATTCTGGACATTAGTACACAGATTACTCATGGTGCAGTGTATTCTGGACACTGGTACACAGATTACTCATTGTGCAGTGTATTCTGGACACTAGTACACAGATTACCCGTGGTGCAGTGTATTCTGGACACTAGTACACAGATTACTCTTGGTGCAGTGTATTCTGGACACTAGTACACAGATTAGTCATGGTGCAGTGTATTCTGGACACTAATACACAGATTAGTCATGGTGCAGTGTATTCTGACACTAGTACACAGATTACTCATGGTGCAGTGTATTCTGGACACTAGTACACAGATTACTCATGGTGCAGTGTATTCTGGACACTAGTACACAGATTACTCATGGTGCAGTGTATTCTGGACACTAGTACACAGATTACTCATGGTGCAGTGTATTCTGGACACTAGTACACAGATTACTCATGGTGCAGTGTATTCTGGACACTAGTACACAGATTACTCATGGTGCAGTGTATTCTGGACACTAGTACACAGATTACTCATGGTGCAGTGTATTCTGGACACTAGTACACAGATTACTCATGGTGCAGTGTATTCTGGACACTAGTACACAGATTACTCATGGTGCAGTGTATTCTGGACACTAGTACACAGTTTACTCATGGTGCAGTGTATTCTGGACACTAGTACACAGATTACTGATGGTGCAGTGTATTCTGGACACTAGTACACAGATTACTCATGGTGCAGTGTATTCTGGACACTAGTACACAGATTACTCATGGTGCAGTGTATTCTGGAGACTAGTGCACAGATTACTCATGGTGCAGTGTATTCTGGACACTAGTACACAGATTACTCATGGTGCAGTGTATTCTGGACACTGGTACACAGATTACTCATGGTGCAGTGTATTCTGGAAGTTAGTACACAGATTACTCATGGTGCAGTGTATTCTGGACACTAGTACACAGATTAGTCATGGTGCAGTGTTTTCTGGGCACTAGTACACAGCTTACTCGATGGTGCAGTATATTCTGGACACTAGTACACAGATTCTGATGGTGCAGTGCATTCTGGACACTAGTACACAGATTACACATGGTGCAGTGTATTCTGCGCACGAGTACGCACGTTACTCATGGTGCAGTGTTTTCTGGACACTAGTACACAGATTACTCATGGTGCAGTGTATTCCAGACATTCGTACACAGATTACTCATGGTGCAGTGTATTCTGGACACGAGTTCACAGATTACTCATGGTGCAGTGTATTCTGGACACTAGTACACAGATTACTCATGCTTCAGTGTATTCTGGACACTAGTACACAGATTACTCATGGTGCAGTGTATCTGGACACTAGTGCACAGATTACTCATGGTGCAGTGTATTCTGGACACTAGTACACAGATTACTCATGGTGCAGTGTATTCTGGACACTAGTACACAGATTACTCATGGTGCAGTGTATTCTGGACACTAGTACACAGATTACTCGTGGTACAGTGTATTCTGGACACTAGTACACAGATTACTCATGGTGCAGTGTATCTGGACACTAGTACACAGATTACTCATGGTGCAGAGTATTCTGGACACTAGTACACAGATTACTCATGGTGCAGTGTATTCTGGACACTAGTACACAGATTACTCATGGTGCAGTGTATTCTGGACACTAGTACACAGATTACTCATGGTGCAGTGTATTCTGGACACTAGTACACAGATTACTCATGGTGCAGTGTATTCTGGACACGTACACAGATTACTCATGGTGCAGTGTATTCTGGACACTAGTACACAGATTACTCATGGTGCAGTGTATTCTGGACACTAGTACACAGATTACTCATGGTGCAGTGTATTCTGGACACTAGTACACAGATTACTCATGGTGCAGTGTATTCTGGACACTAGTACACAGATTACTCGTGGTGCAGTGTATTCTGGACACTAGGTACACAGATTACTCATGGTGCAGTGTATTCTGGACACTGTACACAGATTACTCATGGTGCAGTGTATTCTGGACACTAGTACACAGAATTACTCATGGTGCAGTGTATTCTGGACACGAGTACACAGATTACCCATGGTGCAGTGTATTCTGGACACTAATACACAGATAACTCATGGTGCAGTGTATCTGGACACTAGTACACAAATTACTCATGGTGCAGTGTATTCTGATCACTAGTACACAGCTTTCTCTTGGTGCAGTGTATTCTGGACACTCGTACACAGATTAGTCATGCTGCAGTGTATTTTGGACACTAGTACACAGAATAGTCATCCTGCAGTATATTCTGGACACGAGTACACAGATTACTCATGGTGCAGTGTATTCTGGACACTAGTACACACAGATTACACATGGTGCAGTGTATTCTGGACACGAACACACAGGTTTCTCATGTTGCAGTGTATTCTGGACACTAGTACGCAGATTACTCATGGTGCAGTGTATTCTGGACATTTGTACACAGATTTATCGTGGTGCAGTGTATTCTGGTCACTGGTACACCGATTACGCGTGGTGCAGTGTATTCTGGACACTAGTACACAGATTACTCATGGTGCAGTGTATTCTGGACACTAGTACACAGATTACTCATGGTGCAGTGTATTCTGGACACTAGTACACAGATTACTCGTGGTGCAGTGTATTCTGGACACTAGTACACAGATTACTCGTGGTGCAGTGTATTCTGGACACTAGTCACAAGATTACTCTTGGTGCAGTGTATTCTGGACACTAGTACCAGATTACTCATGGTGCAGTGTATTCTGACGACTAGTACACAGATTATTCTTGGTGCAGTGTATTTTGGACACTAGTAAGCAGATTACTCATGGTGCAGTGTATTTTGGACACTAGTACACAGATTACTCAAGGTGCAGTGTATTCTGGACACTAGTACACAGTTTACCCTTGGTGCAGTGTATTCTGGACACTAGTACACAGATTACTGAAGGTGCAGTGTTTTCGGGACACTAGTACACCGATTATTCATGGTGCAGTGCATTCTGGACACTAGTACACAGATTACACATGGTGCAGTGTATTCTGCGCACGAGTACACAGATTACTCATGGTGCAGTGTATTCTGGACACTAGTACACAGATTACTCATGGTGCAGTGTATTCTGGACAGCTAGTACACAGATTACTCATGGTGCAGTGTATTCTGGACACCGAGTACACAGATTACTCATGGTGCAGTGTATTCTGGACACTAGTACACAGATTACTCATGGTGCAGTGTATTCTGGACACTAGTACACAGATTACTCATGGTGCAGTGTATTCTGGACACTAGTACACAGATTACAATGTGCAGTGTATTCTGACACTAGTACACAGATTACTCATGGTGCAGTGTATTCTGGACACTAGTACACAGATTACTCATGGTGCAGTGTATTCTGGACACTAGTACACAGATTACTCATGGTGCAGTGTAATCTGGACACTAGTACACAGATTACTCATGGTGCAGTGTATTCTGGACACTGGTACACAGATTACTCATGGTGCAGTGTATTCTGGACACTAGTACACAGATTACTCATGGTGCAGTATATTCTGGACACTGGTACACAGATTACTCATGGTGCAGTGTATTCTGGACACTAGTACACAGATTGCTCATGGTGCAGTGATCTCTGGACACTAGTACACAGATTACTCGTGGTGCAGTGCATTCTGGACACTAGTACACAGATTCCTCGTGGTGCAGTGTATTCTGGACACTAGTACACAGATTACTCGTGGTGCAGTTTATTCTGGACACTAATACACAGATTACTCATGGTGCAGTGTATCTGGACACTAGTACACAGATTACTCATGGTGCAGTGTATTCTGGACACTAGTACACAGATTACTCATGGTGCAATGTATTCTGGACAATGGTACACAGATTACTCATGGTGCAGTGTATTCTGTGCACTGGTACACAGATTACTCATGGTGGTGCAGTGTATTCTGACTCTGGTACACAGATTACTCATGGTGCAGTGTATTCTGGACACTAGTACACAGAATACTCATGGTGCAGTGTATTTGGACACTACTACACAAATTACTCATGGTGCAGTGTATTCTAGACACTAGTACACAGATTACTCATGGTGCAGTGTATTTGGGACACTAGTACACCGATTACTCGCGGTGCAGTGTATTCCGTACACTAGTACACAGATTACTCATGGTGCAGTGTATTCTGGACACTGGTACACAGATTACTCATGGTGCAGTGTATTCTGGACACTAGTACACAGATTACTCATGGTGCAGTGTATTCTGGGCACTAGTACACAGATTACTCATGGTGCAGAATATTCTGGACACGGTACACAGATTACCCGTGGTGCAGTGTATTCTGGACTATTAGTCAACAGATTTACCATGAGCAGTGTATTCTGGACACTAGTTATCAGCAGATTGATCATGGTGCAGTGTATTCTGGACACTAGTACCAGAGTAGCTCATGTCTTGCAGTGTATTCTGGACATGAGTACACAGATTACTCATGGTGCAGTGTATTCTGGACACTAGTACACAGATAACTCATGGTGCAGTGTATTCTGGCCACTTAGTACACAGATTACTCGTGGTGCAGTGTATTCTGGACACGAGTACACAGATTACTCATGTGCAGTGTTTCTGGACACTAGTACACAGGATTACTCATTGTGCAGTGTATTCTGGACACTTGTACACCAGATTACTCATGGTGCAGTGTATTCTGGACACTAGTACACAGATTACTCATGGTGCAGTGTATTCTGGACACTAGTACACAGATTACTCATGGTGCAGTGTATTCTGGACACTAGTACACAGATTACTCGTGGTGCAGTGTATTCTGGACACTAGTACGCAGATTACTCATGGTGCAGTGTATTCTGGACACTAGTACACAGATTACTCGTGTGCAGTGTATTCTGGACACTATACACAGATTACTCATGTGCAGTGTATTCTGGACACTAAGTACACAGATTCTCATGGTGCAGTGTATTCTGGACACTAGTACACAGAATTACTCAGTGGTGCAGTGTATTCTGGACACTTGTACACAGATTACTCAAGGTGCAGTGTATTCTGGACACTGGTACACAGATTTCTCATGGTGCAGTGTATTCTGGACACTAGTACACAGATTGCTCGTGGTGCAGTGTATTCTGGACACTAGTACACACATTACTCGTGGTGCAGTGTATTCTGGACACTAGTACACAGATTACTCAGTGGTGCAGTGTATTCTGGACACTAGTACACAGATTACTCCTGGTGCAGTGTATTCTGGACACTGGCACACAGATTACTCATGGTGCTGTGTATTCTGGACACTAGTACACAGATTGCTCGTGGTGCAGTGCATTCTGGACAATAGTTCACAGATTAGTCATGCTGCAGTGTATTCTGGACACTAGTACACAGATTACTCATGGTGCAGTGTATTCTGGACACTAGTACACAGATTACTCATGGTGCAGTGTATTCTGGACACTAGTACACAGATTACTCATGGTGCAGTGTATTCTGGACACTAGTACACAGATTACTCATGGTGCAGTGTATTCTGGACACTAGTACACAGATTACTCATGGTGCAGTGTATTCTGGACACTAGTACACAGATTACTCATGGTGCAGTGTATTCTGGACACTAGTACACAGATTACTCATGGTGCAGTGTATTCTGGACACTAGTACACAGATTACTCATGGTGCAGTGTATTCTGGACACTAGTACACAGATTACTCATGGTGCAGTGTATTCTGGACACTAGTACACAGATTACTCATGGTGCAGTGTATTCTGGACACTAGTACACAGATTTACTCGTGGTGCAGTGTATTCTGGACCCTAGTACAAGATTACTCATGGTGCAGTGTATTCTGGGCACTGGTACACAGATTACCCATGGTGCAGTGTATTCTGGACACTGGTAGACAGATAACTGATGGTGCAGTGTATCTGGACACTTGTACACAGATTACTCATGGTGCAGTGTATTCTGGACACTGGTACACAGATTATTCATGGTGCAGTGTATTCTGGACACTGGTACACAGATTACTCATAGTGGAATGTATTCTGGACACTAGTACACAGATTACTCATGGTGCAGTGTATTCTGGGCACTAGTACACAGATTACTCTTGGTGCAGTGTATTCTGGACACTAGTACACAGATTACTCATGGTGCAGTGTATTCTGGACACTAGTACACAGATTACTCATGGTGCAGTGTATTCTGGACACTAGTACACAGATTACTCATGGTGCAGTGTATTCTGGACACTAGTACACAGATTACTCGTGGTGCAGTGTATTCTGGACACTAGTACACAGATTACTCATGGTGCAGTGTATTCTGGACACTAGTACACAGATTACTCATGGTGCAGTGTATCTGGACACTAGTACACAGATTACTCATGGTGCAGTGTATTCTGGACACTAGTACACAGATTACTCATGGTGCAGTGTATTCTGGACACTAGTACACAGATTACTCATGGTGCAGTGTATTCTGGACATAGTACACAGATTACTCATGGTGCAGTGTATTTTGGACACTAGTACACAGATTAGTCATGTGCAGTGTATTCTGGACACTAGTACACAGATTACTCATGGTGCAGTGTATTCGGGACACTAGTACACCGATTACTCATGGTGCAGTGTATTCCGGACACTGGTACACAGATTACTCATGGTGCAGTGTATTCTGGACACTAGTACACAGATTACTCATGGTGCAGTGTATTCTGGACACTAGTACACAGATTACTCATGGTGCAGTGTATTCTGGACACTAGTACACAGATTACTCATGGTGCAGTGTATTCTGGACACTGGTACACAGATTACTCATGGTGCAGTGTATTCTGGACACTAGTACACAGATTACTCATGGTGCAGTGTATTCTGGACACTAGTACACAGATTACTCATGGTGCAGTGTATTCTGGACACTAGTACACAGATTACTCATGGTGCAGTGTATTCTGGACACTAGTACACAGATTACTCATGGTGCAGTGTATTCTGGACACTAGTACACAGATTACTCATGGTGCAGTGTATTCTGGACACTAGTACACAGATTACTCATGGTGCAGTGTATTCTGGACACTGGTACACAGATTACTCATGGTGCAGTGTATTTTGGACACTAGTACACAGATTACTCATGGTGCAGTGTATTCTGGACACTAGTACACCGATTACTCACTGTGCATTGTATTCTGGACACTAGTACACAGATTACTCATGGTGCAGTGTATTCTGGACACTAGTACACAGATTACTCGTGGTGCAGTGTATTTTGGACACTAGTACACAGATTACTCATGGTGCAGTGTATTCTGGACACTAGTACACAGATTACTCATGTTGCAGTGTATTCTGGACACTAGTACACAGATTACTCATGGTGCAGTGTATTCTGGACACTAGTACACAGATTACTCATGGTGCAGTGTATTCTGGACACTAGTACACAGATTACTCATGGTGCAGTGTATTCTGGACACTAGTACATGGATTACTCATGGTGCAGTGTATTCTGGACACTGGTACACAGATTACTCATGGTGCAGTGTATTCTGGACACTAGTACACAGATTACTCATGGTGCAGTGTATTCTGGACACTAGTACACAGATTACTCATGGTGCAGTGTATTCTGGACACTAGTACACAGATTACTCATGGTGCAGTGTATTCTTGACACTAGTACACAGATTACTCATGGTGCAGTGTATTCTGGACAATGGTACATGGATTGCTCATGGTGCAGTGTATTCTGGGCACTGGTACACAGATTACCCATGGTGCAGTGTATTCTGGACACTAGTACACAGATTACTCATGGTGCAGTGTATCTGGACACTAGTACACAGATTACTCGTGGTGCAGTATATTCTGGACACTAGTACACAGAGTAATCAAGCTGCAGTGTATTCTGGACACTAGTACACAGATTAGTCATGGTGCAGTGTATTCTGGACACTAGTGCACAAATTACTCATGGTGCAGTGTATTCTGGACACTAGTGCACAGATTACTCATGGTGCAGTGTATTCTGATCATTAGTACACAGATAACTCATCGTGCAGTGTATTCTGGACACTAGTACACAGTTACTCATGGTGCAGTGTTTTCTGGACACTAGTACACAGATTACTCATGATGCAGTGTACTCTGGACTCTAGTACACAGATTACTCATGGTGCATTGTATCTGGACACTAGTACACAGATTACTCATGGTGCAGTGTATTCTGGACACTAGTACACAGATTACTCGTGGTGCAGTGTATTCTGGACACTAGTACACAGATTACTCATGGTGCAGTGTATTCTGGACACTAGTACACAGATTACTCATGGTGCAGTGTATTCTGGACACGAGTACACAGATTACTCATGGTGCAGTGTATCTGGACACTAGTACACAGATTACTCATGGTGCAGTATATTCTGGACACTGGTACACAGACTGCTCATGGTGCAGTGTATTCTGGAAGTTAATACACAGATTACTCATGGTGCAATGTATTCTGGACCCTAATACACAGATTACTCATGGTGCAGTGTATTCTGGGCACTAGTACACAGATTTCTCTTGGTGCAGTGTATTTTGGACGCTCGTACACAGATTACTCATGGTGCAGTGTATTTTGGACCTTGTACACAGATTACTCATGCTGCAGTGTATTCTGACATGAGTACACAGATTACTCATGGTGCAGTGTATTCTGGACACTAGTACACAGATTACTCATGGTGCAGTGTATTCTGGACACTAGTACACAGATTTCTCTTGGTGCAGTGTATTCTGGACACTAGTACACAGATTACTCATGGTGCAGTGTATTCTGGACACTAGTACACAGATTTGTCATGGTGCAGTGTATTCTGGACACTAGTACACAGATTACTCATGGTGCAGTGTATTCTGGACACTAGGTACACAGATTACTCATGGTGCAGTGTATTCTGGACACTGGCACACAGATTACTGATGGTGCTGTGCATTCTGGACTCTAGTACACAGATTACTCGTGGTGCAGTGTATTCTGGACACTAGTACACAGATTACTCATGGTGCAGTGTATTTTGGACACTAGTACACAGATTACTCATGTGCAGTGCATTCTGTATACTAGTACACTGATTACTCATGGTGCAGTGTATTCTGGACACTAGTACACAGATTACTCATGGTGCAGTGTATTCTGGACACTAGTACACAGATTACTCATGGTGCAGTGTATTCTGGACACTAGTACACAGATTACTCATGGTGCAGTGTATTCTGGACACTAGTACACAGATTACTCATGGTGCAGTGTATTCTGGACACTAGTACACAGATTACTCATGGTGCAGTGTATTCTGGACACTAGTACACAGATTATTCATGGTACAGTGTATTCTTGGCACTAGTACACAGATTACTCATGGTGCAGTGTATTCTGGACACTAGTACGCAGATTACTAGTGGTGCAGTGTATTCTGGACACTAGTACACAGCTTAGTCATGCTGCAGTGTATTCTGGACACCAGTGCACTGATTACTCATGGTGCAGTGTAATTGTGCACTAGTACACAGATTACTCATGGTGCAGTGTATTCTGGACACTGGTGCACAGATTACTCATGGTGCAGTGTATTCAGGACACTAGTACACAGATTACTCATGGTGCAGTGTATTCTGGACACTAGTACACAGATTACTCATGGTGCAGTGTATTCTGGACACTAGTACACAGATTACTCATGGTGCAGTGTATTCTGGACACTAGTACACAGATTACTCATGGTGCAGTGTATTCTTTACACTGGTACACAGATTATTCATAGTTCAGTATATTCGCGACTGTGGTACACAGATTACTCATGGTGCAGTGTATTCTGGAAGTTAGTACACAGATTACTCGTTGTGCAATGTATTCTGGGCCCTAGTACACAGATTACTCATGGTGCAGTGTATTCTGGGCACTAGTACACAGATTTCTCTTGGTACAGTGTATTTTGGACACTCGTACACAGATTAGTCATGCTGCAGTGTATTTTGGACACGAGTACACAGATTACTCGTGGTGCAGTGTATTCTGGACACTAGTACACAGATTACTCATGGTGCAGTGTATCTGGACACTAGTACGCAGATTACTCGTGGTGCAGTGTATTTTGGACACTAGTACACAGATTACTCATGTGCAGTGCATTCTGTATACTAGTACACAGATTACTCATGGTGCAGTGTATTCTGGACACTAGTACACAGATTACTCATGGTGCAGTGTATTCCGGACACTAGTACACAGATTACTCATGGTGCAGTGTATTCTGGACACTGGTACACGGATTGCTCATGGTGCAGTGTATTCTGGAACTAGTACACAGATTACATCATGGTGCAGTGTATTCTGGACATTAGTACACAGATTACTCGATGTGCAGTATATTCTGGACACTAGTACACAGATTACTCATGGTGCAGTGTATTCTGGACTACGTACACCGAATTACGGCTGTGGTGCAGTGTATTCTGGGCACTAGTACACAGATTTCTCTTGGTGTAGTGTATTTTGGACACTCGTACACAGATTACTCATGGTGCAGTGTATTTTGGACACTCGTACACAGAATAGTCATGGTGCAGTGTATTCTGGACACGGTACACAGATTACCCGTGGTGCAGTGTATTCTGCACACTAGGACACAGATACACATGGTGCAGTGTATTCTGGACACTAGTACACAGATTACTCGTGTTGCAGTGTATTCTGGACACTAGTAGCACAGATTACACATGGTGCAGTGTATTCTGGACAC